>NC_132936.1:112505000-113187479 GCF_034638445.1 Ciconia boyciana | reverse complement strand
GATCAGATGTGTGACCTGGGCAGGCAAGGCAACATTTAGTGTTTAGCAGTGATTATCTTTAGGAAGAAGAGCTTATGGCATTTGGATGGAAAGATGTATGTATAGGTAAAGGGGGCAGGTTGTAGAGAGAACAGTGGCAAGGTTGGAGGAATCTGTGTACAAGCCAGAGGGTGTGCATGTGTATGCATAGAAAAGACAAGATAAAAAGAAGAGCTAAGCTGCATGTCAAAATTGCCTAAAGTCAATTCCTGTCAAACCACCTTCTCAAGTAGAAGGGAAGCATTCAGGCAGCTTTAGTCTCCCCAAGCACCAACAGGACCCACCAAATAAAGCAACAAAGACATTTTAATCGCCAGTGGATTGTCACAATTTTTGGTTTCAGTTTGCCCTCCAAATGTATATCAAACCATTTCAGCTCCTTGTCATCTGCATGTCAGGACAGATATTTCAGAACTCCAGAATCAAAATGCTAATTTGGACGGAAATCCTGACTTCACCATGAAGAGGTTAGAGGGAAAACAAGAGGTTTTATGACTGTGCAAGTAGGTCTGACTTAAATTTGGGACAGAGTGGTAATGTTGTCTCATGGCCAGCAGGTACCCAGGACACCTAATTCTCTTCTCACCTTTTTCAGTTCTGCTATTAGATGGGGGACAAATAATTTCACTCTCTGTGCCTCAGTTCCCTACATGTTAATTGGTATTAGAAAAAATGGGTGACGGTGGGGAAATAAAAAGGGAAAAAAGGGATATAAAGAAATAGAAAAAGGCTACTTGATCATCTTTGAAAAGTATTTTGACAACCCTGATGACCTAGGTAGGATGGTGATGACGATAATGATGAATGCAGTGCAATCCCCAACGTTATCTCAGTGTGTGGAAGAGAATTCTCTCATTTCAGATCCGCACTCCCAATATTTCTATGAGCTAATAACCACCAGAAAACTAATCTTGCCATGGTAATGTGGCATTGTGAAGTAATAGATGCCACTATGTTTGTGTGTGTCTTTGAAATACAGTCTACAAAAATTGACATGCCTGTGGTTTCCATTTGGAGGTTTACTTTGCAGAACAAATAGCATGGGAACTCTGTTGCCCTCTCCTTAATTGGTCAAACTTTACAAGGTCCAAACAGTAGGACTCAGTTGAGCATTGATGGACAGGAAACTTCTTTATCATGAAAAAAATATGAGCTTTGTGCTCGCTACTCTCAGTGCTGCTGATTGCTGGGATGCTGGGTTCCAAAATCAGCATTTGGCAGCATCCTGATTGGCAGCTGTGGTGGTGCAGGGCTGTGTCACAGGGTGGGTAAAGCTCAGTAAATCGGGTTTTATTTTGCATTGCAAAAAAAATCATTGCTTGTCTTCGGACAATCTCAAGGTTGTTGTGTCAGAAGCAAATTGGGTTTAAAAAGCTATCTATGACCCAAATTCAAAATCCCAATGCTGGGTCAATTCCAGAGAACTGAATTTCAAAATTTAGAGCTGTGGTTCTGTGTTGGACGCATACTCAAAACCAGTAATGGCATAGGGGAATATGAACCAAACTATTATATTACCAAAAGCGAATGGAAGAAAACAGAAATGGAAAACAATACTTAAAAGAGGTAGATCTTCTGAATTATTTGTCTGATGAACAATGAGTCTGTGGATGTGGTGTCAGTCAGAACCATGCTTCCAAAATAGTATAACCTTTTTTTTCCTCACCATACCTCTGGGTTCTTGAGTACATCCTGACTGTAACATTTTGATGGGCCTGATACTGCATGTCTGTGGTCATGTCTGAATTGAGCAACATTCCTGCAGAGGTCCCCAGACTGCTCTGAGTGTCCTCCAGAGCAATACAGCTATGTCAGCCCAAAGCAGAGTCTGTGTTAGCTAATGCTGGCAAGTGACAGGTTTTATTAGTGTGCGTGGGGCACGGTGTTAACGTGCCTATGCTGCTTTTGTCTCTGGGAGAGCATCTCCTCGTGGCATTGCTCTTGGCAATGTGGATGCAACATCTCATATGGGTGCTAGTATAAGAATGTGTCTCTGTGGGATAAACACACCCAAAATATAGAGGTATGGAGAGAGTGTTTTATTTCTTCTTTCTATGGTCTTTAAAATATTCTGGACAGGTTATTGAGTTATTTTCAATTGAATAAGAAGGTGATGAACTTACAGATAGATATGTGGGGATATGTATGTCAATGTGATGAACCAGAACTCCATAATCCTGATGTTGAGATGCTTGCTGAAATGTTTTTTTGTGCACATGTTCTTAAATTACCCTAGGCTGTAAGGACATGCTTTTGTTATAGCTACACAGCTGGAGAGGAGAAGGCACAAGGAGCCCCTGCCTCCTCTAGCCCCCATAAGAATGGTTGTGACTTAGCCCAGTGACTTACATGTAAGAAACCTAAGTCCAGGCAAACCTGAGGCTGACCCCCTTTAAACCTCAGCACACTGACTCGTGAATTCGGGGAGTTTGTGAGCTTCTCCTATTCAGAGGCAGCTGGGGTTGGTAGGGTAGCTAATAGCCCCTGTGCCCATAACACTTTTTGGATTCAGGCACCAAAAATATAAGGTAGAGCCTCCACCCCTTGAAGAGAAACACTGTTTTGTGCTCTCCCTTGTGTTGTGTGCTGTTCAGGGATGCACCCTCTTGGTGCTTCTCTTTTTGCACAATCCCTAATGTAGGGCTAAGCTAAATGCTACAGTGTAGCCTTTGGTAATTCACCAAATAAAAAGGAAATGTAAACATTACGATGGTGTGAATGCTAAGTAGTAATGCACCTAATAAAATGTTTGCTGGTGGAGCTCTCTCACTTGCTGGCAAATGCCATGACCCGTATTATTCAGTGTATATTAAACAAGCTGTCACCTAAGCATATTTGTGAAAAATAATACTGGATGAAAAATGCACTTCAGGTATTTTGAATGTCTGCAGCATTTAATGTCTGCTTGCTGTATTTGGCAGAGCCAGCATAAAGTAAATGTACTAGACTACAAGGACAGTGTCCTCCTGTCAGTTTACGTACCCATATATTGTCAATTCACAGCATGACATGAATGCAGATTGTCCCGTAATTTAAAAGCATTGTACAGCATAGCAAGCTCACAATTTCTGAGCTCTTAAGTACATCATAAAAAATACACTGATAATTGTCCATAAAATAATGAACAATGTTAAAGTATGAATTTATGGGGTGAAAACTAATAATCTGTAGGGAGGAAGACATGGAAACTTTCCGTCCTCTCCCTTCCCCCACCCCAACAAAGTAGGGAAAACAGGCGTGAGATTTGGAATAGACTATAAAACTTTTTACCTGCGTACTCCTAGTTCAAATTCAATTTAGGCTACCAGTCAGGGAAGGTAATTAGCTGACAGCTGTTCTGTGACCTGCGTAGGAGAAATTAGCTAATGAGTGCAGTCCATTTTCTTCCTAGCAGACAGGTACCTGCATCTCATCCAGAACGCGTCAGTGCCCTCCCGGGTGGTCCCACAGCAGCCAAGGACATCCTGGCCATGGAAACAGAACTCACCCCAAGCTGCTGAGACGCACATACGCGTATGAGGTCATTGGAAGAACAGAGGAGAAGCTCTGCACCTCTTCCAGGGATGCAGGTCCTTCCCCGAGTGTGACACCTGCTTTTAAAAATGTGACGGAAGGAGGTAGGGATGGCTGATGAAGAAAGCTGTTGCCCAGGAGTAGGGTCTTTGCATGTCACTCATGGCTATCCCGACCTGTCCTGTGGCCAGAGCAATGCTTGAGGGAGCTGAAGTCCATTTCATCTCCCCTGCTGGGAAGGCCTGAACCAGGACGGTCTTCACCTCAAACTAGTACTTAGGGGTGAAGCTGTAAGTAAGGCAATGCCTCATTTGGGGGATATAAAATCAGACTGCAGTTCCATAATATTCTCTCTGCAAGACCTTTCACTTAATAATCTTTAGACTCAGTTTTCTGTCTTTGCATTTCAGTAGCACTGTTTTCCTTTCCCCATCCTCTGTCATCTTTGACTGCAGATCCCTGGTACAGAAGGCCCTGGCCCCCTCTGCGTTTACTTTTCATTACGAATGGGTGGAGGCAATGTTGGCTCAGCTATGTTAAAGAAGTCTTTTCTGTCCCCAGCTTTGTGGCATTTGATCTTTTCTGTTATTTTTGAGCTACGGTGCTTCACAAAAGTAAGTTCTTTATTTGATTTTTCTTTGCTTTAATTCACGCTGTGTGCAAGTACAGATGTAATGTGGTCATGTGGACTTCATGTCAGACCAGTAGACAATTCCTAATTTTATTCCCCACTATTTCTCCACATCAAATCTATCTCAGTTTCCATTCTGCATTTTCCCGGAGCCACTCAAAAGCATCGTTACTGGACAACTGTCTTTGCTCACTTGAAATAGACTTAAATACTTTTTCAGTGAATAGGCAGACGTTACTTCATATCTCAATAAAGTAAGTGCTGGTCTGACATTTAAATGTCATTTTGACACACTCCTGACCTATATGTCTTTGTTCCTATGAAAAGCTTCAAGGCTGATGTCATATTTAAAAGTATTTAAATTAATCTTAAAGAGAAAAAAAAGAATAATTGTATGACACAGTCTAGGGACAACTATTTTTTATAAGCACAGAGAAGTGGTGATTCTTGTTCAGCATTAGCATTTAATAAAGATTACAGAATATATCTTAGCAGATAAGAAATTCACTTGAACTTTGTAAGCCCAAAAATTTGCTTCAAGGAAAAAAAAAAAAAGAAAATATAAAAGTCATTTCCCAAACCCAGCAGTGAACTTCCCTAGTGCTATACCTATTATTTGAGTAGAAAAAATATTCCTTTTCTTTCCTAATATCAGAAACTAGTGAAAGCATCATCACAAATATCTCACAACCCATGAAATCACTTAAAGAAAACTTTTTGAATTCAGTAGAATTTGGCTCATCTTAGGACAAATCAGTGACTCCAACTGGGAGACAAGCAAGTCTGCGAGTAACAGGGGAGGGATATCTAAGATCTGATCTAATCTCTGGATCTGTCCAGAGTTAACAACGAGGGGTGTTTTCAGGATTAAGGTCTTCACATTTTTACAAAGGGAAGAAGGACAACTGAAACTGTAGCAACAGGAAGAGTTCCAGTGGTGAAGCCTGATTACTACCTGGCAGCAAAATGAAAACAGCAGTTAAAGACTATTTTTTTTGTTCACTTTAGTAGGATAGCATGAAAAAGCATTTATTTGCATTTGCCTGTAATCCTTTAAAATAACAGGAAAGAAATGTTTAAATACATAAACAGCTGTATAAGTAATACTGTCATTATTCCAGTCATTTCCAGATTACACAGGAGTAAATATACATGGCAGTAATTTTTATGCATTTATCTGCTACTAGGCTGTGTATTTTATCTCCTATCTTTGTAACATCATTTGCAATCTTCTTCTTCTTCCTGCTCCTAATCCAATTGGCAAGTTTTACATTCTGTATGTGTTGGCAAGGGAAGATTTGCATTTTGAGGCAAAAGCCAATTTAAGTGCAATACAACATTTTAAAAGACTTGGCTCATTTTCCTAACCCATGAGGGCGTGAAATGAGATAAAAATAGCTGGGTTTGCCTGTTTCTCTGAAAAATGCCCTTGACCAGTAAGACATGTGCAGTAGTTTTTAGCTGTTCTTGTTTTTCTTCTGAACTCAGGAAAACAGGCTGTTGTGGAAACATTTAAAAAAATGTCCTCTTGAAAAAACTTTCTTTTCCATAAAGTTGGAAAACATCATAATGCACTTAAGGCCAGTGGAATGTTTGTTGCAAGGTTTATATCGTTGAGTGTTACTTTCCTCTACTCTAGGATGCCAGGTCTGGAGAGGAGATATTTGTAGCTTCGCAGGAAGGTCCAGTCAAACACTAAAGGCTCATATATCTGCTCTGGCTCCAGCGTTGTTCCCTGAGATGCTGTGAGGTGGCCCTTGAGACTTCCCTTGCACATGCGGCAAGTCAACTGTTAGAGGAGTGAACATTATGCTGTGGCCATATGCCACAGTTTGCTTAGGAGTATGTGCAGCTGGTGGAGGAGAAATGATCAGGGCATCTATATGTCCTAGTAACCTTGTGTAACCAAAACCAGGTTGTTACAACCCTGTGTTGTAAGCACAGAGCAGCTGGTAGTTCATACAACGTAAGCTAGTATGATTTGGGAACTACCCATAGGTCTGACCACATGAGGAGGGAGGTGTGATCTTCTGCACTCCTATTTCCTTCTGAAAGTGATATACCTGTGTTAACATTTTTGCAAGCCAACGCATCCCACCACCCAGCTCAGGACACAGGTGACACAGCCAATATTCACTTGCACCCATCTGCAGCAAAACAATAGCAAAATCTAGCAAACATATCTGCGATAGCAAACATGTATCTACACAAAGTCAGGTGCTGTTGGAGAGTTTACGCGGAATATTCTATGTTAATTCAAACCTACGTACCAAAGTAATATTTTCATTGCAGGGCATGTGTGGAGAGTAGTTTTAGGTTGGTACTGTTAATGACAAAGAAAACCCCAGTGTGGGGTGTTTGCAAATAGAAGCTGCTGAGCATGGTCTCAAAGCACAACGGAAAGTCTTACACATGAAACAAAAGAAATCAGTGTGCAGAACATGTATGAAGAAGTAATTTACATGTTTATGAGAGCCTATAAACTTTTTTATTGTATAAAAATAGGTTTTCGGCTTGTCTGCCTCTCAGTAAGTCTTAAATAATAAAATTTGTTTCGGATGACTGACTGTAGGACTCCAACCCAGGCAGTTTAAATCACATCTCCTGTCCACTTTAAGAAACAAAATGATTTTCTAGCTTTGACATCATGTATCGTGTTAAGTTTGAGCCATAATGTAGTGGGGGCCCAATTCTGTTAGCCTAGCGCGTAGCCATGAGGTCTGTATTTTTAGCGTCATTAAAGCAGCCTCAAGTATAACAGGATAAAGCTGTTATCCAGGAATAGCAAGTTACTTTTGGTCACCCAGTAAACATATTTGGCTCTGGCTTGCAAGCAGGATGGCAGATGAGGGCATTGTCGCTCTATGTGCAGAGAGATCCCTTCTATTTACTACCAGGAGCATTTGCAGGAAATTTGTATTTTCCTTGTTAAGAGTTGTGTTTCTCAAACTCTCCATAGTTTAACTGGCAGGCTGCAACCCAGGGACAGTCCTTTCAAAGACACAGGTAACAAGAAGGGCTGTGCAGACATATAATTGTAAAGGTAGATTACATTTTGGTATTATCTCTAGGCCTTGTCAGATTATTTGGTAAGCCTGTTTTTATTAATGCATTTATAATGGATGGTGAAAGGCACATGGAGTTTGGATAAATTTTCCTTCCTAGTGCAATATTGCAAATTAAGATGTGCTTAATTTATTATGCACTATATATGCAATATTTTTAATTCCAAGAATATCACAACAGTTTTTGGTATTCTTCTGTTTGAAACAACTAAAATGAGATGTGATAGCTCTTTATTTTCCCATTTAGGAGGAAATGCAAGCACCAGTACATCTCCCTAACAGACTGGCAGAAAAAAAAATCAAAATGCTTTTTACTGAGCAGTCCTTCTCTTTCCATGCTGGACATGTTTCTACGCTGCAGAGTCCCTCAGACTGCCATCTCTCTTCATGCTCATCGGCCTCAGACTGGAACTGAAGGGGGATGATGATTCCTCTCCCTGAGGACACTGACATTAGCAACAAGCAGTCAGTCATAAAGGATGCAACCAGAAAGGCAGAGGGGGAAAACGACAGTGGCACTTCCTAAATATTAAAGAAGCTATTCTAAGACAGAAGCAGAAGTATGTGTTGACAATGTTAGAAGATGAATGGCTAGATACAGTCAATTCCTTTTAGAGAAAAGATTATTTTTCACAATTATTCATGTAGTATTTAAATTTTTTTTGTTTATTTGCTCTTTTCTTTTTTTCCTCCTTCCTTTTCCCCCCTTTACTATGATACATGAGATTGGCTACACTGGTTCTTCTGTGCTTTTATTCTGCTTATTCATTTGTTGTCCATACTTCTTACTGTTCCCTAGAAGAAAAGAGCATCACCTAGGCATTGCTAGCTTTTATGCTTGCTTTATATCACTTGCTTCTTCTGATCGTCCACTTAATACAGGCACTTCTTGGGTAAATGCCAATTACTCGTTTCATTATATTTCAAGCTTGAATATATTTGAGACACATCATGCCTGAAATTAACTATCTGCCATCTGATTCCATTCAGTGAAGGAAGCAGCCTACGCATTAACTCAGTTTAGAGCCAGTCACATCCGCTTGCTGCTTCATGTAGCCATGCATTGGATTTGATTGTGTATTATTATTTTGTGTCTATTTTGGTTTATGTGAGGATTACACAGTGAATGAGTTACTTTATTTCTTACATTTCCAGGTTAAATGTTACAAGTAAACTGCCGTGGTTCTCTCTGTATGCAGTTAGCACATCAGCTGCAGTTCTTCGTATTGGGGATACTAATTTTTCAAAGAATTTATTACCATCACAAAATTCTATGAGTATAAAATTGAGATATGACTGCAGTGAGAGTAATCTTAATGTTTTCTTGGCTAATGTAAAGACAAGTCTTAAAAGAGGGAAAATTTACTTTTGCTTTACATTTGCAATCCCCAAGCACATTCAGTCATTTTAAAATTATACTGGGTTGTTTAAACGAAGTAGTAGCTTGTGTTCTTCAGAAATAGCTTTTGACACATTATCTTGCTGGTGAAGCCTGTGTACTTAATGAGTCAAAGGGAACCGTTTTCCAAAAACATCAGATATTTTGCATGGATATTCATCATTATCATTATCACCAGTCATCCTACTGAACACCAGGAAAGCTGCATATTAGTCACTGTGAAAGGTGCTAGGTTGAACTATACATCATTTCTACCTTCTAATAGACTTTGAAACAGGATAGCATGATTTACTTTTTTTCGCATTTTGGAAAATCAGATGAAGGCTCTTTTTCAAGTCCACAAGCATTCACCCTGCCAAATTAGCACTGATTCTCTGCCAGTTCATTACAGCGGGTACGAGGGAACCTTTAGGTAGGGAACATGTTGTCCTTGCTTGCACACGGGAGTCAGCAGTTGGGGTTCGTGATTGCTACCTGCTGAAGCATTTAGCAGTCCCACCTGCAGGACCTGATGAGACTATTTAGCAGCATTGCAATAGGGTGAAGGAGCTCAGTGGCAGTTCCCCATCCTACCCATGCTTCAACATGCTTCCCTCTAAACCCTCTAGATGCTGTAGACCTAGTGCTTGAAAACTTCCTAGGCGCAGTAGCTTTGCCAACCCAGGCAGCACTGAGAATGTAATTTTTCTTTGCTATTTCTGCTGCTGCACTAGTTGGCAATTGGTATGGTACAGGAGTCAGCGCAAACAGCAAAACAGAAGACAATAAAGGTCTTTGAAAGGCTGGCCAGACAGCCTCCCCTCAGTAGGGCGCTCCCTCCACGTGAAGGTATCTGCTCATTACTAGTCCATTCACATACTGATCCGAATCAGTGGAGAAATTCTTAGTTATCTGGGGGGAAATAGGAGAAATCCTGAAGTCCCATAATCAGCAGGACTGTAAAAGCTTATGGGCAGGCCCAGAAGCCCAGTTCCTGGGGTTCCTCCTCACATTCTTAAATGGACAGATTTAAATGTGTCATCACCTTCAGCACGTCAAATACAAGAATTTTTCTCCATTCAAATAAAGCACTTCTTTAAAGGTTTTTCTATATCAGGTCCTAGCAGCAGAGCGGGTCTCAATTCAAACCTGTATTTCTCTCCTTCTTGATTCTTGATGCCATTATATCCAGATATTACCTAAGAGGGATTTTGTAGTGGTTGTGGATAAATTGTTTTGAATTAAATTCAGAAGAGTTTGATGCTCAGAAAACAATTATTCAAATAATCTATCATCCTTTGCTAATTTGATTGAATTTTCTTGGCTATAATTCAGGTAGGTAACCACACAAGGTACAAGTGATAGGCTCAATGGAGATAAAATAGTTTAAATATATGCTGTCAGGTATCTGAAAAATCGTGATTATGTCAAACAACAGTAGATATTCTGTGTTCTTGACTAAATTGGGGCTTATGAAAAGATCTATAAGAACATTTTCAAACTATCATACATTATTACAACACCATTACAGATACTTGTGATTTTCATTTTCACAAGTTCCAATACCATTACACCTACCGGTACTGATTCTGGATATCTAGATAAACAACACTAAAGTCTTGCTCACCTACTGGAGAATTAGAAGAGGTGATTATCTTTTGGTTAATGTGCACAGTAGCCCTATCATCATCGTGCTAAAGTTATTGTTACTGCAGTCATATATTA
Organism: Ciconia boyciana; assembly: GCF_034638445.1. Taxonomy (NCBI): domain Eukaryota; kingdom Metazoa; phylum Chordata; class Aves; order Ciconiiformes; family Ciconiidae; genus Ciconia; species Ciconia boyciana. Next base: position 113,177,128 of record NC_132936.1, on the reverse strand, counting down.
TTGCTATAATGCAATAGGACTCTTGAATATTGTGGATGGAGCTCAGTGAATGATCAACCTCTGATTATTCCAGCCTCTTGCTAGCCACCTTCTCTGCACAGCAACTAATAGGACTAGGAGCCCTCTACCTGGTTCACCCTTTCTGCAACTGTGTAGGTCAAGTCACAGCTGTCTTTCATGTAGACTTATTAGGCTTTGTTTTCTTGTTTGTGGAAAAATTAAAAAACAAAGGAATTGTTTTTTAAAAAGTTCAAGTTTTGGTTTAACCAGACAAGTGACAAACACCCATTCTCAGAACTAATCCCTCTGAGACTATAATCATATTGTTGCCTTAATAGTAAAAAAGATAGGATTGGAAAATGAATATTTATAAAATCTGACCCAGAAATCTGCCCAGAATGCTGACTGCTCATGCAAAACGAGTCATCTTCCTTTACTACTTACTGCTCTGGCTTCCTCCCTAACACTCAGAATGCTTCTTCCATCTGTTTTACTTCACGACTTCTTGCTATATTAACCATAGTTCTCTGCTATGCAGTGAAAAGTGAGAACTTTCCTTGGCATCCTGTCTTCATGGTACTGGCATTCTTGCTGAATTCCGTCTCAGTGATTCGCACTGGCTAGATTAATGTGTAACATCTAGTTGTGAGTAGTCATCTAATAAACAATTAATATATACCTCAGTGAAATCAACATGTCAGCATCAGCTTTACTTCACCTTTATTACATGGATTTAAAAAGTTATTTCATAAGAAAACAGATTCAGAAATGATAGTGAAGCCTTCCTCTATGATGCTACAATAAGTAGTTTCTGCAGTCTGCTAGCAGAGTGGCAGAAATATGTAAATGAAGAAGAAGAGAAAGTTATCAGAAGACACCAGCAATGATGGTATTAGTTGGCTGCAACTCCTTATGAGGAAATTTTATGGTGTGGGATTCTCTTAACTATTGAAACATACTGTCAGTGAGACTGACGTACTGTAATTGCTTAAACCCTCTACCGTAACCACCCGATTGTACTTTTTGCCAATATTAGAGCTTCTACATATGTAAGCAGAAAGCAATCAATTCTTAACAAAGTTTTTAATGAACTCTTCTTATATGGATAATAAGTATAAGGTGGCAGTGTAATGATTCAGTGTGGGCTTTGGAGGGGGCACATCCTTTTATTACTGGGGCAATAAAGCAAAGCTAAAGGAAAGAGAAACAAAAAAGGAATTGTAGATTGCCTGGGAAATAAGTACATTTATAAACCACTGTCCTAATAAAATATTAATTAATTTATATTGTATTAATGCCAATATTTTAACATACTTGCAAGGTTAAGCTTTGATAATGATGCATTAGGTGGCTTTATTGATGTACTATTTAATCAGTAGAATAACTGTCCTAACCATATAATAGGACACAGTCCCATATATAATGAAAAATGAATGTGTAAATTCAATGGTTTCAGAAATAATAGGCCATTTGAGGATTTTGCTTTGGCGCTGTTTTCTTGAAATTAGCTCAGTGCTATCTGTCATTCATCTTGTACTTGCTGAACCAAAGGGGTTTGTGAGCTGGATAAGAAACTGCTGAAGGTTTTGCTTTGTTAGAAGATCTATTGATTTTCTCTGTAAAGAATGTTGAACTTGCATTGTGTTTTATGTCTGTGGTGCAAGGGTGCAGTATTCCCTATTGTAACTTTAATAACTACTACGTGACTGTTTAGAAGGACAGTTCCAGGAGACAAATAAAGACCCATTAAACACTTAACAGTTGACAACAGAATATGTAAGCAAACGTGACGGACAAAGACAAACTGTTTTCCCAGTTTTGAATCATCTTGGATTAATGATAGAATTAATGTGAGGGGATGCCTGTGTAAATAACAACAACATGTTATTCCACAAAATTGGTGGCATATCAAAGGATGCCCATTATCAGAACCTTGTAGGACCACTACCATTCTTGTAGGGCAAGCACACTGAACAAAAAGCACAGAAAAAACTCCTTCCCATTTTATGTGTCTTTTCCTACTCAATGGGCTATCCCTAGCAGCTTTCAGATACGTAAATGACTGGTACCTGAACTGCAGATCTCTAAGGTGGAGAACTGACCATAGCTCAACCAAATAGACAACATCGCTGTGTCTGATCAGCACCAGAAATTTGACCACTATGTAACTTAACTGGAAGAAAACATGGATGCCTGTGGCTCTTCAGATACTTGCTACCCCCACCCTCACCCCCTTCAATCTCATTTGTTCTTAGACATTTATATTCTTCCTATTGCAAACACCATGTCCTTTTTGGGATCTGGCCCTCACGTTGAAAGTCAATGTGTGCTTTAGACCACTACGCTGGGATATTACCAATGACTATATTTTATGTCCCCCTTGCCCCTGCCATGTATAATATCTTGTAAATTGCATCTCAATATCCTTGTATTAAAAAAGAAGCTTTGAGGACTACCTTGGGGATGGAGGTATATTAGGCAACAATGCCCCTAAAAGTTATGCTCTGTGTTACAACAGTGCAGTCCTTTTCTGGAGCTAAGCGTTGCCAGAGTCTATCTTCAGCATAAAGCTGTTCATATCAGCTAAGGACATGGCCTTAGGAGTACAGGACACGTTCCATCAGCTCCTTAGCTATTTCCATGTCATTCTCCCTTTCACAGACAGCTCTCGCGTAGATCATTCTCCATTAAAAAACAGATATTTTTTTCTTGATGCTTTAGGGGATTTACTACCCTGAAACCGTTAACTAAAGAGACATTTGCACTGTCTTTCAGTGAAGTCTCTGCATAGTTATGGTTACTTATGCCATATTAGTTAGCTACGACAAATCAAAACACTGATACTAAAGCCAGTTAACAGGGACAAGCTTGCATTTGTACCGTTCAAGGTTAGCGCTGCTGGGAGCAGAAGGTCTGCAGCCATACTGTCTGGAGCAGTGAGCAGCCCACGGCGAGCTGCATAGCTCTGCATCTGTGCTTCGCCTCAGTGCCAGCCAGCTGATTTGCTCCCAATGGGAGCAGGGACTGAAGTGGCAAGTGAGAAGCGTGGGCAGGGGACCAGAGAAATGGACTAAAATGACAGTGCAGGCATACAATAAATTATTTGTTGAATTCAATTTTATGTTGATTCATAACATTTGATCTAAACTCATAAACTTACATTTTGCCTCTTTCTATCGTATCAGCTAATTTTCTTCTTTAGTATGGGACATACAGTGTCAAAAATTAACTTCCCTATTGCTGCAGAATTTGTTGTGGTTTGTATTTTTTTTTTTAAATCTGGAAATTGCAACAGCAGATTTATTTCTAACTAGTACTACTTCCTCAATATTTATAAGCTGCAGTAACGGTCAAGTGTTGCTGACGGTGATGAAAAGGAAATGATGGAGGGGTTTATTCCAGTACCACACACTTGTACATCCAGATTCAGTAGCTGTTTAATAACCATGACTTACATAATTGGATCTGTATGGGTAACTTATTCTCACACAGGAATGAATCTTGCATTGGTACACTGACCAACCAGTTCATTGTTCAGCTCACAGCTCTTTTAAACTTTTAATAAGCACAAGCTCAGCCTTTGGAAAAACCCTAAGAGACTAAAGGAGCTAAAAATCCCAACAATCCCAAACCTTTGCAAAAGCCTGAGTAGCCCGTTGGATGGGACACTGAACTGTGACTCTTGAAAACGGGAGCCTGCATCAGCTGTGCTGTGTGGTTTGCAGTGATTCACTTAATACCTCAGTACCCTGTTGTAGCAAGTTTTCAGAACAGGAACTCCATACTATATTACAATGCTTAGCACAACAGAACTTTAGTTAGGGGTGAGATCTCTACTGGAGCTGTAATCTAAATAATCATTTTCTATTAACCAACCGGAAACCAAGTGCAAGCTTTCTTGCTGCATCAGTGGAAAAATCTGTGGCATCTAAATCAGTGCAGAATGAATCTTGGCTGTCCTGGTGTCTTTACTTTATCTCTCCATTAAGTACTACAGTGCAAATTTCTAAGTTAGCTGCTACTCACTCGCTGATGTTCTTCAGGACTTGGCTGCCAAAAGAGAAAAAAACCAACTTCATTTCACATTCATGTTGCAAGATCTTAATCCAAACAGAACCTTAAATATTTGTATGGCCTTCCTTAGCAACAAATATGTTTGTTCTCTTTTCAAAGGCACACCAGAGAAGGACTTGAATAAATGAGAAACGTGAATTACTCTTTGTACCAAGTTTAAGTGCTGAATCCCCCAAAGGCCTTGTTGTTCTAGAATTGGGTGGACTAAACACAGAGGAGTTATCTTTCTTCCATTCTTGATGGGATGTCAAGTGGATTTCTGTGCCTGTGCTAGAAAAATACATGCATTGCCATTAAAGGATTCCTAGATTATGAATCATTTTTTTCATTTATGTCTGGCCCTACTTTTTTACAAGGAAGTGCATCTCCAAAAAACACAGGAAGAGCAGGATAGCAAATTGATTGGCTTAGTCAAGGAGCTTAAAATGATTTTTCTTCACACATCTTCTGTCATGCGACGTCAGACCATTTGTTTGATTAGTGCTTTTACATCAGAAATGCTTTTCTTAGGTTTAAATTCCTGTTTGAGTGAAGTAGAAATTTCCTCTTTTTTATATCAGTGTTCTGCTTTCTTAGTAGTGGTTCTGGTTCATGATGAACTGTAATTTTTTTGTTTAGAAAGCAGTGCAAAATATTTGTATATTTACAGAAATATATGAGCTCCAGGAGGGGATCTAGCAGTTTTTTTCTTCCCAAACCACACACTCATACTGCAATAGTTTGTGTATGCTTTTCTCTTTCCTTTTTTTCCCCTTTTAGACTTCATAGACAAGGTGGCTAACTAGGCAGGGGCAGAAAGTAAGTTTTTCCACATTCTGAATTGTGGCAATTCATTCTGAAGCTTCTCTTGTATAATTTTTGCTTGTTATCTGAAATTCTTTATGGCTTTCTCATGTAGTTTTCTACAGTGGCAAGGGATCTATGTGGTAATGTGTTTATTTGTACAGGAGCCACAGACATAAGTAGGGGATGTTTGAAATCTTGCACCCATGGGCATGGATGGATGGATGGATGATAAGGCTTAACTGTCACAATATAGTGCAAACTGATTACAGCCGATTAGGAGGACAGCCTTTTTGTAAGAGGTGAATTTTTATGTGAAGCCAAGTCCTAGTACCAACCTTTGCAGGGACTTTTATTCTACCTTAAGCTCTTTGTGTGTTTGCGTGTGTGCATACGTATGTGTGTGTGCGTGCATGCGTGTGCATGTCAGTGTGAGCTGGCTGTGTGAGCTGGGAGTGAGTTCTCCTGCACGTGAATAATTCAGCAAATGTGCCTGTTAAATTAAATCAATATGCAAATGTTAAAAATCCGTATTTGCTGGATCATTTAGTTCTATCCTCACACCTCTGGAAATCTACCACAAAAAGCAGAGTATTTTCTTTGCCTTCATCTCTTAATTTTTATTAAATAAAAAGAAAAAAAAAAAAAGGAAATATAAAGATGTCATTTAACTCCAAGAGCATTAAGAAGAGAAAGAGGAGAAATAAAAACAGCCACAGTGTTTTCCTTAACTTTTCATCTTGCTCCGTCAAAGCAATCCCCAGCTTTCACGATCAGACAAAGGGCTCTCCTCCTGCTGCCATAGCTGCTGTTGGTATGTTTCTGACATTTGGTAAAATAGCTAAGTTTTGCTAAGATGGCACCCTTGAGACACTCATAACAGAATTACTCTAAAAGGAAAGAGTGTCTGCTAAAAATATAACTTTAAAAGCACTTGGGAAGAATGGGATTCCACTGCTGCAAATAGATAGAGAAGAAATGTTGGTATGCTGCTTTCTCTCGCTTACATTGGTGATGCAGAGTAGAGCAGGGGTGGATATGGTAAGAAGAATGCAGACTTTTGGTTTGGAGATCAAAGGTCAGTCATCTTGTGCTTCTCCAGTGCTTTCCTATCAATGAATTAATCTGGAAATCTGAAGAGTTTTTGCTTAATTTATTAGTATTTAAACTTTATCCAGCCAGCCTAGTTGCAGGCTCTCATACCACTTTGTTTTGTATTGATTCTGGTCGCAGAAGAAGTATAGAGCTGCAACAGAATGAAGCAAAAGATAAACTATTTCTATAGGCTGTAAATGTGAAGCCTTCGAACACAACCTAGCCCACTAATTCTGGCTGTTAGGAAAAAAAAAATCATCCCTCTCGGCAAGGCATTTACTTTACGCTTCCTCTGAAGCATCATGTATTGCCTCCTATAAAAGATACGACTAGTGGGATAGCTGACCCGCAGAGCTGAACAAGCACAGGATTTCCTGGAATCTTTGGTCTTTAAGGCTAAAATAAGCTTTTTTGGTCTTTCAAAAAGTATGGATTTTTTTGTTTTAGGGGAAGACTTGAGGGAAAATCATCTCTACACTTTGTAAGTCACTCCTCTGCTATGGGTCAAAATGTAATAGACATTTAGCTCTGTTGTGGCTCCTGTCCATTCCTCATTTAAGTTGTTTCCTATTTTCTCTAAAAAATGATTTCTCATACATGGATTTTTGAACAAGCAATTACATTTTCTTTAGCTAGTTTATACTTTGATGCAACACTGATGTCTGAGAGCACTCGTCGTTTCCTCAGAGGATTCAATTTCAGGCAACACCAGTTTAGGCTCAGGCTGAACACTTTACAGAAAGTTATTTTACTGGGCAGCTAACTTAGTTATGTATTTTACCAACCTGGTCATCATAGGTTTTCTGTTTATTGAGTGTCTAAAGTGTGTCTTCTGCCGGAAGTGATTCAGAGTGGGATCCAACTTGGGTGCTCTGAATTGATCTCGTCAGTACTCCATCCATTAAACACAAAGACTAGCATCCTAATTTACGTGTTAGAGTAGCTGTTAAAAAACCCCCTCTCCTTTCCTGGAAGTGATACAGAGCTGCATGCACTTGTGGCCTGAGAAATTTGTTCTTACAAACAGATTGCATTTATGATAATGTTAAATCACAAGGCAGGAACTTTGATTTATACTGGAGACTTGTATGCACTTTTAAAACCTGAGTGACCAGAAATGGTAAGTGGCAAAAAGGACAGCATCTTTTTCTGATGCCCCAAACCCATAAGCCTTTGTTGGATCAGTTATCTCTTGCTTACTTTCCCTTCCCAATTAATGAAAGAGAAAAAATGAAAAAAGAATAAAAACACCTCAGTCTTTTAAGTTGTAAACTTTCAGTTTGTCAGCCACATATAAATCATATGTGGTATCATTGTAAGATAACATAAAATTCAGATATATACTTCATGCTAAAATAAGATTATCTTTGTTTTAATTAAAATACATTGAGGTTGGCCTATTAAATGAAAAAAGACTGTGCCTGCTAAGCTTGAAGTTGGAACAACCAAATGAAAGACACATAGCTGAGAAGTATTCTCTTCTCCTAAACACAGCAGCCCGTAAGAAAGAAGAACAATATAAAAAAAATTTCTCTTTTATTTTCTTGAATGTAGGACATATTCAGCCTCATAATGATCCTAGAATGCCCTGGTGAGCAACATTAAAGACGACAGTGCCAAATATTTTTCAGAGATAACTGGAACTAAAAAACAAGCAAGGTCATTCAAGTAAAATAAGAATGATCTCAAACTTGACATGAACACTTACTTTAAAAAAAAAAAAAGTCCAAGGATTTTCACTTTGAATTAGCATTCATTATTTGCATTTCAGGTACCAGTTAAAGGCTCTGATTAAGATCAAGACCTTTATTTTCCTCTGGCCATACAGTCTGAGAGGCATCCTAAGAACTGACACTCTAACAAGGGTGTGAGGGACAAAAGGTAGTTGAAGGAAGCATTATGCTCCTCTTTTACGGGAGGGAAAACTGTAGCACGAAGACTGAAGTCATCTGCCCAGAGTAAAACCAGTAGTCGCTGGGAAAAGTACCCAGCTTTCATCAGTCATAGACCAGGAGTGCAACACAATTCTTCTTTCAAATGCTACTTCTTTTTGGCATCTGTTTCCTGTCTTGTTTCCATTCCTGACTCAAGGCAAAGTAGCATAGACTCAAGGAGAAAGTCTGCTCATACGAGATTTGGTTGAACTCCCAGGAGTCTTTTAAGTAGTTAATAACATATATAAAACACCACTCAACCTGTTAGAAGGAAAGGAATGATAATACAAAACCATAAAAAGTTATTCATATATAATGTTGTAGTCTAAAAGTTCTTCAGTTTTTGAAGGAGAAGCAAGGTGCCAACAATGTTCCTTTAAATCCTAGAAAGTGTTCTTCCTTGAAATAGAGGGAGAAATCTTCTGTAGGGTGTGGGCTCCTAATAAAACACATCAATGTAATTTTAAATAATTATTCACTATCATAAACAACTATGAACAGATTCTGAGAGTTCATTCAATATTAATAATAGAAAAAGATCAGACATTAATTTATTATAACAGTAATTTTTTAGAAATACAAAGTCCTATCTGTAATTCTTTGTCAGAATAAAAAGAAGAGCTAACAGAAAAGACCATGTCTCTAAACCTAGACTTAACTACAATAAATATAGCTGTTGGGTCAAAGTTATATCTCATTTTACTCCACTGACTTCAGGTAGATTTACTACATCAAAAATGAATATGGTCTAATAGTTCATTTTTCATAGCTTAATCTGATTGTATGAATCTATGAGATATAACAAGAAGTCCTAGCCAAACCATTAGGAGCAGTTCCATATTCCACATTAAAAATAAAAACTTTGTTTTCATTTAACTGTCAACATTAAAACATTAGCGTCATTAAAATGCCTTCAAGCTATCATGATAGCTGATTCTCACCCTGGATGTGAACAGCCAGCCAGCTATTTCCACAGTACATTTTCAAACATCAGCTGCTTTCATTTATCAGAAATTAGACTGACACATCTTAACATTTTATGCAAAGTTAACCAAATGTTATGGAAATTACACGTGCCAGCCACCATAACAGGGTTCGACTCTAGGTTTCCGCTGAATCAATAAGCCAAAAAGAGATTCTTCTATAAAGTCCTTTTTATTAATAGCACTACAGCTCGAGCTGGGTGCCTCCGAAGAGGGATCTCGAACAAAGAAATCCCGGGGCAATGATACCCTTACAATCTAAATTTCCCACCCCTCATGCGACAGTTCGGACCAACAGTAATATTAGGGTCTGGGGTCTTCCTGTTCTTTGTTGGGTCCTTTCATTGTCTCTAGGCAGGCCCTTTCTTTTCTTATCTTTAAGGTTGCAGCTTCTGTTAATGAATGTAGCTTCCTTATCTTCCGGCTTGAACTGGCTCTGGGGCCTTCTTTTACTTGACTAGGTAAAAGTTCAACATATCTAGGTGAAAGTTCACAGCTTGCGGCCTAAGGCTTCAGCAAATTTAGCTACTAATGCTAAGCAAGTTATGCTAAACAAGTTCTATGTAAGTAGTATACCAAATCGCACATCACAAAGAAGAAAACAGTGTTTGCTCTGATCTCTTTGAAATTTGAATCACTGTACCAACTTCTTCAGGGCAAAAACTTCCCTTTAAAATCTGGATTAGCAGTAGTCAACAATTCCAAGTATGTGATACAAAAAGTGTATGGCAGGCTTTTCAAGATGAAAGAGGAGCTGCTCTGTCGTTGAGTCTTCTCACTTTAAACACAGAACAAGAATTAAGATATTTTTCAATGATGTGATATGTATCAAGCCTTCTTAACAGTATTACAAGGCTTGATGTTATTTTCAGTTCTCAGTTGCTGGCAATACTGAGTCTGCTAACTCCAGATTCACAAGATAAGTGGCTTTATATACAAGAAATGCAAGATACTATCCTTTTAATCAACACCAACCAAATACTCAGCTGAGGCAAATAGTGTTCTTCAAGGATAGGTTAGTTGTCCTCTTGAAACAAACCATCTGAACTGTTGTTCCTGTTTGATGAAAAATATCACTGCTCAGCTGATTAAATACGAGTCCAATTTCCATACACCTGGGTTTTAAGAAATATAATTAATTTAGAGTTACATTTATTTATATTCTGAGCTTTGAAAACATACGGATAACATGTTAAAACTTCCCTCTGCAGCTGCAGGGGTGTGGAATATACTTTTTTGTAATAAAATATGAAACTTTTTCTGCTGGGGCTGTCCTTTGAGAAAAAAAGATGAGAGTGATCCATAAGCTCCCTCAGTTTGATCTGTCTGGCACACAGAAGAAGGTGGAGATACTAGTATTTTTCTTCACCATTTTTTCTTTTTAGTGTTAAGGAGCTATTTAAGGTGATGGACTTGTAACTTCAATGGGAATGTGCATTGTAGGTGACAAGGACACCACCAAAGCACAGGTTTTCTGCAAGTGCAAACTGGCAGTTTTTATTAAAAAATGTTCTTTGAAGCAGTCACATCATATAATCTGAGCAGAATGAGGCTAATGTAATGACTTGAAGCATTTTTTTTTTCTCACCATTACAGAAAAAGGAAGTGGTTGCTTTTACAGTGTGGAGCAGCTATTAAATTAAATTAATAGATCTAATACGTCTGGATTTGTAGAAAGCTATTTGACAAAGTTTCCCTTGATAGATTATTGTAAAATCCTCTAAATATGGGTGAGGTAATACATTATTAGGATGGATGAGGAATTGGTTAGAAACCAGAGACATAAATTAAAGGTATCTGTTATTCATAGGAGTTGGTAAAGAGTGAAACCCCACTAGGCTCTAATTGTGTCTGTTTAATACTGTTTAATACTCGTTTTAACATTTTCAACAGAGCTGTAGCATGCTCCTTCTTCATATTTGTGGGTGTTACCCGAGAGAGAAGCATAGCTCAGTGAACTGCAGCATTTATGGGCTTCAGCCAAAGGTTTCGGGGCAGTGGGTCAGGCCACGCAGGATTGTTTGCATCACTGAAGTGAATGGCTGCACAGACAGAATTTAAATACTAACCAGCCAGAGTATCGCCAACCACTGACACACACTGAAACATAGAGATGATGGTTAAAGGATGAATAGCAAAATATCCCAAACTACACTAAAGCAATACTGGAGAGGTTTTATACATGTAAGTAGGGCCAACATTTTCACATTTGGACATATCTGCCAGCCATGGGAAAGGGAGTTTTTGGAGCTGCTGCGCTGATGACAAGCTGACAAATTGAGGACATCTTGTCATAGCAGCACTGAGTATTGCATGTGTTGTCCTCTGTTGGCTCACGGAGGTGATGGTAGTCCTGCCTCCCATATCCAAGTGCTCAGATCAGGCTGTGTTCCTAAAAGTGAAGCCAACCTCTGCACATTATTTAGATGGAGAAGACCACTAGTACTCAGCCTCCCACACGTACCCTCCTAAATAGTCAGGTGCAGTCTAACCCATTGGCACACCTGGTCCATCACAGACCTGATCGAAATCCCAGTGAGGTCTGGAGATCCCCACTGCTGGATTTGGTGGAACTGAATCAGGTTGCTTGTGACTGCTGTATCGGTTCCAGGCAGCTATGTATGTTTCCATACTGAGCTATATAGGTAAGATAGATTTGAAAGGAATGATTTTCGCAGAAGGAAGACTGTAAACCAGCTTCCCCATGAGTGTGATGATTACCTGACAGCTCTCAAGAAACCTTTCTAGACATTTAAATTTTCTATTGTTCCCTTAACTAAAAAAGCCCCTTTTATGTAATGAGATCAGCTATACCAGCTTTTCAGACAATTTATATTGCTGATATATATTCATATGGTACACAGTGACAGTGCTTAGAAATCAAACCAGCAGTTGTGTTTGATCCACAGCGGTGGCTGAAAACAGTATATACCATCTAAACAGGTATATACAACCCCCAGGGGTGAGGCGATGTCTGAACTTTAAGGATAAAATTACTCTTCCAGAGATTGTGACATGAATATTTTATGTGTGAATCAAGATTTTTTTTTTCATTCAAAAGAAAGTGAAATGTAATTTGAATGCATTCTGTCAGATGCTGTCAGACACCTACGGGGAAATTACAGCACAATAATCAAAGTCTGAGACAGAGGAACACTCTATTTGACCAGAGAAGAAGAGATCACACAATCATTAATATAACAATAGACAGGACTTTTGGTACTTAGTATCAGCAGTCCTTTTGCACCTAAATGGAAGCAAGACAGCTGCAGAGAGAAGAATGAATGTCTGTGTCTCTCTCATCGATTTTTCAAACATTTCTAGCATTAAAAGTGACAGGTCACTTCTAGTTCAAGTATAACATGGACATACAGAACAAAACACTGGGAGAACAAAATGAGCCGATTGAGACTTTGATTGCATTTTGCTTTTCTATGTCTATCTTTGAAAAACCCATATTTGAAAAAAACTCAACCCTTTATGGGCTGAAAAAAGTCATGTGATGGCCAGGGGCAGGATTACCCAGGGAAGTAGTCTGAATGGGCTAGCCCTGGTAGAGACAGCAAAGTAGCCATGGTAGCCCAAAGCATGATTTTCCTCTGCTGAAAAAGGCTATTGGTTGTCTGCAGTGTATTCATGCCTAAAGTTTTTGCATGACCATATTCATGAAATGTAAATGTGCTTTTACGTTGCTATTTTTTTTCCCTTCGAGGTCAGTGATATCATTGTGACTGGAAGAAAGTTAATCAACCTGATAACACATGAAAATTAGCAACAGTTGTTTTCCCTCCCCCTTAGCCACAATGTGTACATGTGGACTCTCTGGTGACTCATGGTTCACTGTATCTCATGTCAGTAAGAGAAAAAGTGACAGAATTGGATTGGATACTGGGGGATGGTCTTCTATGTTGAGAATAAATATAGGGTGAAGGTTTAGAGGGGGAGGTGTTCATTGAATTAGCAGAGAAGGAAAGGAATGTGGCCTGCCCAGAAATAAGACCACTATTTAATGAAGAAAGGGGTTTGCTGAGAATGGAGTATGGGTGTCTCTGGGAATTTCCAGGATCATCAGTGTGAGAATTAAATAGATTTTTTCGGGGCAGTAGTATCAAAAGGAAGTTAAATGCCTCAATACCTCCTTTGTATATGTGTGACCTCCCTGACCTCTCCGCTAAAGCAAAGTCCACAGGACTACACTAAGTGCTAGGGTTCCCTGTGCAGCTCTGGAAAGAGCTGAAAACTAGCAAAGCAATCAGGAAACCATCTAATTTGCTGACTGAAAAGCAGGGAAAATGGTTTTGAATTTTAAATCCTCAGTATATCTCAAGCAGGAGTCTAAATATTTTGCTGACTGGTATCTAGAAATAGCTCTGCACACAGGATTCTCCTACAGGTAGATGCCTATGCACTCTTACATACTCTCTTTGCTTTCAAAACGTGGAAACGTGGTGCACAGTTATTGTTTTCTCCTGGGAGGAGGAATCTTTAGTCCAAGTCCTAGATCTAAGGACTATTAGTGCATTTTACAACGTATAAGCAAAATACAGACCGTGCCCTTAGAAATGGAACAGGCATCCAGGACTTCCCCCTCCAGGTGCATGTCTTTAGTATTAGGCTAGAGAGCCAGGTACACACTGTCCCAATTAACTATGTATTCTGTGCTAATGAGAAGAGCTTCTATGGAAATATTGAGAATACGTGTTCCTCACTGCACATAATATTCTGGCTGCTTACTGAAATCAGAGGAGATGGACTTGACCCCACCAGACAGGAAGATCTGAACTCTGGTCATCCTGGGTAAAAGTTTAAAAATGAAGGTGCTGTTTCAACTGATGGGACGGGGGACAACACCATCTTCCTTCCCTTGGCTTTGTCTTAAAGACTATATTTGAGACAGTATGAGCTGGTTCGTTTGCTGTTACGTGCTTGCCAGATTAGGATGGGCAAAAAAGGTGGGACACTTAGTTTGTGGACTTGGCTGGAGCTTGTGTGGGGAAAATATTGAGTTACCTGGTAGCACTCAGAGGGCGAAATTTCTGCACATGCTTGGAGGTCTCCTTGGAGCTCTACTGTTAAAAATGGATCTCACTAGGGACTTGAGGCACTTCCAGAGTTGGACAGCAGTTGAATAGTTTCTGTGGATGGCAATTTTGGTCATTTAAATCTAAATCCCAGCTAAGCACCAACCACAAGACATAAGGTTCAGCTCCTGTGAGGTATTTAGGTGTTTGTGCTGGTTTTGGCTGGGATAGAGTTAATTTTCTTTATAGTAGCTAGTATGGGGCTATGTTTTAGATTTGTGCTGAAAACAGTGTTGATTGATAATACAGGGATGTTTTCATTACTGCTGAGCAGTGCTCACATAGAGTCAAGGCCTTTTCTGCTTCTCACCCCACCCCACCAGCAAGTGGGCTGGGGGTGCACAAGAAGCTGGGAGGGGACACGGCTGGGACAGCTGACCCCAACTGACCAAAGGGCTATTCCATACCATGTGACATCATGCTCAGCATATAAAGCTGGGGGAAGAAGAAGGAAGGGGGAGACATTAGGAGTGATGGCGTTTGTCTTCCCAAGTAACCATTAAACATGATGGAGCCCTGCTTTCCTGGAGATGGCTGAACACCTGCCTGCCCATGGGAAGCAGTGAAAGAATTCGTTGTTTTGCTTTGCTTGTGTGCATGGTTTTTGCTGTACCTATTAAACTGTCTTTATCTCAACCCATGAGTTTTCTCACTTTTACTCTTCTGATTTGCTCCCCCATCCCACCGAGGGGGGAGTGAGCGAGCGGCTGTGTGGTGCTTAGTTGCCAGCTGGGGCTAAACCACGACAGTGCTTAATGCCCACTGGTTGCAGCAGGAGTCAGATGTCAAGGTACCCTTGTAGGCATCAGCTTCAAATTTCATCATAAGTGTTAAGCTCAACCAAATAGTACAAGTTTTCTCACTATACGTGAAACGGTATTCTAGGCTAGTTTTTATATCTGTACTTAAAGCCCACATGCTGTGCATAGTCCTGCCATCAGAAATGTTTAACCCACACACTGTTCTTTTAAAGCAAGATTAATGTTTTCTTTACATAGCAGCAGGGATTTAACAGTTGAAGGCTGAATAATGTATCTTTTAAAAATACCGCTCTATGCTTTCATCTCCAAAGCTTTTTGCTAACACTGGGCTTCGCCATGCATTCCTCCAGGTATTGAACTCCTATGACTATAGAGTAAGATACAGATATAGGAACTGACAGGATCAGTCCCATCCTTATACCCCTCCGTGAAGTAAATTATTATCCTCTTGTTTCAGACAGGGAGACAAATATAGACTGAATTTGATTTTGTAAGATTACAATGCTGGGTAGCTGCTTACAAAATCAAGGCCATATTTCAAAACAGATTCTATTAGCTTATCGAGTTCACAATTTTGCCAATGCAGTACACTGTGAAACAGGAACTGAGTAGTAGTTTGGCAGTGATCTGTACTTTACTAGGATTAATATAAATTAATTCTGTATTTATACTGAGGTGCTAAAATTATGGAACTCATTAAGAATGTAACATTACAAAGATCCCAATGGATAACACAAAGATTTTCAATGAATTTGTTTCAATGAAAGGAAGCATGTTCTTTCTCTGTTGTTATCTTTTGCTTATTATTTTTGTAAAAGGAAAAAATAAGACATTTAAGAGATTAAAGCATATTCCTGGTAAAAAATATTTTACCAACTTATGAGAAGTTGTCTCCCAACAATTTTGTTTCTGCCACGTTAGAACTGACTGACCTTTCTGGATAGTGTAAAATTTCAGTTACGTTGATGATACTGAAATTGATATGACTTGGCTAAAAAAGCAGTTCTTAATTTTCAAGTTTTTTTGGAAAATTTCAGGTTTGGAACTCTTCAGAATCGCAACCTGCTTATTTCTAGAAGTAAGAAATAAAGCATACTCATGGCACATTTCTGCCCTGCTTACTTATATGAAGTTGTAGCTGCTCTACACACAATCCTCTTGATTTTACTGGGACTAAGACCCAGAAAGCTGGGCTTGTGACCCCATATATTGATATTCATTAGGGAGAGGAGCCTAAAGAAATGCAACTTTCAAAACGCCTAGCATCTGAAAATTTAAAAAATTACTCTGCTTTACTTGTTGCTATGGAAAATCTGGCTCTTAGAAATTAAAGGTATGGATCATTGTATGTTAGCTGACTCTCAATTAAGAATTATATGATCATTTTTAATACACAAGCCTGTGAAGTTACACTGATATCTCAAATAGTTACACTTATATCTTAAAGACACAGGCCTGACTCCAGCTGGAAACGCCTCTCTGAATGCAATTAATGACGATGGCAATTCTCTAAGCTGTCTTTCATCAATCACATTAGGACAGGGGCTCAGCCTGAAGTTGTGCCCAGCCTCTAGGCTAGAAAGCAAATCTATCTTGTCAGGACTTGCACATCCAACCTATAATCTGTCTGTGGTGCTTCCCTGTGGTGTCTGCACACAAGCCTGGGTTTTGAGAAAAGCTGTATGTTTCTTCGAAAGCTGTCAATGAGCAAGAGTGTGCTATGGCTGTACTAAGGGCTTCCAAACATAAATGACCTTCTGTGTTTAAAAACTGTGTCTTAGTCTGAACTTTCTTGGCTTCAATATCCAGCTGCTGGGTCTTTTTGTAACTTCGTTGACTCGTATATCATTGGTTAGGCACAACATCCATTGTCACTTAACAAGAGAAGATGTTCCAAGTGTCTCAGGGACTGAAAGCAACCAGCATGACAACTCCACTACTGAAGGGAGTAGAACATAAGGCATGGCTGCGCTGTGTCTAATCCTGCGTCCTGTTGCCAGTGGTGGCCACCAGCAGGTGCCTGGGGATGCAAGCCTCCAGTGACGCCTCCTGGTATGTACTCTTGCCAAGAATTTGCAGCTTATGGACTTTTCCAGAGAAATTTAGATAAATCTTTGTATTTAATAGCTCAGCTGGATTTTTTTAATACAATGTCCCCTTGAGATCATGTAAATGGTTAGCATTCATAGCATCCTATAGCAAGGGTTTCCACCAGTTTTACTACATATTGTATAAAGATTCACCCTCTTTTGCTCAGTGTGAACTTGCTTCCTGCTAGCTTCATTTGATGAACCCTAGTTCTTCCATGGGGAAAGAAATAAACAAAAACCTTCTTGGGCTATTTACAGTTTTATATGGCTCTGCCACATATTCAATCTTTTCCAGGCTGAAGAGTCCTGGTCTGCACAGGCACTCTTCAGTGGAAGATACTCCATACCTGGGATCTTTGCTGTTCTTCTCTGAACCTTTTCCAGTTCTGTCTTTTTGACATGAGGCAAATAAAACCACATATGCAACATCTGGGTGCAAAATAAATTTAAACAGTTACTCAGTTTTGTAAGCACCTTCTGCAATTCTTGACAGTTGCTCCATCCTGAATAACTTATTATTATTTGTAAACGTTAATACCTCATCTCTCATTGGTACCTATTCCTAAGTTGCTTATGAAGGTGATGAACAGACTTCTGACCACTTACTGACTATTCACTCTTACCTTCTGTTCCCTGTCTTTTACCCAATTATTTACCCATGCAAGTGTCTTCCTTCTTATACTGTCTTAATTTCCTTAAGAGCATTAGGTGAAGGATCTTGTCAAAAGCCTTCTGGAAAAGCAGTAGTCAAGCCCTTATCAATATGCTTCTCAAGTCCTTCTAGAAACTACAGGTTTGTGAGACAGGACTGCTCATCACAAAAGCCACATGACACTGGTTCAGTATCTGATATAATGGTCCAAATCTGCATTAGATAGATACAAACTAAACTTCTGATATAAAACCAAACAAACCCAGACATTCGATGTGGGAAAGGAAGAACAAAGAAACAGGAGGGAGTCAGCAATACTATTGGAGAAGAGCGCTTCAGCAGAGATGGTGAAAATTATGGAGGACTGAGAAACATTTCAGAGGGAACTAGAAGTAGCAGAGATGAAATTTAACTTGAAGTAAGTAAACACACATTAGCCTAAAATAATCCCATACTTCAATTACTGAGCACAATTACTGTGCTCTGAGAAGGCAGAACCTCTCCATAGGAGCAAACATAAATACCAATATCAATTTCTGCCCAGCCTCCACCAGAGGCTAACAATACAGATAACATATTTTTAAATGAGCGAAGGAAAATCAAACATATGACATCTTTATATTCTTCAATGCTATTGTTGCATTTGACATGCTTTGCTAAATGTCTTTTCATTGATTTTAAGATACAGGGACTAGCTAAAATGCTAACAGGAAAAACAAGGTTTAGAGGTCCTTGTACTGCAGTATATAGCACTGTGAATGGAGAGAAAGAAGAGGAAAGAAGAGGCATGTTTTAGAATTATTAGGAAATATATTTGATGTGTGCAAGTAACCTGTGGGATTCACTGCTGCAGGAGGCAAAATGTCTGTGATAGCCTTGCATGATTAAATGATACACCCCAGAACAGGGTGAAAGAAATCATATGGGCAAAGACATAAACAGGAGTCAGAAAAAGATATTCCACATTAATCTGTAATATTATAGAACCAATTAGCCACAATAGGAATCATTGCTCTTTGAGGAACTGTTCACTGGATGGAGCAGAACAGGGTGGGGTGCATGATTTTCGTTTTGAAGACTGCAAAGTAATAAATATGAAATGTTCAAAAAGTTTTTATTTTTCAAATCCTAACTTAAAACCCCCTAAATTATAGAAGAAGCTAAGCTATGCAATGTTTGATCAACCAGCTAGTTGTCTGCAATATTTATGGGTTTCATGGGAATAACAGTAAATGCCAGAACTAAATGTATCCTGTCATGGCCACTATTGCAAAGTCACAGTGACTTAAATTTTCAGGTCTCCTTTTTGGTCCTACAGGCTTAAAATGTTTTAAAATGCATTTAGAGAGTTCTTTGTTAAAAACCTTATGAGTGTCCCAAAGCTCATATTTTCAAAAGATTTTGGAATAATGTATTATGCTAAACTGTCTGAGAATGGCTATGCATCATTGTAAGTATCAGTCTGGCTTATTCATCTTCCAGACACTGTGTTTGAATGTGCACAATGAAGCCAAATCCAGAATTCTGATTTCGTTGTACCTGCTCTGACTTCAGTGGAGGACCTTCCTGCGTATGATCACAGGATTAGCTGAATAGTATGAGCAAGAGCTAAAACAGGTTTCCCTTCTGTTCAACAACTTTCCCATGGCTCAAAAGCAAGACACAGGATAATGGATGAACAGAATACAGGAACTTAAGAGCACATTCTGTGTGATGTTGAATGCCATTTTAACTTGGATTGATTTCAGAGGAAATGAGCTTGGGAAGAGCTGTGAGTCCTCTAGGAATGACTTCTTTAAAAAAAAAAACCCAAACAAACCAAAATCAGAAAAAAGTCCCTGTCAATTTGTGTGTATAAGTCCTGATTTGGTCATTTTTCAACTTTCTGTAAGAGTGAGCTACCAACTCTCCCTTGAAGATTATATTCATTGATGTATGAGAGTTTGAAAGATGTATAAAGAGAACAATTAATTTCACTGCAACAATGGTGAAAACAGGAGATACTTTTTAGGGACCAGATTATATGACTAAGTAACAAACCCACTGACTTCGCTATTGTCATATTAAAATAATGGTAACTTTTCATTTCTATGATTGGTTTGTGAGGAACAAAACTTCAGTTTTATGTTACCTGAGGTAGTTTGGATATTTAACTACCTGGATCTGAACTATCTGTGCTCTTATGATCCAGTGACTTGTCCTGTATCTTGGGATCACTTCAAAATTTTGTCAAACTATGTCAAAAAGAAGATCTGTGTCAATGATTAATTACAAGAGACACTCATGGAAGGCTTGGCCAATCCTTAAAACTTTTTTTGTCAGAAGATACTTATCTAGCCAAATTGCTTTGCAGTTCAGGCTGATCAGAACATGCCTGTTGCTACCATAGATCAGCTGACAGGTAGTATCTTATTAAGCTGCATTAGCTTGGTGTCTTAGGACCACCAACTAAATTCCTGCTCTCTGCACCCAGAGTAGTACTTTTTGGGTATACGAACTTATAAAGCACTCATCTTGATAAATATCAAAGTCATCAAACATCTTCTTTCCATAGTCGATGGAGCACAGCCCTGTGTGGGGAGCCCTCACCAGCATCTTTTGGTTCCCGAATGCTGCCTTATGGGGACCACCTTCCTTGGACCGAGTGTGTCCTGGGCTTGCAAGGGGGTGGTTGTTGTCCCTTGTACCCCTCCTGCCTTTCTGCAGAATGCTCACCCATTAGACCTCGATTCACAGCACAGAAGGATGCTGTCTGCATCCTGCTGACCCCACGCCAGGGAACAGCGGGGGTGAACTGGGACCGGTTTCAGAGAGAGTGCAATTAAAGCAAGCAAGGGGCAGGAGTATGTTATCCTCCTTTAATAGGGGGTGGGCGTAGGTAAGCCACTCTGACGACAGGACTCCTGTGCAGCTGTACAGCCACTGACTTCTTAACTTTGTGGTAGATAGGCCTTCGGTTTACAGAGCCTATACATTTTGGTCACAGAGGATTTTTCTTCCCACTGAAAATACACTCGAGTTACTAGTACTATTATTTAAATGTAAAAATTTTAGTACTGGTGACCACTCTGCAACAGACTGACAGCATGGTAGTCTTAACAGTGCTATCTTGTAGAAATCTTTCTCATTTCTCAGAACATGTTTTACGGTATTTCTTAGTGTAATAATATCATCTTAAACCCCAGCTTTTAAAAAGGGTTTGGGTAAAAAAATCCTGCAACAAAAATAGGAAATTCTAACATGTTTTATGGCAACAGTTTTAAATGAAACTGTTTCAGCATTAAAAATCCATTAAAAGTTAAACGAAACCTCCCAGCATAAAGACAAATATCTAGGGATTCAATTACTGAAACTGCTTGCAATCAACTTATTTAAGTGGAAGATTCTTTCTTCAAGCTTACAAGAAAAAAGAATTCTTGAAATTAGAAGCCAACGACAAAGTTTCTGTACATCACAAAGCAATAAGGCAATTTAATACGATATTAACATATGAAACAGAAGTTAACTATGCTTTTCAAAGAGCTTTTTAAACAGAACTGGGAAAAATGGACTGATGATATGTTCTTAGGCTTCCATTTTAAAATTGTAATGTTCCATAGTTTCAGAGAAATAAGTTGAGTAGGAAAGTTGGTTGTCTTGTACTATGCTTGTGCTTCTGGACCTAATCCCGTTCAAAATTAGAAATAGAGAATATTTGCCAAAATTTGTCAGATCTGAAAACAGTTTTGAATTTAGTCTTATCTGACTTATGAGAAAAGTGTCTGGGTCCTTCTTTACTTCCTAATTAAGATGAAATGGATAGAAATATTCAGTATTCACTTATATCGATCCAGAAGAAATTAAAACAGAGCACTGTGAGAATCTGTCTTAGCTCTCTGTTACAAGAGGTCTGGAGTTCAAAGATTTGTACTGCTATACATTTACTAAGAAAATAATATCCATCATTCTGTATTAGCTGAGGATTTCTTTAGCTAGAAAAAAATAAAAGAAAATTAATTTTCTTCCAAAATGTTAATTCTCTTGGGAAGATTTTCAACTGTTATTTCTTATCTTCCTAACAAAACTGAAAGGAATTCCAGCAACTCTTCTCACCACTCATAAATCAAATGTACATATAATCACAGTAAGAATAGTTACTTTCCTGCTTTATACTATCTATGTACATTCCTCTTTTTCATTTAGAGGTGGACATTTTCCGCCCAGGAAGGATAACTGTAAGTAGCGTGTCTGGCGTTCTGCAAATTACAGGCTTGATAATGTAAACTGGTCACTTCCTCAACTAACTGGTGGTTGAACAAAACCACACATTGATTTAAACTTTCCAAGTGATGAAAAATCCTGCGCTTAACCTGATAAAACCTTCCAGTGATTAACTGCTGCCTTTAGTAACTGTATTATGTCCTTGAAAGGTAGTCAGGGTCAGCACATTGCATGAAAATGCAGCTGTCCTTTCCCTGACATAAGGTAGACAACATAATAATAACATTTTTGCTCAGCTCTAAAGAATCAGTTTGTAAAATGTGTCATTTACGTAGTTGAGTAAGTTTTGGGTTTTTTTTTTTTACTATATATGTATAAGCGAGGCAAATGTAGAAAAGTAGGAAGTTATTGGAGAAGCTTGAAATGGAGGATAAGTACTGACAGGAGAAGAGGATTATGAATTTCTGGCAAAGACCTACCTTCTTGTCTGTAAAACAGACACATCTCTGGTGTCACATAGCAGAGAAGGAGGAAAAAAGATAGCTGCAAAGAAAGGCACAGTTGTGAGAAAGGCAGACAAAAGAGAGTAATTGCCATGTTAAATGGCAAATAGGGGCATGCCTGCTGAAAGCAATTTGAGTTCACATGGGTGAAAAAGAAGGAAAGCACTGAGTTCATATATAACTGACACAAATTAGTAATAAGCTATTTACTCTTGCTGCTCCCATCACCTTTGACTAATAACAACCTTTCACAGTAAAGCAGAGTAATGATTAAAGTCATCATGACCAAATTTAACCCACTGACCAAGAAGTCGGCAAATGAATCTACTCTTGTGACTAAAGTCAAGAATGGCCAGTGGTACAAAATTAACCCAATCTTAATGACATTTGAAAAATGTAATTTCATGCTCCACCTCAGCTGGTTTGTCTTGCCTTGTTATATTTCTTTAGAACCACTAATACTATTTTTGAACAAGGGAGAAGGCCTTTAGAAATTGAAAATGTCATCAATGAATTGAAGAGAAAGTCAGTTTCATCCTCAACTCCTAAATGTGCTACTCCTATGCAAGAGATGTCTAAATTATGGGGACGTCACAGTTAAATGACAGGATAATCAGTCTCATCTTTTATAACAGCTAATTTGTCAATGAATAGCACACTCCTCTTTCACATTTTACCTTTGGATTCAGACAGCTGAAGAACTGAAAGACAAGGCAAACTCCAGCCCTCTCCATCTATGGTAGAACCTGCACCAGGTTTTGAAGGTGGACCTCTTACAGGAAAGTCTAATTACAATTTTTTTACTAAAGTCTGTCCCATAAGGCTCAATGGGACCAGGATTTTGTACTATTTTGATGAATAGATTATACTGTGTGCAGGCGTGGATTATCCAAGAAAACTGTGCCACATAGCAGCAGGACTATTTTGCAGTATCTAAGTCCTAAATAGTCCTTAAAATGAAGCGTGTGTCAATGCTGCTGAGCAAGGGCTTAGCCCTGTGTCGTACTGAGGGGGTGATGGCCGTGGGAGTCGAGCATACCGAAACCCCTCTGGAGAAGCACAGGTCTCACAAAGTTACATATAAGCCCATCGCGGCAGTGACAGCTCAAGGATGAGTGTGGGAGAGGGCCAGCTAGTTCACGTTCAAGGCTTGTGCCGATCCCTCAGTGTGCAGTTGCCTAGGAGGGTATGTATACGCTGATGTATACGCTGCTGCGTTTAGATGGTTTGCTCCTCTACGTATACCTACGACACACAGTTTTACCAAAGTGTGGCGTCTTCACATTTGCCACTCATCAGTTAATCACAATTCCTTACTGATCACAGCTGGTCCCTGGACGTCCATGGTATATAACGTTTATCTTCCTCTAACAGGATGCTGCTCTGCCTCACAGAAGAGCTTTGCTGGCTGCACGAGGCCGGTGCTCATGACGTTTCACATGAAAGGAATACCGACCTATTCGAAGAGAGAATTAAGTCGGCAGTGTTCATTTCTCAACGCCACTCTCACTCCGCAGGCACGGCACGGCACGGCACGGCACGGCACGGCACGGCACGGCACCGCGCCCACCGCGCACTCCCCGCGGCAGGGCCGGGGTGTGGGGGGCGCTCGCCGCCCCCTCAGCCGGGACCGCGCGGGAAGGGGGGGGAGCGTGTTGCCCGCCGTAGCGCCTGCGCGCAGCCGCAGTGTGTGCCCTGCGGCGTCGGCGTCGGCTGGGGCGCGCAGGGCGCGGAGGCAGCCCTTAGGCCTCCTGCGGACGGTGTTCTCGGTGTGCGTGGGCGTCTCGGTCTCCTTTTGGTCTCCTTCCAGCGCTGTTGGGGACGTCTGGCTCCGGATGGGGGAGGGTCGGGCTCCCGTAGCGCAGCAGGCGGTCAGGGAGGGAGCAGTTACCACAGCGGGGGGGCAGTCGCTGTGCTGGAGCCGTGTGGGGCTGCCTGGGGGTTGTGCAGCCTCCTCGCACCAGGCAGCGTGTGCTGCACTGCTGATGCCCTGAGCACAGTGGAGGGTCAATCCAGCCAGCGTTCTGGGGGGCCGGGTGACACTGCCCCGATCTGGGGCTTGAGAGAGTGCCTGGGCATCCTCCTGGGGCAGGGGCAGCAGGGGGGAGCTCTCCTGTGGAGATGTGACCCAGCAGCTTGCCCAGAGCACCAGGTGGGGGGGGCTGCGGGAGGATGTGGGCAGAGTGCACCCACTCAGGGAGGATGAGGAGAGACTGATGGGTCCTGTGTGGAAGATCGGCAGTAGCCTGAGCAAGGATAGTGGTGCAGCATGAGGCTGTGGTCAAACAAATAGTGAAGGGTGGCTGTCAGAGTAGGGAGGGCTGGAAGCTTCTGACTTCCAGCAATGGGAGGAGGGTTCCTGCTGCATCGGCAGAGCTGTAACTGCAGAATAGATACAGTGCCTGGTGAGGATGAACAAGACCCATCAGGGGATGCATCAGAGACAACTATGCCCAACCTGAGTGTCCCCGTGTTGGGGGAAAAGGCAGGTATTAGCTGTAGGACATACCCTGCTGCGCAGGATGAAGCACCAATGCTGATCTGATGTCTTGAAACATTTCGTTCTTGCCAGGCATTGGGGTTTGGGATTTTGCAAAGACGCTGCCAAGGCTTGTCCAGCCAGTGGACTGTTAGCATTTTCTGCTCTTCTATGTGAGCACCAGTGGTATTGCTAGAGGTAACCTGGAGCATATCAATAGTTACTCTAGAGGGTGAAAAACAGAGGGACCAATTGGTGGCCTCCGTCCTTCCAGTGAGTAGGAAAGGCTCAAACAGAAGTGGACTCATCCAGGTGCTCTTGGCTGTAGTCACAGGCAGGGCATCACCATCTATGACCATGGGATCCTCTGAGGTTAGTCAGCCTCACCTCAGTCCCTGGAAAGGTTGGAGAGCAAATACTCTGTGAAGATGTTCTAAACACATGAAAGGCAAGATTGTTACTAGGAGCAGCCAACATGGGTTTAGTTTAACAAGGGTGAACTAGGTAAATCATGCCTGCCCAGCCTTTTGCTTTCTGTGATGAGGTGGCTGATGCTGTAGAGAACGGGAGGGCAGTGCATGTTCTGTACTAAAGCTGTAGTAAGGCCTTTGACGCAGTCTTCCGTAAGCTTATCACCAAGTTGGTGAGATGCAGGCTGAATAAATAGGCAACGAGGCTGGAAAGTTGACTAGACTGCGGTGCTTCAAAGAGTTATGGTCAGTGGTGTAAAGTCCAGCCAGTGGCCAGTAACTAGTAGTATCCCCCTCTGATCAGTTCTGGCACCAGTTCCAGTTAATCTCTTCATTAATGACCTGAATGATGGGACAGGGGTACCCTCTCAGCAAGTTGTGGATGACCTTCAGGGGGGGTGGGGGTGGTCAACAGGCTAGAGAGCAGAGCAGGCTGGAGAACAGGGCAGACAGGAACCTATGAAGTTGCATAAAAGTCAATGTGAAGTCTTGCATCTGGGATGAAATAATCCCATGTAACAGTACAGGCTGGGGTCCTTCTGGCTAAGAAAAGGATCCATCTCTGCAGAAATGGATCTGGATGTCCTAGTGGGCAAAAAGGGGACCATGGGCCAACAGCATGCCCTTGCAGCAAAGGCCAGCTACATCCCGGGCTGTATTAGTAAGAAAGGTAGATATTTCTTCTGTTTCCCCAAGTAAACTGCAAATGCAGTTGCCTGTGTAGATTGTTTTGAGGACAGCTAACTACTTACATTCAGTCATTAGCCAGGTCCAGGAAAGTCATCCATCCTCTGTATTTGGCACTTGTGAGACTGCATGTGGAATACTGTGTCTGTTTTTGGGTTCCCGTGTACAAGAAGGATATTGACATACTGGAGGGACTCTAGTAGGCCAACAGGATAGTCAGGAGCCTGAAACATGATGAATGAGAAGTTGAGCGAGCTGGGCTTGCTCAACCTTAAGAAGAAAATGCGTCAGTGGGACCTTATTAGTTGTCTACAACTCCTGGTAACCCTGGGAGGTTGTGGAATCTCCATCACTGGAGATGTTCAAGTCTTGTCTGGCCATGACCCTGAGTAACCTAATCTAATTAGACCTGCTTTGAGCAGGGGTTTGGACTAGATGACTTTTTGAGGTCCCTTCCAAACTGAATTTCTCTATGATTTGAAGTCCTCAGGGCTACTTTGAGGAGAATGAACAAGTCTTGACTAACTGTTTATTCAAAAGCTATCATAGACCTTGAGCAGGGAATAAAAGCAGAGAACTTAAGAAGTAAAAGCTTTGGCAGACTAGATCGCACATGAATAAGGGTGGGATGAATTAAGGCTATAATTTTGACATTGTAGGCTAGATAGGCTTTTAATGTGAGTGTATGTGAACTGAAACAACTGAAGAGCCATCAATTGATTCCTTAAAGTTCTTTTTAGTTTAATTAATTCTCTTGTATTTACTTTCATAAGTTAATATAGATAATTCTTGTTATTTTTTGATTAGTCAGATTATACCTGGTCTGCTTATTCACGTTCAGACCTGTAGAGAGAAGAAATTTAAGAAACCTTTCATAATCTGAAATGTACATCAGTTGCTTGTAATTATCTACCAAGCATTATGAATTAACCTACCTTTATCATATTCTCTTTTGCCTTAATTGGTTACCAAATAATTTTCAAGCCAGTTAAATTGCTTGACCCTCTTAAATTTTCCCAGACCGTTTTTTTTCCTTCTCCTTTTCTTCAGAACCTCCTACCTTCTGTTGAACTGGCAATTAATCATAACAACTCTGTTGGCAGGCAATTGCTTGCTTTTTATAGAACACACGGTATGTCTGTTGCTCATGGTTCTCTGTAGTTTTTGAATATGTTAAAAATAAAGCTGGTTGCAAATAGCTGAGGTTTTTAGCTAGAAGCTGCTTTTGGGAGTTCTCTGTGTGATAGAAGCGGAGTGTTTTGCGTGTCAAAAAAAGTATTATGCTGTTACAAGGACAGGCATGAACAGTAACCTTTATAATTTCTTTATCAGTAAGAATAGACCCCATATACAGTTTTGACTCAGATTTCCCTCAGATATTTCAGTAGCGTCTCCCATCTGAAATAGGACTGACTCTGCATGGATTCAGAGCAGAAGTGCTACTCAAAATGGAGTTCAGCCTGTATTTTAATCATGTATGCAAGCCCAATGGTAGGTAGCAGGGTTTCAGCCTCTGCGTAAATCCATAAACAATCAAGAGAGTGTTTATATATACTTTAAATGGAAGACTGAATGACTTTCTGTACTGCAAATGAAATACTTAGAAACGATTCTGGTTTTCACACTTAATATAACCATATGCCAGAAGTGGGGTTTGGGTTTTTGTTTTAGGGGGTTTTGAGGGGGGTGTTTGACCAAATGTAGCTCAAATGATAGTTTGAGAGTTAGGGCATTACTCAGTTTAAGCAATAGCATCACAATCTCTGTATTTAATTGTTTTAATGAATCCAAGTCTTCTCTTGGGTCAGATATCATCAGTGTCGTGGTTTAACCCCAGTGTGCAGCTAAGCACCACACAGTCACTTGCTCACTTTCCCCCGGTGGGATGGGGGAGACAATCTGATGGGTAAAAGTGAGAAAACTCGTGGGGTGAGATAAAGACAGTCCAATAGGTAAAGCAAAAGCTTCATGCATAAGCAAAGCAAATTAAGGAATTCATTCACTATTTCCTATCTGCAGACAGGTGTTCAGCCATCTCCAGGAATGAAGATTTGGTGTGGGATAACCCTCTGGTCAGTGGAGGTCAGATGTCCCAGCTGTGTGCCCTCCCAGCGTCTTGCGCACCCCCAGCCTGCTCGCTGGCGGGGCAGTCTGAGGAGCAGAAAAGCCCTTGGCGCCGTGCAAGCACTGCTCAGCAACGACCAGCGCATCCCTGGGTTAGCAACACTGTTCTCAGCGCAAATGCAAACCATAGCCCCATACAAGCTACTAGGAAGAAATTTCTCTCCTTCCCAGCCAAACCCAGTACAATCAGATACTGTTATACCTGTGGAAAATTTTTTTCCATTTTTCTATGAGTAAATTCCAGATGTAATTTTCAGAGTACATTGCTTTGAGGACAGCTGACCATTTATGTTCAATCATTAGCACTTATTCTTTTTCCTTTGCCAACATAGGCCTATTTTGAAAGGAGTATTAATAATTGTCTAAAATATATATTAATATTTTTCATCAAACAGTTAAGCAGAACACCTTTTTTTTAGGTATGGAGAATAATTCTAAGTTTCTAGCATTTTTTCTTAACTCTATTGTTTGAATGTTTCAATGCATACTTGGAGGAAAAAAAGAGGATTTATTTTTTTCACTGAAAAAAGCTTTTTGAACTGTGGGAAGGGATACACAGAAGGATAAAATCCAGACTGATGCAGCATAAATAGCAAACCATCCAGAACAGTCCATGAGGAATTGATTTTGCCAACATGATGCTGCTGGTTGTTTTTATTTAAAACAAAACAAACAACCCAAAACCCATACAAACCACCAAGTATTCATATGTGCTAAATTTCATCACACTAGCACATTGGAGTACGTAGAATCTCTCCAAGTCAGACTTGCTTAAGGCCATCTTCTGAATCGTAGTTTTAGCAATATTCTCACATGCAATACTGCACCTCCTGGTGTTTTGGGTGGTTTAATGCTGCGCAGCAGTTGATTAATTTCAGCTCTGAGGAGTGCTGAGTCATAACAGAAATGATAAGAATTACAGGCACATACGATCTTCATGAGCATCACCCTTACTCAGGATTAGAGTCAGACACATCAAAAAGCAAGAAACAGCAAGGCCAAGGGCTTTCCCAGCTTTCTTCTTCCCCATCTGGGGAAATCAGCAGAAGCAGTAGTGAAACAAATTCTCAACCCTCAGAGATACAGCCAGCTTTTTGAGCTTTGCTTAGAGGTAGATACATATCAAAAGGGCAAAAAATTAAAGGTTGTATGCTGCAGGAGTCTGAAGAAAATAGCGATCTCCTGTTACAATCCTGAATTTGTGCTTGTTCCATTGGTGGCAGGAATAAAATATCTTTTTTTTCTTAAGCTTTTCTTTCTTGACTGCAGGTATGCATGTTTTGTGTAGAGGATCTGATTGACTTCCAGCTTCATGCTTTGCTCCCCTTTCGGAAACCCTCTGTTTAGAAATTTCCAGTGCTTAATCTTTGTAAACTCTACTTCACTTTATCCCTGTAAGTTTTTTATGGATCTTTAAGTTTCCACAACAAAGACTCCAATCAAAGTAACCCAGAGAAGCAGGGAAAAGAGCAGCTGGTAGCAGTGATGGTAAACACAATGGAGTTCCTGGGAGCATGAGGAAGTAGATATCTACTGTAGGAAGTTCTGCAAACTACCCTGATACAAACAAATCTCTGAACCATTGATAGCAGCTACTGCATAATTTTTATATATATATATATGTTGATATATATGTCTATATATCTGTCTTGCAGAAGACCAAGTTGCAAGATCTTGAGAAATATATCTCTGTTAATGGAAAGGAAAGAATAAATGAGAAACTGAAAAGCCTCCATCCAGTTTGAACATTGTGAAAAGTGTGAAGGAACAGGACTAGGAATTGGTTTTGCGGTCCTATTATTGCATTCTGTATTCTCCCTTTGATATCTTTAGTGTGAAGAAATTATACCCTCTTGTAAATTAAAAATAGTCAAAATGCCCACTGTGTTCCCATTTGAGTCACAGGATAGATGATTCAGTAGCATGTTTGGTTCAGTGACATGAATCCAGTCCTTTGTCTCCTGAGGGTGCTGAGATACTGTCAGCAGAAAAACAAACAAACAAACAAAAACCAAAAAACCCCCCACTTTACTTTGAGATGACAAAGTCCCCATCAGTGATTTTCCTGTATAGCCTACTGGTATGTAGTTATTTGGAAAGATGCAGGAATGTTAGTGAATGTATCAGGGGAAAATATATTGAATTTCTCAGTTTTCTTGCTAATACAAATAAGCTTACATCCCTGGAAAATATGGTGTCTTACATTTATTACCACCAAGTAGTGAAACAGTAGCATGTTCCCTACCTTTCTTGACCTACATGTGATATCCTTTATGAATTTGTAAATACTTGAAGTAAAAAAAATATGAAACAGGAGTATTGCCTCAGTCATGAGGGGTTTAAATTTGCAAGTTTGTTCTTAATGCAGGCAGTAAGAAGATAGACCAGAGAGAACATTTTGTACCCATTTGAGTCATCTGCTTGTCTAGCTTTTTGATTTGTTGTTGACACTCTCCTTTAGTTAGAGATAATTTCCAGGCAATTTCAAAGCCTCTTCTGAATATTTAAATATTTTTTTGATTTAAAGGGTCAAAGCCCTGGAGGGTAGAGGAGGCCGAGAAAGCTGTTTAGTATTAAAGGATCACCTCCTAAGGGACACTAAGGTGATGGAGAGACTGGAGCATCTCTTATATGAAGAAAGACTGAGAGGTGGTACTGTTTAGCCTGGAGAAGAGAAGGCTCAGGGAGGAGCTTATCAATGTGTGTAAATACCTGAAGGGAGGGTGTAAAGAAGACAGAGACAAGCTCATTCCATTGGTGCCCAGTGACAGGACAAGAGGCACAAACTGAAGCACAGGAGGTTCCCTCTGACCATCAGGAAACACTTTTTTACAGGATGCCCAGAGAGGTTGTGGAATCTCCCTCTTTGGAAATATTCAGAAAATGTCTGGACATGGTCCTGGGCAAGCAGCTCTAGGTGGCCCTGCTTGAGCAGTGGAGTTGGACCAGGTGACCTCCAGAAGTCCCTTCCAACCTCAGCCATTCTCTGTGATTCTCATAAAGCCTCTGAACTCAGCCCTGATGCCTGCTGGAAAGGATTCTGGGGCAATGGATGATCCCAGAACTCTTCCACTAGGATTCATGACAAAATAAAATCTACCTATTCCAGAATATCATATGGCAGACACAGTCATAAGAGGAAAAAAATATGATTTTATTGTGGACATCAACTGCAGGATCCCAGGAGTCACAGTGGCTCAACCAGGAAATCCAACCAGTACCAGGAAACCGGCACCTGTGACAGAGTTGGAAAGCACTGATAAAACCATAAAGGCAGGAATACGCATGATTTTGCTCCCCTTTCTTCAGGAAATACAGTTTAAAAGGAATTGTTTATAGCCCAGAAGAGAGAACTATTACTGCCATTGACTATGGGATTGCTTTGGAGCCTTATCAACATGGGCAATAGCCTGTTTAGAGACTTGTAAGTTTACAGAGGTTTACAGTGCCCCTTTGCCATGCAGCAAGGCCTGTTAGGGAGCCCCTGGGTAGCTACCATGTAGTTATTTGGTAGCTACACCTGGGCTTCTTGACCTTCCTGTTTTTTTTCAATTGTTGGTACCCAAAAGCTCTTTTTCTCTCCTCCTCCTTTTCTCTTCTGGTATGCTTTCACTCTCCTTTCCACAGGCCTGTTTTCTCTTTCTGTTTCTTCAGTTTGCATTTTCCTGGAAAGACCCTGCAAACCTTTATATTCCACAGTGTTATTAGATAGGTAAAGCCATAATCAACTTGAATCAGTTCTTATTTTAACCAAAGCGAGTTCATTTTACCTTCTTTCCTTTGAAACACTTTTAAGTTCTTCTGGACATACCAGGGAGTCTACTGTGCTCTCTGGGGTGATTGGAGCCACAGGCGCCTAAACCAGAAAAGTTGAAGTTAATAGGTGGCAAGACACCTGGAGTAGTAAGCTACTGTTTTCCAGATTGCTACATTTCGCACAGTCGCCTGACCCAAAATAGACTTCACGAAGCTCTGATGAAGTAGGAACTTAGCAAAACTCTGAAGTTGACAGCTACGCCCATGACTGCTCAGCTGAGCAAATTCTAACGGGATTGTCTCACAAAGTGCGATGGCAAACCTGTGCTGACCTTAGCCTTAACTTTTGCAGAGCTGCAGACTGATGACCTTACTGTCACTTTCAGAGGATTTTAGTCTGCAGCAAGAGTGACGTCCTTTCTTCAAACGGCCTTACTTTTGAACGCAGTTTTCACACGGGTGTATGACAGTCAGCTGTGGGAGCTATTCAGCTGGGAGACTGCAGTCCTGCTCGAGGCTCATGGGGGCTACAGCATGCTGGCATGCTGATGTGCAGAAGGCGCTGGCAGGCTGCCCCTTGCAGGCCGGGGCACCACAGACTGGGGGGCCTCCAAGGGTAGGATAGAGCTCACAGAAATGCTGGGAAGGGAGAGCAAGAAAAGGCTTGCCAAGTTCTTTCTCCTGGGGTTTCTTCTGCCCACCCAAGACGTAGTTCTGCAGTTATCCCTTTGGCAGCAATACCACCTTCTGACATGGGAGCCTTTTCTTTTGACATCTCTCTTTTTGTATTTGACTTCTTGTAGGTATTTAGTTTGATTAAGCACATGCCTAATGCATCTCAGAAACAACCTTTCTGTTTTTTCTTCTGTATCATTCCAGGGTGAAAAAAAAAAACCACACAGGAGATCTAATACCAGGAAGAGGCACAGCAGCTACTTGGACCTATCAAGCAACTGTCATATGGAGAAGCATCACAGTGTTTGTCGACCTGACATACATCTCCCGTTTACGATTCCACCACCATATCTAAACGTGCTGCTTTGTGGAGGATGAGCAGAAAGGGTGGTGTGTCCAGGAAGGCTTTTGCCTGATGCTCTGTGTCTGTTTCACCTGCAGGGCCACTTTGCTCTTCCAAAGGCAGCTCTGCAAAAGCACATGCAGCAAAGTGACTTCTTGGAAGTGGACAACAGCTAAAGCAAAATCCACCTGAAGCCTTACACCAGCTGTCTTCTTGGCCTTCTGATGCCCTGTTTTCTGTCATGTCTGCTGCACTGAAGGGAAATGATTTGCAAAAGGACATCTATA
The DNA here is from genome assembly GCF_034638445.1 of Ciconia boyciana. NCBI lineage: Eukaryota > Metazoa > Chordata > Aves > Ciconiiformes > Ciconiidae > Ciconia > Ciconia boyciana. The sequence goes on along the minus strand of NC_132936.1, from coordinate 113,144,151 downwards.
TCAGTGGGTTTCTGAAGTCAGAGCCCAGGCCCTCAAGCTTCAGCTTATCTTACAGAGCAAAGTGTTCATGCCCCAAGAGGCAGTGGCCAAACAGAGGCCATGGGAGAAGCGGGGCTTAGAGGACAGCACTCAATGCCCAGCCCCACTAGAAATAACAGTGACATAGGAGCAGTGTTCCCAAAGCATATCCTTGATGCAAGCGCAAGTTAAGGGCAGATGCCAAACAGCCGCAGTGATGTTTACTGTATGAATGCATTAATCTGACTGTGTGGGAAGCCTACAAGTAGGAAAGCACTGCTGGTAAGTCTCAAGCATTAAGCAGCTCCCTACAATTGCACAAGTGTCCACAAGGAGCACAAGAAGGAATAGGACCAGAAGCCTCAATCTGTCACAACCGTCAGTTCATCCTCATACCTGTGGATCTGTCCATGGGCGCCGTTGACTCGTCGGCTGATGGACAGGAGAGGCCAGCCGTGTCCTCCCCAAAGATGTCACCACAGGTTTCAGTCATAAACTCCACCAGCACGTTGACCTGCACGCATCAAAGCTTCGGTGTCAAGCCAGCTGCCTGAACATGCAGCAAGCAGCCTCTCCTGAGCCTTGCCTCTGCGCAGAAGGCTGTGTCTGTGGGGCTGCTCTTGCAGGCAGGCACCCCAGCAGCATTTGTTGGAGAGAGGGGGCTTCCAGGGACCTCTGAAGAGCCAGCCTCTGATGGTGCAGAAGGCTGCAGTTGGCTGCTCACATGTTTTTCTTGGGCTTTGGTTTCCTCTCTGTTTTGTGTTTGGGGTTTTGTTGATTTACAATTTTGCATTTGATTATTAAAGTGTCTTTATGCCAACCCCCGAGTTTTCTCAGCTGTGCCCCTCCCGATTCTCCCCACCGTCCCCCCCGGTGGGGAGTGAGTGAGCGGGTGTGTGGTGCTCAGCCACCGGCCAGGGTTAAAGCACAACAGCCTGTGAGCAAAAGAGTTAGCTAGTCGACGGTGAGAGTGCTCACCCTTCCTCCTCCGTCAGGGCGCGGGCGTCCCCTGTATGACAGCGGGACGCAGGAAAGCCTCAGCAGTCCGGCTGCTGTTGGAGCCCCATTGCGGCGGCTTTTGGGTGGGCCGACGTGTTTGTGCTGCCCGGCGTGGAAGTTTGGTGGCTACCATTACCGTGAGCGAGGGGATTGTGAAGAAACTGCCCGACAATCAGCGTGCAAGGACGACGGCCACAGGGGCCAGCAAGCTGCAGGTGACGGTGGCTGCATGAGGACCTTCAGCCCTCCCTGGGCACCGTGTCTGCCCACGTGTTGGCCTCGCTCTGAGCTGATGGCGCTGCTCCCAGCAGACTTCAGGCCTTAGCACGAGCTGTGTGTTAGCCAGAGGCCAGAGTCCGAGCAGGAGCTGAGTGAACAGTCACACGTCCGTAGGCCCTCCCCGGCCTCCACCGTCCTGTGTGACTGTGCTTCGGTGTGAGTCGTGAAGCGCCTGAACTCAGCCCTGATGCCCGCTGGCAAGGATTCTGGGACAAGGGAGGATCCCAAATTCCCCCCCTAGGATTCATCACCAAACAACATCCCCCCAGTCCAGAACATCGTATGGCAGACACAGTCAGAAGAGAGAAAAGATGATTTTATTGCGAACATCAAGTGCGGCGGGGGTGTGGGGGAGCCCAGGAGTCAGAGGGGTTCAGCCAGTAACAGGAAAACGGCACCTACGACGACAGAGTCAGAAAGCAGCGGTAAGGCCCCAGAGGCAGGAATAGGCATGCCTTGGTTCCCCTTTCTTTGGGGAAGACAGTTTGCAAGGAACTGTTTATAGCCCAGAAGAGAGAGCAATGCCCGTATTGCTGGCAGTGCCTACGGGATGGCTCCGGTGCCTCACCCCCACGGGTAATGCCCTTAGAGACGGGTGCGCATGCAGAGATGCGCGGTGCCCCTGTGCCACGCAGCAGGGCTCCATGGGGAGCCCCTGGGGAGCTGCCGCGGAGTTATTGGCAAAGCCTGCGCAGCAGCCTCCCTCCCCGTCCCTTGCCAGCGAGTTGCACGGGCTGAGAGCAGTGTTCAGCGTTGGGAAGGACGGGCAGCAGAGCCCGGTACACACCTGGGCTTCTTGACCTGCTGGACCTTCCTGCATTTTTTGCGTTTTCGGTCCCCCCAGACGTTTTCTCTCTTCCTCCTTTTTATTGCTGGTTGGCTTTCCGTGTCCTCTCCCCAGGCGTCTTTTCTCTTTTGGCTGCTTTGGCTTTTGTGGTCCTGAGGAGAGCCTGCAAACCTTTGCATGCCGCAGTGTGATTAGATAGGTAAAGCCACCATCCGCTGGAGTCAGTTCTCATTTTAGGCAGAGCGAGCTCATTTTACCTTCTTTCCTCTGAAAGGCTCGTCAGTTGTTGCGGGCGTACCAGGGACTCTGCCGCGCTCTCAGGGCTGGCTGGAGGCAAAGCTCGAGGTGCCTACAGCAGAAATTCTGGAGTGACCAGGTGGCAAGAGCCGGCCTGGAGTAGCAAGCGACTGATTGCCAGATTGCCGCCTTAGCTCTACAGAGAAGATGCTGGTTTGCATCATCCACATTTTGCAGAGTCCACCCGCCCGAAAACAGGCTTGATGAAGCTGTGGTGAAGCAGGATGTGAGCAAAAGCCCCCTCAAGTTGACAGCTCCTCCCCCCTGTCTTTCTGTCGGTATTTGTTTTGTTTAGGCACATGCCTAATGCGTTTGAGAAACAACCTTTCCAGTTTTTATTACAATGTATCGTTGCGGGGATGGGGGTGGGGGGCCGAGGAGGAACCCCAAACGCACAAGAGATGGGCTGCCAGGAGGAGGCACAGCAGCTGCTTGGCCTCATCAGAAACTACCCTCCTAGCCGAGACCCGTCGTCCCAGTGTTTGCGGAGCTGCCGTACCTCTGCCGTTTCGGACTCCAGCACTGTGTCTCCCCCAGCTTCTTTGAGGACGTCCAGCAGAGAGGGGGATGCACGGAGAAAGGCTTTTGCCTGGCGGTCCTTGCGTGCTCTGCCTGCAGGGCCACTTTGCTCTTCCAAATGCAGGTCTGGAAAGCAAAAGCATGTGCAGCCAAGCGACTTCTTGGAAGTCAAACCCACCTAAAGCAAAAGCCACCCAAAGCTGTCTACACCAGTTGTCTTCTCGACATTGAGGTTTCTGGTATCCCAAGCCCCAGTCTGTGACAACCCGCAGCTCCTCCTCATACCTGTGGATCTGTCCAGGGGTGCCAGCGACTCGTCGGCTGATGGACAGGAGAGGCCAGCCGTGTCCTCCCCAAAGATGTCACCGCAGGTTTCAGTCATAAACTCCACCAGCACGTTGACCTGCACGCATCAAAGCCTCGGCGTCAAGCCAGCTGCCTGAACATGCAGCAAGCAGCCTCTCCTGAGCCTTGCCTCTGCGCAGAAGGCTGTGTCTGTGGGGCTGCTCTTGCAGGCAGGCACCCCACCAGCATTTGTTGGAGAGAGGGGGCTTCCAGGGACCTCTGAAGAGCCAGGCTCTGATGGGGCGGGCAGGCTGGCGCCGGCTGCTCCATAGAGCGTACCTTCTCCGTCACCTCCAGCATGGCGGGCAGCGGGAGCAGGTCCTCGTTGGGTGGGCTGAGGAGACTCGGCCCAAGGCAGATGGCCAGGTTGCTGGAGGTCATCCTGCTGGTGGAGGCGTTGCGGCCAATATGCTGGAGCAGTGAGAGCAGCTGCTTGAGGAGGAGGAGATTGGCTGCAGGCAACTTCTGGGCCACGCTGAGGGAACAGGAGCACAGGAAGGTGAATAAGGCAGATGTTGCCCACAGCCATCCGCGAAGCTTGCCCAAGGCAGGTGGGAGCCAGCGGGTGTGTTGCGCAGCTTTGCAGGTGCTCTCAGGCAGCGGTCAGCGCCCCTGCGCTTCAGGAAGGAAGCACGGCGTTGCTTCGCGGCTCCTGATTTCACCCCAGCCCACGCAAGGGAAGGCTCTCTGCCCGTGCCCTTTCCCCCAGCATCTAAGCCCACCCCATCAACAGCGAGCTGCCAGAAAAACCCAGCTTTTTAGGGAGACCGTCCCTTTTCAGGGGAGTCGCAAGCCTCTAGAGCGCCTGCTCAACAGGCAGGCTGCTGGCCACACTTACGCTTTCAGTTCTTCCAGCTTTGCCTGCTTGCTTGTCCTCTGCATGGCTCGCATCCAGTCCTCGTAGAGGTGGGTGCCGAGGAGCTTGGCGGGGATGCTTCGGAGGAAGTCCTGCAATGCCAAGGGCTCCGGGTGAGCCTGCAGTGTTCACTCCAGGGCAGCCAGGAGCTCTTCCAGCTGCGGGTCAGAAGCGCTCACCTTCAAGATGACGGCCAGCAGGAGCGCAGGCTGGCTTCCCAGGTCGATGCCCAGTCCGCGGTCGAGGGCCTCCCTCAGCTCCCGGCAGGCTGTCCCGCTGGCGGCTCTGCGGAATATGCCCTCCGTCGTCGGTCCTTGCTGGTGCAGGAGAGCCAGCAGCTCCTGCGAGGGAGGCGGGAGGAGAGTGACTTGTCTGAGGAGCTGCCTTGCAAGAGCGGTGGCCGTGGCCAGAGCTCTGCCCCAGACGGGGCTCCCTCTTGCGCAAAGGGGCTGGGCCCAGAAGCGTGAGCCCCTGGGCCCGCTGGCTGTGGAGCAGCCGGAGGGAGGGCTGGCTGGGGCCCGCCTGTGCAGGCTGGCTTACCTGGATGGGCCGGGGCAGCGTGCCGTCCTCCCCGCAGAGGGCTGCCAGGGGCTGTCCAAAGAGCGCCCTGCTGCCGCCGGAGCCCGCCTGCCCGGGTGCCTGGGCAGCGTGCGGGCTCCGCCGCAGAGCAAAGGGCCAGGGCAGCCCCCTCCTCCTCCTGCTGCTGCTGCTCCCTCCTGCTGCAAAGGAAAACAGAGCAAGAGCCCATCAGTGGAGACTGCCAGGCCAGCGCTCCCGGAGCCTGCCCTGCCCTGCCCTGCGTGCAGCGGGGTGCTGAGTGTTGCGGCAGGACGGGCAGGGAGCCAGAGCTGGAGCCGCGGCTGCGGCTCAGTGGCTCCGGCTCAGAGGCTCCTGAGAGCTGGCGTGCCACCGGGACAGGCTGCCCCAGCCCTCGCCCTGCCCTCCTCCGCGCTGTGGGCAGCAGCAGCAGAGGCTCCGTGTCCCCGCAGAAGCACGTCCAGCGGCCGCTGCCCAGCGGGCGTCCTTGCTCGTGCAGGTGACGTCCTCCCTCGGGCTGCCCCACCTGCATGGCGACACTCAGGGGACAAGTGAGCACAGCTCAAGCGGTTGCAGGAGGTTGCCTTTCTTTCCAAAACTCACCTGCTGAGCGGCAAAGTCCCCCTCTGTTGCTCGATGAGGCCGGTGCAGGCCCTTGCTTGGGATCAGCCTGCAAGAACCGGGCTGCGCTTAGAGAGCAGCCCCGGAGCAGAAGGGGCCAGCGGCCAGCTGCCAGCCGGCACCAGCAGCCTGAGCGCGGCAGAGCTGGGACCCTCTGCCCTCCCCGGCTCTCTGCCCCGCGCTGCAGGTTTCCTCCCAGCTCTGCCAGCGAGGATGTGCCAGCGTTCCTGATGTCTGCCCAAGCCTCTCCGCTCCCCGAGTGGCACCGCGGGACCCTCCCTCCCTTCCTCCCTCCCTCCCGCCCAAGCTCACCCCACTCGCCGCACATCCCTGGCACCCCGGCACAGCCAGAGGCGGGTGAAAGGCAGCCATTCTCACCTTTGCCTGGCCCTCGATCAGCCTCTCCAGGCTCCTGGCGCTGAATGTCCTCCACTGGGCAAGAGAGAAGGAGCGGAAGACGGTGAGCAGCGATGCCTCTGCTGCTGGGCTGGAGGCCCAGCGCTCGGGGACAGAGCCCAGAGCAGAGAGACACTCACGGCATGGCGCTGGCTCAGCTCCTTCTGCAGGAACTTGATGGAAGGGAGGCGGGTGACCCGGGCTCTCTTGGCTCCTTCTGGTGTCCTGTGCAGCGGGAAGGGACAGGGAGGGAGCCGGCTGAGCCCCAAGCTGCCTCTACTCTCCTGCCGGGCAGCTCTGCCCGACAGCTGCCCGCAGCTGCGGGGGCATCTCTGTTCCCCCATCTGGCTGCGCCTGGAGCATCCCCCCGGCTTACCCCAGCAGTGTGCCCAGCCACAGCTCCTTCAGCGCCCGGGAGCTGCAGAAAGAGAGGAGCAACAGCCTCAGGCCCTGCTGCCGCCCAGCCCGTGGGCAGGGGCGGGCGCCTGCACAGCCCTGCCCCGTGGGGAAGGAAGGACGCAGGGGCAGGACGAAGCCCCGTGGAGCAGCACAGAGGCGCTGCCCAAGCCCTGGCTCCCTCTGTCCTGCCAGAGCAGCCGCTTTTGCCCTTCCCTTCTGGGGACCCAAAGGTGAGCAGGGGATGCAGCAGGTGGAAATGCCCCCCCATGCGTCCCTGCCGGCGTGCTGCCTGCTCCCTGCCCGGGCTCTGCACGGAGGGCAGAGGCCATTCGCAGGATGGCCGCCTGGGCGTGCTTGGGAACCTCTCCTGCCCTGCCGAGGGACCTGGCAGCACGACTCACCCGAAAGTGGCAACGCAGGAGCCGGTGGGCCAGGTGAGGATGAGGGAGGTGCTGTCCTCATCGCTGCCTGCCTCCTCTTCTTCCTCCCCCGCCGCCTCCTTCCCGCCGCTCAGCACCCACAGCTGGTCCAGGGCCAGGCGGAGCTGTGGGCGCAGGCTGGTGCCACCTCTGCAGAGAGGAGAGGCAGGCGGTGGGCTGGAGGTGGCCTCCTTGGGGTCCCCCCGGGCAGAGCCCTGTCCCCCAGCTGCCACTGGGACGGACATGGGTGCATCCAGCACCAAGGTCGCGGGGCCTGGGGCTGGGGCCAGGCTGTCCCTGCCCTGGGGCCAGGGCCAGGGCTGGGGGAGAGGCAGCTGGGCTCTGAGGCTCTTACTGCAACTTGGCGATGGCCAGTTCCTCTTGGAGGAGGAGAAGGCGCCTCTCGCTCCTCTTGCGGCCCCGGGTCAGCCGCACGTCCGTGCTCAGCACCGGCTCGGTGTCGGTGAGAGCCTCCCTGCGGAGCAGAGAGCGGCGGGCGTGAGCAAGGGCCCGGCTGCGGGGCCCGGCTGCGGGGCCCGGCTGTGCCCGCGTGTCCCCGAGGCGCGGGGGGAGCCCACCTGGAGCCGCAGCAGCAGCTGGCCTGGCCCATCCCGCCCGGGACAGGAGGACCCTCGCCGGGCAGCAAGGACACGGCCCGGACGGCGACAGCGAGGATGGGAAGCGGGGTGCTGGTGGTGGTGGCGGGGCAGCGCTGCGGGGCCAGAGCCTGCCTCCTCCCGGCGCTGCTCCGTGCCAGCACAGCTCCGTCCTGCTGTCTCTGGTGGCCGTTGGCTCCAAGTGCCCAACATTCCGAGGCCAACGGAAAGTGGGAGGGGCAGTGGGGGGCAGTGGGGTGGGGGTTCTCTCCAGTATGGCCATGTCTGCCTTGCGCTGGGGAGCCCAGAAGAGCAGGACCCAGCAGAGGGGAAGGACCAGCTCCCTCCAGCTGCTGGCAGTGCCCCTTGCCTTGGGGTTCACTGCTGGTGCCTGGCCTCCAACTCGGCTTGGTGCCACTGGTCACCACCCTCTGAGCCCAGCTGCTCAGCCAGTTTTGCATCTAGTGCACCGCTCACGAGCCCATGTGGTGTTTGCATTCGTCCAGTTCTCAGGAACATGTCCCCTTTGGAGTGGCCTCCCAAGCCCACCTGCCAGCTCCCTGAGCGCTTGAGGGTGCACCCCGTGGGGGCCCATCAGGGCCTTGTGCATCTCCACTTTGCTGAAGTGCTCTGTAATCTCCTCCTCTTCCACCTGGTCCTAGCAGATCCTCTTGCGCTACGGGTACCTGTCCTTTGCTCCCTCCAGCTTTTCCCCCAGGTGTCCAGGGCCTGGGATGTCTGAAGGCCGGTCTTGCTAGGACCGTCATGCCCCAGGAGGACTGGCAGAACCGAGAGCCGGCTGAAGTGCTGCCTGCCATGGCCTGGCGAAGGCCAGGAGAGTTCGAAGAGGCAGCAAAATGAGTGCCGAGATGTGGCCGCCTGAGGAGTTCTTGTGGCAATGGGGAACTGGGCATCGCAACTGTCTGCGTTTCCTTGTCCTGTGCGCGGTCCTGCCCTGCGGTGCTCGAGAGCGCTGGTCTTTGCTTTTCGGTCAGCGATGTTGTGGGGAAGCACTCGCAGCCTGGGTTTGCAATCAGCAGGACGGCAGTGTTGCCATCTGCTTAGCAAGGAGGTGCCCAAGGCACTGCGCCTGGGTCAGGGGTGTGCGTGGCTTCCCCCGTGCCTGGGGCATCCACAGGCAGTCCCTCCCTGTGTCTGCAGCTCTCCCTGGGCCACCGCGATGAGGCTGACGGGTGCATCTTACCTCTTTGCAACATGGGAAGGCTGCCTCTTGTTAGGGGGCAGGGAGAAAGAGGATGACCCTTGGTGACAGAGTCGAGAGGCGGAGTTTCCCCACCACTCCATCTTTGTTCCTTGACTGCAACTTTTTAACACCAGCTCCGGGTATTGTGCTTTCTGCATTGCTCAGCCTGCATCCCATATTTACTGCATCCCGTCAGCTGAGAGAGCGTCTCTCCTCTGCCCATCCCAGCCAGATCTGTCGCATTTACAGGACAAGGCGCTCTGTAGAGTCAACTGGATTTTGTGAGCCCATGAGGAAAGAAGAAATCAAGCGCGGCAAAGGAGGGCTCAATGCCCTTTGTAGAGAGCAGTCTAAGAGGTGATTTCCCTCTTTCCCCACTCAGTTCCTGAGGTCTCTAAGGGACAAGTTGTCTCATTCCTAACTCGCAGCTTGTAGCTCCTGCCCCTGCGTACTGGTTTTGTCTGGGAAGGAGAGAAATTTCTTCCTGGCGGCTTGCATGGGGCTATGGTTTGCATTTGCGCTGAGAACAGCGTTGCTAACCCAGGGATGCGCTGGTCGTTGCTGAGCAGTGCTTGCACGGCGCCAAGGGCTTTTCTGCTCCTCAGGCTGCCCCGCCAGCGAGCAGGCTGGGGGTGCGCAAGACGCTGGGAGGGGACAGAGCCGGGACGTCTGACCGGAGGGATATCCCACAGCATATGATGCCGTGCTCAGCAAGAAACGCGGGGGGTGGAGGTTGGCAGGGGCTGCCCTTGCTCAGGGCCTGGCCGGGCAGCGGTCGGTTGGTGGTGAGCAATTGCTTTCCGTTGCATGCCTTGTTTTTCGTGGGCTTTAGTTTCGTCTCTGTTTTGTGTTTGGGGTTTTGTTGATTTACAATTTTGCATTTGATTATTAAAGTGTCTTTATGCCAACCCCCGAGTTTTCTCAGCTGTGCCCCTCCCGATTCTCCCCACCGTCCCCCCCGGTGGGGAGTGAGTGAGCGGGTGTGTGGTGCTCAGCCACCGGCCAGGGTTAAAGCACAACAGCCTGTGAGCAAAAGAGTTAGCTAGTCGACGGTGAGAGTGCTCACCCTTCCTCCTCCGTCAGGGCGCGGGCGTCCCCTGTATGACAGCGGGACGCAGGAAAGCCTCAGCAGTCCGGCTGCTGTTGGAGCCCCATTGCGGCGGCTTTTGGGTGGGCCGACGTGTTTGTGCTGCCCGGCGTGGAAGTTTGGTGGCTACCATTACCGTGAGCGAGGGGATTGTGAAGAAACTGCCCGACAATCAGCGTGCAAGGACGACGGCCACAGGGGCCAGCAAGCTGCAGGTGACGGTGGCTGCATGAGGACCTTCAGCCCTCCCTGGGCACCGTGTCTGCCCACGTGTTGGCCTCGCTCTGAGCTGATGGCGCTGCTCCCAGCAGACTTCAGGCCTTAGCACGAGCTGTGTGTTAGCCAGAGGCCGAGCAGGAGCTGAGTGAACAGTCACACGTCCGTAGGCCCTCCCCGGCCTCCACCGTCCTGTGTGACTGTGCTTTGGTGTGAGTCGTGAAGCGCCTGAACTCAGCCCTGATGCCCGCTGGCAAGGATTCTGGGACAAGGGAGGATCCCAAATTCCCCCTCTAGGATTCATCACCAAACAACATCCCCCCAGTCCAGAACATCGTATGGCAGACACAGTCAGAAGAGAGAAAAGATGATTTTATTGCGAACATCAAGTGCGGCGGGGGTGTGGGGGGAGCCCAGGAGTCAGAGGGGTTCAGCCAGTAACAGGAAAACGGCACCTACGACGACAGAGTCAGAAAGCAGCGGTAAGGCCCCAGAGGCAGGAATAGGCATGCCTTGGTTCCCCTTTCTTTGGGGAAGACAGTTTGCAAGGAACTGTTTATAGCCCAGAAGAGAGAGCAATGCCCGTATTGCTGGCAGTGCCTACGGGATGGCTCCGGTGCCTCACCCCCACGGGTAATGCCCTTAGAGACGGGTGCGCGTGCAGAGATGCGCGGTGCCCCTGTGCCACGCAGCAGGGCTCCATGGGGAGCCCCTGGGGAGCTGCCGCGGAGTTATTGGCAAAGCCTGCGCAGCAGCCTCCCTCCCCGTCCCTTGCCAGCGAGTTGCACGGGCTGAGAGCAGTGTTCAGCGTTGGGAAGGACGGGCAGCAGAGCCCGGTACACACCTGGGCTTCTTGACCTGCTGGACCTTCCTGCATTTTTTGCGTTTTCGGTCCCCCCAGACGTTTTCTCTCTTCCTCCTTTTTGTTGCTGGTTGGCTTTCCGTGTCCTCTCCCCAGGCGTCTTTTCTCTTTTGGCTGCTTTGGCTTTTGTGGTCCTGAGGAGAGCCTGCAAACCTTTGCATGCCGCAGTGTGATTAGATAGGTAAAGCCACCATCCGCTGGAGTCAGTTCTCATTTTAGGCAGAGCGAGCTCATTTTACCTTCTTTCCTCTGAAAGGCTCGTCAGTTGTTGCGGGCGTACCAGGGACTCTGCCGCGCTCTCAGGGCTGGCTGGAGGCAAAGCTCGAGGTGCCTACAGCAGAAATTCTGGAGTGACCAGGTGGCAAGAGCCGGCCTGGAGTAGCAAGCGACTGATTGCCAGATTGCCGCCTTAGCTCTACAGAGAAGATGCTGGTTTGCATCATCCACATTTTGCAGAGTCCACCCGCCCGAAAACAGGCTTGATGAAGCTGTGGTGAAGCAGGATGTGAGCAAAAGCCCACTCAAGTTGACAGCTCCTCCCCCCTGTCTTTCTGTCGGTATTTGTTTTGTTTAGGCACATGCCTAATGCGTTTGAGAAACAACCTTTCCAGTTTTTATTACAATGTATCGTTGCGGGGATGGGGGTGGGGGGCAGGAGGAACCCCAAACGCACAAGAGATGGGCTGCCAGGAGGAGGCACAGCAGCTGCTTGGCCTCATCAGAAACTACCCTCCTAGCCGAGACCCGTCGTCCCAGTGTTTGCGGAGCTGCCGTACCTCTGCCGTTTCGGACTCCAGCACTGTGTCTCCCCAGCTTCTTTGAGGACGTCCAGCAGAGAGGGGATGCACGGAGAAAGGCTTTTGCCTGGCGGTCCTTGCGTGCTCTGCCTGCAGGGCCACTTTGCTCTTCCAAATGCAGGTCTGGAAAGCAAAAGCATGTGCAGCCAAGCGACTTCTTGGAAGTCAAACCCACCTAAAGCAAAAGCCACCCAAAGCTGTCTACACCAGTTGTCTTCTCGACATTGAGGTTTCTGGTATCCCAAGCCCCAGTCTGTGACAACCCGCAGCTCCTCCTCATACCTGTGGATCTGTCCAGGGGTGCCAGCGACTCGTCGGCTGATGGACAGGAGAGGCCAGCCGTGTCCTCCCCAAAGATGTCACCGCAGGTTTCAATCATCAACTCCACCAGCACGTTGACCTGCACGCATCAAAGCCTCGGCGTCAAGCCAGCTGCCTGAACATGCAGCAAGCAGCCTCTCCTGAGCCTTGCCTCTGCGCAGAAGGCTGTGTCTGTGGGGCTGCTCTTGCAGGCAGGCACCCCACCAGCATTTGTTGGAGAGAGGGGGCTTCCAGGGACCTCTGAAGAGCCAGGCTCTGATGGGGTGGGCAGGCTGGCGCCGGCTGCTCCATAGAGCGTACCTTCTCCGTCACCTCCAGCATGGCGGGCAGCGGGAGCAGGTCCTCGTTGGGTGGGCTGAGGAGACTCGGCCCAAGGCAGATGGCCAGGTTGCTGGAGGTCATCCTGCTGGTGGAGGCGTTGCGGCCAATATGCTGGAGCAGTGAGAGCAGCTGCTTGAGGAGGAGGAGATTGGCTGCAGGCAACTTCTGGGCCACGCTGAGGGAACAGGAGCACAGGAAGGTGAATAAGGCAGATGTTGCCCACAGCCATCCGCGAAGCTTGCCCAAGGCAGGTGGGAGCCAGCGGGTGTGTTGCGCAGCTTTGCAGGTGCTCTCAGGCAGCGGTCAGCGCCCCTGCGCTTCAGGAAGGAAGCACGGCGTTGCTTCGCGGCTCCTGATTTCACCCCAGCCCACGCAAGGGAAGGCTCTCTGCCCGTGCCCTTTCCCCCAGCATCTAAGCCCACCCCATCAACAGCGAGCTGCCAGAAAACCCAGCTTTTTAGGGAGACCGTCCCTTTTCAGGGGAGTCGCAAGCCTCTAGAGCGCCTGCTCAACAGGCAGGCTGCTGGCCACACTTACGCTTTCAGTTCTTCCAGCTTTGCCTGCTTGCTTGTCCTCTGCATGGCTCGCATCCAGTCCTCGTAGAGGTGGGTGCCGAGGAGCTTGGCGGGGATGCTTCGGAGGAAGTCCTGCAATGCCAAGGGCTCCGGGTGAGCCTGCAGTGTTCACTCCAGGGCAGCCAGGAGCTCTTCCAGCTGCGGGTCAGAAGCGCTCACCTTCAAGATGACGGCCAGCAGGAGCGCAGGCTGGCTTCCCAGGTCGATGTCCAGTCCGCGGTCGAGGGCCTCCCTCAGCTCCCGGCAGGCTGTCCCGCTGGCGGCTCTGCGGAATATGCCCTCCGTCGTCGGTCCTTGCTGGTGCAGGAGAGCCAGCAGCTCCTGCGAGGGAGGCGGGAGGAGAGTGACTTGTCTGAGGAGCTGCCTTGCAAGAGCGGTGGCCGTGGCCAGAGCTCTGCCCCAGACGGGGCTCCCTCTTGCGCAAAGGGGCTGGGCCCAGAAGCGTGAGCCCCTGGGGCCGCTGGCTGTGGAGCAGCCGGAGGGAGGGCTGGCTGGGGCCCGCCTGTGCAGGCTGGCTTACCTGGATGGGCCGGGGCAGCGTGCCGTCCTCCCCGCAGAGGGCTGCCAGGGGCTGTCCAAAGAGCGCCCTGCTGCCGCCGGAGCCCGCCTGCCCGGGTGCCTGGGCAGCGTGCGGGCTCCGCCGCAGAGCAAAGGGCCAGGGCAGCCCCCTCCTCCTCCTGCTGCTGCTGCTCCCTCCTGCTGCAAAGGAAAACAGAGCAAGAGCCCATCAGTGGAGACTGCCAGGCCAGCGCTCCCGGAGCCTGCCCTGCCCTGCCCTGCGTGCAGCGGGGTGCTGAGTGTTGCGGCAGGATGGGCAGGGAGCCAGAGCTGGAGCCGCGGCTGCGGCTCAGTGGCTCCGGCTCAGAGGCTCCTGAGAGCTGGCGTGCCACCGGGACAGGCTGCCCCAGCCCTCGCCCTGCCCTCCTCCACGCTGTGGGCAGCAGCAGCAGAGGCTCCGTGTCCCCGCAGAAGCACGTCCAGCGGCCGCTGCCCAGCGGGCGTCCTTGCTCGTGCAGGTGACGTCCTCCCTCGGGCTGCCCCACCTGCATGGCGACACTCAGGGGACAAGTGAGCACAGCTCAAGCGGTTGCAGGAGGTTGCCTTTCTTTCCAAAACTCACCTGCTGAGCGGCAAAGTCCCCCTCTGTTGCTCGATGAGGCCGGTGCAGGCCCTTGCTTGGGATCAGCCTGCAAGAACCGGGCTGCGCTTAGAGAGCAGCCCCGGAGCAGAAGGGGCCAGCGGCCAGCTGCCAGCCGGCACCAGCAGCCTGAGCGCGGCAGAGCTGGGACCCTCTGCCCTCCCCGGCTCTCTGCCCCGCGCTGCAGGTTTCCTCCCAGCTCTGCCAGCGAGGATGTGCCAGCGTTCCTGATGTCTGCCCAAGCCTCTCCGCTCCCCGAGTGGCACCGCGGGACCCTCCCTCCCTTCCTCCCTCCCTCCCGCCCAAGCTCACCCCACTCGCCGCACATCCCTGGCACCCCGGCACAGCCAGAGGCGGGTGAAAGGCAGCCATTCTCACCTTTGCCTGGCCCTCGATCAGCCTCTCCAGGCTCCTGGCGCTGAATGTCCTCCACTGGGCAAGAGAGAAGGAGCGGAAGACGGTGAGCAGCGATGCCTCTGCTGCTGGGCTGGAGGCCCAGCGCTCGGGGACAGAGCCCAGAGCAGAGAGACACTCACGGCATGGCGCTGGCTCAGCTCCTTCTGCAGGAACTTGATGGAAGGGAGGCGGGTGACCCGGGCTCTCTTGGCTCCTTCTGGTGTCCTGTGCAGCGGGAAGGGACAGGGAGGGAGCCGGCTGAGCCCCAAGCTGCCTCTACTCTCCTGCCGGGCAGCTCTGCCCGACAGCTGCCCGCAGCTGCGGGGGCATCTCTGTTCCCCCATCTGGCTGCGCCTGGAGCATCCCCCCGGCTTACCCCAGCAGTGTGCCCAGCCACAGCTCCTTCAGCGCCCGGGAGCTGCAGAAAGAGAGGAGCAACAGCCTCAGGCCCCGCTGCCGCCCAGCCCGTGGGCAGGGGCGGGCGCCTGCACAGCCCTGCCCCGTGGGGAAGGAAGGACGCAGGGGCAGGACGAAGCCCCGTGGAGCAGCACAGAGGCGCTGCCCAAGCCCTGGCTCCCTCTGTCCTGCCAGAGCAGCCACTTTTGCCCTTCCCTTCTGGGGACCCAAAGGTGAGCAGGGGATGCAGCAGGTGGAAATGCCCCCCCATGCGTCCCTGCTGGCGTGCTGCCTGCTCCCTGCCCGGGCTCTGCACGGAGGGCAGAGGCCATTCGCAGGATGGCCGCCTGGGCGTGCTTGGGAACCTCTCCTGCCCTGCCGAGGGACCTGGCAGCACGACTCACCCGAAAGTGGCAACGCAGGAGCCGGTGGGCCAGGTGAGGATGAGGGAGGTGCTGTCCTCATCGCTGCCTGCCTCCTCTTCTTCCTGCCCCGCCGCCTCCTTCCCGCCGCTCAGCACCCACAGCTGGTCCAGGGCCAGGCGGAGCTGTGGGCGCAGGCTGGTGCCACCTCTGCAGAGCGGAGAGGCAGGCGGTGGGCTGGAGATGGCCTCCTTGGGGTCCCCCCGGGCAGAGCCCTGTCCCCCAGCTGCCACTGGGACGGACATGGGTGCATCCAGCACCAAGGTCGCGGGGCCTGGGGCTGGGGCCAGGCTGTCCCTGCCCTGGGGCCAGGGCCAGGGCTGGGGGAGAGGCAGCTGGGCTCTGAGGCTCTTACTGCAACTTGGCGATGGCCAGTTCCTCTTGGAGGAGGAGAAGGCGCCTCTCGCTCCTCTTGCGGCCCCGGGTCAGCCGCACGTCCGTGCTCAGCACCGGCTCGGTGTCGGTGAGAGCCTCCCTGCGGAGCAGAGAGCGGCGGGCGTGAGCAAGGGCCCGGCTGCGGGGCCCGGCTGCGGGGCCCGGCTGTGCCCGCGTGTCCCCGAGGCGCGGGGGGAGCCCACCTGGAGCCGCAGCAGCAGCTGGCCTGGCCCATCCCGCCCGGGACAGGAGGACCCTCGCCGGGCAGCAAGGACACGGCCCGGACGGCGACAGCGAGGATGGGAAGCGGGGTGCTGGTGGTGGTGGCGGGGCAGCGCTGCGGGGCCAGAGCCTGCCTCCTCCCGGCGCTGCTCCGTGCCAGCACAGCTCCGTCCTGCTGTCTCTGGTGGCCGTTGGCTCCAAGTGCCCAACATTCCGAGGCCAACGGAAAGTGGGAGGGGCAGTGGGGGGCAGTGGGGTGGGGTTCTCTCCAGTATGGCCATGTCTGCCTTGCGCTGGGGAGCCCAGAAGAGCAGGACCCAGCAGAGGGGAAGGACCAGCTCCCTCCAGCTGCTGGCAGTGCCCCTTGCCTTGGGGTTCACTGCTGGTGCCTGGCCTCCAACTCGGCTTGGTGCCACTGGTCACCACCCTCTGAGCCCAGCTGCTCAGCCAGTTTTGCATCTAGTGCACCGCTCACGAGCCCATGTGGTGTTTGCATTCGTCCAGTTCTCAGGAACATGTCCCCTTTGGAGTGGCCTCCCAAGCCCACCTGCCAGCTCCCTGAGCGCTTGAGGGTGCACCCCGTGGGGGCCCATCAGGGCCTTGTGCATCTCCACTTTGCTGAAGTGCTCTGTAATCTCCTCCTCTTCCACCTGGTCCTAGCAGATCCTCTTGCGCTACGGGTACCTGTCCTTTGCTCCCTCCAGCTTTTCCCCCAGGTGTCCAGGGCCTGGGATGTCTGAAGGCCGGTCTTGCTAGGACCGTCATGCCCCAGGAGGACTGGCAGAACCGAGAGCCGGCTGAAGTGCTGCCTGCCATGGCCTGGCGAAGGCCAGGAGAGTTCGAAGAGGCAGCAAAATGAGTGCCGAGATGTGGCCGCCTGAGGAGTTCTTGTGGCAATGGGGAACTGGGCATCGCAACTGTCTGCGTTTCCTTGTCCTGTGCGCGGTCCTGCCCTGCGGTGCTCGAGAGCGCTGGTCTTTGCTTTTCGGTCAGCGATGTTGTGGGGAAGCACTCGCAGCCTGGGTTTGCAATCAGCAGGACGGCAGTGTTGCCATCTGCTTAGCAAGGAGGTGCCCAAGGCACTGCGCCTGGGTCAGGGGTGTGCGTGGCTTCCCCGTGCCTGGGGCATCCACAGGCAGTCCCTCCCTGTGTCTGCAGCTCTCCCTGGGCCACCGCGATGAGGCTGACGGGTGCATCTTACCTCTTTGCAACATGGGAAGGCTGCCTCTTGTTAGGGGCAGGGAGAAAGAGGATGACCCTTGGTGACAGAGTCGAGAGGCGGAGTTTCCCCACCACTCCATCTTTGTTCCTTGACTGCAACTTTTAACACCAGCTCCGGGTATTGTGCTTTCTGCATTGCTCAGCCTGCATCCCATATTTACTGCATCCCGTCAGCTGAGAGAGCGTCTCTCCTCTGCCCATCCCAGCCAGATCTGTCGCATTTACAGGACAAGGCGCTCTGTAGAGTCAACTGGATTTTGTGAGCCCATGAGGAAAGAAGAAATCAAGCGCGGCAAAGGAGGGCTCAATGCCCTTTGTAGAGAGCAGTCTAAGAGGTGATTTCCCTCTTTCCCCACTCAGTTCCTGAGGTCTCTAAGGGACAAGTTGTCTCATTCCTAACTCGCAGCTTGTAGCTCCTGCCCCTGCGTACTGGTTTTGTCTGGGAAGGAGAGAAATTTCTTCCTGGCGGCTTGCATGGGGCTATGGTTTGCATTTGCGCTGAGAACAGCGTTGCTAACCCAGGGATGCGCTGGTCGTTGCTGAGCAGTGCTTGCACGGCGCCAAGGGCTTTTCTGCTCCTCAGGCTGCCCCGCCAGCGAGCAGGCTGGGGGTGCGCAAGACGCTGGGAGGGGACAGAGCCGGGACGTCTGACCGGAGGGATATCCCACAGCATATGATGCCGTGCTCAGCAAGAAACGCGGGGGGTGGAGGTTGGCAGGGGCTGCCCTTGCTCAGGGCCTGGCCGGGCAGCGGTCGGTTGGTGGTGAGCAATTGCTTTCCGTTGCATGCCTTGTTTTTCGTGGGCTTTAGTTTCCTCTCTGTTTTGTGTTTGGGGTTTTGTTGATTTACAATTTTGCATTTGATTATTAAAGTGTCTTTATGCCAACCCCCGAGTTTTCTCAGCTGTGCCCCTCCCGATTCTCCCCACCGTCCCCCCGGTGGGGAGTGAGTGAGCGGGTGTGTGGTGCTCAGCCACCGGCCAGGGTTAAAGCACAACAGCCTGTGAGCAAAAGAGTTAGCTAGTCGACGGTGAGAGTGCTCACCCTTCCTCCTCCGTCAGGGCGCGGGCGTCCCCTGTATGACAGCGGGACGCAGGAAAGCCTCAGCAGTCCGGCTGCTGTTGGAGCCCCATTGCGGCGGCTTTTGGGTGGGCCGACGTGTTTGTGCTGCCCGGCGTGGAAGTTTGGTGGCTACCATTACCGTGAGCGAGGGGATTGTGAAGAAACTGCCCGACAATCAGCGTGCAAGGACGACGGCCACAGGGGCCAGCAAGCTGCAGGTGACGGTGGCTGCATGAGGACCTTCAGCCCTCCCTGGGCACCGTGTCTGCCCACGTGTTGGCCTCGCTCTGAGCTGATGGCGCTGCTCCCAGCAGACTTCAGGCCTTAGCACGAGCTGTGTGTTAGCCAGAGGCCAGAGTCCGAGCAGGAGCTGAGTGAACAGTCACACGTCCGTAGGCCCTCCCCGGCCTCCACCGTCCTGTGTGACTGTGCTTTGGTGTGAGTCGTGAAGCGCCTGAACTCAGCCCTGATGCCCGCTGGCAAGGATTCTGGGACAAGGGAGGATCCCAAATTCCCCCCCTAGGATTCATCACCAAACAACATCCCCCCAGTCCAGAACATCGTATGGCAGACACAGTCAGAAGAGAGAAAAGATGATTTTATTGCGAACATCAAGTGCGGCGGGGGTGTGGGGGAGCCCAGGAGTCAGAGGGGTTCAGCCAGTAACAGGAAAACGGCACCTACGACGACAGAGTCAGAAAGCAGCGGTAAGGCCCCAGAGGCAGGAATAGGCATGCCTTGGTTCCCCTTTCTTTGGGGAAGACAGTTTGCAAGGAACTGTTTATAGCCCAGAAGAGAGAGCAATGCCCGTATTGCTGGCAGTGCCTACGGGATGGCTCCGGTGCCTCACCCCCACGGGTAATGCCCTTAGAGACGGGTGCGCGTGCAGAGATGCGCGGTGCCCCTGTGCCACGCAGCAGGGCTCCATGGGGAGCCCCTGGGGAGCTGCCGCGGAGTTATTGGCAAAGCCTGCGCAGCAGCCTCCCTCCCGTCCCTTGCCAGCGAGTTGCACGGGCTGAGAGCAGTGTTCAGCGTTGGGAAGGACGGGCAGCAGAGCCCGGTACACACCTGGGCTTCTTGACCTGCTGGACCTTCCTGCATTTTTGCGTTTTCGGTCCCCCAGACGTTTTCTCTCTTCCTCCTTTTTGTTGCTGGTTGGCTTTCCGTGTCCTCTCCCCAGGCGTCTTTTCTCTTTTGGCTGCTTTGGCTTTTGTGGTCCTGAGGAGAGCCTGCAAACCTTTGCATGCCGCAGTGTGATTAGATAGGTAAAGCCACCATCCGCTGGAGTCAGTTCTCATTTTAGGCAGAGCGAGCTCATTTTACCTTCTTTCCTCTGAAAGGCTCGTCAGTTGTTGCGGGCGTACCAGGGACTCTGCTGCGCTCTCAGGGCTGGCTGGAGGCAAAGCTCGAGGTGCCTACAGCAGAAATTCTGGAGTGACCAGGTGGCAAGAGCCGGCCTGGAGTAGCAAGCGACTGATTGCCAGATTGCCGCCTTAGCTCTACAGAGAAGATGCTGGTTTGCATCATCCACATTTTGCAGAGTCCACCCGCCCGAAAACAGGCTTGATGAAGCTGTGGTGAAGCAGGATGTGAGCAAAAGCCCCCTCAAGTTGACAGCTCCTCCCCCCTGTCTTTCTGTCGGTATTTGTTTTGTTTAGGCACATGCCTAATGCGTTTGAGAAACAACCTTTCCAGTTTTTATTACAATGTATCGTTGCGGGGATGGGGGGTGGGGGGGGCAGGAGGAACCCCAAACGCACAAGAGATGGGCTGCCAGGAGGAGGCACAGCAGCTGCTTGGCCTCATCAGAAACTACCCTCCTAGCCGAGACCCGTCGTCCCAGTGTTTGCGGAGCTGCCGTACCTCTGCCGTTTCGGACTCCAGCACTGTGTCTCCCCCAGCTTCTTTGAGGACGTCCAGCTGAGAGGGGGATGCACGGAGAAAGGCTTTTGCCTGGCGGTCCTTGCGTGCTCTGCCTGCAGGGCCACTTTGCTCTTCCAAATGCAGGTCTGGAAAGCAAAAGCATGTGCAGCCAAGCGACTTCTTGGAAGTCAAACCCACCTAAAGCAAAAGCCACCCAAAGCTGTCTACACCAGTTGTCTTCTCGACATTGAGGTTTCTGGTATCCCAAGCCCCAGTCTGTGACAACCCGCAGCTCCTCCTCATACCTGTGGATCTGTCCAGGGGTGCCAGCGACTCGTCGGCTGATGGACAGGAGAGGCCAGCCGTGTCCTCCCCAAAGATGTCACCGCAGGTTTCAATCATCAACTCCACCAGCACGTTGACCTGCACGCATCAAAGCCTCGGCGTCAAGCCAGCTGCCTGAACATGCAGCAAGCAGCCTCTCCTGAGCCTTGCCTCTGCGCAGAAGGCTGTGTCTGTGGGGCTGCTCTTGCAGGCAGGCACCCCACCAGCATTTGTTGGAGAGAGGGGCTTCCAGGGACCTCTGAAGAGCCAGGCTCTGATGGGGCGGGCAGGCTGGCGCCGGCTGCTCCATAGAGCGTACCTTCTCCGTCACCTCCAGCATGGCGGGCAGCGGGAGCAGGTCCTCGTTGGGTGGGCTGAGGAGACTCGGCCCAAGGCAGATGGCCAGGTTGCTGGAGGTCATCCTGCTGGTGGAGGCGTTGCGGCCAATATGCTGGAGCAGTGAGAGCAGCTGCTTGAGGAGGAGGAGATTGGCTGCAGGCAACTTCTGGGCCACGCTGAGGGAACAGGAGCACAGGAAGGTGAATAAGGCAGATGTTGCCCACAGCCATCCGCGAAGCTTGCCCAAGGCAGGTGGGAGCCAGCGGGTGTGTTGCGCAGCTTTGCAGGTGCTCTCAGGCAGCGGTCAGCGCCCCTGCGCTTCAGGAAGGAAGCACGGCGTTGCTTCGCGGCTCCTGATTTCACCCCAGCCCACGCAAGGGAAGGCTCTCTGCCCGTGCCCTTTCCCCCAGCATCTAAGCCCACCCCATCAACAGCGAGCTGCCAGAAAAACCCAGCTTTTTAGGGAGACCGTCCCTTTTCAGGGGAGTCGCAAGCCTCTAGAGCGCCTGCTCAACAGGCAGGCTGCTGGCCACACTTACGCTTTCAGTTCTTCCAGCTTTGCCTGCTTGCTTGTCCTCTGCATGGCTCGCATCCAGTCCTCGTAGAGGTGGGTGCCGAGGAGCTTGGCGGGGATGCTTCGGAGGAAGTCCTGCAATGCCAAGGGCTCCGGGTGAGCCTGCAGTGTTCACTCCAGGGCAGCCAGGAGCTCTTCCAGCTGCGGGTCAGAAGCGCTCACCTTCAAGATGACGGCCAGCAGGAGCGCAGGCTGGCTTCCCAGGTCGATGTCCAGTCCGCGGTCGAGGGCCTCCCTCAGCTCCCGGCAGGCTGTCCCGCTGGCGGCTCTGCGGAATATGCCCTCCGTCGTCGGTCCTTGCTGGTGCAGGAGAGCCAGCAGCTCCTGCGAGGGAGGCGGGAGGAGAGTGACTTGTCTGAGGAGCTGCCTTGCAAGAGCGGTGGCCGTGGCCAGAGCTCTGCCCCAGACGGGGCTCCCTCTTGCGCAAAGGGGCTGGGCCCAGAAGCGTGAGCCCCTGGGGCCGCTGGCTGTGGAGCAGCCGGAGGGAGGGCTGGCTGGGGCCCGCCTGTGCAGGCTGGCTTACCTGGATGGGCCGGGGCAGCGTGCCGTCCTCCCCGCAGAGGGCTGCCAGGGGCTGTCCAAAGAGCGCCCTGCTGCCGCCGGAGCCCGCCTGCCCGGGTGCCTGGGCAGCGTGCGGGCTCCGCCGCAGAGCAAAGGGCCAGGGCAGCCCCCTCCTCCTCCTGCTGCTGCTGCTCCCTCCTGCTGCAAAGGAAAACAGAGCAAGAGCCCATCAGTGGAGACTGCCAGGCCAGCGCTCCCGGAGCCTGCCCTGCCCTGCCCTGCGTGCAGCGGGGTGCTGAGTGTTGCGGCAGGACGGGCAGGGAGCCAGAGCTGGAGCCGCGGCTGCGGCTCAGTGGCTCCGGCTCAGAGGCTCCTGAGAGCTGGCGTGCCACCGGGACAGGCTGCCCCAGCCCTCGCCCTGCCCTCCTCCGCGCTGTGGGCAGCAGCAGCAGAGGCTCCGTGTCCCCGCAGAAGCACGTCCAGCGGCCGCTGCCCAGCGGGCGTCCTTGCTCGTGCAGGTGACGTCCTCCCTCGGGCTGCCCCACCTGCATGGCGACACTCAGGGGACAAGTGAGCACAGCTCAAGCGGTTGCAGGAGGTTGCCTTTCTTTCCAAAACTCACCTGCTGAGCGGCAAAGTCCCCCTCTGTTGCTCGATGAGGCCGGTGCAGGCCCTTGCTTGGGATCAGCCTGCAAGAACCGGGCTGCGCTTAGAGCAGCCCCGGAGCAGAAGGGGCCAGCGGCCAGCTGCCAGCCGGCACCAGCAGCCTGAGCGCGGCAGAGCTGGGACCCTCTGCCCTCCCCGGCTCTCTGCCCCGCGCTGCAGGTTTCCTCCCAGCTCTGCCAGCGAGGATGTGCCAGCGTTCCTGATGTCTGCCCAAGCCTCTCCGCTCCCCGAGTGGCACCGCGGGACCCTCCCTCCCTTCCTCCCTCCCTCCCGCCCAAGCTCACCCCACTCGCCGCACATCCCTGGCACCCCGGCACAGCCAGAGGCGGGTGAAAGGCAGCCATTCTCACCTTTGCCTGGCCCTCGATCAGCCTCTCCAGGCTCCTGGCGCTGAATGTCCTCCACTGGGCAAGAGAGAAGGAGCGGAAGACGGTGAGCAGCGATGCCTCTGCTGCTGGGCTGGAGGCCCAGCGCTCGGGGACAGAGCCCAGAGCAGAGAGACACTCACGGCATGGCGCTGGCTCAGCTCCTTCTGCAGGAACTTGATGGAAGGGAGGCGGGTGACCCGGGCTCTCTTGGCTCCTTCTGGTGTCCTGTGCAGCGGGAAGGGACAGGGAGGGAGCCGGCTGAGCCCCAAGCTGCCTCTACTCTCCTGCCGGGCAGCTCTGCCCGACAGCTGCCCGCAGCTGCGGGGGCATCTCTGTTCCCCCATCTGGCTGCGCCTGGAGCATCCGGCCGGCTTACCCCAGCAGTGTGCCCAGCCACAGCTCCTTCAGCGCCCGGGAGCTGCAGAAAGAGAGGAGCAACAGCCTCAGGCCCCGCTGCCGCCCAGCCCGTGGGCAGGGGCGGGCGCCTGCACAGCCCTGCCCCGTGGGGAAGGAAGGACGCAGGGGCAGGACGAAGCCCCGTGGAGCAGCACAGAGGCGCTGCCCAAGCCCTGGCTCCCTCTGTCCTGCCAGAGCAGCCGCTTGTGCCCTTCCCTTCTGGGGACCCAAAGGTGAGCAGGGGATGCAGCAGGTGGAAATGCCCCCCCATGCGTCCCTGCCGGCGTGCTGCCTGCTCCCTGCCCGGGCTCTGCACGGAGGGCAGAGGCCATTCGCAGGATGGCCGCCTGGGCGTGCTTGGGAACCTCTCCTGCCCTGCCGAGGGACCTGGCAGCACGACTCACCCGAAAGTGGCAACGCAGGAGCCGGTGGGCCAGGTGAGGATGAGGGAGGTGCTGTCCTCATCGCTGCCTGCCTCCTCTTCTTCCTCCCCCGCCGCCTCCTTCCCGCCGCTCAGCACCCACAGCTGGTCCAGGGCCAGGCGGAGCTGTGGGCGCAGGCTGGTGCCACCTCTGCAGAGAGGAGAGGCAGGCGGTGGGCTGGAGGTGGCCTCCTTGGGGTCCCCCCGGGCAGAGCCCTGTCCCCCAGCTGCCACTGGGACGGACATGGGTGCATCCAGCACCAAGGTCGCGGGGCCTGGGGCTGGGGCCAGGCTGTCCCTGCCCTGGGGCCAGGGCCAGGGCTGGGGGAGAGGCAGCTGGGCTCTGAGGCTCTTACTGCAACTTGGCGATGGCCAGTTCCTCTTGGAGGAGGAGAAGGCGCCTCTCGCTCCTCTTGCGGCCCCGGGTCAGCCGCACGTCCGTGCTCAGCACCGGCTCGGTGTCGGTGAGAGCCTCCCTGCGGAGCAGAGAGCGGCGGGCGTGAGCAAGGGCCCGGCTGCGGGGCCCGGCTGCGGGGCCCGGCTGTGCCCGCGTGTCCCCGAGGCGCGGGGGGAGCCCACCTGGAGCCGCAGCAGCAGCTGGCCTGGCCCATCCCGCCCGGGACAGGAGGACCCTCGCCGGGCAGCAAGGACACGGCCCGGACGGCGACAGCGAGGATGGGAAGCGGGGTGCTGGTGGTGGTGGCGGGGCAGCGCTGCGGGGCCAGAGCCTGCCTCCTCCCGGCGCTGCTCCGTGCCAGCACAGCTCCGTCCTGCTGTCTCTGGTGGCCGTTGGCTCCAAGTGCCCAACATTCCGAGGCCAACGGAAAGTGGGAGGGGCAGTGGGGGGGCAGTGGGGTGGGGGTTCTCTCCAGTATGGCCATGTCTGCCTTGCGCTGGGGAGCCCAGAAGAGCAGGACCCAGCAGAGGGGAAGGACCAGCTCCCTCCAGCTGCTGGCAGTGCCCCTTGCCTTGGGGTTCACTGCTGGTGCCTGGCCTCCAACTCGGCTTGGTGCCACTGGTCACCACCCTCTGAGCCCAGCTGCTCAGCCAGTTTTGCATCTAGTGCACCGCTCACGAGCCCATGTGGTGTTTGCATTCGTCCAGTTCTCAGGAACATGTCCCCTTTGGAGTGGCCTCCCAAGCCCACCTGCCAGCTCCCTGAGCGCTTGAGGGTGCACCCCGTGGGGGCCCATCAGGGCCTTGTGCATCTCCACTTTGCTGAAGTGCTCTGTAATCTCCTCCTCTTCCACCTGGTCCTAGCAGATCCTCTTGCGCTACGGGTACCTGTCCTTTGCTCCCTCCAGCTTTTCCCCCAGGTGTCCAGGGCCTGGGATGTCTGAAGGCCGGTCTTGCTAGGACCGTCATGCCCCAGGAGGACTGGCAGAACCGAGAGCCGGCTGAAGTGCTGCCTGCCATGGCCTGGCGAAGGCCAGGAGAGTTCGAAGAGGCAGCAAAATGAGTGCCGAGATGTGGCCGCCTGAGGAGTTCTTGTGGCAATGGGGAACTGGGCATCGCAACTGTCTGCGTTTCCTTGTCCTGTGCGCGGTCCTGCCCTGCGGTGCTCGAGAGCGCTGGTCTTTGCTTTTCGGTCAGCGATGTTGTGGGGAAGCACTCGCAGCCTGGGTTTGCAATCAGCAGGACGGCAGTGTTGCCATCTGCTTAGCAAGGAGGTGCCCAAGGCACTGCGCCTGGGTCAGGGGTGTGCGTGGCTTCCCCCGTGCCTGGGGCATCCACAGGCAGTCCCTCCCTGTGTCTGCAGCTCTCCCTGGGCCACCGCGATGAGGCTGACGGGTGCATCTTACCTCTTTGCAACATGGGAAGGCTGCCTCTTGTTAGGGGGCAGGGAGAAAGAGGATGACCCTTGGTGACAGAGTCGAGAGGCGGAGTTTCCCCACCACTCCATCTTTGTTCCTTGACTGCAACTTTTTAACACCAGCTCCGGGTATTGTGCTTTCTGCATTGCTCAGCCTGCATCCCATATTTACTGCATCCCGTCAGCTGAGAGAGCGTCTCTCCTCTGCCCATCCCAGCCAGATCTGTCGCATTTACAGGACAAGGCGCTCTGTAGAGTCAACTGGATTTTGTGAGCCCATGAGGAAAGAAGAAATCAAGCGCGGCAAAGGAGGGCTCAATGCCCTTTGTAGAGAGCAGTCTAAGAGGTGATTTCCCTCTTTCCCCACTCAGTTCCTGAGGTCTCTAAGGGACAAGTTGTCTCATTCCTAACTCGCAGCTTGTAGCTCCTGCCCCTGCGTACTGGTTTTGTCTGGGAAGGAGAGAAATTTCTTCCTGGCGGCTTGCATGGGGCTATGGTTTGCATTTGCGCTGAGAACAGCGTTGCTAACCCAGGGATGCGCTGGTCGTTGCTGAGCAGTGCTTGCACGGCGCCAAGGGCTTTTCTGCTCCTCAGGCTGCCCCGCCAGCGAGCAGGCTGGGGGTGCGCAAGACGCTGGGAGGGGACAGAGCCGGGACGTCTGACCGGAGGGATATCCCACAGCATATGATGCGGTGCTCAGCAAGAAACGCGGGGGGTGGAGGTTGGCAGGGGCTGCCCTTGCTCAGGGCCTGGCCGGGCAGCGGTCGGTTGGTGGTGAGCAATTGCTTTCCGTTGCATGCCTTGTTTTTCGTGGGCTTTAGTTTCCTCTCTGTTTTGTGTTTGGGGTTTTGTTGATTTACAATTTTGCATTTGATTATTAAAGTGTCTTTATGCCAACCCCCGAGTTTTCTCAGCTGTGCCCCTCCCGATTCTCCCCACCGTTCCCCCCGGTGGGGAGTGAGTGAGCGGGTGTGTGGTGCTCAGCCACCGGCCAGGGTTAAAGCACAACAGCCTGTGAGCAAAAGAGTTAGCTAGTCGACGGTGAGAGTGCTCACCCTTCCTCCTCCGTCAGGGCGCGGGCGTCCCCTGTATGACAGCGGGACGCAGGAAAGCCTCAGCAGTCCGGCTGCTGTTGGAGCCCCATTGCGGCGGCTTTTGGGTGGGCCGACGTGTTTGTGCTGCCCGGCGTGGAAGTTTGGTGGCTACCATTACCGTGAGCGAGGGATTGTGAAGAAACTGCCCGACAATCAGCGTGCAAGGACGACGGCCACAGGGGCCAGCAAGCTGCAGGTGACGGTGGCTGCATGAGGACCTTCAGCCCTCCCTGGGCACCGTGTCTGCCCACGTGTTGGCCTCGCTCTGAGCTGATGGCGCTGCTCCCAGCAGACTTCAGGCCTTAGCACGAGCTGTGTGTTAGCCAGAGGCCGAGCAGGAGCTGAGTGAACAGTCACACGTCCGTAGGCCCTCCCCGGCCTCCACCGTCCTGTGTGACTGTGCTTTGGTGTGAGTCGTGAAGCGCCTGAACTCAGCCCTGATGCCCGCTGGCAAGGATTCTGGGACAAGGGAGGATCCCAAATTCCCCCCCTAGGATTCATCACCAAACAACATCCCCCCAGTCCAGAACATCGTATGGCAGACACAGTCAGAAGAGAGAAAAGATGATTTTATTGCGAACATCAAGTGCGGCGGGGGTGTGGGGGAGCCCAGGAGTCAGAGGGGTTCAGCCAGTAACAGGAAAACGGCACCTACGACGACAGAGTCAGAAAGCAGCGGTAAGGCCCCAGAGGCAGGAATAGGCATGCCTTGGTTCCCCTTTCTTTGGGGAAGACAGTTTGCAAGGAACTGTTTATAGCCCAGAAGAGAGAGCAATGCCCGTATTGCTGGCAGTGCCTACGGGATGGCTCCGGTGCCTCACCCCCACGGGTAATGCCCTTAGAGACGGGTGCGCGTGCAGAGATGCGCGGTGCCCCTGTGCCACGCAGCAGGGCTCCATGGGGAGCCCCTGGGGAGCTGCCGCGGAGTTATTGGCAAAGCCTGCGCAGCAGCCTCCCTCCCGTCCCTTGCCAGCGAGTTGCACGGGCTGAGAGCAGTGTTCAGCGTTGGGAAGGACGGGCAGCAGAGCCCGGTACACACCTGGGCTTCTTGACCTGCTGGACCTTCCTGCATTTTTGCGTTTTCGGTCCCCCCAGACGTTTTCTCTCTTCCTCCTTTTTGTTGCTGGTTGGCTTTCCGTGTCCTCTCCCCAGGCGTCTTTTCTCTTTTGGCTGCTTTGGCTTTTGTGGTCCTGAGGAGAGCCTGCAAACCTTTGCATGCCGCAGTGTGATTAGATAGGTAAAGCCACCATCCGCTGGAGTCAGTTCTCATTTTAGGCAGAGCGAGCTCATTTTACCTTCTTTCCTCTGAAAGGCTCGTCAGTTGTTGCGGGCGTACCAGGGACTCTGCCGCGCTCTCAGGGCTGGCTGGAGGCAAAGCTCGAGGTGCCTACAGCAGAAATTCTGGAGTGACCAGGTGGCAAGAGCCGGCCTGGAGTAGCAAGCGACTGATTGCCAGATTGCCGCCTTAGCTCTACAGAGAAGATGCTGGTTTGCATCATCCACATTTTGCAGAGTCCACCCGCCCGAAAACAGGCTTGATGAAGCTGTGGTGAAGCAGGATGTGAGCAAAAGCCCCTCAAGTTGACAGCTCCTCCCCCCTGTCTTTCTGTCGGTATTTGTTTTGTTTAGGCACATGCCTAATGCGTTTGAGAAACAACCTTTCCAGTTTTTATTACAATGTATCGTTGCGGGGATGGGGGTGGGGGGGGCAGGAGGAACCCCAAACGCACAAGAGATGGGCTGCCAGGAGGAGGCACAGCAGCTGCTTGGCCTCATCAGAAACTACCCTCCTAGCCGAGACCCGTCGTCCCAGTGTTTGCGGAGCTGCCGTACCTCTGCCGTTTCGGACTCCAGCACTGTGTCTCCCCAGCTTCTTTGAGGACGTCCAGCTGAGAGGGGGATGCACGGAGAAAGGCTTTTGCCTGGCGGTCCTTGCGTGCTCTGCCTGCAGGGCCACTTTGCTCTTCCAAATGCAGGTCTGGAAAGCAAAAGCATGTGCAGCCAAGCGACTTCTTGGAAGTCAAACCCACCTAAAGCAAAAGCCACCCAAAGCTGTCTACACCAGTTGTCTTCTCGACATTGAGGTTTCTGGTATCCCAAGCCCCAGTCTGTGACAACCCGCAGCTCCTCCTCATACCTGTGGATCTGTCCAGGGGTGCCAGCGACTCGTCGGCTGATGGACAGGAGAGGCCAGCCGTGTCCTCCCCAAAGATGTCACCGCAGGTTTCAATCATCAACTCCACCAGCACGTTGACCTGCACGCATCAAAGCCTCGGCGTCAAGCCAGCTGCCTGAACATGCAGCAAGCAGCCTCTCCTGAGCCTTGCCTCTGCGCAGAAGGCTGTGTCTGTGGGGCTGCTCTTGCAGGCAGGCACCCCACCAGCATTTGTTGGAGAGAGGGGGCTTCCAGGGACCTCTGAAGAGCCAGGCTCTGATGGGGCGGGCAGGCTGGCGCCGGCTGCTCCATAGAGCGTACCTTCTCCGTCACCTCCAGCATGGCGGGCAGCGGGAGCAGGTCCTCGTTGGGTGGGCTGAGGAGACTCGGCCCAAGGCAGATGGCCAGGTTGCTGGAGGTCATCCTGCTGGTGGAGGCGTTGCGGCCAATATGCTGGAGCAGTGAGAGCAGCTGCTTGAGGAGGAGGAGATTGGCTGCAGGCAACTTCTGGGCCACGCTGAGGGAACAGGAGCACAGGAAGGTGAATAAGGCAGATGTTGCCCACAGCCATCCGCGAAGCTTGCCCAAGGCAGGTGGGAGCCAGCGGGTGTGTTGCGCAGCTTTGCAGGTGCTCTCAGGCAGCGGTCAGCGCCCCTGCGCTTCAGGAAGGAAGCACGGCGTTGCTTCGCGGCTCCTGATTTCACCCCAGCCCACGCAAGGGAAGGCTCTCTGCCCGTGCCCTTTCCCCCAGCATCTAAGCCCACCCCATCAACAGCGAGCTGCCAGAAAAACCCAGCTTTAGGGAGACCGTCCCTTTTCAGGGGAGTCGCAAGCCTCTAGAGCGCCTGCTCAACAGGCAGGCTGCTGGCCACACTTACGCTTTCAGTTCTTCCAGCTTTGCCTGCTTGCTTGTCCTCTGCATGGCTCGCATCCAGTCCTCGTAGAGGTTGGTGCCGAGGAGCTTGGCGGGGATGCTTCGGAGGAAGTCCTGCAATGCCAAGGGCTCCGGGTGAGCCTGCAGTGTTCACTCCAGGGCAGCCAGGAGCTCTTCCAGCTGCGGGTCAGAAGCGCTCACCTTCAAGATGACGGCCAGCAGGAGCGCAGGCTGGCTTCCCAGGTCGATGTCCAGTCCGCGGTCGAGGGCCTCCCTCAGCTCCCGGCAGGCTGTCCCGCTGGCGGCTCTGCGGAATATGCCCTCCGTCGTCGGTCCTTGCTGGTGCAGGAGAGCCAGCAGCTCCTGCGAGGGAGGCGGGAGGAGAGTGACTTGTCTGAGGAGCTGCCTTGCAAGAGCGGTGGCCGTGGCCAGAGCTCTGCCCCAGACGGGGCTCCCTCTTGCGCAAAGGGGCTGGGCCCAGAAGCGTGAGCCCCTGGGGCCGCTGGCTGTGGAGCAGCCGGAGGGAGGGCTGGCTGGGGCCCGCCTGTGCAGGCTGGCTTACCTGGATGGGCCGGGGCAGCGTGCCGTCCTCCCCGCAGAGGGCTGCCAGGGGCTGTCCAAAGAGCGCCCTGCTGCCGCCGGAGCCCGCCTGCCCGGGTGCCTGGGCAGCGTGCGGGCTCCGCCGCAGAGCAAAGGGCCAGGGCAGCCCCCTCCTCCTCCTGCTGCTGCTGCTCCCTCCTGCTGCAAAGGAAAACAGAGCAAGAGCCCATCAGTGGAGACTGCCAGGCCAGCGCTCCCGGAGCCTGCCCTGCCCTGCCCTGCGTGCAGCGGGGTGCTGAGTGTTGCGGCAGGACGGGCAGGGAGCCAGAGCTGGAGCCGCGGCTGCGGCTCAGTGGCTCCGGCTCAGAGGCTCCTGAGAGCTGGCGTGCCACCGGGACAGGCTGCCCCAGCCCTCGCCCTGCCCTCCTCCGCGCTGTGGGCAGCAGCAGCAGAGGCTCCGTGTCCCCGCAGAAGCACGTCCAGCGGCCGCTGCCCAGCGGGCGTCCTTGCTCGTGCAGGTGACGTCCTCCCTCGGGCTGCCCCACCTGCATGGCGACACTCAGGGGACAAGTGAGCACAGCTCAAGCGGTTGCAGGAGGTTGCCTTTCTTTCCAAAACTCACCTGCTGAGCGGCAAAGTCCCCCTCTGTTGCTCGATGAGGCCGGTGCAGGCCCTTGCTTGGGATCAGCCTGCAAGAACCGGGCTGCGCTTAGAGAGCAGCCCCGGAGCAGAAGGGGCCAGCGGCCAGCTGCCAGCCGGCACCAGCAGCCTGAGCGCGGCAGAGCTGGGACCCTCTGCCCTCCCCGGCTCTCTGCCCCGCGCTGCAGGTTTCCTCCCAGCTCTGCCAGCGAGGATGTGCCAGCGTTCCTGATGTCTGCCCAAGCCTCTCCGCTCCCCGAGTGGCACCGCGGGACCCTCCCTCCCTTCCTCCCTCCCTCCCGCCCAAGCTCACCCCACTCGCCGCACATCCCTGGCACCCCGGCACAGCCAGAGGCGGGTGAAAGGCAGCCATTCTCACCTTTGCCTGGCCCTCGATCAGCCTCTCCAGGCTCCTGGCGCTGAATGTCCTCCACTGGGCAAGAGAGAAGGAGCGGAAGACGGTGAGCAGCGATGCCTCTGCTGCTGGGCTGGAGGCCCAGCGCTCGGGGACAGAGCCCAGAGCAGAGAGACACTCACGGCATGGCGCTGGCTCAGCTCCTTCTGCAGGAACTTGATGGAAGGGAGGCGGGTGACCCGGGCTCTCTTGGCTCCTTCTGGTGTCCTGTGCAGCGGGAAGGGACAGGGAGGGAGCCGGCTGAGCCCCAAGCTGCCTCTACTCTCCTGCCGGGCAGCTCTGCCCGACAGCTGCCCGCAGCTGCGGGGGCATCTCTGTTCCCCCATCTGGCTGCGCCTGGAGCATCCCCCCGGCTTACCCCAGCAGTGTGCCCAGCCACAGCTCCTTCAGCGCCCGGGAGCTGCAGAAAGAGAGGAGCAACAGCCTCAGGCCCCGCTGCCGCCCAGCCCGTGGGCAGGGCGGGCGCCTGCACAGCCCTGCCCCGTGGGGAAGGAAGGACGCAGGGGCAGGACGAAGCCCCGTGGAGCAGCACAGAGGCGCTGCCCAAGCCCTGGCTCCCTCTGTCCTGCCAGAGCAGCCGCTTTTGCCCTTCCCTTCTGGGGACCCAAAGGTGAGCAGGGGATGCAGCAGGTGGAAATGCCCCCCCATGCGTCCCTGCCGGCGTGCTGCCTGCTCCCTGCCCGGGCTCTGCACGGAGGGCAGAGGCCATTCGCAGGATGGCCGCCTGGGCGTGCTTGGGAACCTCTCCTGCCCTGCCGAGGGACCTGGCAGCACGACTCACCCGAAAGTGGCAACGCAGGAGCCGGTGGGCCAGGTGAGGATGAGGGAGGTGCTGTCCTCATCGCTGCCTGCCTCCTCTTCTTCCTCCCCCGCCGCCTCCTTCCCGCCGCTCAGCACCCACAGCTGGTCCAGGGCCAGGCGGAGCTGTGGGCGCAGGCTGGTGCCACCTCTGCAGAGAGGAGAGGCAGGCGGTGGGCTGGAGGTGGCCTCCTTGGGGTCCCCCCGGGCAGAGCCCTGTCCCCCAGCTGCCACTGGGACGGACATGGGTGCATCCAGCACCAAGGTCGCGGGGCCTGGGGCTGGGGCCAGGCTGTCCCTGCCCTGGGGCCAGGGCCAGGGCTGGGGGAGAGGCAGCTGGGCTCTGAGGCTCTTACTGCAACTTGGCGATGGCCAGTTCCTCTTGGAGGAGGAGAAGGCGCCTCTCGCTCCTCTTGCGGCCCCGGGTCAGCCGCACGTCCGTGCTCAGCACCGGCTCGGTGTCGGTGAGAGCCTCCCTGCGGAGCAGAGAGCGGCGGGCGTGAGCAAGGGCCCGGCTGCGGGGCCCGGCTGCGGGGCCCGGCTGTGCCCGCGTGTCCCCGAGGCGCGGGGGGAGCCCACCTGGAGCCGCAGCAGCAGCTGGCCTGGCCCATCCCGCCCGGGACAGGAGGACCCTCGCCGGGCAGCAAGGACACGGCCCGGACGGCGACAGCGAGGATGGGAAGCGGGGTGCTGGTGGTGGTGGCGGGGCAGCGCTGCGGGGCCAGAGCCTGCCTCCTCCCGGCGCTGCTCCGTGCCAGCACAGCTCCGTCCTGCTGTCTCTGGTGGCCGTTGGCTCCAAGTGCCCAACATTCCGAGGCCAACGGAAAGTGGGAGGGGCAGTGGGGGGCAGTGGGGTGGGGGTTCTCTCCAGTATGGCCATGTCTGCCTTGCGCTGGGGAGCCCAGAAGAGCAGGACCCAGCAGAGGGGAAGGACCAGCTCCCTCCAGCTGCTGGCAGTGCCCCTTGCCTTGGGGTTCACTGCTGGTGCCTGGCCTCCAACTCGGCTTGGTGCCACTGGTCACCACCCTCTGAGCCCAGCTGCTCAGCCAGTTTTGCATCTAGTGCACCGCTCACGAGCCCATGTGGTGTTTGCATTCGTCCAGTTCTCAGGAACATGTCCCCTTTGGAGTGGCCTCCCAAGCCCACCTGCCAGCTCCCTGAGCGCTTGAGGGTGCACCCGTGGGGCCCATCAGGGCCTTGTGCATCTCCACTTTGCTGAAGTGCTCTGTAATCTCCTCCTCTTCCACCTGGTCCTAGCAGATCCTCTTGCGCTACGGGTACCTGTCCTTTGCTCCCTCCAGCTTTTCCCCCAGGTGTCCAGGGCCTGGGATGTCTGAAGGCCGGTCTTGCTAGGACCGTCATGCCCCAGGAGGACTGGCAGAACCGAGAGCCGGCTGAAGTGCTGCCTGCCATGGCCTGGCGAAGGCCAGGAGAGTTCGAAGAGGCAGCAAAATGAGTGCCGAGATGTGGCCGCCTGAGGAGTTCTTGTGGCAATGGGGAACTGGGCATCGCAACTGTCTGCGTTTCCTTGTCCTGTGCGCGGTCCTGCCCTGCGGTGCTCGAGAGCGCTGGTCTTTGCTTTTCGGTCAGCGATGTTGTGGGGAAGCACTCGCAGCCTGGGTTTGCAATCAGCAGGACGGCAGTGTTGCCATCTGCTTAGCAAGGAGGTGCCCAAGGCACTGCGCCTGGGTCAGGGGTGTGCGTGGCTTCCCCGTGCCTGGGGCATCCACAGGCAGTCCCTCCCTGTGTCTGCAGCTCTCCCTGGGCCACCGCGATGAGGCTGACGGGTGCATCTTACCTCTTTGCAACATGGGAAGGCTGCCTCTTGTTAGGGGGCAGGGAGAAAGAGGATGACCCTTGGTGACAGAGTCGAGAGGCGGAGTTTCCCCACCACTCCATCTTTGTTCCTTGACTGCAACTTTTTAACACCAGCTCCGGGTATTGTGCTTTCTGCATTGCTCAGCCTGCATCCCATATTTACTGCATCCCGTCAGCTGAGAGAGCGTCTCTCTCCTCTGCCCATCCCAGCCAGATCTGTCGCATTTACAGGACAAGGCGCTCTGTAGAGTCAACTGGATTTTGTGAGCCCATGAGGAAAGAAGAAATCAAGCGCGGCAAAGGAGGGCTCAATGCCCTTTGTAGAGAGCAGTCTAAGAGGTGATTTCCCTCTTTCCCCACTCAGTTCCTGAGGTCTCTAAGGGACAAGTTGTCTCATTCCTAACTCGCAGCTTGTAGCTCCTGCCCCTGCGTACTGGTTTTGTCTGGGAAGGAGAGAAATTTCTTCCTGGCGGCTTGCATGGGGCTATGGTTTGCATTTGCGCTGAGAACAGCGTTGCTAACCCAGGGATGCGCTGGTCGTTGCTGAGCAGTGCTTGCACGGGGCCAAGGGCTTTTCTGCTCCTCAGGCTGCCCCGCCAGCGAGCAGGCTGGGGGTGCGCAAGACGCTGGGAGGGGACAGAGCCGGGACGTCTGACCAGAGGGATATCCCACAGCATATGATGCCGTGCTCAGCAAGAAACGCGGGGGGTGGAGGTTGGCAGGGGGTGCCCTTGCTCAGGGCCTGGCCGGGCAGCGGTTGGTTGGTGGTGAGCAGTTGCTTTCCGTTGCATGCCTTGTTTTTCGTGGGCTTTAGTTTCGTCTCTGTTTTGTGTTTGGGGTTTTGTTGATTTACAATTTTGCATTTGATTATTAAAGTGTCTTTATGCCAACCCCCGAGTTTTCTCAGCTGTGCCCCTCCCGATTCTCCCCACCGTCCCCCCCGGTGGGGAGTGAGTGAGCGGGTGTGTGGTGCTCAGCCACCGGCCAGGGTTAAAGCCCAACAGCCTGTGAGCAAAAGAGTTAGCTAGTCGACGGTGAGAGTGCTCACCCTTCCTCCTCCGTCAGGGCGCGGGCGTCCCCTGTATGACAGCGGGACGCAGGAAAGCCTCAGCAGTCCGGCTGCTGTTGGAGCCCCATTGCGGCGGCTTTTGGGTGGGCCGACGTGTTTGTGCTGCCCGGCGTGGAAGTTTGGTTGCTACCATTACCGTGAGCGAGGGGATTGTGAAGAAACTGCCCGACAATCAGCGTGCAAGGACGACGGCCACAGGCACGTTGACCTGCACGCATCAAAGCTTCGGTGTCAAGCCAGCTGCCTGAACATGCAGCAAGCAGCCTCTCCTGAGCCTTGCCTCTGCGCAGAAGGCTGTGTCTGTGGGGCTGCTCTTGCAGGCAGGCACCCCACCAGCATTTGTTGGAGAGAGGGGGCTTCCAGGGACCTCTGAAGAGCCAGGCTCTGATGGGGCGGGCAGGCTGGCGCCGGCTGCTCCATAGAGCGTACCTTCTCCGTCACCTCCAGCATGGCGGGCAGCGGGAGCAGGTCCTCGTTGGGTGGGCCGAGGAGACTCGGCCCAAGGCAGATGGCCAGGTTGCTGGAGGTCATCCTGCTGGTGGAGGCGCTGCGGCCAATATGCAGGAGGTTGCCTTTCTTTCCAAAACTCACCTGCTGAGCGGCAAAGTCCCCCTCTGTTGCTCGATGAGGCCGGTGCAGTCCTTCGCTTGGGATCAGCCTGCAAGAACCAGGCTGCGCTTAGAGAGCAGCCCTGCAGCAGACGGGGCCAGCGGCCAGCTGCCAGCCGGCACCAGCAGCCTGAGCGTGGCAGAGCTGGGACCCTCTGCCCTCCCCGGCTCTCTGCCCTCTGCGGCTCATTTACTTACCACTTTTCTGTAGTCTTTTGTGAGTAAATATTAGTCATGTATGGTCCAACAACTGCACGAGAAATTTGGGATGTGGGCTAAATAGTAGTTTTAAACCTCAGAGTACAAATCTTTTGGCTAAGTATTTATACATCCAATAAAGAAGAAAACAAGATTATAAGACCATGTTTTGTTGTAGAATTTGTATTTGCCAGCAGCAAATATTAACTGTCTGCAGCAGACTTCCTGCTAGTAGAACTACAGTGCATAGTGCAGTTATTCCTTGGAAAGTTCGTGCTAGCTCAACCTACAGAATGGCCATCTTCCCAGGATGATCTTGACCAAGAATTTTACTCCCTGACTGCTCTGTTAAGTTAGCCCATTCTTGGTTTTTTTCCTGATGTCTTCTTGCAATTGTGTTGCGTTACAAGTTACAGGAGCATTACATTAAAGGGAAAGAAAAAGAAAGTTAAAGCATGAATCCCTTTCTTACTCTAGTGAGCACTTACTTATGTGAGTAATCCCATGAAGTTGCTTGTATAATCATTATGCAGCCAAGTTAGAAGTTACTAACATGAGTCAATTTACTCACAAAGGTACATCAGTTTTAGCATTGCTAGGGATTAGATTGTTGTTCCAAACAAAGCAGTACATTTTGCTTCCTCTCTCAGCACCTGCTCCTCAATAAATAGCAAAATGCTGACCTGGAGTGAGGATTGCTATACTAACACCCAACTACCTGGAGTTTTGTTCTGCAGAACTACTGTTAAAATCAGGGCTCATTCCAATCAGTGTCTATCAAACAAACAGAAATGTAAGCCTTGCTTTTGTAAGACAAACATGAAAGAGCTTGATTATCAGCCCTGATTTCCAGTGTATAGTTCGCTGCATCCCAGGTTACATATATCTTCTCAATTAAAAGTCTAGAGGTGAAGAGGATGTTGTGTGTGCTTTTTTGTTTATTTATTTTTAGTTTTGTACGAAACAATCCCATATGAAACCTTGAAGATGGCATTGCAATAGGCGGTAGCTAGTATGTGCCGCCTTACTGTAGTCTCACTTGTAGATTTGGAATTAGTTGTTCTTTTCTATTAAGAAAGAGAAACCTTCAAATACCAACTGCAATTGCCAAGAAACTGGCAGGCAGGCCTGTTGCTTTCTTTTGAGGAAAAAAATGCATCTAATTCTTGTATTCACAGGCAAAAACATTCATAGCTTTTTAGTAGGTGATTTTTAAACTATAAAGACCTTAGAAATAGGTGAACACATCTTTGTTTTAATGTGCCTCAGTCAATACTTTGTACTGTTTTGTGTGAGGGGTTATTTTTTCATGGTCAAAATACATTTCAGATATGTTGCATGTAAATAAAGCATTATTTGTAAAAGCGGAGAAACACAGAATGCTTGAAGTTTCATACAGAGATGTGATGGTAATCTACCTTAATTGTCATTTTAATTAATATGTAGATCCTTACATATCATTCCCAAAGCAAGTGAAGTGAGGTAATAGTTAAATAACTCAGAGAACTAGACATGAAACATACATTGTGGAGTTTTCAGGTGGCTCCTTTTGCTTCATAAGTCAAAATATCAGAAATCCATATATCCAGTTAACGATATTTGATATAATAGTTATTTATAGTTTATAATGGGAAAATGGGGTTTATATGGAATAGACACTTTAAGTGAATTCAAGGCAAAAAAAGTTTTTAAAAAATTAGCAGAGGAGCTATAGGTATGTTACTGCTGGATAAACAGAAAGAACATACATAGGGTTTTTCCCCTCCTTTCCGAAGGAAGAAAACAACTGCAGTGAAAAGAAGGATGCATTGGACTAACTTATGACCAAGGGAATGCAGAATAAAGCAGCAGGAAAAACCAGCTTTGTGAGACAGGGTTAGCAATCATCTTAAATGCATAAGTATTTGTATGTGTTCCCTACATTTTCTGGGTAATTGCTCATAGTGTAATAGTGTGTGTTCAAAATTCTATTCATCTTGCACTTGCATTTCAGATTTAAAAAATTCATAAGCAAGAAGATTTTTATTGTTCTCCTGCAGTAGAAATGAAATCCAGAGGCTTACAAAAGTCAGGAATCTCAGTAGGAAAGAAGAAAAAGATCATTTGGTTGTAATCTTTAAAACTAGAGTTATTCACTAAAGTCTTTTTATAAGACGAGCATCTAGAACACTTTTGTTCCATGGGAAAATAATAAAATTGGTAGAAGAATAGAAGTCTTTCAAGAAAAAAAGAAAAAAGGTCTTGATGATACCCAGCAAAAATCGTAATTTTTATCTTGGATCTTGTGGTATTTTGTAGGGTGTTTTAGTCCTGTTTTTTGTATTTCTCAAAGTCTCTGAAAAAGCTATCATCTTATCTTGAGAAACGGGCTGCAAATATATCTGCTATTGTAAAATCTCTCACCTCATTATATGTGGGATTAGGGATATGGGTCTGATTTGCATTTCATGAATGTTTGGGGTTCTTAGTGACAGGAAAATATCTCACAAGGTCTTTCATGCTGAGTGCAGAAGGGAACCTGTCTGCACTCCAGTTAAAGTATGAATCAGTTGGTTTCTTGTTCAATGGATCACACATTGTATGCAGACAGCAAATTCTTTCAATTCTGTGAGAAGCTAAGAACAGTTGCCAAAATACGAAGGCTGAAATGTGTTTGTGTGAGGAAGTCCTAGACAGGAATGTCTGCACAACTTTACTGTTTCAAGTGAATTTCTGTGAGCATTGGATACTGCTGCAAACTGAGGTTGGGAGAGTGGAATTTGACTGTGAGTCGGGGGGGGGGTGGTGGTGGTGATATATATTTTCCTCAATGTAATAGGTATCCTAGTCTGGAATTTTACTTCTCATCAAATATCTGCATTTTTATATGTGATTTGAAAAGTATGGTATTAAAACTTATTTTCAAGTGTTGTCATGGTTTAACCCCAGCCGGCAACTAAGCACGACACAGCTGCTCACTCACTCCCCCCATGGTGGGATGGGGGAGAGAATCGGAAGAGTAAAAGTGAGAAAACTCGTGGGTTGAGATAAAGACAGTTTAATAGGTACAGCAAAAGCCACACACCCAAGCAAAGCAAAACAAGGCATTCATTCACTCCTTCCCATGGGCAGGTAGGTGTTCAGCCATCTCCAGGAAAGCAGGGCTCCATCATGCGTAACCATTACTTGGGAAGACAAACACCGTCACTCCGAACATCCTGCCCTTCCTTCTTCTTCCCCCAGCTTTATATACTGAGCATGACGTCATATGGTATGGAATAGCCCTTTGGTCAGTTGGGGTCAGCTGGCCCAGCCGTGTCCCCTCCCAGCTTCTTGTGCACCTGGCAGTGCATGGAAAACTGAAAAGTCCTTGATTTAGTGTAAGCACTACTTAGCAACAACTAAAACATCAGTGTGTTATCAACATTATTCTCACACTAAAATCCAAAACACAGCTCTATAGCAGCTACCAAGAAGAAAATTAACTCTATCCCAGCCAAAACCAGCACAGTGCTATTCTTCTGTATTGGTGTTGAACCAATTAGAGAACAGAAGCCTGAAGAAGTGACTTGTTTTGCCAAGCCTAATTCAGCTAAAATAACAACACAATGCAGATCATTATTATTAAATGACCTGGGTTAGTCAATTTTTTTCTATAACACAAGTGTAGTTAGTCTTGGTAATTATTGGTGTTCTGACTGGTCAAGCATCAATTTGCATTTAATCGTGAGGAAAGATTCTTTTTGACAGTGGCACATGTAATGTAGTACGTATTTGTCAGGTTAGAATAAGCTTAAATCCCATTTCTTTTCTTCCTAGGAAATGCCTTAAATGCCTGTTTAAAACTAAGTCCATGTTTAGTATTTTTCATGAGTAGGGATGCTTTTCTGAACCTGAATATGAATTCCTTTGTTTATTTTCAATTTTTTGTCAGAAAAATAGGGCTATCTGTGTACCATCAGCATAACCAGGATCTGATCCAAAGACCATGAAAATAACTGGAAATATTCCCAGTAAGTGCAAGAAGCTTTGGAGGAGGCTTCATTATACTCATAGTAAGAGCAGGGTCATAGACTTGTAAGAAATAAGATAAATAGAAATGCCCACATTTGATTAATCATAATGATAACTTGTGCTTGTTCTGTATAGACTGAAACATTCTGTGTACTTTGTCTGCAGGTAGGACTGGTTAAACACTAGAAAGGATTAATTATTTGATAAATATTGCCATTATTATCTGAATAATTTATATGAGTATGAATACTGCAAAAATATTGAATTATATTCAGTGAAAAATTGCAACATTTATGGAATGATATATTCACAGAATGGTATTGACGAGGTCTACTTGCCATTGCAATGCAAACACTGGAGTCTTGTTCTGCTTGAGAAGAATGTCTTGAGAGAGATGAGAGAATCTAATATGCGTTCTTTCTCTATAGTTCCAAAACTAACCAGCTTTAAGTTAGGTTTGCAGACATATACTCGGTTTTGGTAACCTGATTAAATGTTTTTAAGAATACACTTTTAAAAAACTTCACAGTATATTTTTTTTAGGAAGGAAGAATAACTGAGAAATACTTGTAGTTGTCTATCCAGAAAATAATGATTTTCTGTCAGTATGCTCAGTTTTAACACTATTAATAATAATGTTAAGTTCTTATATGCTATTTTTCATCCAGGAATAAAAAATGCCTTAGGAAAATTCATCTCAGCTCTATGTCACAATAAGACTCATGAAGTGATTAAAGCAAGGACATCAGTGCAGAGAGAGAACCCTTATGTCCCGGGCTGATGCTCTAACCAAACAGTCAGTATTCATTTTGGGTGCACTAGGTCCTGCACAGTTCATCCAGGAATACACAGCGGATCACAGCTAGTGATCAAGCAGTATATTTCCAAGTAAGGGTCTTTTAGAAACAAAACAAAGAACTCCTCAAGTCTGAGTTTTGAATATTTCTAGGAAGGCCAAAAGAGCACACTGGCAATATTCATGAGCTGTCCACAGATTTAATGTCTGTTACACAGTAAATGCTGCATAAAAAAGTACTCAAGGCATTATAAAGAGATGTTATATTACCATAGCACATCTATATTTTGATTAAAATAAGGGACTTAAACCTGTTTTATGTGTTTCAAAATAGGTTCAGTTTGCAACATAGTAAATGTTACCGCTTACTAGTTGGATGAGTTCATGCATCACTAGAAGACACAGTTAAACTCAATACACACAATATTTGTAGTACAGCAAGTGAGAGAGAGAGTAATTCAATAACATTGCAATTATTAACATCAGGTGTTTTGATCAAGTTAAGCATAACACTTCAATAGAATAATCAGTAGAAATGTGTATTATATAGAGTGTTGGCTGTGTGGGAGCTATACATCTGGGAGAATAGAATAAATACCAGTGTACTTTGATGCTGTCTTGGCTTGAACTTAAATGGCTATACAGGTTTTTTTTTTGTTTTTGTCCTAACATCTGTATTGTATGAATGATGCTGTTTTAAGCTTTTGAAATGTGCTATTCTGTCTTCACTGAATTATGAATGGTCACGAACATGGAGCTAATGTTTTATGCCAGTTCATTTAAGAAAAAAAAAGAAAAAGAGGATGATAATTTGTGAGTTAAATGGAATGGGTTGTACAGAATCCATTTCTATATCCCTACCATCAGCTATGTCCTCATCAACACAACTTATCCGAGTACACCATTTAATTAGAAGCAAAATAGTACACATTGCAGCCATAGCCTTTTAAAGAGTGACCTACACACTAAACTTCTTGCATGTAACTAACCCTAGTAAAGTCCAATTTTGCCTTAGTTTTTAGTAAAGATGATGGCGTAGAAGTAGTGCAGCTGGTGGAAAATAGTGTATGGATCAGCATATTGCCACATCTAGTGTTAAGGCAAAGGACAAAAAATGTTCTTTGTCCAAATTAGAACCAAGTGAATAGCTATACATTTTATAATAGTAATTTTTATTTTAATAGTAATATTTAAAAATAATTTTAATAGTTCTTTAGTACCAGAGTTTCCATATGACTGAAGGATGGCAAATGTAGCAAATATACCTTTTAAAGAAGGGTGGAGGGGGATAGACACTGCAGGCAGCTGTAGCCCTGTTAGTCTGACCTTAATAGTATGGAAGGCTTTAGAAGAAATTTTGAAGATGTAGCAGATCTGACTACAATAATAAACACAGGGAACACACAGTTTTCCTTTTTCAAAGGAAGAAAACAGCAACTGTACTA
Source organism: Ciconia boyciana (assembly GCF_034638445.1). Lineage (NCBI taxonomy): Eukaryota > Metazoa > Chordata > Aves > Ciconiiformes > Ciconiidae > Ciconia > Ciconia boyciana. Next base: position 113,102,762 of record NC_132936.1, on the reverse strand, counting down.
AAAAAAGACATAGACATACTAAACTAATTTATGACCAAAGGAATGTAGATTAAAGCAGACAGAAACCATTAAAATTAAAACAGCTTCTTTTTTTTTTTTTTTTTAAGGTTAGGGATCATATATATTGTATTAGTACTTCTTTGTGCTTTTTACACTTTTAAAGTAATTGTTCCAGTTCTATATTCTTGCCAAATTACATGTGGGGCACTTATTTCCAGTGATCAGTGATCTTACTATTTTTTATTTCAATACAGATTTTAGCTTGGAGTGTGTGTGTAAGTAAAATGACCCCTTTTAGCTGAACTGGAAGCCTTTGTAGCTTTTTCAACACGTGTATGTGCTTATGTCTTTGCAAGTTCGACCTACATCCTGATAAATAATCATCAGGTTGAAAAATTCGTTGGGACTTTTACTTGTCTATGACTGATTCAATATTTCAGATTTCTGTTGTTACTGGGGAGTTGGTTAAGTTACCTATACTTGCCTATTTTAATGTGGGTGTAGTGGTGAACTTTTTACTTTCACAGAGTGGTTGTATCAGCAGTGCAGGAGGTTTGTTATTAGGTGATAACTTGTAGCCATCAGCCATTATGAGTTTTCCACGCCACATCACTCAAGTTAGGACTTCTGTGTTTAGAGACAAATTGTTCCCCCTGATTCTACATTAAAAAAACAGTCTGTCTGGATGCATCAGCAGTTTGAAACAAAGTAAGGCAGAAGAAGTTACCTCTTATGAATTCTAGTTCTCTGTAAAGAGAGTTAAAATTGTAAAGAAGTCACCAGTAAAACAGATGAAAAGCCAGTTATTTGGATTTTTTTCCCAAGCTTTATTGTCTGTTGGTTTTTAAGCATAGTTTGTTTTTCTGACTACCTCTCTAAGTATAATGCTGGATGTGAGGATGTAATGTACAACTGTCTTTTGCAGTCTTTTAGAATGCATCTCTTACCATTTTACTTCCACAAAGCATCAGAAAAGTATTCCACTGCAATTTCTGTTATGTGTTTTTGAATGTTCAGTATTTTGCTGAAGTCCTGTTTCCTGGCTCACTGCCACAGGTCTGGAACAAAGCTCTTGATTCTAATGAAAAGGTGAAATCACAGAAGAGAAAGTTTATGGCTATAGCCTTGTTCTTACAGACTGACAGGTTATTTTAATCATCAACCAAAGCATAGAAGCTCCTGCTTGTTACTGCAACCTTCTCCACCTTTGGGAGCAACGTTCAGTGACATTAAGGAACTTTATGACAAAATGATACCACCTAATGAGCTACAAGATAGCAGACATTTAAGATGAAGGCTAATATTGAAAGAAACTGGAGTTCTTTGTCTCTTCTTTCTCTTCAGTTTGCTAAGTTAGTGCTAGATTGTGCCTGTCTGTTCATCTCTCCAGAATGAGCAACGTGCAGCTATGCTGCAGCAGTTGTAACTCAATGCCTGTTACCCCATTTCCCCAAGGGGAAGTAATTTGCTTGATCTTTTTACCAGGTATAGATAGCATACCTTCTCCTCTGTTAGGATAAGTAAGTCTCTTCCACCACCTCCTTGGTTCCTCTACTCACTTGTTCATGAGAATGTGTGTGCATGTGTGTGTATAGCCAAACAAACCCTAACATCTTATCACTCATCCCATCATTATCTCTTTGGAATGCTGCAGTAATAATATTTCATTGCTTTTGCTTTAAAGTTTAGAGCTAGCCAGAATCTGAACTTTAATATGTGAGTAGTTCATTTCATAAAGAGATGACTCATTTAATAAATACGTGATCCACTTATGAGATGAGAGGGAACAGTAGTGACATTTTGTAGGGAAGGAGAACTTAAGCTAGAGTTTAGTCTTTAAAATGTGTGTAAAAAGGTTTAATGTATTTTCTTTTTGTATCAGTGCAACCTTCTTGATTTAGATGTGCCACTTATTTTTGTGGCCAAATGAGTTTAGACTCATGGCACGAATCTCAAATTTACATATGATTTACAAATATAGCCTGAAATGAAATCATTTACAAGTTCAAACCTAGCACTTTCAAAACTCAGTACTTTATCTATACTCTATTAAACAGATTTCCCCTCAAGTCTTTACACTCACTATTGTAGCCATGTAGCTTTGATTACAACACTTTCTAAGAGGAGAGTGGTCTGGCCCATACCATTTTGACTACCTTAGGTTGAGACAAAGGTTTAAGGTGTCTCTGTCATTTCTTCTTTGGGTGGTCTTAAAGCTACAGAAGCTTTGGTAAAAGCAAGGACCCAGTTCTTCAACTCATCTACATCTGACTGGCTGCGCTGATCTCAGTGAGGCCAATGAAAATTTACAATCTTACTCCAAGATTCAAGACAACAAAAAGAGAAGTGTAAAATTCAAGGTTCTAAATATTGCCATATTTGGACTGCAACACTGAAAAAAGTGTAATTTACATAGGCTCCCTCTAACATAGGCTAGAATGTGATAACTATATCCCTTTATTTGTTCTTTCTCTGATGAGTAGCCTATCTGTCCACACTTTGCTTAAAACCAGTTTATTAGTAGCTTATCTTCTCCATTGCTCCAGGCCTCTCAATTTCAAAGTTATGTAACACTATCCCTATGTACAGGGCCACCTGTTTCTTAGTGATTAATTTCATTTCACCTTTAGTGATTGTTATGCCTGAGTGAAATGGGTTCAGGTTATAACCACACATTGAATTTTAATTCAGGTGTGTCCTCAGTAGGTAATTAATCTGTTCTTCATAATCAACACTTATTTCTGTTAACAATTAATAGGTTGCACCATTGCTCCTTTCCCAAGATTGGATATTTGCAAAAGAGTCCATTCAGTTTTTCCATGTTTTAGTTCAGATTTTAATGATTCAAAAGGCAATTTAATGTCTCTTGTGCTTAGCGAGCGGAAGTCAAAGTGTTTGAATGTTCATGTGCCTGTCCATTGGTCTCAGCTCTGCATGTTCGATTCCAGCCATCAGATTTATCTATACCTTTCTCTGTTACTGCTTCTTGGGGTATATTTACAGCATGGAAAATAATTTCTTTGCTGAGATGACTAGCACAAAGTGTCCATGCTGTGCATATATACCAGTTTAGGTCCCTAGGAAACATATAAAAGGACTTCTTGAGATGCACAAAGCCTCAGCAAGAACATGAACAACTTTCAAATCTTAGGCAACTTATGTCCAGGCACCTTGGCCCTCAGCCACCCCACCAAGTTCCTGTATTTTTCTTGGGCTAGCAAAGGCAGAGCTAGCTTGGGTGAGTCTGCAGAGTACTACTTCAGAACTAAAACCCTTTCTCTGAGTATCCCTTTACTATTTTGTCAGAACAGTACTTTTATATACCATAAAATATGGATTAATGGGTACAAAATGCTTTTGTACATGTTTTATTAGTGCCAGGTGCATAATAAGTTCCCAAAATTAGATCAGTTCCCTTGATCAACATTCAGCTAATTTAGACAAAAAGTATTCTTTCCATTCTGTCACATTTTTGAAGCATGAGGGAAGGATTTAAACAAGAAGTTCTTTGTCTTTTTAAATGGGAAATTATAAAGATACCAGGTAATTTATAGCAAGATAAGTCTATTCTCTAGAAATCTCTTAAAGGGAAACTCCATCACCCGTCCCTGAGTGGGAACAAAAAAATACCCTTTAAGTGATTGTTCCATTCAGAAAATGACTCAGTGGAATACATTGTTCTTATTTATAGAATAACTTTTGTAATACATTTTACAAAGAAAAGGACGAAAATTATACTAAAGTAATGCATTTTGCAGCCTGAGGGAAAAGTGTAGGAATGAACTTTTGTGAGCAAAAAGCTGCAGAGTGAGTAGGAAATGTAAGTACATAAACAAAAATCCCACTATTAAGCAATGAGTAAGATTGCAGACAATATCAGCTAGGCCTGCTGAAATCAGATTGGTGAAGTGGTTCAGTTGCTGCTGCCTCTGTACGTCAGCTTCTTATGCATGCTCAGATTTCTTGCTGTCCACTTACTTCATGTGTTCTCTTCCTTAGGTGCTGCACTGGGAATTGGCATGATATCCTGTTAAAAATGATTGTGTTCATGGCAACTTATTGGGCAATAGTTTGCATAGCCAAACACACTGTTGCTGAACCTGGGTGAGCCCAGGTGGCACCTCACAGAACTGTGTTTTTTCTATCTATGTGCAGATGTGGTTTATGTATGGCCAGGACCACAAAGAAGAGGCTCCTATGTCAGTGATTCCCATCTTTCACTGTTGTTTCCTCTGGGCTTGAGTTACAGGAACTGTGAACTGGCTTGGTGTTTTACTAGGAGCTTTACTTGGGCTCCAGAATACATGAACAAATAAAAAGGTGAAGTTTGGTAAATGATGGTGTATAATCCCTTGTATAAGCTCTGAAGATTGTGTTTATTGTATGTCAGAGTGCATATTCACTGTCACTGACTCATTTGTAGTTCCCATCATCTGCACTTCCGCTCCATTGCTCCAACTACGGCAAGATCACCTCCTGGTTGCTTTAGCCAGAGTGGCTTTGAATGTTGCATTCAATGCCTGTAGCAAGCACAGTCAAGAGGTACTTGATTTTCCTTTTGTTACTGCATGTTTATTTTCATCTTCCTTCTCATTTAATTTTTTTCATAAACATTCATTCCAGGTAAAAGGAGATCACTAGGAGAAACAGGGCAAGTAAATAAATAAAAAAACTTCATGATCAAGGAATATTCCTAGATAGTCTAGTAAAATAAAACTTTGCAAGAATTCGGTATTTGTTACTGTGAATGCACTTTCAATTTGTTTCTTTTTTCCAAGGAATCTAGAATGTTTGCTCTTATTTTCATAATGTGGGAATAAATAAAAATCTGTGTTACCTTCAACCATAGTTGCCTTCGTCTGCCAAAAGAAGTAAAAGGCTTTCATTGTGTCTTCCTCCATTTGTACCTTCTGGTGAATCATGAAATTTATATTCAGGATATTAATTCAAAATACGAGCTGATGGCAAGAAAAAGTTTTTTGAAGATAAGTTTCTTTTACCACATTTTGACTTCCTTATCGTAAAGATTACCTGGCAGATTGAGTATTAAAACAACTCTGGGAATTACTGGAGGATATTTCTATTTAGGTCTGCCAATAAAAAAGCCAAAACCTAGCTTTAGGCTGTTCATTGCTTTGACATTTCTGTGCTGTCTAAAAGCTAACTGTAATGCAAATATGAAAAGAATAATCATTAAGTTTTATTAATTATATCATAGGTAAATCTATTTGACATGCAATTAACTTAATATCACACAAGCAACAAATGCAGTTATATTTTCTAACACATCAAATTAATAATGGAAGTTATATAACATGCATTTAAAGGTTATTTAAAAATATAGCTGGATTAAATTGCAAGTAACAGTGAAAAATTATTAACTGGTTAAGTGACATCAATGTGAAACTGAAAGGGTTGGATAAGTCATGAGACTGCTACAGAAATAAGGAATTTTCATGGCTATTTTCCTGATGTGTAAGATTTCACAATTTAATGCTGATTTTGGTTATAAATTTGCTATACGTTTTGGCTTAATAACGGGTAGTTTTCTTTGGTCAGAGTAACCATGTGGATATACTTTATTTATGAAAGCTGAATTATAGATGCAATGCTCTCCCTTTGCTTAGCCATAGTATAGTGTGTTGGATGCAGATGCACTTTAATATGTGTTCTGCTTCACTTCCTGTCATTTATTATTGTGGTAGGCTGTTAAATAGCTACTGGGGTCTTCTCTAAGGCAGTATTATCTTCATCAACAAAACGATAAAACTTCAAATAATTTTTTAAAAAAAAACTTTTGGCGTATTGTATCAGTCAGCTGGTTCTGTCTAGAACATGAAACTATTACTGCTTTTTAAATATGTCAGTGTAACAAAAAAAGCCCTAATTAGCTTTGATCTAAAAGCAGGTGAGTGTTATTGGAGGGGAATAGAAAGATACATTTTCGTGACGTGATCATTTCCTTTGACTTTCAAAGTATCTTGGCATAGCAAGAAGATCAGGCTGAGAGGAGTGGTGTGCAAGCCCTTGGGAATAGGATTCTTGGCATTGATTCTGATTTGACCATCAGAATAAAAAACTGTGTTGTTGGAATATATATGTATTTCCGTGGTAGTACCTAGATTCCTACTATATTCAGGCCCCTGGTCATTGTATGTACAGAATGGACAGTGTCTGCTGTGTAGTTTGGTGGGAGTGTTGCAGGTCACACAGGCAAAAAGTACCATAAGACCTGTTGTTTCCATGGGTATAAGAATAAGAGGTTCAGTGAGTGCGGACATAAACAGGCAGAATATATTTGTGTGCATAGATCCATACATTCCTAAACAGACATAACTGTGATTAAAATACACAGCTAGCAGAAAAGGGCATATAATTTCTAAGTATATAAAGACAAGAACTCAGACAAATATTCCCATAGAGAAGAGCTTAAAGAACCTGTTGTTTTCTCAGAAGCAATGGGTCTGCTAAAGGATTAAAATTGAAATGAGACTTCAATCTTTACAGGTATTCATATCTGTGAAGTAGCATAACCATCAGAGCCCCAAATTAAAATTTCTCTTCAAGGAATCTCAGTGGAATGACAACTCCTGATTTCTGTGGAGCCAAGAGAAGAAAAATAATGTTTACTTTTTTACAGCATCTGTCTTTCAACTTCAGTCTTTTAAAATTTCTTGCTTCCTGCAATAGAGGAAACAAAAGGGGCACATAATAGACTTCCTTTTGCACATGGAACAAAGCTGGATGTAACTTTTATCCTTGGCTTCTTTGTTGCTCCCCAAATCTATACCTCTTTGAACAATCTGCCACTACTCTGTGCCAGCAAGAGCTTTAGAAGAAGGCCATCTGCACTAGGTGCTATGTTTGGGGACAGAGCCTCTTAATTCCTAATGTACTGGAGTGGAGATGTCACTCTGTGTCCAGAAATCCCAGCCATCATATTTTGGGGATGGGGCAGGGGTACAGATCTCACAGACCCTAGTTCTGCTGCTGAGTGAGAAATGGCCTTTTACTCCCGTATTGTGGAGGTGGATACAACACATATCAAGTCTACTCTTAAAAAGTACATGAAGTTCTATTATCATTTCTTGTCGGTACTGCCAAATAAATGAGTGACTTTGAGGAAAATTTTCATAGTAATATTTTAAGTTACACAGTTCACTGGACAAAATGTGAAGCTTTCAGCCATAGTAAAGGGTCATCAGATGTTTATATAGTGGCAGTACTCAAGAGGGTCCCATTATGCTATGCAAGTATGGAAAAGAGACAATGCTTGACTTGAATGTGTTTTCACTGCATTAAATCATACTTAAACCTGAGCTATATCTCTGCAGTACACCAAGAGAAAAGGTTATTTTGATTAATTTAAAGACATCAGGCAGAGCTTTCTTCTCTTTAATTCAATCCTGCAAAATATGAACTCTCCTAAGTGCTTTCTGGACTCTTGTATTTCATGTCTGCCTGTTTCCCTCCTAAAAGTTCACTTGTGTCTTTATTATGAGCCCTGTCTTTGGGAAGACTGTTACGGTATTGCCCCAGAAACAGAGAGGAGATCTTCGCAAATCCTTTCTGTTCAAGGAGAAAATGATTTTACATCAGTTAAAGGATTCTTCTGCCTCTTCCAGTGAGCTCATTGACCTGTCTTTTCCCCCTGCCCTCTGGGTAACAGGTGAGTTGCAGATTGGTGGAGGCCATTCCCCCAGGGAGGAAGCACGTTTACAACAATTTGGGTTTTTGACACTCTTGTCTGGTTCATTATGCTTAGTTGGTATTTCATCTGTTTTTCTCATCCTGAAGCAATGTTCCATAATTGCCATTTTTAAAAGACAAAAGTAGTTACAGTGATTTCCTCAGACAAATGTCTCTGAAGGTATGGTAGCATATTTATTAACCCAAGTGACTAGAGAGAGGAGACATCAAACATTGAAGATTGTCTGTGTCCTCTATTGAGGTATATACAATTGTACTTCATTGTAATAGTCTAAAAATAGTGAGTTTTCCTTCTTCTTTCATTAAGAAATTATAAAACCAGATAACAGGGTCCCTTTTGGGACCTGTTACCAGAATAGTTTTGGCCTTTTTACAAGGTTTTCATCAGTGCTGAGCAACAATTGCATGGGTTGCATTGTCTGTACAACTCTCTTTGTAACAGGGGGATCATATATAGTGCTAAAGTCAAATACATGAAGGAGCTTGTCATCAGAAACCCAGGACTTCAAAATTTGTAAGGAAAGATGTAGGATGGGGAATCTGTAATTAGATTTTAAGTACAGAGTTGAGTTTGACACCTTCCTTTAAGTATTATGTCCAACAAGGACAGAAATCCAGGTCACTGCCAATATAGGCTTGTTCTGCACTGGGGAACATTTACAGAACATTCCCACTATTGCAGCTCCACTGACATTAGTGATATGAGGAGCTGCAATATTCACAGCTCTCCAGCACTAGCAGCTGTTTCAGCACTGTGTTAATTAGATTGGCACTGAGCTGGTTTAATAGACATGATGCTAGTGACAGCTGCTGGGGTGCCATCTACACTAGGGCTGCCAGCACTGATAAAGCTGTAGTAGTGTTGGTGGCTGTGGCAATTCTTTGCAGAGTTCTCCACAGTAAGTAAAACTGAGATATGTGGGCTGAAGTTATAGTATGCGTATGAATGCATATATGTGATGCAATTTATTCTCTGTTTTCCCCTAGCATCCTACTCACATGTATATGCTTTACTGGTCATTTGTGAAAAATTGAAAATCTTATGAATCATGTGTCTTCTGATTTGATACAGTCTTAGATGAGGGATAGTGGAGGGAACAGGAAAGCTTGATATTTAGGATCAAGGATGTGAAGTACAATGTGTCTGGGTAAGAGTGAAATAGGGATAATAATTATCTCAATGTGCATTGTGCTATCTGTGAGGTGGTGATGAGTTGTGTATTGATTGTTAAAGTACTTTAAAAGACTTTCAGTGCCCAACACAAGTTGATTGTGCTGGTCTTATCCACATGTATCTGTATGTGATACCTGCTTTCCTCTTCGAAGCAAGATATGTTGCATGAACCAAGCGTATTTCTAATGAAGTATAATTTATAAAGATAAAAGAATAGAAGGGTGTCTGTACATGAGAATGTGTCAGATCATTCATTTTTTGTACAATATTTTGTCATTTGTCTTAAAATTTTGAATGGGCAGAAACACTTCATTGAAATTGCCTAAGGTCTAATCTTTATTTCCATTTTCTTTATTCCATTTACTCAAAGTACCATAGTTCTTGACAATTTTTTTCCTTTAGTGGAAATTAGCACTGCTTGGCTTGACCCATATGTAAGGTTTCTTAATAAACTCCTTGAAGGATAGGTAATTAAAAAAATACTGATGGCCCAACAAAGAACATCATTGTTCCCTTTCTGTTCCTTTCTAATACATTACCTTTGAACCAACTAGGACAAGATTTTTCAGAAGTAGCCCTTGGACCTCATATTGAAATAATTTTGAGACAAGTCACTTCTACAAACAGTTGCTTCCGTGCATGCAAAAGCATGTAAACAAATGAGAAAAAAATTGCATAGACAGTCTGTTTAAACCATCCTGTAATCCTAAGAATAGTTTAAAGGAGAGTTCAGATACTTTTCTACATTTATGGATGTCACCAACATGCTTTTTTAAATTGTGTGAAATACACACAAAAGGTATCAAATCCCTTTTTTTCCCTCTTTATTTTAATGTATGTAGCAAAACTGGCAGGGCCCCCTCCGCTCCCATGCCTATATCCATACAGAGGACCAAGTCAATGCCCATCTGCTTTTCCAGAGAAATGCACGCACATTCAGGCTAAATGAAATACTCATTTGCAGCTAAATTGCCTGTGGCGAATATTCAGAAGAACACTACTGGTTGGCTGATAAATCATCCACCCAACCATGCTCATGCTGGTTTCTAACCATTGTTTTACTCAACCACACGTACACACAGAGTTTAGCTTTAAAGGTCCAATAGTCTAAATTTGGTAAATTTTCTTGAATATGAAAGAAAATGCCAGCTTGTTTGAACTATTCTGTATAAAATATCTGACAATTCCTTTTTTCTTGTCTTATATAAAAATTCCCATCTTTTTGAGGAAAGCTTATAGCTTTTAAAAATGTAATACATATGTCCAATGTAGATTGGTTGTGTTGATTACTTTGTCGTACTTAAAGCACAAAATAAAAATAGCAATGTGTGAGAGAGAACCTATGCTGGAGTAATTGGAAGGTAGTACATGTAAATAAAGATTAGTCCTTCATTCTTGTATATTTTAGTATGTATTACCTGTGCTGGAAAGTGATAAAAGCAATTGTGAACTCCAGTCATTTGAGACCATAAGAAAATTGTAATGAAAGGTATTCAGAAAAACAGTGTTTATCTGTGCAATCAGATGACAAGCATATTTATTAAAAATCAATACAATTATTTTAGTGGGTAAGGCCATGCTTTAGCTCTGCTCCTGTTCTGTGTAGTTAATTTCTAGTTCCGAGAGCCTCTGAAGAACTAGCAGCCCTCTTGTGAAGTAGACATGATAATGCTACCTATCACATGCTGTTCTTTGTCTTTTTTTGTTCTTGTAAACATCATCCTTGAGTAAACATAAATATTTGTATTCACAAGTAACCATGAAATATTCATAGTTGCCTTATGTATGGGGAAAAAATGGACACTTGATTTTTCACCTAAACCCTTCATCAAATTCAATACTGAAAGTTTTCTAGAATTAGAGAATTTAGACTAAGGTTTTCCATGGTTCAATAAAGACTAAAATTTTACAAATCCGTACAGTTGCAATGCGAACCTTGGATGACCTAAATTCTGTCATCCTTCACTCATTGTGCATGATATTTTGAATGCGAAAATAATTGAAGATTTCTATAAGCAAGGGCTGTTTAATGATTTCACAGTATATTCCTACCCTCTGTTAGCTTGTATTGTTCTTAGTCCTTTTCTTCATCTGTAAGTCCATACTCTTTTCCCAAGGGATTCAATCATTTTACTTCTATGAAAGGGTATAGTTTGTAGCTGTGACACTGCAAAACTTTTTTTACAGTAAGATCAGACCCACAAGAACAGAAGATTCATACTATTAGTAGTAACACCATTTTCCATACGCAAAGGAGTATTCAAGCCTGACATAGCAGAATTTTTCAGTGATTTATAGGTCCTGGACATTATTGCTGAGAGAAGCATGTACGTTAGAAGAACTGAAGTCAACCACTTGACAATAGCTCTCAGCAAGCATTGTCTCGAAGGTGTTCCAGAGATGAGGGGGACTGAAAAGGGACTGAAGAGGTACTGAAAAGTCTGCAAGAACTAAGCCTGAGGAGGGAAACAGAGGCAGAGGGCTTGTTTGAAGGCTAAGTCAGAGGGAGAATCCCGTGAATTTGCACTCCTCACTAAACGCTTACGTGGATTCTAGTGACCAGTTGTAGCCCTGAATATGTCACGTTCTGAACACTAAGGGAGGCTTCAACTGTAGCATGTGGAAGATTGCACAAAGCTCTGGAGAATCCCAGCCTCCCTAAAATCCTTTGGGAGAATTCACTATCATTCACAAAGGGAAGCAATTGTTTTCTGCAGTTCACATCATCTCCAAAACTTCCCTGCCCTTTGGAAAGAAGGAGTTTTTATTTAGCTTCTGCAGCCAAGTTCTAATCAAGATACATAGACAAGTATTTTAGTGGGTTTGGTGGGTTTTAATCTTTAGGAAATTATTCAAATCAATGCCAAACTGTCATATTTTTAATATTTTAAAAAATTGTTATGATTAGATAAGGGGAAAAAAAGAGTTTAGAGATACACATATGTGTACCATATGTGTATGAAGAAATATACTATCTCAAACTATCCACTAGATGGACTCATGAACAGAGTGTTCAGAATCAAAACTCAGACTCGTGGTAAGGAGAAATATCTGATGTTAAGCTACTGCTAGAGTCTGGCTCACAGCAGCAGAGTTGGGGAAAGGAGCTTCTGCACCTGCACCTTCTGTCAGTGCAAGGACTAACTGTAATTTGCTAGGAGACAGGTTCTGGTTGGCTCCCGATGCTCTTTCTAGTGATAGTGTTGAAAAGACTGGAGTATATCCCGCCAAGAATCTTACAGATTTCTGAATATACAAAGCATTATGTAAGTGCTTGAGGTAATTTAAATTAGACCTCTCGTATGTGCTCAGAGTGCGTAAAAGGGTGCCATATGGCCATAAAAGTGGGAAAGGTATGTGCTGAAATGCACTAATAATTAGCTTTAGCAGACAATTGAATATTCTGCTTGAAATGACAAGCTTATTCACAATCATTGTCTTCAATTACTTATTTTTTTCCAATCATAAGCTAAATTATTACTGCTCTTTGTGTTGGTTTGTTTCCTTACTATAACCAGCTGCTTTTCACTTTAGTTGCTGTATTTGCTAAATGATGCAATACTTTCTCAACCCATAAAATCTGAACAGCTAGCAAAGGCAACAACAGTAACCATTTCATTAAAATAATTCTCTTTAAATCGCCTTGAACATACAGCTGTAGCTACGCTTACAGTAGGGGATAGCAATGACCTCCATAGAACATGCTTGCATTTCCAGCTAGCATAGGGCTGTCAGAGTAGTGCTGTATTATCTCCTTACTCAGTTCTGACATCAGAAACAAGCCAAAGAATAGTCAAAAGAGAAAATGGAAAAAGACATCAGCAAAGCTTTGTGACTAATACCCACTCTTATTCCAACTTCTTTCTATTTATTTCATGCAGTGTGGAAGCTGAAGTAGGTCTTCAGCAGCTGTAATGACACTGGGACTTGACGAAGGTCCTGGGATACTTGACTGTAAAACTGAGTGGAGAATATACAATGACTCTATCTGATGCTTGATAAAATAGTCAATGAAGTCAGTGGGTAAGATGTCCCAATAGTAACAAGACAATACAACACAGAAAGCAGAAGTGCCTTAGTGCTGTGAAAGTAGAGTAAACTTAATGGAAAGAAATAATGAATGCTGCAAAGGAAAATAAACATGTGCTCCTACCACAGACATTCAATCCCCACAGCTGACTTCAGTTTATTAAAGAGCAGCACCCTAAATGCTCCAATACTTTTTGGGAAGTGGATTAAACTTAACAGAGTTTTTCTTTCAAATACCAATGTAAGGCCAAGTTGATCTTTTTTCTTTATTTCAAATCTGTAGTTGTCTATGGATACATCTTTCCATAAGTATTTTGTGAGAAATATGTGACTAGATTGGTAGTGTAATATGTGCTATATAAGTAAAAGTTGCCAAAATCATAGAGGCATAGGATTGCAAGGAACTTCATGAGGTCACATAGTCCAGTATGGGAAAATTTTCCCTATATGATTCCTGAATGGATTTTCCATTCTTAATGCTATGAGTGGCTATCCTTTTCTTAGAAACTGCCAAAGACAGTAACTTCAGGACTTCCCCAGGCAATCTGTGACAGTAGTTCATTATCGCTGTCATTGAAAACTGATTTACTTTTTAATCAAAACCCCCTTCCTGTATCCTGTGTCTTTTGTCTAATCAATTTTTGTGTCATTGAAAGTGTTACCATGTTCCCCGATTTTGGCCTCCTTTCCTGTGTTCTAAACAGCCCTGATTCAAATGATCATGACAGGTCTTGAGGAAGAAATCTTATATTTCAATCTAAGCCTAATATTAGTAGATATATCAAGTGGATTTGAGAGGCCAACTTCATTAGATTTTGAAATGAAATTGGGATTCACTGTTCCTTCCAGCCGTGGATGACTGATCACTCCACATAAAATCAGCCTGTTGCTATGGCCTTCTGTGGGATTTTTGCTGCAGTGATGATAAAATATTGTAAACTAAAGAAACAAAGACGTGCTTAAGATACCACAAGAGAAAACCAGAAGTTTGTAGAGAGACTGTGTTTTCTATGTGGTCTTTCAAATGTGAAGAATCAACAGTGAGAAGATACATCTGTAAGGCAGAGTTATTAAATTAGTAAGGAGGATCAAGGTCAAAATATTTTAACTGGCTCAGCTGAAGGTGGAGGTCTAAGAAACAAGAGTCTTTTGCAACTCAGCCAGCAAATATTGAGTAAAACTAGTCTCTTGAAAGTTTGTCTTTGGCATAGAAATATACTGGTCTTCTAAATATCCTGGATGGGAGAGTCTTTTAGCAGTTTACATGTAGTCTCAGTTTATGTTCTAAATTATAAACCAAATTTAAAGAAGGCACCATAGCTAGTATATATGCAGCCTCTTCTGAAGTGAGCAAAGTACTGAATTTTAAAGGAGAAAAAAAAAGAATTATAATTAATTTTAAAAATGGTGCTTACTTTCATGCATTTTCCATCACTGTGAAAATAATACAGTAAATAACTCTGTCATTTTCATTGTGTTTTGAATAGGTCCCTTTAGGGAAAAGGACATGTACCACCTTGCAGTATTTGCTGCAGTCCTAATACTTAGAATGGAAGATAACATCATAGCAAGTTTCACTCACACATGTAATAAATGCCCTGGATTTTTACATCATGTATGTAGTTGAATGAGTAATTTTCCTGATGATAGGGCATTGTTCTAAGAAAATGCTAATGAGATTTGCTTGAAGAGGCATTTACACCATTCATGAGAAGGCAATTAACTAGCAGTCTGAGAAAGAGCAGTTGTTTAAGGGCTTCAGCAGAACACTAGGACCTGAAGATCTGAGTTCTGTATCCCACTGGCATATTGAGCTGTCTTGCTATGTCACTCCTCTGTCTGCCTCAGTCTTGCTTCTGGTTAAGTGGAAACATCGTAGGTATAAAGCACATGGAGACCTGCAAGTGAAAGGAACTAGGTGCTATCAGGAAAATATCAATACTAGTTAACCATACAATTTTTCATAGTATGATATGACCCCATACCTCTAGGAACAGGTAAAATCAGTGTCTTGGGTAAGTGTTCTATATATTGCATGATCATGTGAGAGAAATCTTATGCTCCATTTCTTTGACACTCTAGCACTACTTACCTGCTACTAAAGTAGCATCAGAAAGAAACTGTGAGTTTTGGTAGATATGCGCTAATGATATATGAATCACATTACTAAGTCATTCCTACTCCATCTTTCCAAAATCTGATTTAAAGTGATGACTTAAAAAACCTCACTACTTGATGCAGAATATTAACAATTGCAGTCCCCTGGCTTAGAGTGACAGTAGTAACCTGTATAAGGGGGTTTTCTGTCTACAGTAGTCTTTCTAGTCTCATATCTGTCATACCTTTTCTCAGTGTTTCTCTGTCCAAGGTGGGACTTGTAGTGCTGTAGTGTGCTGTTCACAAAAATTAATAATCCATGGATTAGCACCCCTCTGTGGAACTGTGAGACCGGCCAACTGCAGCAATAATTTTAAATACTTTCTTAGTTTCTCTCATTAGCCCATCTCTCTTACTAGTCCTGCTGATCTGAGGTTACAACCAGGCTTTTTTTTTTTTCATGAAATCTGCAAATCTCAAGTAGTTGCATGAATGTATACTTATATGATACTACAAGCATTTGCACCGCTGGGAAAAATACATATTATTAAAAAATGTGTGATAAAATTGCAACAGCAGGCAACATTCTGAATATAGCACTATTCCCAGCTCACACCCCCACTGTCTGATGCTTTCCTTGGTTGTAAGTCTGTCCTTGAATGTCAAGAAAGCAGTGAGCACTAGGGAGTGGCAGTAACTGTAGTTCACTGTACTCATATCATAAAAGAATCAGCTGTGACAATTTAGCAGCTGTAAGAAATCATGCTCACATTTGCCTTTCTGGAATTCCTGCAGTTTTAAAGAAACATGATAAGTGAATTTCTGTCCTCTGTCCTACGCCCTTGCTGATGCAAAAGGACTGAACACAGAGACATGCACATTGTGCTGAATTAACAATAAGATGCTAAACTGGCATTGAATTTTCTTAATTTTTAATGCCTGTAGCAGTTTTTATTAAATATTCTTCATTGCTTTTGAAAAATCTAAAGGTGTTTCTCTTGCCCAGCATTCCAGGACTTGCTCTCATCTGAAACTATATTTGGCTATATACATATCTAGTTACATATACAAGTATATTGTATTTAGTCCTTCTGAATAGAAGAAATTCTAAAATTGATTCCCCTGAGTGAGCTGCCATTGAATGCATGAAGCTGTTCTGTATGCTTGAATTGATGCTTCACTCATTAGTCCATGCAGAGCACTGGGAAACCTTGCATATGTATCATGCCATTAGAAAAAAAGGCCGCACTCAATTGCTTGCCTCACTTAGTTTGGTCCCACAAAGGCTGTAATAAATCCTTGTTATTGTGCTGAATTAGTTATTTCCTTTAGACATTAAAATATTTCTGGATGATCCAAATAGGGTGACATAAAAAAATCACCTCATATACACAAGACTCTGGAAAACAATTGTCATGGTCTTAGAAATACCATGTGAATTCTGGAAGTTTCTTATGCATTACTTCTAGCCCAGGCCTAGTCCAGTGAATTCCCAAAGTATGCCCACCAGTAATATACTCAGACATTTTTATTGAAGAGTATTGGCTAATCAAGCCATGTCTAACTAAAAGGGGATATTGCTACTTATAGATTGTTCTCAATGTGAATAGTTGGGTGAATCTTCCAATTACTATGATTGAGCTCTGTAATGATAGGCTTTATGGTGCAGTCAGTTTTCTGAGCCCAAAACATTATTATCTTTCCAAGGGGATACTACAGATTCTTACATTCTGAAGTCTGGTTAGAAGTTTTGCAAAATTTTCTGTCTCTATAAAAGCCTGCAGGATTTAGGGTGGAAAACTAGCTTTACACAAAACCCCAGTGTTCTTTGATGAGTATCATGGAAAAGAACCTTACTCTTTCAGTACACATCAATAGAAGTGGGTGCTTGAGTTAGTGAACTACGGAGTTATCATTCAGTGGAGTTTCCAGAGGATAAGTCAAAGCACTCAAGTGCCATATAGGTGTCACTGACTATATGGAAGGCAAAACTCTATTTTAGGCATGTGTATTAACTGAATAAAGTTGACTGTATGAATATCCTGTTCAGCCATTTGAAGTTGGACACAATTTATATTTACTCATGTTCTCTTATAAGTAGAAAAATCTATTTTATATGGTGAAGTGTGTTGCTATATAAGTGTCTGAAAAGAGAAGCGAATAAGGTGTAGAGGAGCATTTAATTACTTGCAATACTAAGTGTTTAAATTATATAGCAATGTCCATTGTCACAGTTTGCTCAGGCATTTTGCTCTGGCATGCAAAACAATAAAGCTCCTCATGTTTCCCCCTCAATTTAAAAGGAAATTATTTTCCTGTGAGCTGATGAAGAATTAAGAGGCTTTCCCTATTTGTTTTTTTGTTCTGTATGCCAAATCTTTGATCTTCTGTTTACTATTACTTTAGTCTGGCAATCTTATTACAGTTTGACAGGAAACTTCTCTCAAACTGGACAAAAAGAGATCTTTCGGCAGCAATAATATAGGTAAGATTTAGAGTAGAGGAGCCAGCCAACAGGCAATGCCTCTTTTTCTTATATGGCTAGGTAGTTTCTTGAATAAGAAGGAAGAGAAAATCTCCACTGGGGGATGATATAACAGAAAAGGGAATATTTCATCTTTGGGTACATTCCTGTATGCTGCCAACGCTAACCTCATGGTGGCGACTATCCACCCTCCATAATGCCCTGCACATCACACACAGGTTTCAGGTTTCCACAACAGCTGGATTTAACTTGTTGCTTAGCTGCAGGTCCATGGTCCATGTTTAGTCAAAGCTCTTATTTTCTCACTTTGCTCTCTGAACAGTTTTCTGTAAAGAGTAGTTTCTTTCCACACTGGCTCTATCTTCATCCTATGGCCCTTTCAAGGGCTGTGGGAACCTTTAAAAAAAGGAAGTATATGTATTTATGCAGGGCCTGTTGTCTCTAATTTAAACAACTGAATACCTCATGTCGCTTAGACAGAGTACAGCTGCTCATTTCTGTTTCAGTCAACCAGGCAGAATAAAATCTTGTAAGCTGAAAGTAGGTACATTAGCAAATGTTTTGGGAGTTGTTTAATACTATTCATGATGTTGATTTTCACTAATATGTCTATCTTAAACATTTCTTTCCTGTTCTGCAGTGATTGTTTCAGGATGGACTAGATTAACCTGAGGCAACTGAATGATGTAAGCCTTATTTTTGAGACAGATAGGTGTATGCTGAACTAGCTGTAGGTTTTTATGGTACAAGTATAAAACAATATTTCAAATCCCTTAAATGGTCTAAGCAGTTGTGTATCTCTTTGCTTTTCAATGGCATGCTTTTCCTTCTTGTTTCTGTTAGCTGTCACCTCTGTTGTGATTTCCATGAAGCCTCTCCTATTGCAGAACAGTCTATTCAATGGCTTAAGGATAAGATTCAACTGTGGAGAGGTAGTCAGCACAGTACCATATGCTACACGGGAACTGCTGGGAGGATACAGATGAAGCAACTATACAGAAGCAGTAGCATCACCGTTAAGCGCTACAGAAGTGGTATCAGTACCAACCACTCTGCATGCTCTGGAATAAACCATGATGGGGAAAAGGCCAGAGGAGAAATTAGATAGTGTTCACCCTCAGCAAATCAGAAATTGCTGACATACAGAACCAAAGTATTGTAAAACCTTGACCATTTCTTTCTTGAAACTTTTAGGAGACTTTGTGTTTATTTGTTTGTTTGTTTTTAATGATACCTCATGAGTATCTGTACCTTGGGTTGTGGAAAAGTGCAAAAATCTCCTTTGAGCAGTCCTACCCAACCTTAATAAGCACCTATTTTATCTGACCATGAATTAGACTGTCGTGTCTAATGTACTCTTCGCAATAGTTCATTTCAGAACTTCAGTTTAGCATTTTTATAAACATCTACATCACTACTTAATAAATTACTCATTGTACCTTAAAGCAAAATGGTAATGCCTGTAATAGTACTTCAGTATAGTAACTAAGTGAATGAATAATACATGTTTGTTTCATGGTAAGTACAAGGAAATGCTGCTTCCTTTCACTTTCAGTGTATCGGATGTGCAATTACTGTATAATTACGTTCAGCTTACATGACAGGTGAATGACATTTCCACATTGCTGTTCTAAGTCGACTACTCAAGCACACTAAATATGTTGTACAACAAAATTTCAAGCATAAGCAATGCAGACAGCTACTTTGGTGCATTTCATGAGCCAAAATGGCTATTGTCTCAGTTTCTGCTACCATGGATAGGCAAGATACACTTCTGATGACATGTGTGTGAACTAAGAGACCCAGTAAGCCAGTGAAGTTCCTTAATTAGAGTAATCACAACAATGGATGAGTGTGGAGCACTGGATTTGTGATGGTTAGAATGAGTGAAGTTTAATCTCTTCCATGGTATAATTTCTGTCTTTTCTTTCTTTGTTTAAATGTGACTACATCCATTTGTCAACTGACAAGAGGTCCCATACCACATTTGCAATTCTAAATGACTGAGCCCTATGAATCATTCTGCAAGAGATGTGTAGGAAGGCAATCTCAAGGGAAGGAAAATATTCCTCTAATCAGATCGATATAGCCTATTCCTCACTGCAGCTCTAAAAAGAGTATTGAGAAAGTTATTTTTGTTTGAAATGATGGAACTTGTAATTTAAAAAAAATTACATAGTCCTTGTAATTGCATGGGAATTCACAAAGCTGTAGTAGTTAACTCTTAAACTTCTCTTAATTTGGGGAGATTGTTTTTCACGTGATAAGCCAATTAACATTTACTATATGGAAGGGTGTTGTAGAACCATTATAGTCAAGGAATAGCAGATTTTAACTGTGCTAGGTGTTTCCACTTATGAGTGTTTCAAATTCAGATTCAGACCACTTGCTGGAAAGACGGGTACTATTTCTGTTACTACAAAGCTCTGAATGAACTATGAGGAGTTTCAGTAAAATCACTGTTTTTCACAATGTCAAAATAAGCAGCATTCCCCAAGTCTGTAGAATCGGCAAACCAGAGAATGCTGTTGCAGAGTTCTTTTATTCAATCTGTGCTCAATAAGCGTGACTTTATTTTATTCTGTCTTTTCCAGGGGTTTTCAATGGGGCTTGTCTGGGCAGCATGGAACTCAAATCAGAGTTTTGCCCTTCATTTCAGCCCATAATGAAGAGCTCCTTCTGAGGACAGAGAGAAACACAAAATGGTGAAATATTTTTTTTAGATGTGAACTCTGGTCCACGTCTGTTAAATTTAAATTGTGAAGGAATTTGTTTTTACCAAGTCCCCAAAATTTTCTAGTCAGAAACTGTGAAGTAAGCTAAGGTAACTCCCCCCATCTTCAAATCAGAAAATAGAGTAAATGTGTAATCAAATGTTTTAGTTTAATCAAGTGGAATTTGAAAGAGGTTCAGAAGATTCTTTAAAAAAATCAATAAGAAAAATTCCTTGCCAATTCTATTCACAATGTCTGGAGATAAAACACATACATAATTTTTTGAAGGCTCAAGGATCTAGTTATATTTCTCTCCCATTCTGAAATATGCAGCTGATGTTGTGTTACAAAAGAAGGCTGATTGTGCTGCAATGAAGATGTTTTATTATTATTGTACTTACTGATTGAAAGTAAGAGGTGTAAAAAATCAAAATAAATAGTAACCTGTTCTTTTTTAATGGGTCAGCGTTCCTATTTCTCGTTATGTTGGCTTTAAGAAATGCCAGACATAAAATGACAACTTAAGATTGACTAATATGAAAATTTTAGGTATTAGATTAGATCAGTATTTGTCCAGAAAAGGTTGGTACATTTGTCTGTTATTTCAAAGTTATTAATAAAAATTTTTAGAAGAAATTTGTTACCATTGTTTGACCAACGTGAAATTTTTGTACAGTGAAATTTCATCCCACTTCTGCTATTCCTGTTGCCAACACTGTCCCTTTTCTGTACTGATGATGCTTCCCAATAGCTGTGGAATCAACACATTCCATTAGCACACTTCTTGCGCCGGAGTCACTGATACAGATTTTGAGTGATAATGTGAAATAATAGACTTTTTTGCACTGAAGTATTCATGGGCAAGAAACCATTCTTATACTAGGTGGAAGTTTATGTCATGTCTTGAAATCTATTTTCATATATGTATGTATACATATATATGCATATATATTACATACATAACAATTACATTTTAGCTATTCTCTTTAATTAAAATTATTATTACCATTAATGTCAAATCATTATTAAACCACTGTAAGATACTCCTGGTACTGACAAGCAGAAAACAAATCCTTCAAGCTTTTAATCTCTGACTTTTCTGTCTATGTTCAGTTCAGTTCATTTTCAGAATGTTTATTCATCAAATATTCCCATGAATGAAATACTTGCAGAGCCATGATTTCATGCTAGTTACTTACCCAGATCATATAGACACCTTGAATAAATTAAAAAAAAAATCCTTTCATGGATTCATTACTGCTTATACCATTGAATATGTCCTTGTTTTCAGTATTGTACCGAAGGAAACCCTGAATAGTCATCTTTGTCCCTAGCATGGTTAACTCCTTGTTCTGCTTTAAAGTACTGATTGCATTAAGTAAATATTTCTGTACAGCCCCTTTGATATCATTTGTATGGCTTAACAAAGCTAACTTTGCTCCTGAAAGTTCTCTGTCTGATGGAGGTAGAATTAAAAATGAATGGTTATCTCATAGCTGTTTGAAAGATCTCAGATACTTGTAAAATATGTAGCCTGGTCTAAAGAGTATCAGTGGTCAATGAGCGAGGGAGATCATTAAAAAATGCAGGATTAATAATCATCTAGTTCTACATTTCATCAATTAAAGTTCCTAAGCTTACCTGGATATATATGCATTACTGAGAAAAACTCTTTAAAGTACTTTGTTGCAATTAGGACGATTTTAAAGACTGTGGCAAATATTTATCTTGACTTTTTCCAGAAGCAGGTAAACAGTCATTACATTTTTTCACAGGAAGTCAAAGGTGGTCTGTAAAATTGCTTTAAATAAGGGCACCCAAAATTCTACTTATGCTTAGATTTCAATTGTTTTCAAGTATCTCCTCAAGTAGAAAACAACGTAGTAGCCTGTAAGCAAGATGACATAATTCTGGTGTGTTTTGTTTTGCTGTGAGAAGGCCACAGCATCCCACCTGACCATGGATAAGAAAAGACCTAATTAAACATCACAACTCCATAATTTTAAAAAGCTCTTGTGGATGCTAAGTAGTCTTTTCTGAAGGCAATTTGAGAAGGGATGAATCTTTGATGCTAGTTGCATATTCAGACATAATTCCAGTGTTGTACTTTTCTGAGAGCATCACTGACTTCTTTTCTGAAATAAACTTTAGTATCTTATTTCCAAGATTTGTGTTAGACATTGAAAAGGCTCACAGTTTATATATTTGAGTGTCGTTTAGCACCTTAACTGATTTACAGATAAGGGAAATTCTCAGCCATGGTGTGTAAAAAACCATATTTCAATTAAAAATGCGTTGCATTTGACTAAAAGTGTTTTCCTCCTTATGTATTTTTATAATGTACTATATTCTCCACAAAGAAGTGCACAACAACTTAAACTCAAGAAAATGCTTAGTATCTTAATAAGGAAATAAAGGGCATATTTCTAAGTCTGTCTGTTGTGTGTTAACCTCATGTTAGAATCATAGAATCATTAAGGTTGGAAAAGACCTTTAAGATCATCTAGTCCAACCGTCAACCCAACACCTCCATGCCTACTAAACCATGTCCTGAAGTGCCACATCTACACGTCTTTTAAATACCTCCAGGGATGGTGACTCCACCACTTCCCTGGGAAGCCTGTTCCAATGCTTGACCACCCTTTCAGTAAATAAATTTTTCCTAATATTCAATCTAAACCTCTCCCGATGCAACTTGAGGCCATTTCGTCTTGTCCTATGGCTTGTTACTTGGGAGAAGAGACCCACACCCACCTCTCTACAACCTCCTTTCAGGTAGTTGTAGAGCGATAAGGTCTCCCCTCAGCCTCCGCTTCTATAGACTAAACAACCCCAGTTCCCTCAGCCACTCCTCATAAGACTTGTTCTCCAGACCCTTCACCAGCTTCGTTGCCCTTCTCTGGACATGCTCCAGCACCTCAATGTCCTTCGTGTACTGAGGGGACCAAAACTGAACACAGTATTCGAGGTGTGGCCTCACCAATGCCGAGTACAAGGGCATGATCACTTGCCTAGTCCTGCTGGCCACACTATTCCTGATACAAGTCACGATGCTGTTGGCTTTCTTGGCCACCTGGGCACACTGCTGGCTCATATTCAGGTGGCTGTCAGCCAGCACCCCCAGGTCCTTTTCCACCAGGCAGCTTTCCAACCACTCTTCCCCAAGCCTGTAGCGTTGCATGGGGTTGTTGTGACCGAAGTGCAGGACCCGACACTTGGCCTTGTTAAACTTCATACAGTTGGCCTTGGCCCATTGATCCAGCCTGTCCAGATCCCTCTGCAGAGCCTTCCTACCCTCGAGCAGATCGACACTCCTGCCCAGAAGTAAAATAAAAGTAAAATGCAAAGAAATGACAGGATTCAAATACATTTGGTTTTTCTGGAGAATATGGCATTAATAAGTAGGTAGAGAAAAAAGACTTGGGTGTACTTTCTGTAGCTGCCATCTGGTAGCTATATAATACAGTTGTGATGGTCAAGCAGGTGGTGATTAACCATTATTCAAAATGATGTTTCACAGCAGCCATCCACAGCAGGGAATGAATCATGGCATTCAGCAATATTCTGCTGGAATTCACATGCTGGGGAGAGTGAGGTGACACACAAGTGCCGTGGGCAGGAGGGACTGGGAGCACACAGGAGGTTCTTCTCCTTTGGAAATTGTCAGTGTCGTTCAACCATCTGACAGTTTTGTAGGGTTGTCCAAAGAATTGTAGGAATAAGGACAAGCTGCCTTATGTTTACTTTTCATTGGGATTTACATAGATGGTTCTAGAAGTCTGAATATATTATTAAACAAAACTATAAAGGAAGTAATTTATTTTTCAGTGTCAAAATCATTCACTGAAAAGAAACACTCATGCTGGACAGAAGTACAAGTCCAAGTCCTCTTCAAATTGTTCCATTTTGGAATCTGCAATGGGACAAGTGTGATTAAGAAAATAAGGGGGAAAAGGGTAATCTAGACAAACCATAGATCTGTTAGTCTCATGCAAGTATTTTGTTTGATTTTGGAACAATTGGTAAAAGGAAACAAGATGCAAAAATACTTGTAGAATGGAATACAATTCCACATTCTTAGAAAAGCAAGATTAATGAGCCTGCTCTCTATGTTTTCTTTTGCACAAGAGAACTTGCTGACCGTCTAATCTGGTTGAAAGTCAGTATAGCATTTAGGATGGAGAATATGAATATAACTGGTATTTTGCAGTTGTAAATACACAAGTCAAGAGTCTTTTAGAAGAGGTGAAATGTTAGTACTATTCTGCACTGCAAATTCATTTGGAATTACGTGTAATTTTGGTTGTCCATGTAAAAGAATGATTAATACACACTGGAGCAGGCACAGAACAGTAGAATGATCAGAGAAAGGAAAGAATATCATGCGAGAGAGTAAACAAGCGTGGCTTGTTTGATTTAGCAAAACACAGATGGAAGGAGGGATATGATTCTACTTTGTAACTGTGTCAAGGGAAATACCAGGGTGAGAGAAGAGCTATTTAATCTGAGACTGTGTTTGAACACAGAAAATTTATACAAAACTGGCTATAAATATATTTAGCATTGAAATTATAAAATCCTTTTGAAACGTGAAGTATTCCAGTTCTTAAGGACAAGAGGCAATGGGCACAAACTGAAATACTGAAAATTCCATTTAAACAAAAGGAAAAAAAAATACTGTGAAGGTGGGCAAACACCATTACACTTACTTTCAGAACTGGGTAGTTACATGTATAGTCACCAAAGTAATTCAAGTGTACTCAGAAATAGATCACATACTCTGAGTATTTAAGCCTATTTATGTCACTAATGCTCTCTATTTCTTTTTAATAAGCTGCTGTGGTTCAAGACAAGGCAAAACGTTTCAAAACACAGAGCTCCCATCTATGGTAAAGAGACAACTGATACAGAAACCAGTTGTCAGATCTTTAGAGATCAGCCAGAACAGGTAATATCTGGTTTTGCTATTTCATGGAATCTGACTTTCAAAAATCCTGTTTGTTGGTTTGTTGTTTTTTTTTTTTTTTTTTATTTAGTAGCATAAAATAAATGAAGAATATTTGCTGAAAGACTGTAACTTTTTCTTTGTTGACTACAGCTTTGTGCAACTACAGATTGTTAATGACAAACCTTCCCTGTTTTATGAAAAGGATCAGGACAGTGAATCCTCTGGTCTTGCTCCACTATTACCTTTCCAGAGGTAACATTATAGACATTAAAACAAAGAAAAATAAATCAGTACAATACCTTTCTAGAGAAGGACAAGGCCTATCTTACAAACACTGAGGCTGTTGAAAATGCACTAGTTTTGTCACCCCATCTAAATTTCGCAGAACTCCCTTTCTAGTATATTAAGAAGAAAATGGTGGTGTTCATACTTTTATGCACAAGGACTGGTGAAAGGAGTGTATATACATATATTAAGAAGTAAACTTTATATATAAGAAGTAATTTTATATATATAAATAAGTAAATTTCTTCTTTTTTCCTTACAAGAATATTTTGTCTTCAGCTGTCAAAAAGAATAATAAACCCTTCCTTGTGACTTAGAGTCACGCAGCATAGTCTTTTTTAAGTTCTTGAGGGCTTTCTTAGCTATTCAAATGCTATAAGCTCAGATACCTTCTCCATGTCATGCAGTGCACTGAGCTTGCATTTCGGAGAATTTTACCAACACTTGGGACTCCTGTGAGGACAAGCAGATAAATTGGATTATGTATTCACAGTTTTGCCCAAGGCAGAAAACAATTTTGGTGCAAAAGGGGAGACATGCATACAAGAAAGGTGGCAAAGATGCAGTACACAACATCTTTTTTTTTTTTTTTAAACAGAAAAATTTCTCAGGAGGCAGTTCTTTAGGATTTGTATTAATTTTGGCTGTATGGTGTGACGTTTACTTTCTCCAGATGCTGCTGCTACTGAAGCTTCTATCCCAAGACTACTTTGTGGACTGTGTATTTTATTTTATTTTTCACCTTTGGTCAGATTAACAAAGATTCCCTCCCATACAAAAAGTCACGGACATACGGCCTCACTTTCTTCATACACAACCTTCTCTCTTAGAAGAGTCAGTGCTGCCTTCTCCCCTTCACTGCCAAACTCTTCTTTTGACCCTTTTGACTGGAGAAGGTCATCTAAGTTTTCCAATACTTCACCTTAGCAAGATACTGCTTTCTTTCCAGGCTCTTGATGTTCATTCCATTCTGTCCCTCATCTGAGATTTGAGGGCCTAACAAGAAAGTATCAGTCCTACTGCTCCTGCAATACTTACTTTGTATTTCCCTGCCACAAAAACTATTTGCCCCTTAATCCCTTACACCTCCTGCCTGATCCAGCTGGTATAGTGCCTCACAGAATTTCTTCTTCAGCTCCTTCCAGGTGTTGCAATGGATTCAAGGCAGTGATGACCTACCACTTCTTCCCATTCTTTTCCCCTCTCCCATGCATCCCAATGGAGGAGGATGTTTTGTACTGTTACACATCATATGCTTATTCTTGTTTTCCTCCTACCATTGACATCTTCTGTTTGAGGACTACAACTCTGTGAATGTTTGTCCAAATTCTACTGACTGATCATGTCTTCCTTTAAGTGATCAGTCTCCCCAGTAGTACATAATCATAACTCAATTTCTTCTGTCTCGGCTACAAATTAAATTTCATTCTTTCCTATAAAACACTGCTTATTTTAATCCTAATTATCTAAACTAGGCTACGCAGTGCTCCGTGGAGTGAACACTGACCATTCCCACCTTCTTTTCCCTGTACGTGTGTTCAGCAGTAAAGTAATTTTTTACTTCATTCACTTGATCATTTTTGGACATAGTCGTAGGATCATCATTTGCTTTCCTGTAAGCTTAGTACAAGGTAAATGGTGTAAAATGTGAAGGCACAGTTAGATCTTCTTCCAGAGGACCAAGACTTAAAATGAAATCTTTATTTTCATGAATGATCTTGCTGATTTCAGTATAACAGCTTGGGAGAAAGCTTCTGCAGGATCAGATCTGTTTTTTTGTTGTTCTTTTGTTCTTTTGGAGACAGTTTACATGTGAGAATCTGACTACATTGATGATTTACAAAGTATTTTTTGTCATATTATGGTTTTTACCATGCTCACTGAATTGAGAAACGCTGTGTAGCAACTCTGCATTTTAATTTCTGATTTAGATAGGGTCTATTTATTGCTCAGTTTACTTCCTTCTAGGTCAACAGCTTTAATTAGTGTATTTTTAGCAGGCCATGAAATCCAAATGCACACAGATATGGAAATATATTAACTAGTACAATTCAGGCAGTTAGTGGTACACCTTTTTGTTCCTCTATAAGCAGAAACAGCTATTTTCTTGTAAGCATCACTAAACATTTGTTTTCTTTTCTTGCATTCACACTACCATTTCTCCATGTCATAGTTTTCTTTTTATTTTTCTTTTATATCCCCTGTAAAAACATATTTCTAAGCAGTCTTCAAAAGTCATATGTCTGCTCAAAAATTTCTAACTATAATAGAAAGTTAAACTAATCAAAAGTCCTTTTCTAGAATATGACATTCATGCCTTTACTCTGGACTGGAGCTGAATTAGGATGTTTCCTATATTTCTAAAGCAAATGTTAGTGTGGGATGGGGGAATTATAATGTTGACATGAATGACAGGAAAAAGTAGAACAATTGGATCTGATTTACTAAGACATGCTGGAGATTTTTTTGTAACTAGACTTTGCCACTTGAGAGATGTTAGAAGGCCTTATGCATAGGCTGGTTAAAAAGAAAAAAAAAAAAATTCAGTTCAACAATAGGGACTGTGGTCCTTGAACAGACCCTGGGTCTGAGAACAAAGTTTTTGTTTTACTAGCGCATCCGTGATTATTTTTCAAGTGGAGGAATTTTCTGGTAGTTCAATGCTCTGTTAAATCTTCAGTTCATAAAATACTGTTGCAGGCAGGACAATCTTGAACAAACTTAGGCTTTTAGTATAATACAATTTTTATAAGGAATCAGTCAGAAGTTACCATCCACAGCTCATGTTTTTCTGATGTTCAGATCTTGTTGCACCCATACTCTGGTATCTGTACATCCCATCAAGCCATGTGGTGAAGCAGGACTGCAGTTCCCTTACTGATGCTCTGGGAGCCATTGTATAGGTAATGTTTTGTATCAGGCTGGAATCAATTTGACGGGGACTTAGGAGAAGGTTAAGTAGAGGACAAATTACCATTGTTGTTCTAGAGTAACAGTTAATACTGATCTTTATAGCATCTTCATAGCAAAATAATATACATTCTGGCATTGCACTTAATGGATGCTGCATGACAAGTGATAAAAGTTATGAATTACTTTTATCAGGCTTCATTTTTTCCTGCTTTTTAGTTAATATTACAAAGCCCAATGTAATTATCCATTTGGCCGTTCTCCTTGTCAATCATCTGCTGATTCATAAGCCAGTCAAACAATATATTACACACTGGATCATCTGTGAGGACTTTCTGGCACAGCTCCCAGCACTGAATTTGGTTTTCAGGGTATCCCAACAGAATCGGAACTATCCACATTGTTCCTGGACCAGTCTTATTTCCTTGCTGTACACACAGCTTTAGGCTTGTAGGCTGCACCTCTCTTGTTGCCCGATATGACTCATAAAAGACTTTCCTCTCCAGAAAAGAGACAGACAACTGTGCTTCTTTTGCTATTAGTTTTTCATGTCAGGAAATATAAGTCAGGTACCAATTTTGCAGTTATTTTGGGGATATCTACAGTTGTGTGAAAACCTGCTGTTTCAGCTTGAGGACATTTAGTTACTTTTGTTTCCTGTACTTTGGTAGCCTTTACCTATTAGGGGGCCTGGTTCACTGCAGATAGCAGCAGAAATCTGTAAATTACAACTACATCAGGACCAGGAAGAACTTTCTCCATATTTTCACTAGTAAGAAAAAGCTAGAAAAATTTGCTGAGCACAAACTACTGGCACACTGAAGTTCCCTCCTCAGCAACTTTGTCTCCTTGGTGCACTTCCCTGCTGCAGCTTTCCTCTTCATACAGCTTTGTAAGTTCCCACCTCTGACCAGTCTTGCGATGTGTTTTAAGTGTGTCCTCCTAGGTTGTTAAGCACTGAAAAGATAAACAATGCACACTGCTGAGGTCTAGATCTGGGCTAAAAAAAGTATTTGTTTTCACAGATGGTTATGAGAAAACGTCAGTTGTCATGTTTTCCTTTTCCAGAAAGGAAATCTGAAAAACCCTTGATACTATAACTATGTGTGGAAATGAAAGCTTGCAGAAAAACATGGAAGGAGTGATCCCGATATTTAACAGTACAAAAAGATGATGAAGTCTTACAAGGTAAGCTAATTGTGTACCCTGTAACAAATGTTCTCTTCAATATAAACTCTCGCAGATAACTTTTAAGATGTGCTGCAGGAAGAATTAGAAGGTAAAGAACATTCATAACAATTAGTTGCCAGTCTTTACTAGATGAACCAGTTCTCAGGGGACAAATCTTTTTGCAACCTACCCCTTCCCTAGGAAGCCCCTTTACAGGTCTGGTCCCACTAGAGCTCTAGGCTGTCTCTGTCTCAAAGCAAACCCTAATCAGAGACAAATGGTATCTCTAGGCCCAGGCTAAGCCTTAGCACAAGCCCCTCATCCCTGTCCTTAATGAGGAATTTCTCAATGGAGAACTCCTCTTGGCAGCCTATGCCTTCCATTGGCAGCCTTTGCAAAAGCCTCTATACTCAAGCCAAATGAAGAAGTTCTCAGAAAAGAGATGTGACTGCAGCTTACCCCTTGCTTTGGCAACCCCTTTTGAGCCCCACTCCAGATGGAGCTTTAGAAAATGCCTCTCACTCAAACTAAATCCAGTTAGTATTAGGGCTGGGCTTGAGAGAGAGAAAAAGCTGAGGTCCACTTGGTTGGGTTACAAAGGGGCTGCCAAGGGGAGGGGTAGGCTGGAGAAAGAGGTGTCCCCTGAAGAATTCTTAATGTAGGGCAGGCCTTTGGTTTTAGGCTCAAGCCCTTGCCTGTGGTTAGGGTTAGGTTTATGATTAGTTCTGGGAGAGAGACATTCTAGAGCTTCAGTTGGGAGTGGAGCTGGAAGAGGTAGGCTGCAGACAGATTTCTCCTGTGAGAACTTCTTCCTCTTCTTCGGCAGTCCCTTTGCAGCCACACTCCAAGCTGAAGCTCGAGGCTTTGTTGCTCTTTGTCACTTAGCCCGAGCCCCTCAAACATGTCCCCAAGGAAAGGGATCTAAGGGGAGAGTGCTCTAACACCTGGTGTCAGAGTTTGAATTTTTCTAGCAACAAGAGAGCTGTGTGAGGAATGTTTGACTTCCCTTTTTCCAACCGTTCTTCTCAGGGTTGTCTTCTGAAATGAGAGCTCTTACAGAGTTTATATTTTAGTTGTTGGAAGTTATAGTAACAACAATTCTATTCATACCAGCTGACCTTAGCTGGGCTGTACGTCACAGTAAGTTACTTAAAGCCAACGAAACTATCAGGCTCAGACTAGTGATGGACCACCATCTGTTCAATGTTATAGCCTGTGAAGAAAATGAAGTAGTACATCTAATAATTTTGTTTTACATTATGTAGTTACTGTAGAGGCTTTTCATGGAAATGCGTGATTTCTGAGTTAGCACAAGGTGTCATTATAGTTGCCTTTTCTGAAGTTGCTTTTTCTTAGTTACCTAAGGAATTCAATTCTCTGCTCTGATACTTTATTATTCAAAGTACAAATCCTTTTTGTACTTAGTCATTAACCTATATACACATAAGCAGACACTTACATGGTGACACAAATTCTGTTATAATTTGTCACTTCTGTTGGTGTGTTGGAACTTTGCCCTGTCTCTTGTATTTCCCTTTAATTAATATAGATTTTCACTTTAATACAGTTCATAGCTTTTTATCAAAGCTTTCACACAGAAACCTGAGAGTTTTTAATGTTTCCTTTTACCTTTTAACAGATCTAATTTCAGTGCATGTGGGAAATGTTAACTAATGAGAATTTTTTCAAGTAATTTGTAGGAGTATATTTTTACAAATGGTAAATTAAATGGGAACCTATTTGCTGAACATTTATTAGTCAGGGGTAGGAACTGAGAAATGTTAAACTTTTACTCCTCTTAGGTTTATGTTTAAATATATAACCTCTTTTTGCAAAATTATATTTCAGGATTTTTTCACAATTATTTGTTTGTTAATAAAATAATTAAAAATCAGGTTTAGGACATTATCTAGAAATAGGAATAAAAACTAGAATGAGTTTGATTCGGGAAAGGAGCAATGCTTGGCCAGAAGTTACACACACCTTATTCTGAAATCAGGAAAATTCTAAGTATAATTTTCCAAGTTTTATTCATTTTTACTCACCTCAGTTTTCCTTAGCAGTCACTGAAACTGAAGAAAGAAGTGCCAGAATCTCATGTAGAAAGGCATTCTTGCTTTATTTCTAGACATAATGCAGACAGAAAATGCTGAAAATTTTGGTAGGATGTCTTTTATTTCTCTTTCTCTTTTTTTAATGAAGGGTGTGAAAATTAAATAGCTAACTTCCAAAATAACTTTTTAAAATTATTATTATTTTTCCTTTTACAAGTCAAAGAGCATCTGAAATCTGAAGTTTATATATCTTTAGAAAAAGGGCATCCCTCAGACACATCATACAGATCAGATGACAGGGATCATTTTAGCATAAAATTAAAGTAGTAGGTGTTAACTCTACACTGTAGTAGTAGGTGTTAACTCTACACTGTAGTAGTAGGTGTTAATGCTGCACTGTATCTGAAAATAAAACATCACTTGAAATGTAAGGTCATTTCTTAAGAGGATGCTGAGGCTTCCTGTATGAGACTGTCCATTTTTTGATTATTCTGTTTAGCAGTAGTGGAGGTAACAGAATTAACTTTAGATTAACATTACCCAAGGTTAACATTCCATTGATATGAATTAAGAAATTCAGATTCATATTGAGTCCTCCAGGTATGACAGGACTACTGGGTTGTAGATATCAAGGTTGCAGAATGATGAAGGGCTAGATGAACTGGTTTAAAATCTCAGTAGTTCTGCTTTTCTGCTACGTGCCTATCAGGAAATTTTTTACAGGACATCTGAGCTGTATCACACTGCTTTTTCTAATGCTGGAGAAGTGACAGACAGGGGATTGAGATTTTCTTCCCACTGGAAAATTCTCCATTACTACAGTAGGTCATAATTAAGTCAAAATGGCATTCTTGCTCTCTCTCCAGGAAGAAACTGATATCCTGACTCCCAGGTTCACTGCTTGCTCAAGTGAACAGCATCTGTAAGCTACTCCAAAGTAGCCCCTTACTTCTCTGGGCATTGATGAATTCTCGTCTCTGTGGTGTTGGAGCTCTTTGTTTCCTGTGGCCTGAAATTTAAATAAACTCAGTATACAAACTATTGGAAGAGTTTGGCACTGTGAAGTTTTGCAAAATAGTAGCAATAGCACTTGAACATGTGCTGTTATTTCAGTGCTATATCTAAGATAGTGAATCAAATTCTTATGTATGTGAGCAAGAATAGAGCAGTCAGTATGATCCTAATATTATATCTGCATGTGAAATAAGTAAGACAAATGTGTCAAAGTTTACTTTTAATTGATGTTAAAAAAACTAGGAAGTATTCAGGAAATAATTAAGAACTACCTGATCTAAGTTCCAAAGACAGAGTTCTTTTCATTAGAGGCCTGAGCACTGTAATCTATAATTTTTTTCCAAATAAAGCTTAAGAAGTGTTGAAATGTGCGTCATAGCAGATGACCATTTAAAGGTAACAGAAAAGAACAGGAAAAACCCCAAACATTGGAAATTCAGATTAGAAATAAACTACACGTGTTTAGCAATGAGTTACTAACCTCTGGAACGGCTTGTCTAGTGATGTGATAGATTACCAATTACTTCTAATCTTGAAACCAAGTTAGGTCCATCTTTGAATTTTTCATGTCTTCCTGCATGTGAAAATCATTGGTTTATTATTAATATATAAAAATGATCTTTCCATCAAGTCAGATTGTGACCACTCGTGAAGAGCAATAGCACATTACTACTCATATGTGTATCTCTTCTGCTTTTAAAAATAATATATCTAATTCTAAACAGAATTGTGCTAAATTGTTTGCCAAATCCCAGTATGGGATAATGTCTTCTTAGAATAAGTGAAATTTAAAATGCAAAAAGTAGTTTTGTCACACGGGAAAATGGCACCTGCTTTTAAACTGGCAAGTATGGTCCTGTGTGGTTGTGAATGCTGAAGAGGATTCCCTCTGTATACAATGCAGTCATTCATTTTAGCATTACTATTTCAGCTTGCCTTCAGCAGACTTTTCAATTCAGTTATAAAATCAGTCATAAGTTAAACTCTCAGTGCTGTAGCAGAGCTTTACCTTGTGGAGTATGTTCCTTAGTGCTTCCATTCTGCCTTGGCCTCTCACCTTTAACTGACAATCTCTTTTTCACTTTGCCATTTCACTTTCTGCTCATGAGCCTTTCTTCTTACCTGAGATGGTTATTGTGCATCTTTTTGCTTTACTGATACTCTATTTACAGCAAAGCTCAGCTAAAAATAAGTATTTTTGTCTTTTGCAATGCCCAGACATTTTTTTAATTTTCTTACTCTGATTTCTGTTATGTGTAAAGAGATATGTGCCAATGGCTTACTATGCCTCTTGTAAATCATTGATAAACTCCAGTCAGAAGAGTGGGGACACTTTATGATCATAAAGCTAAGTTTGTTACTGCTTGGTGGGTTTTTTCATATTCTCTGACAAACCAAGGCTTCTTTTTAAGATCTGTCCTTGTGAATCCATCTTCAGGATTAAGTTTGTTATGCTTATTTGGATGTTTCTGGAAAGTACTTTGAGATACATTGTAGAATCAACTGACAAAATACATATACATTATTTTTACACATTAGATACCAAATGTGGCAAAGCCATTTCTAACAGACTTGAATTCAAGAGGCCTCTGCTTTTTGCTCTTTTAGCATGAACATTACATTTAGATACAAACCAAAGGACACAATAAGGAGCTGGTGTTATATTCCAAATAAAGTTTAAGTAATGAGTTCTAATTAAATCTTGGGAGTTTTGCTTCACATTTATATTTGATGTCACCAAAATCTCATTAACTGTTCTCAGGTTTCAGTGTCTCAGTCTTGAGTTGATACATTAAATGGCTTCTTGGTATGTTGTATAATCTGGCTGAGAAGAAGGGGACTCAGGCAGAAAGGGACCAGCTGCTTTCTGCACAAGACTGAGAAAGGCCTGAGATTCCAAAATATGTCTTCAAATTCCTTGAAGCCAGCTACATGCAATAGAATACTTCCTGCTTTTTGAGTATGATTCTGACAATTTCAAACCTCACATTTGGAGGTATTAAGGAGCATGTGCATCATCCACAACTTCTGTGGCCCTCAGCTCACACCCCCATCAGATTACCTGCTGGCAGATCCACTTTCACTCACTGCAGGCTATGCCATTTCTTTATGAGGTCCTGATCTGTTTAACTTTCCAGCCTCACATACGTGAGGGAGGTACTGTGGTCATCTAAATCCGCTGTGTTGCCTGGCAAATGGTTCAAACAGACAGAACAACCTGCATAGATGCATCTAGCCAGACAAATACTGAGTTTGATTTGAGCAGAAACATACTTTGGCACTTAAATGCAGCATAGATCTAGGACCACAGGAGAAGAAATTGAACATGTTGCAGCTGATCTTCTGGAAAACCTAAAAAACCTTTTTTTTTACTTAAGCTTCTCAATGTTTCTCAAACATGTTTCAATCTTAACATATATCTATAGATAGATGTCATCTCTCTCAGACATTTTTCATCCAGCTGTGTCAGTTTTCATCTCACCATGAGCTTAACAATGAATCCCAGTGTGGCTTGATGGAATGTGACCTATCTTCTTTGCAATTATCTTTGATTGCCATGCACAAGCAGGAACATTGTTGAATCAGAACCTGTTTGTGCAAGCTTCTTTATTATTTTTCCCCCTTGGGACGGCATTATTAGCTGTACTGCTAGTGTACGTGGCCTGCTGATTTCCCACACAGGAAATGTCACTTTTCATACACAGGACCCAAAACAATGCTCATGGACATCAGTAAGAGATGTTGTGTTTATTTCAATGGACTTTGGATTAGGTCCAGATTTCCCTAAGACTGTATTCTTTCCAGTTTCATTTGATAAACATCTTTATGAAAGAAAGAGAAATTTTGCAATACTACTGTTCTTGTTAAAAGAAATGCTTCATACTTCATCCTGCGTTCCACAAGTTCTGCTATTAAATTCTATTTAGTTTTCTTCTTACTATTTGGAGTTCAGTGGGTGTGAACAGTAAGGAATTTGGGACTCATGACTTGCTTGATAACAATTGTGAATCCTTTTAGGTGAAATGGAGCAGTGGTGCCAGACATTGTAACACAACATATCAGCCTATGTTATCTGACCATTTGGCCAGCAATGTCTATCTTTGAAAGTAAACACACATTTATAAGCATGGAGAGAGAAATTCCTGAATGAAATTATTCCACAGATCATACTGACATTCTATTTTTCCTGTAAAGGAAGAGTACTTACCTTTTATTCTTTGTTTGTGTGTTCTTCTGTGTTCCACCACTGAGACAAAGGTTTTAAGTACAGATTTGTAAAAGGCTCCAAAACACCTTCCAGGTTCTTCACAGCTAATAGATTTTCACTTTGTCTTCCATGCAGGACTTACTCAATTTTTGTGCAAATTTTTTTGAACTGCTCTCTATAAAAGCATTTGAACTGTTGCTTCCCTAGACCCTTGTTCTACCACACCTCTTCAAGGCAGTTAGTGTTTGTTTCTCCTGTTCTTGTTTTTTATTTATTTTTGGAGATTAACCAATGAATGCAATACAATCTGATGAAAACAGTTCTCTAGTTCTCCTTTTTCCACTCGTTTTTTCCATTGGAAGGTGATGATGGTAGGTTCTCTTGTTCATCTCATTTCACATCATAATTAACCTAAAATATTTCCCTAATTTTTCAAATGAAAGGTTCGAAAGTTTAAACATTTTTGGCTCTTCTGCATGTATAAGAGGCTCCAGAGGGGGACAATGCTTTTTCTAATTCAACCCATAGGACGGTTGTGTATGACCCAATTTTATTCCCATTGAAATCCTTTAGAAGTTTGCTGTTGACTTTCCTGACTTTAATATCAGTCATATAGATGGGTGTTTTTTCAATATACACTTAAGGAGGAGGAAGCGGTACTGCATTGAAGTGCGTTATATAGCCAATGGTGCTGTGGCCATAGGTTACTGTGACTGCAGCTTAGGCCCTGAGAAGTCCTTATGGGCTGGAAGGTGGGTCCCAGGGCTGTCCTCTGCAAAACAGTTGTATGGACTGGTAAGTAGATTTGAATTTTAAAGGTATTGAGGGGAGGACTCATGTATGGAAATTATTCCATAAATCAACTCTAAGAATCCAGTTACAGACCACAGAGTTACTGACTTAGCAGTTTTATCTAAACCATTGATTCTTGAGAGCTTTAAGGATAATTTACTTACATCAAGGTTACCTTAATTATGGAAACTTGATTAATTGCTGCAGTGCTCTGGCTTTCTTGAAACATATTAATCCTAATAGAGGCACCTAAGTACCAAAGCCTTGACAAATACCAAGTGTTGTGTACGTGGCATATAAGTTATGTTATCAGCAATGTAACTGTTATGTTCAAAGACGCATTGTTTCCACCAAGTGTTGCAGCACCATTTTGTGTAATTGTTCCTGACTGGCCTAGCAATGCATATGACAAATGAAATGTAATACAATCAAATACCCAGGAATACATTGTGCATTGCTTGCAGAAATGCAGCACATAAATACAAAATGAGCAAGAAAGAACTGAAGCTGACTTTGATTGGAACGTAGGGGAATACTGTAGATCTGCTCCCCATGTTGTTCAAACAATGTGGAAAAGCAATTTATAACTCAATAAAGTGCTAGGTGTACTTAACTGC
The DNA here is from genome assembly GCF_034638445.1 of Ciconia boyciana. Lineage (NCBI taxonomy): Eukaryota > Metazoa > Chordata > Aves > Ciconiiformes > Ciconiidae > Ciconia > Ciconia boyciana. The sequence continues at coordinate 113,065,555 of NC_132936.1, read as the reverse complement.
AACTGCAAAATAGAGCTGCCAGGATCTGAAGTTCAGATGAAATCGTACAGTGTTCTTTGTCTCCTACTCCTTTCATTTAACCTGTTCTCACAAGGGACTAGGTGGCTCAGGGACTTAGCAATGAGATCTGGTGCTTTTCTTTTTTTTGATGATGCATTGAAAGCATTCTTAAACTGTGCTTTAGTACTGGAATGACACTCAAGAGAAGAAACAGTTAAGCAAGTGAATACTTTACAAATATTCAATATTAATATTTTCCTTCTCTCTCTTATATTTGCCACCAGTGGTAAACTGGCAGGTTAATATTCCCCTCTGCAAGTCTGTCACACCGTTCCTGTCATACATGACATCACATTTCAGCGAGATGGTTGCCTTCAGGATTAGATTCAGAAATGTCTATTATAACTGCCAGCTTAAACAAACAAATTTCAGTTTTTTATTGACAAGTGTTTCTTAGCTTGTTAACTTTTTGACTGTTCAGCTGAACATAACGGATATTGCTTAGTTTTCATAGTTGCTCACCATTTTACTTGTTTGAAAGACAGAAATGGCTTGGGTTTTCAGCAGTAGCTGAGCAGCGAACAGCACAGCTTCAGAAGAGTAGGTACATGAGTGATAATATATACATACACCCACTTACACCCTCCCACGTAAATAGCTTTATAGGGGAAATTTACAAAAGTGCGTAGGTTTACAGATGAAAAACAGGAGGCTAATGGACTTCAGATGCTTAGGCACATTTATCAGCCTCACTATGCACCCACTTGAATCTTATAGCATCTAAATACCATTTAAAATATAGCCCTTAGCAATACTGTGCTCCTTTGATCCCCAGAATAAGTAGAAAGAGCCTGAAGGCAGTTCTATATCATGTGGGTTATTTAAGATCCTAGTAATTTGTAGCCAGTCATGACACTGTTTCTCCATTACAAACACCCAAAGAGCTCGCGTGGGAGGTGGCGAGGGAGCTGCCCTGTGCTGCTTTTGTGCTGTGGAGAGCCTTGCTGCAATGGAGAGCACTGAAGAGTGCCACCTAAAGTGTCCTTAGGGTTGCTTGAAGCTGATCCTCCTACAACAGAGATTAAATTCAAAACAAAATTCTGGTCACAGATGCTGAACACTCAGAAAGTAAAGGCACAGTGTGTGGTTATGCAATCTTTATATGCGGAAGAACATACTGGTTTTAGAAGGGATTATGGTTTTACGAAGATGTAGGCTAAGGCTTGGTGTTGCCAGTATCTAGAATTCATGCTATAGAAATATTATCCAGTTACCTAAGAGTGTGTCGTGGTTTAACCCCAGACAGCAACTAAGTCCCACATAGCGGCTTGCTCACTCCCCCACAGTGGGATGGGGGACAGAATCAGAAGAGTAAAAGTGAGAAAACTCATGGGTTGAGATAACGACTGTTTAATAGGTAAAGCTAAAGCCACACACACAAGCAAAACAAAACAAGGAATTAATTCACTCCTTCCCATGGGCAGGCAGGTGTTCAGCCATCTCCAGGAAAGCAGGGCTCCATCACGCGTTAACAGTTACTTGGCAAGACAAATGCCATCACTCCGAATGTCCTCCCTTCCTTCTTCTTCCCCCAGCTGTATATGCTGAGCATGACACCATATGGTATGGGATATCCCTTTGGTCAGTTGGGGTCAGCTGTCCCAGCTGTGTCCCCTCCCAGCTTCTTGTGCACCCCCAGCCCACTCGCTGGTGGGGTGGGGTGAGAAGCAGAAAAGGCCTTGACTCTGTGCAAACACTGCTCAGCAGTAATGAAAACATCCCTGTGTTATCAACACTGTTTTCAGCACAAATCCAAAACATAGCCCCATACTAGCTATTGTGAAAAAAATTAACTCTATTCCAGTCAAAACCAGCACACAGCAACAATGTGATGTTTGCAGATTACATGTAAGAAAAGCTCTCTCTCTCTCGCTCTTCAGTTTATTATATGACTCAGGGAATGGGTACATTAATAATGCTAAACACTAAACTGCAATTAACACTGTGAAGTGTGTTTTCATCTAGTTGGGCATTTTTTAAAATAATTCGGAGTGGGGAAAGAGTACTGAAATCAATGTCCTGGATCATCTGAGACATAAGAAATAATGAGTGAATTGGACAACAGAGGTTGTTAGGCCTCATTTGAAGTTCACTTTGCTTCCTCATTGTTGTCCATGTTCTTGTGTGACTCTAGAAATCAGATAGAGATCTTCTGAAAAAAAGGGAATATGTTTGTCTCTTTGCTAAGAACAAAGTACCATACAGTCTCCTAACATGGGATTATAAGGTTCTGCTTGGATTTTACAATTTATTTGGTATGTAAGCGCCCTGCTTATAGGTATTTAATTTAAGCAAAGACATAAATTTTTGCTTTACTATAGTTACAATAATATCTACATGGGATGTGCAGAAATGCAACTTATAGATGATAAGTATTTTTAAGATAACATAGAATTTAATAAAAAATAGAAAGTAGTTATTTAACCAAAGTAAAAAATGTTGTTTCCAAATTTATAGTAGATGTTAGAAATTATTCTTTTTACTAAATTTTATATACAGAGACTTAGACTTAAATAATGTTTAATCCTCTTGAAATTTGGGGCTTAAGTATTCTATATATGCTCCATGGTCCCAGACTGAAGTCAAATCTGTGACTTATACTTTATTTAGATATCCCAACTATAGTAAGATTGCATACAATTATCTTAATGATGGAGTAAATTTTGAATTCCTTATATTTAGTCAGGAATTACGTTGCATAGGGTAACTGAACAATTCAGCTCTTCAAAGATGATAATGTATGTTCTTTCACTATACACAAATATGTAGGCATGAATGACAGACTCCTACCATCAATAGTCTTCAAAAGAGTCTATGTATTATGCCACCTAGGAGATATTTTTTGGTGATGATAGTAGTTCATGTGAACTACTATCTAAAACTATCTAAAACTATCTATCTAAAAATCTGTGAACATTGTGAGACAAAGAAAAATAGTAATTCCTTCTGTGTGCTTTGGGATAAGGTCGCAAGTTCTATGTTAGCCTGTACTGTTAGATATCTTCCATGTGAGAAATGATTTCTTCAAACAGACATTTCAGCGATTACTGTTCTGTACACATCTTAGCTGCGACTTCTTTCATCCCTTATACTTTTTTATTTTGTTTTTCTCCTTCATTTAGGCTTCACACTATGCTCATCACCACAAACTCTTTCTTGTGAGTCCCTGTGACTGCTCCCAGGCTGCCTCTCATCTATGGATGCAACTGTTTATGAGCCACCCTTTCAGTTAGAGGTGTTGTGTTTGTAAGACAAACATACCCATCTACAATCCAATATACCTGTGGTTGAAAACTGTATATTACATTTCTCATTGTCAGTGTGCTACAGAGGTCTTGTGTACGTGAGGCAGTTAGGGTGCAGAATGGTGGAGTGTGCGTTTACAGCACAGAAGATGCTCCAAACTAACCCCTGGGTTGACTATTCATCCTACTCAAAGCAAGATAGCTTGTCCCATTTTCACTCAGTGTTCCCTACCACAGAAGCAGTCTGATTCACATGGTGGACTACTGTGCAGTCTATTCATGGCTTAGGCAAGCCTGAGCGTATGATTTTTAGCAAAAGTGCTGAAGACAACTGAGTGCTGAGGGACTGATCCTTCAGGACATAAGTGCTCACAAGCCAAGGGGAGGGAACAACTTGGCAGTCCTGAACAACAGTCCTTTTAAACACTCAGAGATGTTTTATTTGTGAAGAACAGTAGTCACGCATGACAGTTTAAACATTTACTAATCTGCTTACTTCAAATGCTGGGACATTTGAACAACTTGCCATGTCACACATTCCCCAAAGAACCATAAAGTTATAGAAGGAAAAATGGAAACTCCAAGTAGAAAAATATGCTTGGGACCTTAGATTTCCTAAAGCTCAGTGTAAGTCTTTTGGCCTTTCAGAAATTGAAAACGGCCACAGAAAGGACAAATAATTTAAATGGATAATCTAAGTAAAACATACATGGTGATTTTTTCTTATAATAATACCAACAACATTAACAGTACTGCTGGCATTACATGGCACAAGTTATAATCTAGATTTCCAATCAGCAGTATACACAGCAGGACATCTAAAATATTAGAATATAGATTAATTAAGACCCATTTTACTCCCTTCCAGACCTCAGATGTTTCATACACTGAGTCACTTGAATAGAAAAAATAAGTCCCCTTTTAGTGTACATGCTTGGTATTGCTTTCCTGTAAGCTGTTAGAATTACTCACAATTGTTTTAAACAAATAAAAACGTTGACAAGGCCAGTGTTCTCCTTCAGGTTCTCTTTATATGTATCAGGCTTTATATTCTTTAATTCCAGATTTGTTTTTTAAAGTTCATTATATTGCTCTTTACCTAGCCCCACAGCTTACTGGATTTTTTTTAATTGGTTATGTATTTATTTGCTGACATGACAACTTTCTGTTCTTTCTACATGCCTTTGTCATAATTACTCCTTTAAAGACATGTGTCTATGCATGTATCTGTAACACACAATGTTTCCTTAAAAGAAGATATATTCACAAAGATGGAGATAGAGTTTTACTTAAGTACCTATGTTCTAAAGGAAAGGTAATCTTTCATTAAGGAAATTCGCCAGAAACTTTAGGCTGTTACTGCCTCCGAACCATGAATTGTATCCTATTGCATTGTTATAAATGTGTGCTGACTTATTTAGTACTGGAGCAACACCTATTGATATGACTTCCGTCTTAAGCTTCTTGTTAAAAAGCCTTGCCAGTGTACACATACTCTTGAAGATAACTTTTTTGAAATTTTTTGGGTGTTGTTTATTTTTCATCTCTCATGAACTTAGATTTGGATACAATTACTGTCAGTAGGAATCACTTCAGATTTCTCATCCACACAGATTAAAAAGGCATTCCTTGACTTCATATATAAGTACCATCAGCTTCATAAATCTGTCTATGTCCTCCATGACATTAAAAGTTAAAGAGTAATCTGTTCTAACATTTAGCTCCATCTTTCTCTCTTGTCTTCTAGATAAGACTATTACCATTGTAGAGTCTGGTATTGCAACCCTTATCTATAAAATAAAGCCTTTGGGATTTGCCTGGAAAATCAGGAATACATGACTGGCCACAGAGCACTCAGAATTAAAAACAAGTAATATTGCATATGAAGTGAAATAAATGTATTCTAGCCTTTGGGTATTCATATACAACTGTAGAAAATAAAAACACAGCTACAGCTTGATTGTTTACACACAACCCCTCATCCGATTGAAACCATGTGAACAAACCTGAGGAGACCTGAACACTTTCATCTGAAAGGACTGACAAATATCCTTCTTCCCTTACCTTTGTTTCACTCATTCACATCTATGCCCCAGTATTCAAACCAAGCTAGGAGAGTCACTCCACAGTCTCTGCTCGATCAGCTGAGATGGTAGCACAAAGAAACAGAAATCCCTCCAATCCTCACCATGCTTGGTGAATCATGTGTGGAGCAAAACAGGATTCACCAAGCACAAAAACCAAATTCCTCATCCAATTCTCTGGGTGGATTCTCTGCACAACTGCTTAAGCAACTCTCTTACTGGTGTATAACATCGGTGATAGTCAACGTCTTTTAAGATCCACAACACTGAAAGCAGAAGGTGGACTTAATTATATCAACATGGAATCTAGCTAAATTTAAGTGCTAGAAGGAGGTCACCATACGTGTACGAGATCCAAATTTGTACTGAAATAAACAAGGGTCTTTCAGGAAGCTTAATTTTGAAATGGCAACTTAACTAAAACCATATTAATCTTACACCATAGAAAAGAAAGTTGAGCTTGCTTCCAAATCAAGAATTGGCCATATGGCCGATATAAGATCCTATGGAGCAAAGACTTAATGCTTGCCTGTAAAAGCCATTGTGAACCTGGTGAATCCATACCTGTTAGCACAGGTAGGGAAGGGCAGGAGTTCCCAGTGCCTGAGTGACTGGTGATGGCTTAACTAAAGAAGGCATCAGTTTCAGCCCACTCAGTAATCTACACAACATTTATACTTTACTGAAATGTGAAAATTTTCCTCATGTATTACCTAGGACAAAAAGAATGAAATTTGGCACTCAAAGGGAAGATAGCCGAGACCTATCAATGTAATACAAGTCTGTTCATGAAGATTTTTCTCAGTGCTGTTACAGTGACAAATAATCTATTTGCTTACTATATTAGAAGTTCACAAACTCATCAGGTTTGAAAATGTTTCTGTACCTAATGAACTGGTTTTACACTGAACCATCACTAATCAATAGTCCAGCATCTTCTTTCTGACTTTTTTTTCATAGGTTTTGTCTGTAAACCAAGCTGTGTGGTGAAAGAGTATGTTGAGGCTGGGGGGGAAGAGGTGAAGCTGGTTACAGTATTTCCCAGTAAAGTATTGTATTGTAAAGTAATACTCTGAAAAATGTTATTATTCATCATATGTTAGAGCATGGACTGGTGGATCAAGCCTTGCCTTTCAACTAAATTTGGTGCCATCCTAAAAACAGCCTATGATTTTGCTATATTCAGTGCTGGGGACTAATATTGTTCTCCCTACTACCAGAATCTAATAGTGTGTCTGTTGGGATTACAGCCACCAAATGCTGATTTGAGTTCTTTTAGGTAACTGAGAACTTTCAAACCATTTTTATGTACCAGATAAACTCGTCACCATCAGTAAAGATATCTGTCACTTGTCCCATTGACTCTCTTCCCCCTCTGCTTTTTTAATACTATCAGATCCTGAGGAACTCGCAATTTAAAAAGTAACGTGTAAAAAGTAAAGTAATATGCTGATTCCCTGAGTTCCTGCTGCTACACTGTCAGATAAAAATAAAGCACAGTAAGATGAAAATGATTGTTTCAACAATTTTATGACTGTTAAGAGGAAAAAAAAAAATCTGATTCCCTTGCCTTAAATGGAGTCTCATCTGTTTGCCAGAAAGGGTAAAGACTCAGAGCTTTAGGAGCAGATGCTGCTGCTCACTCTTAATTAGCACCTTCCAAAAGTCAATGTCCTATTCTTAACCTGGATTTCAGAGACATCTTACTTGATCTCTGCATACCACGAACAACCAGGTGCTTCAGCTGGTGAAACCTGGATGTCAGTCATTTGTCTACAGACATGTGAATAGTTTTAATGATAGTTCAATTTTTTCGGGTAAGGATGTAAGAATAATTATTGTGTGGCTGTGCATCAGTGCTAATGTTGATAGTTGCACTTAAGTGCTGTCTGAGTGATGAGAGCTGAAGCATCTCAGAAGGCATCATGGGTTATTCTGCCTATAGACATCCTTAGATTATGGCAAACCAGTAAAAACCGGATGCAAGATCTAGCCTAACATCTGGAATAAAATATAATATTTTGTTTATTTAATCCACTAAATTGTGTCAGACTAAAAGCCATTCTGAGGAAAAAGATCTAGTTTTGGTCTGGAGACATCAACAGATAAAAAACAATGCTTCCCTTCAAATCTTGTTCCAGTAGTTCATTGTCTTCATTCTTAAAAGCTCTGAAAAGTCAGGACTGTTTATATTTTCATGGAGCTTTCAGAGGATCTCTACAGGTTGGGATTTCCTTTACAATTGGGTGGACTAATTTTCCTGCCTGAACAAAGCCCACAGAAAAATCCTCAGAGAATGACAGTTCCAGCTTACTAAACACCAGACAGGTCACATTGGGTTAGTACAGTAGGGTCCTTGTGACGTCTGGGACTGTTTCATCATAGGTCTTGAAGGGCACATCCCGTTCTGCCCAACTGCACTAATATTTCCTTATCCCTTTATTGTCATAGAGCAGATGACCTCTGAAGTCAAAACATGGGAGATTCCTAATTCAGTGTAGGAAAATGTTCCCTTAGTAAGACTTTTTTTTACATTTACATTGTAAATGTGGTAATTTGATAGGTGTTTTGTTTTGGTTTGTTTTGGCTTACAAAGTTTGAATTACTTTGGTTCTATTTTTTTTTTTTTCAGTTTATTCATCAAGAACACCTGTGATCTTCAAAAAACATAGAGGTTGTAAATACAAGGGGGTGTTCCTTCCTGAAAGCCTGGATCACTGTCCACCAATCATATGAATAGAGACAGAACATCTACAGAGTGATAAGGAGATTTTGGCTAAGGCAGAGTTTGACCCTATTTGCTCTTGCAATTCTGTCAAAGCAGAGATGGGGTTGTGACAATCATTTGTTTGCTTGCAAACTTCAGGCACTCAAAGGGAAATTTTGTTTAAGAACTGTATCCCACTGTAAATAACTTCCTAGGATTGCATGAGTTCAAGATAATAATTACAACCATTTGGATATATAGAGCGAATTCAGTCTATTCAGTTTCCCGAGGGGGGTGGTAGCTTTATGAAGTAAAAACTGGCAGTTTCACACTAGATATTTTAAAAGCTAATTAAGCCTACTACTTCATTATTTCACCTTGAAAATGATACCATGCAGATGTGAAGCTGAAGAGAAGTGCGGTGTAAGTAGCTGTGGTCACTGTCAGGCTGTTGACCATCTGCCTGTCAGAGTGAAAGTACAAGTTGATAAAGTGAATGTATGATAGTTACCTTTCACAGGCATACCATCTTAGAAACTATTTTTTTCATAAAGAACAAGTGGTTGTAGTACCAAAAATTCCCAGAAAATAGAGTTCCTAGTTTCTAGGCATTTTTTATTCATTTAACTAATAACAGTTTGTTTATTGAGGATAATTTTTCATTTGAGAAATGAGAACTCCAATTAGTAGAAAATTGGTTACAGCAAAATATTAACCATTTTTTCTTTGTATTCAAAAGAAATGTGATCATTTGGAATCACATGTCAGAGGTTTAATCTTCTCGTCAGATAGTATTAATTATGTCCATGAAGCAGTTAAGGCTGTATGTACATAGTATACTGGACAAAGAAGCAAGCTTTCTCTGCCTTCATTTTGGGATTAGAATATGGGATCCAGCTTTGATCTGTGTAATATGACAGCCCTTTCTAAGATATCATTTTTCTCATCAGGATTTATTATCTGTAGTTTAACAACACAGTTGCAGGATCACTTGCCTTACGGTTGCATGTGGTTGTTCATGTGAGTACATGAACACTGATACTAAAGTAACAAAGGATTTCGTTTTTTAGGGTGAGCTCAGCAAAGAGTTTTTGTGATCAGATTTTGGGAGGAAAGTAGTGCACATGCCAGCATTTTAGGGCATAAAATTCATGAGTTTGTATCTGTCCATACATGCTGTGTGTACATATTTTGCACATTAAGACAACACACGTGGTTAGCAAATGTTTACTGATTAAAACATAAAAGGAAAACTTGTTTTCCACCATGCTTTCTCCCACCATTACTCTCCAATGCTGGATCCTTCCTGGATATCGTAGAAAAAAAATCTGAAACAACTAATCACGAACCCATCCCCCAAACAACAATACAAGCAATAAAAAAAAAAGCCAAAACCCAAGCCTGTCTGTTATCCTTCCCAGCGCAGAGTAGGACACACTGACACATACTTTCCTGACCTTGAGAACTAATTAGATGAGTTCTTTACACCTAGGAATGAAGTCTCACACTCTGAAAATAGTCTGAGCAGTTTCAAGGACAGAAATCCCTTTGGTCTCAAAAAAAACCCCCAAACTCACTCCATTGTTCTGCTCTGTACACTCCTCCAAATATTAAAAATACAGGCTGATTCAAGGTCTTTATCCTGATGTTTAAAATCTCCATGGAGATTTTTCCTGAGAGGAATTTTCAGCTTTAAAATTGAAACTGTCAGCCACGAGGAAAGCTCACACAGGTGAGCAGCAAATACCTCAGAGAGGTAAACAATTACTATGAAATTCAATGCAGTGGGGGATCATACTGGCCATGTGCCTTTTCACTCCGAAAACAGCATGTGAAGTTATCATTTTTTGATTTGACATCATTTTTTCACACAACACATCCACTTACACAAACAAGCTGAAGTATACAAACCAAACAAGCTATTTCCTGTGGCCAATCAAGGAAGTATAAAGTGAGAGAAAAAAGGAAGGTTATAAGTCTTATTTCTGGGTTTGGATATGTGCAGTATTTTCAGATATTATAGAGATAAGCACATTAAAAAATATAAAGATTGCTTTCCACTTCTTGAGGGTGTACAGGCTTTTGAGTCATCAGTGCTATACTGCTTGTTACACATGCTATGAGATTTGTGCATAGATGTCAAATTAAATGATGTTGATTTTATTTCAGCCTTGCTCCACTCAAGCTAGTGTAGGGACGTACATCACAATTTGCATCCTTAATGTATTAAATTCCAAAATATATGTATGACGTAGGAAATGTCTTTATGCCCATGTTATAAACTGGACACTGTAGCACAGAGAGGTATTTTTGTTTACAGTTAGGGTCCCAGTGATGCAGTGATGGCTAATGAGATGTTTAGAAATGTCTGGGCTCCTATCATCACCTCCAAGCTTGGTCTACATGATTTGCTCCAGGTGCCATTGGCAGTGAAAGGAATGGATCCAATTTTTTGAATGACTTTTCCTGGCAATCTGGCTGGTGGATCATCCATTTTCTCTCAGGCATGAGAAAAGGCAATAGCCACAGACAGTGAAGGACAGCAAACTGACAAGTTCTGATTATACAGTGCAGCCTGTAGCAACAGCATTTGTTCTGGTTTGGTTTTGGGGGAGGAAGCTGGTAAGGAAATACTGTATTTTAAAATAAACTAAGATTTGTCCACTGTTGGTGTTTTCACATAAAAAGTTTTTTGTCTGTGGTACACTTCTGTTCTCCTTTCTTGCTGTGTCATGCATAGCTATTTTACATGATCCAAACTGACATGGAACTGTGACACTACCCCCCGAACTGTGACATCTTATCAGCTGGAAGCTGTTACCTGGGGAGAAGAACTTGGAGATCATGTAGTACAGGATATTTGCAATGACCCCTCCATGAGGAGGAGCAGCCTAAATTTCTCCATGCCAGCTAGTGCCATGAAAATGGAGAAGGTATGTGGAAGTAATTTTTTTTAATGGATGATGTTGTATCTGCTTTGTAACTCCTAGCTGGGCTTCCGTGAAGAGTTCAAGGAAGACAGAAAGTTTGTGCTCTCTGTCTCTGTCAGAGATGCACAAGGAAGGGCAAGGACTATTACTACAGAAACAAATTCCCCAGGCACTGGCCCTTTTACTGTCTGGAGAAGGTAAAACTTTTATCCCCCTACACCATCAAAGCAGGGGCTTGCTCAAGTTGCTAACTGATCCCGTTCTGTAAAAACTGATCAGTCCTTTACCCTAGTGATTTCCTTCTGATTTCCTTCCACTCTTTAATTCTCTAAGGACAGCTTCTACTGCAGTAGAGAGTGTGTAGGTGACTCTGCTACATCATCAAATCTTCCCCATATAGCTTAACCTTACACCACACTGGGACCTTATTAAAGCCCCCCCCACCCTTTAATCAAAGAGATTTCGTGTTCAGTAGAAGAGCAAAGGCAATGCATGTGTGTATACAGCTGTGGATCTATTGTTGCTTTCATTATTGAATCTGGAGATTTTGCCGGTTTACTGTATACCCATCAAAAATACATTTCATATTCATTATGCAGTACAGCAAGAGATGGATACTGGATTGGGAGAGGGAAAAAAAAGCAAAGAAGCACTAACAGCACCCTCCAGCAAAAGCATTTCAAATGTTTAAGCCACTATATTCCAGGAGGAGAGATTTCAGTTTCTATTATTGCTCAAAATGACTAAACATAGAAGCAAATGAAAAATCTTCCACAGAGGGATGCTATCATGAAGGGCATCTTTTTCCCCTCCCAGCTATATGACCCTGCCTGAATGAGAGTTAAAAGGATGTAAGTAAAAGCAGCATATGACCGATAATTCTTCAGTTTCCTTTGAGGTACAAAAGGCAAGCCTGAGAGGTGTGAAGTTGGCCTGAGTGTGAAAACAAAATCATAATGAAATGTGAATAAAATGAAAGTAAACGGAACATTCCCTAACCAGGGTTTACAGTGTCATCTCCAGCCCAAGATACAGCCTGAAGCATGGTCTCTGCAGGTACTTCTGCTTTAGCATCACTGACTGCTGCTGCTGCTGCTACCCACAGAGCCTCTTAACAAGTAGAAGCTGTTAGCTGAACTAATGAGCCCGGGAAGGTGCAATGAAATCCATAGTTCACTAACGCTTCTGCTGTAATTCTGGGTCTTTTCTGTTCTTTGTGGTGAGAGATGCAGCAAGCCCTGCCTTGAAAATACAAGCACTTGCTGAATTCACTCCTGTTTTGGAAACCACTAGAAGATTTTCATAGCTTCGAATGAAGATTTTTCTTGAAACTACAGAGAAGGGTGTTTTCTTTGTTCTTTTCACACAGCTCTTAAAATCTAGACAGCCCTGAAATCTAGGGAAATTGAGCACTTCTGCACACACACTGCCCCCACATATTTCCCAAACAATTGATACTGATAATTAATATAGGCTTTATCCTAGAGCTGCTTGGTCCAGTTGAAGTTCCAATATAACTTATGCATTTTTTTTAGCTTTTTTTTTTTTTAAAAAAAGCTTCATTTAACATGTTCTGAAAATTTTCACATTAAAGAAAGGGGAGCTCATGGCATCTTGTTGTCAGATACATTTTTTCACATACCTGCAAGGCTAGATATTACTGTCTCAGTGATACTAAGCTTGAAAGGCATTTTGCCGTGAGAAGACACTAGAAGATACCCTGCAGAGCCAAACTATTGCTAATCTACGCATACTACATGACTTATAATACCTGGAAATGCACCAAAAAAGAAAAATTTTGCCAGATCTACTTGTGTTTTTTAATCTAAGCAAGACATTAGCATTATGTAGACACTTCTTGCAGGTGTTTTATGACCTGTATAACAAACTTACATTGTCATAATGAGCATCAGGCTATCTGATGTGTTTGTTAAAGCATTAGTTCCTGGGGGCATGGGAATATGAAAGCCTTTTGATTTGTATTTTAAAACATCTAAAACTCTCCCCTTTTGGCTGCAAAGAAACTTTGGAAAATGTGTGCCCTGCAGATTCAAAACTCAGAACGAAAATAAAAAAGAAAGAAAATATGAATTTAAAAAGTCTAGAAAAAGAAAAGTTCAAGACTGTTTATAGTGCCTGACTTCAGATTTTTTATTGTTTACAATTGTTGAGACAGTACTGTCTGTAAATTTTGAATTTTTAGTGAATTTTACTATAAGCAAAATATAGTAACAGAAATAAATGTTAATGGTGCTTGAAATACAGCTTTTTCCATGATCTGCCTGTAAGTCTGACATATACCGGTGTTTAAGTCAATATGCAATACAACCTTTTTAATCTCTTTTACCACTAAAAATCACGATTTCTACTGAAAAACCTATTCTGCTAATATTTCTTTAGATTTTCCACTACCTTTTGGCACCAAAAATGCCCTTTGGAAATTGGAGGACAACTTAGCAGTTATTTTAAACACTTTATACTAGTTGACTTGCTAAATCAAGATAAATTATAGTCAGCCTTAGACATGTTTATGAGCTTGTCGAGATCACAGCCTACAAACACATGAAACAACACAGGGTATTCCCTTCCATATGCAAGCTCCAGGAGCAGTTTTAAAGTCGTGGGGAGACATCAGTTCTGAGTTCCCCTTGAGCATGAGAGCTTTAAATGGCAGAACACTGACTGCTAATTACTAGAATGAAATGTGTGTTTTCTAAATGTGTGATAAACTGCTCTTAAAACATGAGAACCAGCAAATAGGATGTGGGTTTTGGCTACACATTTTCTAGGGACTCTATATAGTTGTTCTAGGCTAGTTTTTGCATTCATTTTGCAAACTCTGTTTTAACACAAGACCTAACTAGAAGTCACAAGAGTTGTCATTTGAATATTTCTCACACTTTCTTTTTTATCTGAGGTATCATCCATGAGACAGTGCTACTACATGCTATTCACACTATGGTAACACAGTCCTCATGGCCACAACGTAGAGTTTGGCAGATGCAACCATTAAGCTTAGCTTTGTGATATGAAGGTGGGATTTAAGGCGGTGTGGAAATGAAGTGCACACACTTGCAGCATTTCAGGAATGATCCCTGCAGTGCGCTGTTCCAGATTTTGTTGACTGGGCCAAGACTCAGATTTTCCAAAATGCTTTGCAGCTACCTGCCATTGACTGTGGAGGAAGGCATGTTCTTAAATACCTCTGGCTGCCTGGACCTGGCTGCTGGGAACAAATGTAGACATAGATGTGATGGGAGTTGCTAACTGCTGTCTGCCTTTTTTACCTAAATGCTCACTTTTGCAGGATGTTTCAAAGGGGATAAAATGCTCCAGGTTCAATCACAGGAACTTGTAGGGTTGAAGTGTGCCATGCTTTGCTAAATGCTATAGACTCCCTCTGCAAGTACCTAAATGACATCATCATAATGGCCTCTTGAAAACATTACATAGCCTAAATATAAAGATTGCACTTAAAATGTGTAATATTTTAGAGATAAACATTGCATTCACTGGCATGAGTCTTCCATAAGCTCCTATGACTTTCAGGTTCCTCCCCTCATAGGCCAGCCAGGTGGGCTCCCGCTGAAGTTCAGAATGAGGGGACAAACTGTTCTTTCTGTCAGTCCTGTCATAGCCATTTATATAAATGATACATTTTGGCCCTTGACATATCTTTGAATATTTTATTATTTGTAGATAGTATTTTAAAGTCACCTTCTTCCCCTCCTCCCACCACAAGAAAATTAATGCTGGTACATTTTGATTTCATTTACATGCCGCAAATCTAGAATGACTCTGCTAACCCCATATTTACTGATTATTTTACAAAATACCAATTCCTGTATTCCAAACAACTTTCCAGCCAACTTAATGGGATATTTCTCCCCATTGTAACTACAGCATTAACTTGAGTCATGATACTATGTGGCATGTAGTCTCTATTTTTTGGGCCATGCACTGAACTTATTTCAGAGATCTGCTTGCATAATAAACTGAGCAGTATGTACAATGGTCTCTTTCTATTATGTGTGTAAATATTGGCTTAATCATATTTTTACTTTTTTTCAGTGGCAGTTTGCAGTATGCAGATGGACACTGATCAGCCTGCGTTTGGTAGTCATATTGAAGATAAAGGTGGAGTCATGCTTGGAGGGCTGTACAGTTACAAAATTGGTGGTTGCACATGTTGAATCCTCTTCTGCTTGAGGTCAGGAGTAACTCTATTTGCAGTGTTTTGCATATGATATATTGTACAACCTGCCTTCCACAATATTCTGCTGCATGGCTGGGATATTGACAATTCAGTGTCATGGGCTTTATTGTCTCTGCAACAAAAAAGAATCAGAAAATCTGTGGTAAGCATTTCTGTTAATACTGCAGTATACTGGTGGGTTAGCAGATGGTTTATACTGCATTTGGATGCCCTTTTCATTGCTTTTCTGTGAGTAGGTCATACCGGCTGATGTAGCTGCTTGTGTTAAGTTCACTGCTACCAGCTGCAGGAGTGTTTGTTTCTTTTGATCCTTTTCCCTTTTTTGTAAGCAGGTTATTTGGGGTAAGAACCGGAAAACAGTAAATTATTTATAGGGCTTTTATGACTATAATGCCCTAAGTACCTGATCTCTTGGTCCTTCTTTTTCATTATTGCAGTGTGACAAACTAAATTGAAAAAAAAAAAAAAATTACAATCTCTGACAGTTCTTGAAGGAGAAGCTCCAGATTAATAACCGTGAAAGTATTCAGACCAGTGTGTGCAAACTTTTCTTCCTTTGAGATGAGTTTTGCACATCAGTAGCACAGGTAGTTAAGTGCTTGCCAGTGGAGGATGAGCCCTACAATTGCAGTACTCATTCTGGACCTTTTCAGAAACAGATCTTGTCACCAAATCAGTATATTTTAATACGGGTTTGGACTGATCCAAAGAAGCAGAAGAATTTCAATATAGTAATGTTGATAGGATATGCATACAGTTTATTCAGTTTGTGTACCAGGGAAACAACCTTTCATCTTAAAACAGGCAACTTTGTGATGTTAACATCAATGCAAAGTATAACATGAATTAAAGGAAAAATTCTTATGTTTTGTTGTAATATCATATAGTGTTGTCCTGCAGGGTACTGAGTGCCTTTAACTTCCACTGTCTCCATCTGAGATACAAACTTGTATTTAATGGTGACATTGTCTTCAATGTAAAGTAAAAGCTGATGCTTCCAGAAAAATTTACATATTTTTGTCTGTTTTGCATTACTGTTTTATTTATTTTGTAAACAGAAGAGCTATTAGTGAGTTATGCGGATCATCCAGTCTAGGTGTCAGTAAAAATGTTTCCCATGTCAGTGCTGGAATGAGCATTTAACATAGAGAAATGCTAGCAAAACCCCAGAAACTGTATCTTGCTTCCCCTGTAACCGTTTTCCCTACTAATGAATATTGCAAACCATTTATATTTTAAAATATTTGATTTTATAGTGTTTGTTTTCAGGCTGGGTTGCAAAGCCACCGTATTATGGTGAGAACCCCAAGCAGTGCTGGGAATGAGAGATGTGTGCAAATAGCTGGGAGAGGGCATGGGCTGCCAGAGCCTTGTAAAAAAACATCAGCCAGGCCTGGCTTAGCTTCCACAGAGTGTGGTGGTTGTTGTAGTGATGGGTTTTATGTCCCCATCCAGAGAAAGGAGGAAAAAAGAAATATAAAATAAATGAATTATATGGATATGCATGCTGTGGTGGAAGGGATTATTCTGTGTGTCCTCTTTGTGTCAAACCTTTTTCGGTCTGTCACAGTATCATGTGTGGAAGAGATGAATTTTTAAATCACGTCCTGTTGTCTCAAAAACTGGGACATATGCTGTTGTCCTACTTCAATGTAATAACCTATTTCATCATTCAAGAATTTTCTTTTCCTATAATTGCTGATGATTTCTTCAAGGCCTAGTCTAAGTCAAATAGATTTTGCTGAAGGGTTTGCCAAGATATAATAAAAATGATTGTTCAACTTATTGTATGGGGTTTAAAGGGAAAATAAAATCAACAATAAAATAGATATTATTTTAAAAATATTCTTTCCTTTTGAGTTTTGTTACTAATCCTTGTTTGATATAATCATAAAAGTAGTATTGACCACCTTACTTAACCCCTCCAACAATTCTGAAAATATAAATGTCATACCCTTCAGTAAAAATCTGATTTTGAGAAATAATTTAAAAATAAGTACTTCATAAATATTTTCTAACATTACACTACCAAAAATTTTGTACTTTAAATAATATTTGTATTAGCACAGTATTTTTTTCTTTTGAGAAAAGTTATTGTTTGTTTGTAGATAATTCATGACAAAGGCAAGGACCTCAAAGTTCAGAGTAGTAATTCAGATTTGCCTTTTGACTGTGCTTTTGCCACTCATTTTTCTCTCCTGAGAAGAAAGCGGTTTTTTCTTGCAGACTTATGGGCAATATATTATTTTATTTATCTAAAATTTTACATTAAGATCCCAAGTTACTGTGCTTTGACATTGTTTTCCTTTTTTTAAAATGGAACTTCCTATCATTTTCACTCAAAAAGGAAAGGTGGCACTAAAAGAGGAATTTCAAATCTATTAAGACATTAAGGAAATAAGTGAGTCCAGAGCCCACTGATTTCCTGTCACTGACTAGTTTTGAGAGGCATATATTACACAAACGAGCCATAACGTTTCCAAAAAGTTTTTTTGTTAATTCTACAGAGATACTACAGTTGTTTTATATTCTTTTCTAAATTTCTGTGGTTTAGGTCATAAATTAAAAATGTCAGAAGTAAAAACACAAGTTACACCAATTTTTCTTAAAAGCTTGTTCTAATGTGTTGTAAAAGAATAACCCTGCTCAGGGTCTTCCTTCTGCTGAGGGTCCCCTTTCCGTCTTCTCGCCTCTTGCATCTTCTCTTCAAAATGGCCTTCTTCTGCCAACCATTTCTGTGCAGCTGCCCATGGATGGGTGCTGGGCTGTCAAACAGACATTCCTGTAGTTGCACAATAGACTGGCAAAAGACGGGTCATTACAGAAGCAAGGAGAATAGTTTAAAGCTACTTTGAAGTTTTCTTCCCTAAATCATTAGTTTCTATACTGTAAGGGGGAAGGAGGACTTTCTCTCCCCTATGAAAATCATGAACACTTCTTTTTCCCATGTTCATCATAAGCAACAACAAATTTCAAAACCTTTGGGAAAAAAAAGTGACTGAGATATTTTAATTTTGTACAAGTTATAATATGATTGTGGTGGTCTGGAGAAGCTATTTTAAATTCTCTTCAAGACTGTGTGTTTTCTATACATGACCATTTTATATTTCCACTTCAGGTTAGTATTGAAAGGAACATTTGTTCCAGATTGCCTTTCTATCCAGGAGTTCTTTGGAACAGCAAATGTTGGAGCATAAAGACCTTGTGTACTCATTGAGCTTGGGGTCACATTAATAAACATTACAATATAAGTGAGGTTTAGGATTTTCCCCTATATCCTTTTCTTGAGAAGGTTTTCTGTGAGAAAACCTGCTGCTAGCAGGTTGTGTGTATGTCCACAGAAAAAACAAGTAGAATACCCAATAAACTGTAAACTCCATTTTGTCCATAAGTTTTTTCCTGCTTTCCTTCTTCCTTAACCACATACCACACCGCGTGTGAGCGTTAACCTGTGACAGTGGCTGCTCTAAGGCCTTTTAGCTGGCAGGGTTCTTCCCCCCAGAGTGCTGCTGTGCAGGCAGGACGTACTTTTGCTTCTGACACACACTTCAAGTTCTGCTGCGGCAGAGTTGCTGCTGGCATATGTGCTGCTGCCATCCCTGCTTAGTGCAAGAGGGAAATAACTCAGGCAAGATTTTACCAAGGTAATCCTTGGTCAAGTTTTGGTGGGGATAGACCTCACTGTCCCCAGTGTTAGAGCTGCCCTGCCTGGACCTGTAAACCCAGACCTTCCTCAGACATGAGGAGTCTATGCACACTGCCGGAGATGCAGAAGAAATAGATGGTGTACTGGAGTTACGAGGGGCAGGGTGTCTGTGTAAGAGGGCAATGGGCAAGAAGGTGTGCAGAGGAAATGTGAAAGGAAGGCTAAAAGAAGCGCCATTCCTATAATCTGCAAAACCAGAGGGGAACTTAATAGGAAGAGGTCAAATGGACTGGGGTCCAATACAGCTGCATGGGGAGTGTCTAGCCAAAGTAGAGCTCTGGCAAGACTGTGAGAATAAGATTAATATTGGCATTTTTCTATGAATAGAAAAGGAAGCATGTGCTTCTAATTGTTTCACATAATGCATTCAAAACCTATGCTTGATAACCATGGAGAGCATTTGATGGAGTGCTTACAGAATAATAAACAGAACAATTAGAATAACAGATCATTGTGTGTCCCTGGAACTGCTCCTATTTCCCCCATACCCCCTTTTCTTAGCCCTGCTGTTTTTCTCCCGTTCTTAAAGTCTTTTTAGATTGTTGCTCTTCTGGCAGTTCAGGCTGATTTTAAATTTCTCACCAAACTATTTTTATTCCCACTGACAATATATTTTGTATACCCCTCTGTCTGATCCACAGATAACAAAGCCCTGCTGAATTTCTGGGTTTGAGCTTGAACTCAACCAAACCAAACCTTTTCCCTCTCAACCACACATCGTTATGCTGTCTTTGAATAACCACAAGGCAGAAGCCTCTAAAAGACCCAGTCTGACAGCAGCAATCCCCCACTTCCTGGCTTCTCGCCTTTTTTACTTACTTCTCTAACCTGTATTTTAGCAAGTGCAGAGCCAGAAGAAGATCAGATTGTCCCCAGGCCAGTGTGGAGGAGCTTGGACTATACCTGAATGCTGAACGCACAAAATAAGGACTTTAGCAGAGTTCAACTTTGGTGCCAACTGGGTGGCAAGAAGTTAGACATTGGATGTCACTGTGGATGTACTCTAATTACTTCTGTCTTGATTATAGATTTCCGTTTGTTTGGCATAAATCACATTCTATGACAACAGATATTTAATTGGACTTTGGCTCTGGGTTCATTCACCAGAAGCTTGTGAAGTTAAATTAATTAATAAAAAGACTGTGTTGATTTTTAGTGATGTTTTGGGCCAATGATTTCTTCCAGCAACTGATAAGAGTAGCTTCACATGAATTCACATAATCAATTGATTAATTGAACTGGATAATTTTGAATATCCCTCCCCGCCCTCGATTCAGTAAAGTTTGAAATAAAAGCAAATTTTAAAAATGGTAAAAAAATATGCAGAATCTATCCAGTTTTGTTATACCTATGGGCGACATGAAAACTCTGAAGTTCAGGTCCTAACTAGATTTGCCTGTGACATTTCCCTTGATCTGAAAGATAGCAAAATTCTAGATAAATATGCATTAAGTGTAGCAGCTTACCTTATACTGCATGCAGCAGTATTATGCATGTGGACAGCTGTGCTTGTGCATGTGTGTGGGTAAGGCGAAACAAATCCGGCTAACATTCCCATATCCCTAGCTCAGATCTGATGAAACCCTAGTATAAAAGAGGTAAAACATTGGAGAAAGAGGTATAGGAGTTCCTGTGCATTAGTGTGGAGACTGAAACTGATGTAGGGTTCATTATTCATCTGTGACTGATGCTGTGGTATAAAAATGATTCCATGACATTATCATAGGAGACCCCTGACACTATCTCAAGGGTTTTTTGTTTGTTTGTTTTTGAGTGGCTTGTACTTTAGAAATATCAGTTCAGATACCTGGAGATTTAGGACAATCAGCAGCTTTCTATAAGGAGAATTACTCGAAAAGGAAAAAACATCTTGATGTGCCTAAATGTCTTCACTTCATATCACACATTTGATGGCAGATGTTCTCTTTGTTCCTGTCTACAAAATGGTGTGACGAAGCAGGCAGGGAAAGGGACGAGAGTTGCACAAGCAGCTCAAGACAGATGTTTTATAAGTTTTGAAGTATTTAACTACTGAATAGAATTTAAAATATCCTGTTTATTTTTAGATTTTGTGCATTGTGTGTATTTTGGGAATATTTCCACATGATAGCATTAACAAGAACACTGTCTTGTTAAAGTTGCCTCAAAGGGTCCTTTTGAAGGAAAAGAAATTCTATCATGAATATTGTTTTTTGCATAGTGTGTGAAGCTATTCAATATTACATGTTTGAAGTAAAATATTGCATCTATTAGAAATATTAAAAGTCTGTGTAGTATTCACAGTTAAATACAGTTAAATGTCCTGTTTTTTCCTTTTCACTTTCTTGGTACATCCAAACAAAATTGTTACATTGGTATATTAAAAGCATGTTGTATTATATGACTTGATTTTAGTTGGATGGAGCATATTAACTTTCTTTTAGACCCTCAATTGACAAACGCAGGCTTGGCTTTGCCATAGCAAAACTCTAACTGTAATCCACTGTATTTCACAGTTCTAAAGAGTATTCAAACAGTCTGGAAGATCAGAATTAATTACAAATGACTTGGTTTTGTTTGTCTATACCAGTCTCGGAGATCCATAAGGAGGGACCTGCAGTAAGAAACTAGACTGCAGCAGTTCCAGACGAGCTAGAGTTACAGTCCATGCATGACTGCTACAGCAAAATGAACACTTTAAAAAGTTTTACTTTTTTCACCTTCCCAAAAGAGGAAATATGCTTAAAATTCAGCTCTACACTAGATTTGGGTAAGCTGTGTGTGCAGGGTTGCTAAAGAGGAACATGGCTGAGAAGGGCAATCTAATCTTACTTTCATATAGAGGTTTGTACACTGTGTTTTGCTTCATAAATAATGTGAATTTAGGCAAACCAAAGTTCACCTATCAGAACTTTCAGAAGTTGGAAAATGAAATTTTCACAGATTAGGTTAAAAGGATAACTCAGGTAACGGGAGTATTTTAATACAGGCAAACATGAAATACAAGTGACACTTGTCTCTAATGCAGTGCCATTATAATAAGGTAAATAAATTATGGGAATCTTTCATTATCCTCCGGCCAAACGTTACAAAAAGCTAGGAAAATATGTTGTAACCTGATGGAAGTGCATTTCTGAAGCACTTAACAAATGTATCCTTGCCTTTGACCTTATATAATTGCATTGGGTTTGCGTGGCAAGGTTTTGATAGCGGGGGGGCTACAGGGGTGTCTTCTGTGAGAAGCTGCTAGAAGCTTCCCATATGTCTGATAGAACCAATGCCAGCTGGCTCCAAGACGGACCTGCCACTGGCTAAGGCTGAGCCCATCAGCGACGGTGGCAGTGCCTCTGGGACAACATATTTAAGAAGGGGGAAAAAAACCTGCGCAACTGCAGCCAAAGAGAGGATTGAGAGTATGTGAGAGAAACAACTCTGCAGACACCAAGGTCACTGAAGAAGGAGGGGGAGGAGGTGCTCCAGGCGCCGGAGCAGAGGTTCCCCTGCAGCCGTTGTGAAGACCATGGTGAGGCAGGCTGTCCCCCTGCAGCCCATGGAGGTTAATGGTGGAGCAGATATCCACCTGCAGCCCTTGGAGGACTCCACACTGGAGCAGGTGGATGCCCAAAGGAGGCTGTGACCCCATGGGAAGCCTGCACTGGAGCAGGCTCCTGGCAGGACCTGTGGACCTGTGGAGAGAGGAGCCCACGCAGGAGCAGGTTTGCTGGCAGGGGGTCCTGTGGGGGTCCTGTGGGGACCCACGCTGGAGCAGTCTGTTCCTGAAGGACTGCATCCTATGGAAGGGACCCACACTGGAGCAGTTCGGGAAGAACTGCAGCCCATGGGAAGGACTCACATTGGAGAAGTTTGTGGAGGACTGTCTCCCATGGGAGAGACCCCATGCTGGAGCAGGGGAAGAGTGTGAGCAGTCCTCCCCCTGAGGAGGAAGGAGCGGTAGAGATGACGTGTGATGAACTGACCACAACCCCCATTCCCTGTCCCCCTGCACCGCTTGGGGGGGAGGAGGTAGAGAAAATGGGGAGTGAAGTTGAGCCCAGGAAGAAGGGAGGGGTGGGGAGAAGGTGTTTTAAGATTTAGTTTTTGTTTGTCATTATCCTACTCTGATTTGATTGGTAATAAATTAAACTAATTTCCCCAAGTTGAGTCTGTTTTGCCCGTGACAGTAATTGCTGAGTGATCTCCCTGCCCTTATCTCAACCCATGAGCCTTTTGTTATATTTTCTCTCCCCCATCCAGCTGAGGAGGGGAGTGATAGAGTGGCTTTGGTGGGCACCTGGCATCCAGCTAGGGTCAACCCACCACAGTAATATGAATGCAGTACTTTTTAGAGCAATATACATTTTGTTTGCAATTTCAGATTATAATGGTAAGTACACTTTTTTCTCACTTGGATATTTTAATATTACTTATCCTGGATAGAGCTCAGGTTCTTTGAGTGACTTAATTTTTACATTGCCATATCTTAGTGCAGTAAGACACTATAGTATTTCTGAATTTTCCAAGAACATAATTTTTACAGAAGTCATCGAAATACTACTGCAGTGGTTTCACAGTTGAGACACTAGCATTCCCAGATTTAACTCATGTTGAATGTACATTACATCTGGGAGTCTTCTCTTTTTTAATTAGTAAAATTTTCATACAGGAGGAGTACACAAGAAACCTAGAGAGAATGCTAACAGCTTATATTTCCAATAGCATGAAGCTATGTATAAATATGACATGATGTATCCACTTCCCCTATGGAGCAAATGTTTGTAATTGTCAAGATGGTTGATGCTGAAATAATAATCAGTTTTTCTTTGGTGCAATTTCAGGGAAAAGCTATAATTATGGATGACAAATACACAGGAACTGACCCTACTATCTATAAAAACTTGCATAAGTAATCTCAGCAGGAAAGGCACATGCTAAGATATTATTTCAGTTTCAAAAGGAAGACATTTTTCTTTCAATGTTCACTATACATTTGACAATAAGTGATATGACCTTTATTGTGGCATTTTTAGATATTTACATAATTATTTGAAATGTGGTTGTGAGAAAAGAAAGGTAACCACACTAATCTATTTGCTAAACAGTTCCATCAGGCTTTTTATTGAGGGTTTTTGTTTGTAAGACATACTAAGTGACAGTTTAATCTCAAGATTTTGCATCAGAATAACTATGCTTGTATGAAAATTCTTTATCTTGCATGTTTTTGTTTTCATTCCATAAAATCTTATATACTCTAAGTACCTCTTTACTGGAAATTTCCAGCAGACTGCTCATCTTCAACTCAAAACATAAACAACTGCTAGCTGTTCATGGCCCAGTACCATCTTCGTGTAAAATATTTCATTCACAAATGAAACCCTGACTTGGCAGATCAGATAAAAAAAGCAGAATACATCCTGCACCCAGATCTTCTCTGTGGCTGGAAATGGGTGGGTGGAAGACAGAATTCTGCTTTATTTGGAATGTTACAGTTATTTCACAGTCCATTTCTGATGGATTTTGCTCTGGCTTTTTCTCCTGCATCACGAACCTCAGCAAGTGAAGAGAATTACATGGCTCAGGGTTCATGCATCCTGTTAGTTCTCCAGCCCTGCTATTTCTTTCTCAAGTGCATGCAAAAAGCATGAGGAATTCAACTGCGCACGAAGCAGCCCTCCAAGCCAAGTGCACCTGATACACCATATTTAGTTGCAGACAGGAGGGAATGCAGGGCTAACTGAAGAAAGTGTCAGTCAGACTCTTGAACCACAGAATGGAACAGGTGCCTTTTCATGCTGCAAATTAGTCCTTCTGCAAAAGGCGATGCCTCTTGCTGGACTGTTCTGTGCAGGAAAGCAGCAATGGCATTTAGCCAGAGCCATAGGAGTTACAACTTACCCAGCAAGGATAGGTACTGGTGAGCAGCCAGTTGGAATCTGCTAAGTTAAATCAGGACTTGAAAGTAGCTACCATGTCAGTGTTGGGCTCCTCTACCTTCTGTTCCTGCTCAATTTATCTGATAGTTATCGCAACCACCAGTTAGTTCTCCATGTATACATTCCCTTCTGTTCCTGTTATAATGTCACAGAATCACACAGAATGGTTGAAGTTGGAAAGGACATCTGGGGGTCATCTTGTCCAAACCCCCCTGCTCAAGCAGGGCCACCTAGAGCAGGTTGCCCAGTACCAGGTCCAGATGGCTTTGAATATCTCCAAGGAGAGAGAGTCCACAACCTCTCAGGGCAATCTGTGCCAGTGCTCAGTCACTCTCGCAGTGAAAAAAGTGTTTCCTTTATGATCAGACAGACCCTCCTGTGTTTCAGGTTGTGCCCATTGCCTCTTGACGTCAGGTGGTAAACATATTGCTGTAGCAAGTAGAAGCAGAAATGTAACCTCTGTTACGCCTATGATCTATAGAAAAAGGACAAAAAGGCCATCTACTAACTGAAAACTTCGTACTCTAAGAAAATGCCTGTGTTTTTGTTGTCAGTTGAAGGGCTCTTTACATGCATTTGTCCATGGGAAGTACCAGTGGTATGGTCTTACACTGCAAGAAACTTTTCTGTCAAGCTTACTTTTTGACTCTGTCAGTACAAAATCAGAACAAAATAGACTTGTTTTCTTATATACGAGAGAGGATCAGACCTCTGCGCATGCCACAACCTCTGCCTTTTTATCTTCTAGATGATATATCTTCAGTTTATGCACATGGTCTTTGCTACAGTGGCTTCTGCAGCACTTTACTGGTTCTCACCAGCCTGTCCCTAGGAGTTACAGACTGATGTCAAATAGTTATTTGATATGTATGTGCCCATGTCATACACTTACAACATAGTGTTCCTTGCTTTCTGCCTCCACCTCTTTGTCTTAAGATTTCCAATAAAAAACCCTCTTACTTTCCAGTCCCCACCAGCAATCTCCAATACACAAAAGTGGGTTGTGGATTAGATGCAGCCTTGAGTAGAATTGGCTTAATGTCAATTCCAAATTTACTTCTCCTTGTCTTCATCTCCAAGGATGGTACCTGCAGAGGACAGGGGGATTTTTAACACTGTATTTCAGGACCTTGGTTCTGCTTTGTTGACTCTAAAGATGTGTGATATATATGACAAAGACTGAAAGCCATTAGAGCCCCCCGTTCAGTTGACAGTATCATTTTACACAGTAGTTTATTGCCTGCATGTTATCTTTCGGGAGAGTAGGAAGCATCATTGATTTTAACTTGACTTTTCTTTTGTTCGCTTAGCAAATAGGCATTGTGGAAAAACTCTCAGCTTTACCCAAAAGTCTTTTCTTTAAATATCACAGATGAATGAGTTAGGCCCGAAATATAGCCCTTTGTGAAAAATGGATACAGAACCATAGTGTGAGTATGACTGCTGAAGGAGTTTTGCTAGACTTTACTAAAAACATTTAAGTTAAAAAATAAGCTGTTTTCTGACCCTACTGAAATCTCTAACACAGCAGTATTTTACTGCTTCATAAGGACTGGTGAATGTAACTCACGAGTATCATTTTCATTTGTCCCAAATATGTCATCCTTCTCTCTTCTAAGTCTTTATATCATTAAAACTACCATTCCTATCACAGGAGCAATCAGTGGAGCAACGTGGGGGACGAAATAACTCATAGCTAAGCCATAGATGGAACAACTGAATTAAAAAATAACAGGGTAAAAAAGCTTTCCTAATTTGAACTAGACTTGATATTTTTTAAGCTGTCTTTTTATTTTGGAAATGTGTATTAGCTGCAACCAATAAGGTGTTGAATGACAATGATCTTTCTTACAAACAGCTCACAGCACTGAGAGGAATGTGACCAGTGCTTTCATTTTTGTGGGGTCCTGTCTGTACTGTGATATGGCTTTACCAAAACACAGACACACCAAAAATGCTAGAGGGGTTTCCATTGTCCTTCACTGTTATCTTCTCTCTTGGTCATAAATCTATGTTAGAAAAATGATGACAGACTCAAAATAGGATTCAGCCTCGACTCTTAGTGGCGGGTCTAAGCTGTGCCTGCTGATGTAAAGGTGAACGTTGTCAAAACACTTCCGATTTCCTCTCTGACATGGGTTTTTGTCTTGTGCATAAAATTGTGCATATTTTCAGTTTTTGTTAATTAGGAGCAACTCAAAAAAACATAATGTGAGGACTGGCAAAGGTTCATCCCTTTACTTTAAAAGAAATAAGGAATAAAACCACAGAACATGCTCTTTAAAATGTTTAGCTGGACACCAGCACTGTGCCCATTGACAGACACTGAATAAGCCTCTATAAGTAGCATTGCCAGTAACATTCGGTCTAACTTGCAGCACCTTGGCCCTCCTAGCACTGGGTCTCTTTTGAGAAGACCTCTCCCATGTTCTGCACCATGCCAAACTGGGTGGTAGCCTCCACTTTGGGCAGCTGCTCACTTGGGCAGAGACCACAGCGACATTTTGAAAACTGAGCAGGTAATTGAGTCAGAACGGATAAAATGTACCAAAAACAAATCAGGAGAAACGCCTATAATGAAGATTGATTGATTAATACAATTAAGTGTGGGCAATTTGTCCATTTGTTTGGTGTCCTTAGGCTGTGATAATTCCACAGTTTGTGTAGCTGCTTTACTATTTAATGGTAGATTGTGTTAAAGAATGGATTGATCTATTGACATTTATAGCAAGGTAAGCATTAAAATACTCTGCTTGACTAGCTAAGGATTTTCTATCTTGCTGGAGGTCTCTGAATAAATTGATAAGTAAAATGAAACTGATGAAAAATTCCCCCTTAGGTCTTCTCTAACCACTGGGCTTCATCCTGCCTTTTTCAGTTGCTTTGTGAGTCTAGTCCTTTTCTCATTTGCTTCTCTTCCAGGTATCAGACTAAAATGTTCCAGAAAATTGTAGCTTTAAAAGTACTCTGCATTAGCTGAATGCAGCAGGCATGTAAGCAGTCACTTATGCCAGTGACATTAACCCCATCTTCTTTAACAAAGAGAAATGGGAACTAAGCATATAATCTATGAAATCAGGCTGTCTTGTCTCCTTCTTGTAGCATAGCATAGATTTTCATCCAGTTATTCCTGTATTGAACAGAGATTCCCGTGTTTATGTGGTGTCTAGGCTTCAGACAAGATATCTTGTCCCTCTTAAAAGAGTTTAGAGGTGGTGAATACTCTTTTCCTTCAGTATTTGCTTCCACTGGTTAACCACCTTCATTGCCAGCGTGTGTAATTTCTCTTTTGAAATTGCCTGAGATTTCAAGTTGTTGGTTCTTTTGTAATTGGCAGACTGTCTCAGAGTGATAACTGTGCATAAGACCTATCATCTCTGAATTTGCCTTTGAGCTAAACACAACTAAATCCATTAAGGCCCTCTTTACACAGCCTCTTTCCTCCACCCAGAAGTCTTTTGGCCCTCAAAGCTTCTTCTTTAATAGCCTTTCTAAAGTATGTTTAAAATGAAAAGGTATTTAAAAAGGAAGTTCAAGTATCATTCTTGCCAATGCTGTGTGCTATTATGAAAGAACAACCCTCTCCAGCTTGCCGTTCTCTCTTGAACCATGCAAGGTTCATGTTAATCCTCTCAACCTGAGCATCACCCTGCAAACTGTTTTTCAGGTTTTTTGTCTTCTGTGATTCCTGCATCTTTTATACAGTAGAGCATCTATATAACAATGTGTAAAGGAGCATTTGCTAACCTCTCCGGAGGAGATGCTTGGATGAAGTTATTGATGAGAAAGGGAAGAAAAAGAAGAAAGAACTGAAATGCTGTAATCATGTGCATCTGTCCCACAGGCAGGTTATTGGATACTTGTGAAATAGTGGTATGCTGGGGGCAAGGTAACTCCATGAAGTCTCCTAAAAGTTTAAATGTATTAGTTCTTTGAAAGGCAGTTGTGTTCCTCAATGAATTCTAGTGAAGATGTATTTAGTGAGTCTTTGGAAGAGTTATTCAGCCACTCAGGAAAGAAAAAGCAAAACAGTAGATCTTTGAGATGGAAGAAGTCACTTTAAGTGATCTACTCTATCAACATGTTATTTCCTAGCACTGTAGGACTGATCCCTTCAGTGCATTTTCTGGGTTTTCTGTGTGTGTGGTTTATTCAGGGGATTTGTGCAAGCATTGAGTGTTGGTGTGAATTAGCCTTACTTTGTTCCTTATATTTTATATGAAAACACCTGGAGGGCCATGCATTCAGGAAGTTTTAAGTTTTGGCACTGTTAGAAAGTTTTGGGTTCAAGGAATATGTTAGAAAGGATCAAGGCATTTTGTTCAGGGACTAAGAGTGAGAAAAGTTGGTTGTTCTGTAGACAGAATGCACAAGTAAAAGTCATGTGCACTGATAAGCCAAATTTTCTGAGCATTAGGAGTGAAACTTGCAGAGATTCACCAGATTAATTTGCCCCTTCCTTTACTTTATAGATGTGGAGCCCAGTTTTGCTGTAAAAGTTCCATATGGAGGGTAGGCTCAGGTGTCTTATAGCTACCAAGAAAACAGGATGCCTCAGCAGCCCTGGTTAGTTCTTTCTGCTCACAGAACATGGTGGTTGTTTTCAACAGGAGAAAGCACCTGAGGATCTCATCCACGTGGTATCACTGCACAGGTGTCACTGTGAACAATATTGTTGTGATACCAATTTTTAATGGGTAAAGAAAAAAACCCAGAAACTTAAATTCAGAATATGCAGCTTTCATGACAGTGTATTTTTTCATCCGTTTTATTGCTAAACTTCTTACTGTTTAAACTTTCTTACTGTTCAAAGAACTGACCAATCTCAAACTGTTTTGTAAGATTTAATATTACTGGATGGACTGCTATAGGTAAGGAATTAGTGCTATCTTACTGGGATGTTGATAATGTGGGATCGTTTTGCTCTTCCTATCAAAACAGCATGGATTTTTTTCTCACACAGTTCCTGCCTTTTTTTTTTTCTTTTTCTTCAAGTACTTTAATTCACTGACAGTTTAACTGATCAGTGTGACAAAAATTCACTTTTAGTTTAGCCACTGACTCTTATAAATGCTATAGGCTGAAGAAAAACATCTTTTCAATGGCTCTTTGAAAACTGAGATTAAAAGCTATCAAAGAATACAGATATTCCTTGACTTAGGGGTATGTTTGAACACATGGAGTAGAAAAGGCTCATACATATCTAGTTAGGCAAACAGTTTAGTTTCCACAAACCCCCAAAGAGCACTATAAATGAAACTGATATATCTGAATTTTGGAAGCTTCTTTGAAGCTTGTTTCAGAAAATGGATGTTTTCAACCCCACAAGTCTCCACAATGTTGTATTTTTAGCTGTCAATATTCTTGCACATTCTTATTTCATGTCAGCACCATGATATCACTGTCATGAATCAAGAGCGTGCACTGGTGATGATGAGAACAGCTTGGTCAGAAAAACCCCTGTGTTACAGGGGCTAGGCAGCTATCACTTGAGAACATGGGGGTTAATGGTGGAAGGCTTATTGCTTCAGTGACTGGTGGAAGAAAAATGAATTGGTAATTAAAAAACCAAAAATGTATCTTGTCCTTTGGTGAATGCATTTGTTCCTTTTTGAGCTGTAGAATGGCAGAAGAGTTAACAGTAGACAGAAAACTTAAAAATAGATATGAGGTGACTTTATATACTCTCTTTTCAAGTCCTCTTGCATGATAACAATAGTAAGCTGATGTAGGCTTCTTGGCACTAATACACAATAACTACAACCAGGTTAAGAATATGCATTCCTTTTTTTCAAGAAATATAGTTTCTTTAGATTCCTCCTACCAAAAGAATTACATATATATTTAATCAAAATCTAAACATTTTTCATTGCCCTGAACTCTGACCACTTTACTGCAAATCAGCTCAAATTAACCTGGTATGTCCACTGTCTCTCTGCTTCTGCCTGCCTCTTTTCTTTAGACGGTATCTTAGGTTGGTCTCAGTGTCTTGTGCTGGAAGGATATTCCCCTGACAATGTGGTACATGATACCACACAGGTAAGCAAGGTCATCATGAAGGGTGCATCTGACCAGTTACCCATCAAGGAAAGTGTGTGGAAGTTGCCTGAATTCCTGAGACATCCCGGACACAGTGTCAAGCTGACTCAAAACTGAATCTTTTGATGCAGAAGTGTAACAGCAACTTAATCTGACTTAGAGGGATGTCATACAAAATGGAGTTAATGTTTCTGATTTGGCTCTCTTACTGGAGCTGTCAGTCCTGCAAGTTGATATTTTGACCTTGCCTTTGTCCCTTTTTCAGGGAAAACTCCCAAGGCAAAGTTCATTTCCTTCTTTCTGCATTCTCCCCTGCCTTTCCTCTCCTGCATACAGGATATTATAATACATGGGTAAGGCTGAGTCTGCCCCCACCAGAAAAATCTGCTTTTTATGCATTTTTCTCTTCACTGGCCAGACATTGTTGCTGCAGTACAGAACCAATTTCATCCTTGTCAGGTAAAAGAATTTACTGCTCAATTAAAAAGTAGCCTAATGTAGAGCTTCCAAATAAAACATGTAAATTACAATGCCATCCTTACCCTTAGGCTATAGGCCAATGCCTCTGTCCACCTTGGAAAACAGACTTCCTTCCTCATGGTTGTCCTGTTTTTTTAGCATCCTAAAATGACTACAGGATGCTACTGCTCTCAACAAAGCTGCTTTTCTTTAATGTCAACGCTAGCCAGCTCAGCTTTGGGAGCCTCAAAAAGATTTTTAGTCTCAGTCTCCCTGTTTAGAGGGACAGAGATTGCAGGCACATAGCAATTAAAGCATTTTACCTCTCATTACTGGCTATCTTTTTTCCTATGTAATTCTAGCAAAAGTCTGAATTGTAGAAATCAATACTTTTGCTGTTAATACTGTCAGAAAAGAAGCAGAATTATGTGAAGAGGTTGTTGAGGTCCCAAGTGGCTCATGAACCATATGGAAATGAATATAATGGAAATTCAGCTTTGTAAAAACTAAATAAATTAAACATAAAAAAGCTGTTAAAAGCATATTATAATAATATACAATAGTCTTAATAGAATTTATGTTACTCTCTTTTCCTCCTCACTTCATCTATATTGTTCAGTGGAGAGGATGGTCTTTATCTGTGGTTGAATCAGAACAGTGTATTATTTCCAAGAACTTTTTACATTGTTGTAGGTCCCGTGTGGTAAATAATACACCAGACTTTCACACAGGGACGTTGACGTAATATGATGTTAGCCCAAGATTGTTGGCTATACTTCTTGTACAATGTTCCTATATGATCCTGAGCAAGTCACTCAACATTTTTTGTATGGGATCACTAAGAGCAGGATTTAGTTGCCTAAAGATAAGCAGTACCTAATCCAGATACTTCCAGAGGAGACCTGGAACATATCAGGAGTGACAATGCAGCTCTGGGAGTGAGTGTGCAAGCCATGAGTGGTTTCTCCTTGATCCTGCTGGTGAAGGGACAAGGCTTAGGGAGGAGCAGACAGATCCTGTGGGTTACCAAGTGGCTTCACAACTGGTGTTGTAGACAGAAATTTCACTTTCAGGATTAAGGGACCCTTTTTAAATATTAAGGACTGATGGGGAGAGGTAGGATCCAGCTAACAAAGTGGGGTAAAAACATATTTTCCAAGAGGCTAGCCAACCTGCTGAGGGGAGCTTTTAACTAGGAATGGTGAGGGAGGGAGCTTACCAGAGTGAAATAAGTGATTAATTGCCCTCTACTCAGCGCTCATCAGACTGTATTTAGAATATGTGGTCCAGTGTGATCCCCCCACCCCTCCCTCCCTGATACAGGAAATAAGTATTTTTTTTCATGACTTGAACTGGAGAGAGTGCAGGGGAAGCCACCAAGGTGGTCAGGCCCTGGGAGGACAGTCTCCGGGACCAGGGCTTGTTCAGGCTGGGGAAGGGGTGTCTTGGGGCCTCAGCAGCAGCCCCTAGCACCTATGGGGAGGGGACTCAAGAGGTGGAGCTAGGCTTTTTGTAGTATTGAGACATGACAAGAAACAATGTGCATAAATTAAAACAGGAGACGTTCAGACCAGATCTAAAGAAAAACTTTTTCACCCTGAAGACAATCAAGGTTGCCCAGAGAGATGCCATTTCCATCCATGGTGGTTTTCAAGCCACAACTGGATAAAGCCCTGAGCAACTTGGTCTGATGACAGAGCTGACCCTGCTCTGAGCTGGAGGATAGATCAGAGAGGTCCTTCCAACCTGAATTATCCCATGATTGTATGGTCCTATCTTGACGCAACTCAATTTTGCCATGCCAAAGCTGTCTGGCTCATTTCATGTGAGGCTGGATGGACACACGGTTCTGAATTGCAGATGTGATAAGGATTCATGACAGAAAATAAAGTCATTTTTATCTATGCCAATAAAATATAAAAACTGTATTTTACACTTTAATATAAAATTTTACTTTTTTTCCAAATCCAGGCCTTATGAATGTTGGGTTAGTTCAATTTTCCAAACTAATGTAGTATCTTTGTGCTTCACTGTTTCTATAAAGCGGTTAGTGCTCATTCTTCATACAGGTGTTGCGAAATAAATGTGCATTTATGAACTGGTCACAGCGACTAATGTAGTAGAAAGTCCTTGAGGAAATTAATAATTCCATAACAGGATTTTAATCATGTAAAGTGAAGAAGGCATAGGATTACATATTTAATAAGGGAGATAAAACCTAGAGGTAGGGATCTGCTCATTAAAAGAGCATACTCTGTCCGGTGAGTTGATATGAGTCCTGTGAAAGAAATAGCAGGTGAGCATGTAACTAAAACTGAATGTCCATGTGTACTGCACATATGTAGTGGATACACACAAAGTAGAGGGAATTTAAAATTGAATTAATAAATCCTGCTATAGTATTTCTTACCTTTTGTATGCTTCACTACCAACCTTAATGCTTCCTGATCTAAAAGCTTTCTTTTTCCCCAAATGTCATATCTTTTAATGAAGTCTTTGGTCAACAAGTGTGTCATGCCAACTGCTCAAAAAAGAAGCAAAATAAAACTCTCGGATAAATTTCACATATGAGTTAAAATTGTTTGGATGGAATTAAAGCTTGTGCAAAATTATTGATCTGACACATACATATTTGTTTGTATATGCTCCAGGTTGTGCCTGGTATTCATGAACACAGTCACTTCATGAGAACAACCAGGTTGCAAAATGCTGTCACAGATGTTGTCAGCTTTTCTTATGCTGAAACTTCTGTCCTTGGTGGCCCCTTTCAGGTTGTGGTATGGTACAATGCAGTCTAACTACAATGCAGCTGTAGCTACTGGCACGGTGAGGTTTCAATGTACTGAAAGACCTCATTTTTCACATAGTGTGAAATTTGATAGAAGAGTATATACATTTATCTGGGAGAAAAAAAAAGGTTTTATATATGAAATTGTAAATCACCAGCATTTTCTTTAAATTTTAATGAAATCCAATATGGTACAGACTGCATAAAGCACTTTAAACCACTTCTTTGTACATGTGGAAAAGTATAAATAAATATGTCTTTCCTCTGTCTCCGTATTTTAGTTATTTAATAAAGTTTTCATAGGTAAAAATTTATACAGGAAAATAAACTTATTTTGGAATATGATGGCAAAGCCTCAAAACATAGCTTTATAAGTCAGACCAGAGGGGGACTGTTTATGTATAAGCTGAGTAGAAAGAACATACAAATGAATTATTACTGATAGGCAAATGGCTTAGCTTGTAAAAGGTAAAAGCAGAATTATTCTCACTGCAAAGTACTGTAGGAATATTTGCAGGCAAACAACATGTGCTTTATGCCTTTGCTAGAGTAGATAATGACCCTGTAGTGGCAATGAATCTCCTGATAAGACAGGCTTAAACAGTTGAGCATGTCCTAGTTTATATTAGAAATGGGTTCAGGGCACTATTGCTTTGAACCTGTGACTCATTTCCAATGAAAATGTTTCAAAAAGTTGTACACAGTCCTTGCCATTGGTCTCCTGTGCATTCACTACTGGTCAAAATGTCATTACCCTTTAGACATTGTCCAGGTTGAGCTGATCAGAATCAGAAAGGGTTCAGAAGGAAAAAAAATATATGAAGCAGTGTACATTTCACAGGCTTTGAAACTGACCTGTCCTTTTCCCAGGCTTCATGAAATTTGGTATTTATATCATTTGAAGTAAACTAGTAATATTTTTTAGGCAAAGGAAAAGTGTCATACAGGGTGGTACCTCGTAAGTGAACTTTTTGAAATTTTGATTTCGATATTGATAAAAAGCAGTTGCAAAATGCTGCAAAAGACTGAATATGTTCTACTTTTTCAAGTTTCTATATACGATTTACATGCAGAGGATCTATTCCTATGTAACCTGAAATGATAAAATGACTGGCCTACTAGATGAGGGGAGAGCAGTGGATATTGCCTATCTATCTGGAATTTAGGAAGGCTTTCGACATTGTCTCCCATAAGATCCACACAGAGAAGCTCATGAAGTATGGGCTGGATGAGCAGACTAGGAGGTAGACTGAGAACTGGCTGAATGGCTGGGACCAGAGGATCAGTGGCACAAAGTCTAACTGGAGTCCAGCAACTAGCAGTGTACCCCAGGGGTCAAGACTGGGTCTGATCCTGTTCAACATCCTCCTTACCGATCTGAATGACGGGGCAGAGTGTACTCTCAGCAAGCTTGCAGAGACACAAAACTGGGAGGATTAGCTCTTACACCTGAGGGTCATGCTGCCATCCAGAGGGAGGTTCTCCTGGTTTCGGCTGGGATAGAATTAATTTTCTTCCTGGTAGCTGCTATAGTGCTGTGCTTTGGATTTAGTATGGGAATAATATTGATAACGCACTGATGTTTTAGTTGTTGCTAAGTAGTGCTTACACTAAATCAAGGACTTTTCTCATGCTCTACGGACTGAGAAGGCTGGAGATGTACAAGAAGGTGGGAGGGGGCACAGCCGGGACAGCTGATCCAAACTGGCTAAAGGGATATTCCATACCATATGACGTCATGCTCAGCATGTAAAGCTGGGGGAAGAAGAAGGAAGGGGGAGGACATTTGGAGTGATGGCATTTGTCTTCCCAAGTAATGGTTACGCGTGATGGAGCCCTGCTTTCCTGGAGATGGCTGAACACCTGCCTGCCCATGTGAAGGAGTGAATGAATTCTTTGTTTTGCTTTGCTTGCGTGCATGGCTTTAGCTTTACCTATTAAACTGTCTTTATCTCAACCCATGAGTTTTCTCACTTTTACTCTTTGGATTCTCTCCCCCATCCCACCAGGGGGAAGTGAGCGAGTGGCTGGGTGGTGCTTAGTTGTCAGCTGGAGTTAAACCACTACGGATGTTAACAGGCTGGAGCAGTGGGCTGACAGGAACTTCATGAAGTTCAACAAGAAGTGCAAAGTCTTGCACCTAGGAAGGAACAACCCTGTGCACCAGTTTATGCTAGGGACCACCCAGCTGGAAAGCAGTTTGGCAGAAAGAGACTTTGGGGTCCTGGTGGACACCAAGTTGAAGATGAGCCAACAAGGTGCCCTTGCTGCAAAGAAGACTAACTGTATCCTGGGCTGCATGATGAGTGCTGCCAGCAGGTGAGGGGAACTGATACTTCCCCTCTACTTAGCACTGGTGAGGCCACACCTGGAGTACTGTGTTCAGCTCTGTGCTCCTCAGTACAAGAGAAACATGGACATACTGGAGAGAGACCAATGAAGGACCACTAAGATGATGAAGGGACTGGAGCATCTTTCCTGTGAGGAAAGGCTGAGAGAGCTGGGACCATTTAGCCTGGAGAATAGAAGTCTCGGGGGGATCTTATTAATGTATATAAATACCAGAAGGGAGTGCGCATCAAGGATGGACCCAGGCTCTTTTCAGTGGTATCTAGTGACAGGGCCAGAGGCAATGGGCACAAACAGAAACACAGGAGGTGCTGTCTGAACACCAGGAAACACTTTTTTACTGTGAAGGTGACTGAGCACCTGCACAGGATGCCCAGAGAGGTTGTGGAGTCTCCATCCTTGGAGATACTCAAAAGCTGTCTTGACGTGGTCCTGGGCAACTGGCTCTATAGGGGGTTGGACCAGGGGTTCCTACCAACCTCAACCATTCCGTGCTTTTCTGTGATTCAGGAGTGAAAAAAATCCACTAGATCTTGAGTACAGCCACGTACACAAGTGTTTCCTGCTCCACGTAACAGGAAAGGAATAAAAATAACAACCCTTAGAAGTTGTATAAGCTTCAAATCTTTCAAAAATAGAATTTTTTAAATTATTATTATTTATTTATTTATTTATTTTTTTCAGGCAGGAACAATCTCCATGGAGCTACAGTGCAAATTAAGACTAAGGTACATGGTCCATATGAACTGATAAGCATACAGAGGAGGAATGGAGCCCTTCGGGGCTATGGACTTCCCCCTAAATGAACAGTTGTTCAGACTACCCTTAAAAGCATCCATGTTTGCAGAGTCAGATAGCCACACCACAGGAGTTACTTTCAGGGTCAAACACTGTCAGCTCTCTTATTGAAAAGCACAGTGTAATATACCTTGGGCTGCAGTTCTCCTCAATGCCATCTTACAAATTTGACAGTCCAAGGCTCTGTCTAAGTATTGGGTCAAAGTGCCTGCATTGCTGGTGGAGGCATCGGGTGCTGTGCCCAGTGCTGCTCCCAGCACTTCAGCTGATGTCAGGCAGTCAGACCCAGGCAGCCACAGGAGGAGGCTGGCACAGAGGAAGTTAAATCTGTATTTTTGTATTGCTGTCTCTTTAAAAAGCTTAACATTTTCTTTGAATTTCATGCAAGGTTTTGCTCATCCTTTCGAGGAGACTATGTTTTTCATTAACATGCTGATAATTACTATCATAACTCCCATGGTTCCTTAGCAGAATATTGCACCCTTTACGCCGATCAAAAGCTTCCCTTATGGCAGAGAACTCCAGAAGGGTGATATAAAAAAATAGCCAAGAGACACTTCACTATGAAGAATAGTTCCCAAATTCATTGCCAGACTCAGGAAATGAAGAAGAAGAGATTTGTTTCTCTGTTTCTTTAGGAAGCAATAATAAAAGGATGATGCATCTATATCCCAATAAAGAAAAGCTTTATCCCTTTCTGAATTCTTAACATCAAGAAAAGTATGAAGGAAATTCAGCCATGTCTGTAATAATAATTAAAAAAAATCTAGTTTTGTTTGTTTTTAAGTGTGGTAAGGAGAAACTTATTTAGAAACCAGCCACAAGGCAGTAAAATTGATTTCTGGTTTATCTGGTATAGCTCTGAGTCTCTCACTGAGCTGGGAAATAATTGATTGCTTGAAGCCTTGTAGCAGTAGTTAAAAATTGATAAATGCTAAAGCTGGCACAGTGTTTTATAGGTTCTCAAGAATTGTGGAGCTTCCATATTTCTTTCTCATCACCAGCTCTAGATCATGAGGTGAAATTTAAAAGACGCTTCATCTTCGTCTTAGTAAATTATATTCAGAAACTCTGAGACCTTTTGCTGTGGGAAACAAAACAAAATCTTTAGTTACATAGTCCTGATCAGTAATGTATGAAGCCAAG
Organism: Ciconia boyciana; assembly: GCF_034638445.1. Classification (NCBI taxonomy): domain Eukaryota; kingdom Metazoa; phylum Chordata; class Aves; order Ciconiiformes; family Ciconiidae; genus Ciconia; species Ciconia boyciana. The sequence goes on along the minus strand of NC_132936.1, from coordinate 113,027,119 downwards.
TGAGCTTTTTTGCATGTCAATATATTGTTTTAGATCAACTGATCAGATTACATTAAAAACCAACAAAACATCTATGTCCATAATCATAATTTGTTAAATCAATGTCTAGAAATATTATTGGTATTGATAGCTAAGATGTAATCCCATGAAATGAACTGCTGTAAAAAACTGCAGAATTGGGTCCTATTTAGCAAAGAAATGCTGAAAGATTTCGTTAACATGAGTTTTTCTTTATTAGTGCAGGAAGTTGGCTTTTTATATCATCTGACTGCTGACTTTTATACTGGGGTAAACTTTAACATCTTTATTAAAATATAGAGAGCCAGATCTTCTCTCACCCCCTTCCAGACGCTTTACATACTGCCAGCAAGAGAAGGAGGTCCAAAAGTTGCTCAGGTGGTCATTTTGGATGAATATCTAGACTTTCATAATAATATATAGAGTTGTCATGTTGTGAAGAAATAGAGAGATTGAATTCTTTTACTTTAGATACTTACGGGTTTCCTGCACTGCATATAAATTAAAACAGATACTCAGATTAAACTAGTACTTATGGGGTCCTTGATACAGCCCCAAGCTGTAACAGTAAGATGGTTTATATAGAGAATCTAGTTACTAAGTGACTTATCTATAGTAATTCTTGTCATCCTGAGTAGTCCACATCAGAAATCTAAGACACAATGCAACTGTGTACAATATAGTTTAGAACCGTGAGCTGAAAACTAAATTTTATGTGAACAGTGACTGAGACTGAACTGCAAAACATGAACGTAATTTACCAACATAAACCCCTGGAATTAATTGTAAAATTCACTTTTACTTCATGTGTACAGAATCAGACTCAAAGTCCATGAGAAATTAATCACAATTAACTTTTTGTTTTCAAATTGTTAGCTATATGCACCTTACTACAGATTATCACAGCATAATTATGCTTTTTCCATATCAGATCAGTAAATACTCATCTTAGTTTCATAGCTGTTCTTCAGTGAAATAGGAAAGCAATAAATGAAAAAGACCAATATTAAGGCAAATTTCAGTACTAGTTCCTTAACTGAGTAGGAAATACAGCAGGCAATAGAGCTCAAACTCTGCCTTTTACATCTTCTTCTTATATTTAGAGGTAGGGCTCAAATTATTTATTTGCGAACTATTTTGCTTAGCAAACAAAAACATTTTAAATTGTTTCTGTAAACTCAGCAACTCAGTACTTATCTTCAACACTGCTGGCAACATCTGTGATCAAACTGCAGTTCCATTTGCAAATCAGTGAGACAGGTGATTAGCATCAAAATAGCTTGTTTATTGATAAAAATCCTGCTTTTTGAGGCTGGGGGCTTATGCTGATCTTCAAGTTGGACCACCTCCTGCATGATACATGCCTTAACATTTCACATTGCAATGCTTGTAGCAAACCCAATTGCCTTAGGAACACTGTAGTATATTGTTATTTTTCTTGTCAGTATTATTACTGTTTTAGAACATGTCCAGAGTATCAGTTAAGGTGATGAAGACTTAAAATATAATTACAATAATGATGAAAGTAAATCCTTCTCCTCCATTTGCTCCCTTTCCTTTTCTACTTTAGGACTGGTTTATCTACTGCCCCAAGAGAGAGGACAGAGAGGGAAAGAAATACAGGCAAACGCAACCCTATTCTGAAGGAGCTGCTTTCTCACTGTATCACAAGGCACTGAATAAACACTAATTAAAAAGTCCCTGGGGGGAGTGACTTTTTTTTTTTTAGTCGGGTTCTCCTTCCCCGATTTCACCTCCAAACCATGCTGCAGAGTCATCTGGAGCTCCATCAGAGCTGAGGAGACTGCGAGGCCTCAGCTTTCTCCTTAGCCTGCACACACGCAAACTTTTCTAACCCAATTAACTTCAGTACTCCAGTTCTAGTAGTGCTGGCAAAATAGGTATTAAACACACAGCTTTGTAACTAAAAGTGCTACATTCTCCCCATGCAAATAAGTGCATGTGTGTGCTTTTCATCAGCTTGAGCTAAGAGAGGTATGTTAATATAATCAGCATTACCTAGACTTGAAGGTATGGTGATGACTTGCCACCAGGAATTTCTTGCTGAGGAATGTTAATGTTGCCTTTAAAAATACATAATTTTACATGTATTAATTAAATTAAATTAAATTAAATACATTAGTGGAATTCTCTCCAAAAGGCCAGAGACTTCTGCTTGGCCCAGACAGCTAGAGTTTGGATGCTATGAGATAAAATGTAGGTAACCTCTTTGATCTTTGCTTGCCCTAATAAAATGTTTCTTTGAACAGTTTTTTAAGAAAAACCTCTTTAAACAAGAGAAGCTTGACTTACCAGAAATTTAATGTCTTTTACCCAAATCATTAATTTCCTATAGACAGTGAATTTGCCCTAGTAAAGAATGGCTCAAATTGAGCAATAAGATTCCAGTGGATCCCAGATGGTGCTTTGAGTTGTATTTGAAGCATGTATTTAAGACTGGCCTCATTCTGTGCCCTTTGCACCTAGTAAGAGTAGAACTTTTTCTGAACGCTCAAAGTTCAGGACTTGCTATCAATCTTCTGATTTCCTGCTCTCATCTTTCTGCAGCTTTTTGGGCTTCAGTGGATACACAGATTCGTAGGTGGGACACACTCGGATGCAAATGTTGTGCTCAAAAATATATACCTTCACAAATGCAAGACTGTGCTGAGATACTGTGCAAACAATGTATGTAATTCATCTGCCTAATAATTTATACCATTAAAAGTAGAAAAATACTAGTGTAGGATGCAAAACAAACAAGCAAACAAAAAATATTTCTTACTGTAGCAATCTCTTGCAGGTTAATAAGCAGTTTGCAGGAAAAAATCCTGTTTTTTTTTAAAGAGGCTAGATTTTAAAATTGTTAAATTTGTAATTAGCTTATCAAAAAACCCTACTGAAAGACGAGCAGAAAACCATCAGTTCCTACTCAAAGCTCTGAGGTATGTCTTTATCTAAAAAGAAACATGATGAATCATCACATTTGCACAGTTCTTTTCTTTAAATATTTTCCATTTCTACACAATTCAGATCACTCTGTTGCAATAAGAATGTATTGTCATTATATGACTTAAAGTATTGTCATATAATATGACAGCATCTTTCATTATGGAATCTAATTTCATTCTTTTGAATTTGAATTACTTTTCCTTGCTCATTACGTGTCTTTTCTGTAACTTTCATTACAGGCATTTTTCTTTTGATAATTCACAAACATCCATAACTTCTGATAACTTTGTCTCCAAGGACAGAAAGATAAATAGGGTATCCTTGAATAGTTCTAATCTTCTTGATCTTGAAAATGCCACCACATATTATGACGGGTGTTTAGCAGCATACAAACAGAAAAAAACCTGATTAATTGCTCTTTAAACAAGTCTAGCATTAGAAATGCAGATAACCTCTAACAGTGAGCTAAAATCTTCAAGTAGCTGTCAAACATGTTTCCAGACAATATTTAAAATTTGAACTGGGTTTATCATGCTATGTTGTATGATTCCATAAACTGGAATCTTATAAATGTCTTTAAAAATTCTTTATGTTTTATCTGAAAAAGGGGAAAAAAGATAAAAAAGAAAAAGGGATTCAAGCATATGCAGATGTCTATATCAGTCTGTGAAGTCCACAGAACAACACAAAAAAAATCGTGGAATCATCCACCTAGCTAATGTGGTGTGCTACCTGCTCAGCATCATGCCCTGATGGTCCATGTTGCACATGTGACAGTTCAATCCCAGATGCACCAAGAACAGAGGAGTACATGACTGGACATCCCAGAGAAGACAGCTCACTCCATGCAGCACTTTGGTTCATGTAGTCCAGGAAATGAGATTTTTGCTTTATTACTGAAAGACTATCAGCCTATAGATCTGACAAAGCAGGGTCTCAGGACTGGGCTTGCCTTGGGCTGAACTGGTTTTAGCTTGTTTGTACAATTGCCTAGTGGCCAAGAAACTCTCCAACCTGTTTGAGCTCCAGCCCTGAAAATACTGTGTATGGTAAAGTTCTGACAGCCCACTGTAGCCACTGTGCAACAGGCAATAGCACTTTATGGCAGTTGGGGCTGGGGGAAGCTGTTGCACAGTGCTGAGGTGTCTTAGCCTTTTACATAGCTCAGGGCCTTTCACTGCAATTCTATATCCTACTTTTCACTGCAACCCTCCACCCTTTCACCCACGCTGCTCTGGCAACATTCTCCAGGGCCCCTTTGGGAGTATTTATCCCTGGTTGTCCTCATGCTGCTGTTCTTGCACTGTTTTTCTCACAGCCTTGCACCTGCAAACATCAATACTGTTGTCATGGAGGATTCTTGGAAGTGACTGCCACCAATGTGAGAATCACCCCTACTTTCTCCCTTTTTTGTACGCCTTAGCTGTAGTTTTTGGTTTACATTGGGACATCCAGTAAAAGGGATGTGCAAAGCTTAACAACAACCAGCCCCTGATCAAAGTATGGTCCAACAACCGCTGCTTGCTGTGTAAGCAGGATCACAGCCTTGGACTTCAGGCGAGAAGATTTTGGCTTCCTCAGGGATCTGCTTGGAAGAATCCCAGCGGATACAGTCCTGGAGAGAAAGGGTCAAGGAGAGCTGGTTAATTTTCAAGGATCAACTCCTTCAAGCTCAAGGATGGTCCATCCCCACATGCTGGAAGGCAAGCAAAGGCAGCAAGAGACCTGTATAGATGAAAAAGGAGCTCCTGACAAAACTCAGTTATAAAAAGGATGCATACAAGATGTTGAAGCATGGTCAGATGACACAGGAGGAATATAGAGATACCATCTGAGCATGCAGGGATTGGATTAGGAAGAGCAAAGCCCACCTGGAGTTGAATCTGGTGAGGGACATGGAGGACAACAATAAAGGCTCCTACAGGTAAATTGGCAGTAAGAAAGAGTAGGGAAATGTGGGGCCTCTGCTGAATGAGGCAGAGGACCTGGTGGCATAAGACATGGAAATGGCCAAGGTACTCCATGTCATCTTCACTTCCGTCTTCACTGGTAAGGTTTACCTTCAGGAATCCCAGGCCTCTGAGACGAGTGGGAAAGCGTGGAGCAACACAAACTCCTTCAGTGGAGGAGAATCAGGTGAACCATTTCCAAACATATGAAGGACAAGAAAGTGATTGGGAGTAGTCAGTATGGATTCACAAAGGGGAAACCATGCCTGACCAAGATGATAGTCGTTATGATGAGATGACTGGCACAGTGAATGAGGGAAAAGCAGTGGATATTGGTTATCTTGACTGTAGCAAGGCTTTCAACACTGTCTTCCATGACATCCCGTGACTGTTCACTCAACTCCTGCTCAGGTTTTGGCCTAACACACAGCTCATGCTAAGTCCTGATATATGCTGGGACCAGTGCAATTAGGTCAAAGTGAGAGCAACATGAAGGCAGGACATGATGGACAGGAAGGGATAAAGGCCATTATGCAGCTGTTATCACCTGCAGCTTGCTGCCTCCTGCAGCCACCCTCATTACATATTAATTTTCCGGCAGTTTCTTCATAGTACGATGACTTACAGAAATGGTATAGACCAAATCTCCAAGCTGGAAGGTATAAATATGCCAGCTTACCAAGAAAGGTTTTGAAGCGAAGCTTCAAAATGTTTGAAGGACTGCTGAGGCTTTCGTGCTTGCCTGTGTCATACAGAGGATGCCTACACTGTGATGGAGGAGGAAGGATGAGCACTCTCACTGTTGGCTAGGTAGCTATTTTGCTCATAGGTTCACGAGTTATGAATTATGAGTTAAGAGTTACAAGTTATGAATTAGAGAACTTGTAAGTTAGAAGCCTAATGAATTAACAAAGTGATGAACTAGTGAATTCACGTTAGACTAGTCTGTACAAAGGGGATTCAGCCCTTGTTTGACATGTTTGTTTTCTTTGCTAATGAGCTCATAAAATAAAGTTTAATTTACACAGTACATTGTCCTGTAAACTTGAGAGATTCAAACAGGTTGTGACACATCCTCATAGACTAACTGATGAAGTGCAGGCTATGCAAGTGGTCAGTGAGGTGGAAAGAAAACTGGCTGAACTGCCAGGCTCACGGGATGATCAGTGGTATGAAGTCCAGCTGGATGCCACCACTGGTTAGTGGTGTACTCCAGGGATTATATTGAGGCCAGTACTGTTTAACATCTTCATAAATGCCTTGATGATAGGACAGTGCACACTCTCAACAAGTTTGCAGATAATATAAAATTAGGAGGAATGGTTGATACACCAGACAGTTGCACTGAGATTCAGAGGGACCTCAACAGGCTGGAGAAATGGCCTGACAGGAACCTCATGAAGTTCAACAAAGGGAAATAAAAAGTCCTGCACCTGGGGATGAATAATCCTGTGCACCTGGACAGGCTGGTGCCTGACTGGCTGGAAAGTAGCTTTGCAGAAAAAGACTTAGGGATCCTGGTGGACACCAGGTTGAACAGAAGCCAGAAATATGCCCTTGGGGCAAAGAAGGCCAACAGCCTGCTGGGCTGCATTAGGTAGAGCACTGCCAGCAGATCAAGGGAGGTGATCTTTCCCCTCTACTGGGTGTTTAAGTGTAATGCTATAGTTGGCAATGAGGAGATACTCTGTACAAAGTGTGTCTATTGGGGTAAAGTCTCTGGGGAGCTTACTTTGCCTCTTCTCTGAGCTGGGCAAACACATGCAAAAACATTAGATGTATAATTAGTTTGGTGTGGTATTTGGCCTGTGCTAATAACCCTGGCTGCAAGGCCAGGTGTATCGGAACAGCCACAGCAACATGGTCATATGATTATACAGCTTCTGTAGCTGATGCTTATCCAGCAGCTCAGGATATAGCAGGATCCTCCCCAGTATGCTGGCACCCATCTCTAGAGATGTTCTCTTCAAGGCTCAGGGCCATTTGCAAAAGTGGCTTAAGCATCATGTCTTGAACTCATCCCATGTAGCTGGGAGTACAGTCACATTTGAGAGGTTCTTGGTTCTCCGCCTTGCCAATATAAGGTGCCTAGAACAACCACAGATATTGATTTCATTGCCCTGGTTAGGTGCCATAGGCAGGGGGATTGGATCTGCCAATGTTCAGTAAAACTCCTAAAGGCCTGAGTGGCTTTTAGAAATAGTTTGAAGGACTTTAAATTAGTTAGGCTCTTAAGTCACTTCAACAGTTTAAAACTGGACCAAAGAGGCTGGAAAAGCAAGACTACTTTCACCAAATTGCATGAAATAGTTGACAAATCTAAATAAAGAAAGCTTTCTCCTCAAGGCACTATCTGCTTTTAAAAATTAAGAACTTGGGTCCAGAACAATTACATAGAGGTGTCTCAGTTTTTTGTAGGATTGTAGTATAAGTTAGGTTTCTAACTAGGATTTATGACTTTCTTTGTATATTTGGACCCCAATTCATGGTCCTGTGAGAAGGTCCATGGAGGTTATAGATCTTGCAGACTGGGCCCTTCTCTATAATGTTTAGTAATGAAAAAGACAGCTTTAGAAATGAGAAATTGTAAGTAAATATGACTGCTTCACAAAAAAATAATGTCAATTTCTTTTTATGGGCTGTTAGATTTTTCTTTGGATTCAACATTTTTATTGCTGCTGAAAGGTTTTTAGTGCTGAAAAATGAAATACAGAAGTAATCCTAAAACATCGGAGTTTGGGAGAATGGCCACATTGGTAATTACCCATAAGCCTTCAAAACACAGCAAGGAATGTTTCTATGATTTATTTCTATTGCTTAGAAAAATCTAGAAAGCCTGTACAATATAGCATGCCCTGATATTATCTTTACCTCAGCAACCTTACTGAAGCTTAACTTAATGAAGTAATAAATTCAGAAATGTGTTTCCGCATGCATTTGTTTCATAGATTTATTATAGATAAATCCACTTATAAAATGCATTGGGATGAAAAGTCTACACTGCCGAAACTTCCTAAATACTGATGCATGTATTACAGTCTCCATTACCAATAATATATAGAAGGTAGAACATTTACTTTAATGATGATGAACAGAGGCTAGACACAGACTGACTGCTGTACAACATGTCAGTATGGTTAAGTATAATTCTCAATAGCTGTTAAAAGGAAAAGGGTATTGCCTCTATATAACAGGTAAATAATTTCATATTTGTGCAATATATTTGCTCGTGTTCCTATTTAACCTATATGGAGACTATAGACTTAAAAGCAGTTAGACAAATTTACTTATAGGAATACATGAATAGTCTAGATCCTTATGAGTCTGCTCCAGTCCTCACCAGACTGAGCAGAAATATTTTCATTGCATCAGACCCTTCTGGGTGAAGAGTTTAGGGTAAAATTGTGACTTGCTTAAGAAGAATAGCAAGTTTCCACTAACATTTCTGGAACCCCACACTGGCAAAAGTTTTGGCAGACTGCGCACACAATATATCAAAACATGTTTTATTTTGTAAAGCATGGGTATGCTTATAACAAAAGAATATAACTTTCAAAGGTTTTTAGTCTTCAACCTTGAAGTTAACAACACTTGTAAACATTTAACAATGATCATGTCTGTGAGAAACCCTGCCAGTGAAATCACTACAATACCTAGCAAAATTTTACTCATCACCATAAGGAGCTCCTCACAGTAAGAAGGAAGAGAACACGAGGTCTGTCAAATTAATTTTAACTCAGTATCACCTGGACTTATATTAAGACTTAAAGGTAATTCAGAAATGGCTTTTGCAATGTTTGAGAACTTTCCCTTCCCTTCTCTCGGCTTTTTTTTTAAGAAGCTGTTTCAGACGTGTTGGAATGCCCCTCTATGCATGGTGCTTCAGTGGCTGTCATTTGAAAGATTTCACTCATGGATGACAGTAAGAAATTAAGTATTTAATATTGATTCAGCTAAACCATAATATTTAGCTATCTGAGCCACTGAGATGTGTCTTAAAACTTTATTCATAAAGTCCCTACAGTATTCCTTCTTAAGCCAGCCTTCCAGAAAAATATATTCCCTGTGATGTACGGTGGGCTTCAGAGCATTCGGGGAAGCTGGTGACTGTAGTAGGGTGTGCCTCTCACGTGAAAAGAGCCTGGCCTGAATAGGAACCCAAACTGTAAGAAGACTGTCTTCCCTTGAGACATTAGGATTGCACAGGTGGATGTAGGAATCCATGTTAACTCACTTGAAAAGTTTTATATCTATCATCTGAGCTAAAAATGAAATTTTTTCAACCCAATTGAAATTAAGTTTTGACAATTTTATTGGATTGCACTGAAAGCAATATGTTTCTGCGAAACATAATTTAGTCAAATCCGTATTTTCAGAAGAAAAGTGTTTTATCAAGAAAACTTTCCTAGTTCTCTCCTTTATAAACATACTGCCTGCACTTCATGGTTGCCCATTGCTTATGATGCTAAGCACATAAAGAAAGTATAGGCATTTTCAACTGAATTTGTTCAATAGCCCACTGGATCTCCTTTCTGATTTTCTTTATAAGTAACACCAGAAATGAAGATGAGATATTAATCTGTGAAGTCATACAAGTTGAAGAAACTCATAACCATCTACTTGTCTTACATAGGCATTCTTTTTGAAATCTCCTATAACAGCAGGTATTTGTGTGCATATGTTCGAGCAGGTACATACTTATGACTTTAACATGCCCATGGACCTTTGAGCTGCACTTTCCACACACTCGTGCATGCATATAAATCTTAGAAGGTATAACTGTACATGAATAGTAACCTCTACCAAGGCCTGTTATGGAGGTGCACAAGATACCTTGAAAACATGACTGCAAATGACAGCTTCAAAATGGTTTGTCTGTATCAGCCCCATTTCTCCTTCATGTCTCCATGTAAAGATGAGGTTGTGCATGGCCTCTGACGTTCTAGATATGGAATTATGTACACATTCATACTGAAGAAGAACATTTGACAACAGCTTCTTTTTCAACAATGTGTTGCAGATTTCAGTGCATTGCATTGAATCGTTTAGAGAAGGCTGCAAGAATATATCATTGTACTACTGCATCTAAACAGACTAGCAAATTAATAGGAGGTTAGGATTATGCAGCTGGAATTATTTGTGTGGTAACTACCATAAAGTTGTGATTACATCCTGGAACTGCTTAGTAAAGAAATTATTTTTTAAAAAAGGCAAGGTGTTTCCATAGAGTGACTTCTTCCTTTAGCTCACAGGCAATATGCAGCCTTCAAAGAAACTACTGAACATTTTACTCATTTGAAAACAATGTGATGTACAAATTCACTTGTGAAAATACTGATCTGTTGTTCTTTGAAAGTGCACATACGCATGTAAATGAGAACAGTTTGGCCTGAAAGTTACAGACACAGTCTACACTGTTACCCAGAATTTTCTAAGAACATCTGCAGCGTATCCTGAGATTCTTTTCTGTGACTGAAAGCAAACTCTGTGCTTTTGGGATCTGAATATAGTAATTCAAAGCCTTTTCAGTACAGAGAACAACTGCGTATTGTTTAATTTGTGAGACTCCATTAAATGACAAAACTCAAAGTCCTTTTCACTGACGAAGGAAGCAGCTTGCATTACTACAAGTCCCAAGGAACCAGCTATAGATTTACAAAGTTAGCATATGGATGTTTATACAATTGCATCTAACTGCAGATGATATGTTTGAACCACATTTAATGGTTGTTGGATTAAGTTCCATTCACATACATACCCCTTATAAAGAATATGTGATGATAGTAATAATCTAAGGAAAAGGAGACAAACCTATTTTAATATACCTACGTTGAACACAGATCATACTATGTGTGCATATATGTGTTCAATCCAACTGTGGTACACTTAAATACTCTCAGAACGTGTGATCTAATCTTGTCCTCTTTACACCTTATTCTATTCAACAAATTTAGATCCAAATACGTAAATAGTTATGCTGTCTGGCACTGCATGTTTTGGTGAAATTTGGGTCATGTTGAAATGAAAAAATAGCTTATTGCACAGCTTTCATATTAGGGGCTTGGGATTTCGTCTTTCTGAGAATGAACCCCTGCTCACAACCTGCAACTACCATAGGTATCATTTTGGTCTTTTTTAAGTTCCCTTATCAGATTGATTTCCCCTTGTGTTTGCAACTATTCCCACCTTGGAGTTGTTTTGTAAATATTAGAACAGCAGGACACACCTGTTTGTACTGGGTGAAGAAATGGGCTTGCTATTTTTGGTACAATTGCTCAAAAATTCTCATAACTAACAAGAAGCTCTACTGTTCAAGGTCTGATAGACCAGAATAGCTGCCTGGACCATGGTGGGAGAGCCACTGGGTTTTTAATAAATTCAATAATTACTAGAAATGATAATACAGTATGTTGTGCATTGTATAGAGAGAAGGCTTTTGTATCATCACCTGATGATTACAAAGATGATTACAGGTGCTTGACAAAGTCCAACAGTAATTCTTAGTGAGAAATTCAATTAATACTGCCCCTCAGTCCAGGGTACTACTTTGTAAAGTGGCTCAGCCCCAACCTCTGCTCCTTTGACCTCCTGTTTCTGCCAGCAAGCCTGCCCTCATCTCATTCATCCCCACAGAGCTCTTCACATTGATGATTCAAAGTTTTACTTAATTTTACTTTTCTGAATTGTGGTCCTGATACAAAACTCACAGTAGTGTATTTTGGCTCCCATAGGGATGCTTTGCATGCACACAAGTGCCTGGTTTGTGGTCACATTATCCATACAGTTGCTTAGTATTCCTAACAAGTTATTATCATTTCTTATTATAACCCCTATCACAAGTTATGTGCTTGCCCCTAGATATCCCTATTCTTGAACCAGCAAGTGGAATAGTTAATCTTAAATATTTTGAGAATCCTTTGATTTCTCAGTGCCATTTAAACTAGTATCACAATCAACACAATAAGCTAGCATATTTTCATTGGTTTAAACGTTTGACACAATTGTATAGTGACTGGCTCAGATGCAGAAAACTGAGATGCTAAGTAACATTATCTCAGGTTAAGTCCATTGTAGCATACTAAATTTATTGAGGACTGTTGTCTGGCAGAGTCCTAACATCATGGAATAGCCTGAGTCTATGCTATTAAACTTGTAGCCTCTAGAGCAGGATAAGTACCTCAGATTGCCAATATGGGATCATCCTTGGCCTGTGCTAACTCTTGAACTATGTCTGCTTATTTTCTGGGAAAATGCTAGATGTCCTGACTGAAACTGTGGCAGGGACCACGCAAGTACCATGAGAGTAGAGGCAATCGTGTCCATTGCCTATGTGAGCTCCGTGGCATCAGTAATTTCCTCATGTTGATGAACTATCCTGCATACGATCTGTTTCAAATTCCCATTCATTCAGAAAATATCAAACCCTATATAAAATTCTTTCAAAAAATCAGGGTTGGAATTAGTATATGTCAGTGAGCTCTGAAATACTCGAATATGGCTTCAACATGTAAAGCACAGTATATTAGGTCTATGTACTTGAAACAGCATTTCATTTTCATAACAGAATAATTTCATGAACTTAAGGTCAAGTTTTTTCTTCCCCATCCCTTCCCCCATTAAATTTGAACTGTTGTTTTGAGGAAAATACAGTATTTGGTTGAGGGAATAATATATGTCAGTCATTGCAGAATTAATTTCTGTACATCAGCCTTGTTCTAGAGAACTTAAATCTTTGCAGTGAACATCTCTGTAGGCACTGTTTTCTTCCCTTAACTCTCCATATATAATTTTATGTGACAACTTCTCGTGCATGTTTACTATAATAATGATGATGCAAAGGTGAGATAACTCAGAGGCTTGAAATGCATGCAGGAAGCCTTCAGATCTGATATTTAACACTGTTCTTGTTTAAAGCTCAGCTACAGAGACAGTAGCATTTTGATTCAAACGTGCAGTGCAGCTGGCATATACGAGTGTTGAAGCAATCTTGAGACTAAGGACTATTAAAATATAGAACCATAGCTGGCTGTAGAATACCAGGAATATAACTTAACTTTGGTGTTTCTTAATATTTTGGACTATTTATGGTGAAAAATTATTAACATCTTTGTATGTTTTTTCTAAGGATAAACTGACACACACCTCAGACACTTATTCAGCTTCAGTATTTCATTCTTGTTACCATGTGTGCAGGATGTAAGGAGACATTTCCATCTGCGCGATTAGTTTCTCTGACATGGCTGCAGAAGAGTGCCTGAGAATGCTTCTTATACCAATTACATCAACTATTTCTTTTTATCACACTCAGCCATCTACAACCATTTGCGTTCCCATGTGCTAGAAATGCAGCTGCTGCCAAGGCTGGAGGAGCCTGAAGTACAACAGGGAAAGCGATCGATTGGCATTTGCAGGAGGGGTCAGTCATCAGAGCAGTTACATGAGCACCTCTTGTTCTCCAACACACTAACGATGGCTGTGACATTGCCTTCCCCAGGCCATGAGAAACCAGCTACAGTATGCCACTGACACATTGATTGTGGGTTTTGATGGAAAGAAAGTGGGTCTGGTAACTTCCATTTCTACTACTACACACGTGCTAATTCCAGGACTGACAGCTACTGCCAATGGATGAGGGGCTCTGCACTGCACTGGGAGTAAGAAATCACAACGTGACCAGAAGTCAGCTGAAGAGCTGTAAGTGAGAAGACTAATGGGAATGGCTGCCCTTCCAAAAATCAGCATTTACTGCCTGTAATTGCACAATGAGATATAAGAAAAAGTATCTTATGTGTAGGGTCTAGCAGATGCTTTGAGTGCCTTCTAGTTGGGTTAAAAGGTAGCCTTTCAGTTATCTCCAGTGCCAGAGCTGATTTCACACATCATGCAATGTCCAGCAATGATTTTCAGTGTCTTTTGTTTTCAGTGTTTATAGAGGAAAAACATTGTAAGGAAAGATAGATACCTCAATTAAAAGGAGCAAGCCCCATTGCTGGGGAGGGCATAGTGTGAAAATCTCTGATGTCCATACAAGGTGAAATCCAGGAAGGTCTCTAGTGTCAGAAGAGTGACAGAACTGGCAGGTCTGTCTCCACAGCCTGCACATGACAGACCCTCTGATGGGAAGAATGACCCAGAGAAAAGGAGCAAGCCAAACAGCTTGACACCTAGGAGATTTGGTACCTTGGCTATCTCCAGGTGCCAGAACTGTGGAGTGGGACCAGTTTGGGTCATTCAGAAACTGGAGGAGCTAGACTTGAAGCTGTGGAAGTTGAGAGAGACAGAAAATAGTCCCTAGATGCTTGCAGTAGTTGTAGCTTCAATAATGCGTAATTTCTACTTTGAGCAAGACTCCGATGGGGAAATGCAAAGGGAAAAGAGGGTCAGGAAGAGATGTATGGCAGAAGAGAGTAAGCTGAGGAGCAGGAAACAGGGTTTTGTGGCTATTATTCTGCTGGGTGCTAACAAGTAGCACAGTTTGCAGAGGATGGCTTGGCCAGCTGGGGTCCAAAGGAGGCCATAACTCTCAAACCACCGTGTCAGTCCCCAGCAAGCTTCAGTAAACTTTTTAAATGCATTTCACTGCAGCTGTTAGCAATGAAATGGACAAACGCTCCATCTCACCAACTGAAAGAAAGGGTCATTTACTGGGGAGCTTAGAAAAAAATAAATTTCCAATGAACTGGAAAGCCTGCTGTTTAACCAGCTTTAATGGTAACAGAGTGCTGTATCAATTGCTTTCAACACAGAAACTGTCACTTCTTTTGGAAATTTGCATCTTTTAAATGCATATTTTCAATCAACACTTTAGACTTCAGAGCTGTCACTGCCTTCACATGCCACTGCCGTTACTGCAATCACAAGTCATTGCTTATCAGACTGATTGCCAGCAGTGCACTTCTGCCACAACTGTCAACACAGGTGGTTATAAGCTTTAATAAAATAGTTTAAAGTGTGTTTGTGCATGTGTGATTGGGGGAGATAGAGAGGGAGAGAGAGAAAGAGACTAAATTGCACTTTTCAATGCTCAGGTGGTAGAGCTGTTAGAGGATTACACAACAAGGACAAAACAGAATGAAGTTATCAACTGTTCTAATTTTTTAAAAAAAAAAAAACAACACAAACCCAAAACTCTCAGGTAATAATCAAGTTTGGAGATGTGCATCTCTAACACCCTTTTGGCATGAAATAAGCAACAGAAGTCAGGAAACCTCTAGGCATGCACAACAACTCATATTTGTGGCAACCTAAAATAAGGATTTGAATTACAGTGTGTTTTCTGCAGACAATCTTGTTCATGTATATCTAAGTACCACCAGCAGATAAACTGTTTGGGTTAAAAGTTGTCAAACAGTAACTAACACCACAAGTTGTACAAAATTATCTGATGTCTCTAACAACATCTGTCAACATTTTTTTTTATTGTAATCTCATACCCCTGAAGATGGTCGTAAAGGCGTGACCTTCTGATTTAAAATAGCAAGTGTGAAAAAGTTTTGAAGCTCCATTACAGATCCCGCATGTATAAGACTGTCATAGTCCTTGCATGTTAAATCATCCTGTTACAAAGGTCTAGTTTGTGAGTACTTACAAAGGTCTAGTTTATGAGTACTTAGCCAAGGTAGACTAGTGGTACTGAGCAAAGTTGACAGTATAACTAGAGCTTGTTCAAAATTTTCTGAGATTTGTTTGCTGTTGAAAATGTTTATTCATTTGACTAAGCATATTTTGCTGGAAGAAAATTCATTAAAATTTTTGTGACAAGCATTGTATCATTATTATTAATCTGTTACAAATCATTTTAGGTATTTATAAGTATTGTATCATAATACTTAAAGAAGATTTGCAAAATAATGTTTCAGTATTATTTAGTGAAATTCTTTGATCTTTGCAAGATAAATTCGGAAATAATAAATGTTTTTTCCTAAAATTCATATCTATGATGAAATTTTTGGTTAAGTTCCAATAAATGGATTTTCTCTCACCATGACTTGATTTATACTAATTTTATTTGTCTCTTCCCTGAAAAAAAAGTGGGCATGCAAGTTAAAAGCAAACATTATAACTGCATTCTGGCAGAATAATACCCCATCAAGTTGAAGGTACTTCATGCAGTCCTGGAAAACCAAAACACTAAATATACTTTGTATAACTAATACTAAAAATATCTCACTTATGAGACTGATGACTGGGTTACTCTTGGACACTTGATAAAACTGAAATAAAATAAGCAAAAAATAACAACTTGCATTCCCACTCGTTGTGCACATCTCATAAATATGTTAAAGGAAAGCCTACTTTGAGCAAAGTCTTCTGTATGGTAGTCCTCAATATCTATGTCACTGATACACTAATGTGTATGAAAGAGGTTCAGACAAAGTGATGGTCCATGGCTCTTCACCTAGTGGTATCTGAACCTTCTCTGTGAAAAGTTGACCTAAATACAGGGAATATTTAGACAGGATTTTGTATGAGTATTTTTCCAGCAAAAAAGAATGTACAGCTTAAACAGGCCTCTGTTCAATACTGCACTGTCGTGGTTTAGCCCCAGTCAGCAACCAAGCACCACACAGCCACTCGCTCACCCACTCCCCACCCCCGGTGCTATGGGGGGAGAGAATCTGAAGAGCAAAAGTAAGAAAACTCGTGGGTTGTTTAATAACAGTTAATAATTGAAATAAAATAAAAAAATTAATAAATTATAATGAAAAGGAAAACAACGAGAGAGAGAGAGAGGGAACAAAACCCAAGAAAAAAACAAGTGATACAACCACTCACCACCCGCCGACCGATGCCCGGCCAGTCCCCAAGCAGCAATCACTACCCCCAGCCAGCTCCCCCAGTTTCTATACTGAGCATGACGTCATATGGTCTGAAATAGCCCTCTGGCCAGTTGGGGTCAGCTGTCCTGGCTGTGCCCCCTCCCAGCTTCTTGTGTACCTGGCAGAGCATGGGAAGCTGAAAAGTCCTTGACCAGTGTAAGCACTACTTAGCAACAACTAAACCATCAGTGTGTTATCAACATCATACTAAATTCAAAACACAGCACTATACAAGCTACTAGGAAGAAAATGAACTCTATCCCAGCCGATACCAAGACAGCACACACCTAGCATAGCCTGATGTGAAAATAGGCATGCTACTTTACTACAAGCATGCCATAACACCTCTGCTGGTATCACAGAGGAATAGATGAATGAAAAATGGGATTTAATATGAGTTAATAAATCTAGGGCAGCTAAAGTTTGCGATTAACTGACAACTGAATGCAGCCCATGGCTTTTTTTTTTTAATTCTGTACAATAGAATGAGAGAACTAAACGTAACTCCAACATCCCTTCATTAAACAAAGGAAGAATCTTCCAACCTGGAACTCTTTATTTGCTGAGGTGTTCGAGGCATCTTTCTCAGCCTTCACTGCGTACGCAGCTGGCTCCTTCTCCAGTTTTTTAATACCTGCTCTGGATGTCACTATATTGTGGAAGTTATCTTTTGGTTCTAGAGATGTACGAGTAGCCATTTTTGTTTTGTAGTTACTAATGTTAAATGTGCTTTAAGTTAATTTCCTTAGTGATTTAAACCCTTTGACTTTCCTCCTGTCTTTCCCCCATACATTCAAAGTTAGAAGTATTTTAAAAAATCACATTCCAGTGGGGGATTGTCATGACACGCTAATCTCTTCCTAAATGTGAAGCCACGGGTTTATAGCACAGCAATAGTTCCCTTGGTTTGTGTGCTTTAAGTGATTTAAATTCCTCAGGCAGGATGATGGCACGATTTACAGAAGCATTGCAGGGTCACTGTTTATTGCAAGCCTATGTGACAATGCATGTAAGTCCAGCAGCTTCTACAATGAAGCTTAAGAAAGCTACACTGGTATATGAAATTCTGGAGTTTAGCTGGGTTTTTTTTATATACCTTCTTGTATTTTTATAAATCTCTGTAACATCAACTGCCATTGCAATCAATATTGGTTTAGCAGATTTCAGTCAAAGTAGGATGAGAAACAAATAGGTAGACAGATCAATGAAGTGATCATGCAGATCTTTGTTTATGTGTGTAGGTCATACTAGAGTAGCCTAAATGAAATAACGGATTTAATACCAATCCAGCTGCTAATAAGAATTCTGCTGATAATGTCCCAGCTGTGACTGGAGTGATGTTTCTTACAGAACAAGGAAAAGTCCTGTGACTCACTTGTCTGTCTCACTACTCTGAGTCCAGCCTTCCCATCCAGTACATCTTTTTGACCATTGCATTTGAAGTGAGGTAGCAAAATATGGTCCTGCTTATTTTGTTCAGCAACTTTGATAGGTAGGTTTTAAGTATACCAACCAAAGATCTCTCATTTTCTGTTTTAAAACTAAGTCCCTGTTTTCTTCAGTTCAAAGTAACATCATCCTGAAACAAAACTTCTGTTGGGCACCATTGATTTGACTGTAATACACAACACACAATATTCAGCAGGACAGCAGTATACAACATTCTGCAGAAAATCCATTACAACCATGTGTGATCCCTTTTAATTCTTATCCCACAATGAGTAAGATGCAAGATAAGAATCTTCTCAGCCTCAATAGAAATACATTTTTAAAGGACAGTATTTGTTATACAAATGTAATGTAAAATGGAATAGAGATGGTTACATCCTAAACTCTCATTGACAAGGCTATAATTCCCGTTAAGTGTTTTGTGTGGTTAATGTTTCCTACACTGAGTCTGTATTTTACTTAGGAGTCCAGAATGTGCAATGGATCATCCTGAAATCCGCTCAGTCGCCAATGAAATGATCTCCCACTGCTCTGCTGTTATTGCTTGGAAGTGTGCTAGGTTCCAGCAGGGAAGTCCTGTGGCTGATGGAAGGAGAGCAGAGGAAATCTGGTTGCTGGCAGGGCATCCAAGCCTCTGACAGAAGCAGGCTGCTGCAGGTGATTTTAAGTGGTGCACTGGGACCCACCAGGTATTCAAATCTCATAGCGCTCAGAAGATAAAGTACCTGCATCACCTGCCTAAAGCTCTGTCAACAGAAAGTTTGCACAATGGGAACACAGAGAAGACCTCTGAATTACTGTGTAACCAGAATAAGTACTCAAACCTTTTTCTAGCTTGTTAGGACTGAATTAACTCCATCTTCAGCAGTGCTTTATCAAATATCTTTCTGGGTAGAACCAGGGATGTGAAACATTGTAGTGGCTAAGCTGACCAGGATGAGAAGGGCTGAGATCAGAGAAAAGAAGGAAGATGTTAACAAAAATAGCCACATGATGAACACTAAACATCTGTAGGATTGCTTCAGCTTATAAGAATTTAATTTGAATTTGAATAGAATTTGGCCTGTGTGATCTGCCTCAGAACTTTTTGGATTGTCTGTTGTTTTATGAAACATCTATGTGGTGCTTCTCTTGCTTATGGTACTACTGCCTTACATTCAAAAGCCATTAGTTGACGCCACTAAAAATAACAGATGCAAAAAAAAATATCCCTCTAATTTCTTGTTCTGATATACTCCTTGGTCAAATTTTCAATTCTTTCCATCAAAGCCACAAAACTCAAAACTTACAGCTTTATTACAACTTACAGCTTACAGCTTTTTTACAACTTTACAGAAAGCCATGCTTTCTTATAATGGCTTCAGCAGTTGGAGCATTAAGAAAACCTGCAAAGACAAAAGATTAATAATAAAATTATGAAAACATCAAACAATTTTTTGGCTGGGTAATTGTAATTGTACTTTAATTATTATCTGATATAAATATGCTCTCACAGTAGCAACGGTTTTCCTCTGTATTTAGCCCCATCAATTTTATATTACTAGGGTTTGTATGTGTTATTTGCAAATAGGCATGTGTATAAGTTTTGCTCCCTTTGCTAAACATGCTCATACACCTGAAAATAATGTCTATGGAAAGGCAGTGACTATTTAGACTCACGGCTGTGCTAAAAAAAATGGCATGAATCTCAAAGTTCCCCAAAATCCCCATCTGCCGAGACTTTGCAGGAAATACATGCCAAGTTTTTTTCAGGCATTTATAAAAAGACATGTAGAAGGGCCATGTTACATTGCAAAGATCAGTGCGGTGCACTGAGCATCATTAGCATATATGAAGAATAGAAAACACCCATGAGAAGTAACAGAACTCTTAAACAGATAAAGGAGAGGTCAGTTAATTTTTGGTTGGGCAGGAGTGAGTGTGTATTAGAAATGTGATGTTAGAAATGGCAAAATTAACACCAAAATCATGTCTCAAATTGTTTCGCTTTGCAAGCTGTTTTTTGCTGTTGTTTTCTGATGTTTCTTGCTAAATACTAATACATGTCCCACACTTTCTCTCCTGATCAACGTACGCTTAAAACTGTTACCTATTGTATTATTTCTCACATCAGTGTTAAACAAATTCTGTGTTGTCTGTGGCTTCTGTGCCAATTCCCAAGGGGGGCAATTAAGCCAACACAAGCTCTGCTACACTTCAGTCATAAGGAGCTGTAGTAGAAGCATGACCTGCCTCGTTGGTTAGCACCATCCTTCCCACGCTTCTCCTTGTGAGGAGTTCTCCTTTGCTTCCAGCTGCACATTAGCCTGGAAATTCAATGCAAGACCTTTAAAAGAGGAGCAAATAAAATGCCGTCCTTCAGCAGGTTATGATTCTGCTCCTGCCTGCCGTGGTTCTGGCATAGGTAAAAAAACAGTACAAATTTCATGCTAGTACAGGTGGACGATGGCCATGTCCCTTGCAGTGAATCACAGTGAACACTTTGAGAGAAGGAATCTGAAGAAGACTCTTCCCAAAATTTCTTAACAGGAGCCTGTGTGTAACATCTCAGCCAGCTCTGTTAGGCTCAGTTTAAAACTGAGATATATTGGCAAGTATGGACTGGAACGTGTCTGGCGCTTGCCAAGCATAATACTAGAAGTCTTGTGTTCCTGGTTCTCCCATTTCAGTACCTTTAAACAAGCCTTACACTCACCGAATAAATAAATAAGTTGAAATATCCCCTGAGAGGTCTCTGGTAGATTGAGAGACAGATGCATTAATGTTTTGGTAAGCAGTAGATGAAACGAATGTATACCTGATTACTAAAAGCACACTGGGAAATTGAAACAAGTGATCTGCACAGAGGTGAGAGACTGATGATACTAAAAGCTAAATTGGAGGAAGATTAAGCGGTTTGTGTATCAGTGAGCACTGAATATCTGAAAGCATGCATAGAAATTAGGACAGCAGAGTGAAGTGGCATAAGGGACTCAGCAATATGGCCAGCAAAGGCAGCTTAGGGCTAAATTCTGGCCTTATCTCCAGACACACATAGTAAATGGGTGCTGGCTTCCCATCCAGTACAAGAGGGATAGCATCTCTGTGAGGACCGGTGAGTGTATTTATGAGTAACATTTACAGTTTGCTCATTGGATCGGTTATGAAGGGGATTCTGTCCCTTACTGGCATTGGCATTTATGTGAGCCACACAAATTAATAAGCTCAGTGGCTAGGGATGACAATTAATTTTTGGACCAAACCCTGATGAAGTCAACACCACATCCACTGAAGTAAATGCCAAAATTCCTGTTGATTTCAGTGGTGACAGGTGTTTCTCTTAGCAGGCATCTCTGTGCTACAGAGGGATTGTGCTGGACTGCCTGCACCGAGGAAAATGTCTCCTTATGTCCTCCATTCCCTTTGCATGGAAGCGAGCGATGTGGGAGAGTTTCATCCATTCCCTTGATTAATAAAGGAGGGTACACAGTACAGACTCCAAAAAATGAACCCAGATAACGAAATATGTTACATGGATAAGTGAGAAAGACTCCAGAGCTCAGCAGGACCTGTGTCCTGTATTCAACAGAAAATATGGCCAAATAAATTACTCCAAACATTCGCTGAGGAAAGCAGGAGAAAGCAGGCATCTGTCTTGTGGGA
Organism: Ciconia boyciana; assembly: GCF_034638445.1. Lineage (NCBI taxonomy): Eukaryota > Metazoa > Chordata > Aves > Ciconiiformes > Ciconiidae > Ciconia > Ciconia boyciana. Next base: position 113,005,290 of record NC_132936.1, on the reverse strand, counting down.
AAGTTGTATGATATGGTGGGCTATGTTAAAACTGATAATGAGGTGTAAAGAGGTTGCAAAACAGAGAAGCTCCTGGTCTTGATGTCCTGTAATCCAGACCTTTGCAATAAAAGACAGCTCCTCACCAGGCTCTGAGTTAATAATACATTTCAGTTCCACCTCTCCTCGTCTGCCATAGAAAAAAATTGGTGGCAGTATTTCAGAAAGTGTCAGTAATGATGCAACTTGAAGGTGATAGCAAGGACGCATGTGCTGGGGTAGGTGAATGTTCACAGCACTGGAATAAAAACCTCCTCCAATATGTGAACTCCTGAGACCCGTTGCTACAGAAAAACTTTTAGAAATTGGAGGGCAGGGCAACATCCACTGTTTATCTAATTATAGCTGGCAAGTGAAGGGACACGGGGGCTATGCTAAATAATATTTTGAAACTTCTGTCTGTGTCATACAATGGACAGAACTGTAAATAGAAATTGGAGAATCTAAATATCACATTCTCCATCTTCCTACCCCTTACCGTTACAAAAGAGAGGAAGAGAGAAAGGAAGAAAAGAAAGAGAGGAAGAAATGGAGAAAAAGAGAGAGGGAGGATGGGTGAGATGAAGGAAGGAAACTCATCTCTGAACAGCACAAGGACCAGTATGCAAACAGTGTACAAACCAGTATACAAACAGTATACAAACAGAAATACCAGGCACACCCAGTTACTTTGCTGTCTACAGTCACTTTCTCCTACATCTCCGGTTGCTCCCTCCATTCTCCTATCGCCCTCAGCCTGTGAAGAGCTCTTCATTCCTTACTGATCACCCTCAGCCTTGGTGCCTGCCCTGCTCCCTTGCCTGTGGGCAGGGTGGCTTTTAGCCACGCTATGCTATCTGACATCCTCTCACTTCTTCCCTCACAGCTATTGCCAGTTTTGCTTGTTAAATCCCACCGTAAAACTATCATTTTCCATGTAGGTTGTGATAACTACCTCCACAATGCTTTTTGTGAAATCATATATGAAAGCTGCTGTATAGAAATAAAATGTATGGTACTGGGAGGTCAGTGTCATGGAGATCGGGGAGTCATGGACTAGAGAAAACAGAGGAAGCACTTGAATTCTTTCAGGCTTGTCAAAGATCTTAATAACGTTTGAAAGGGGCACCAACAAAACTAATAAAAATATTTTCTCACTTATGTACAACTTTGAGCTGATTGGAATTAATCAGCAGCAAAAAAAGCCTACATTATTCTGTAACAGTAGCAGAATTGCTGGCAAAATAATGAATGGAATTTTAAAAAGGAAAATTGTTTAAGAAAAAAAAATAAAAATCTTAATTTTGAAAGTTATATAACACAATTATTTGATTACTTCAGATTATTTTTTCCTATTTTTGATACTAAAATCTCCTTCAAAATGTACCCTTTCCTTATAATAGCTTCAAATACATTGACTTTTTCCTATGAAAGAAAATTTTGTTGGGGGGGAAAAAAGTAGATATTATTCTAGAGAGAGGTAAAGAACTTACAGTAATAGGAAGAACAGAAAAAATCAAGAGAATATAATGGTACTGACTTGTATAGCTAATGTGAATAAAAATAAGGAACAGACAATAGAAAAACCAAGGCAATATGAAAATTTATTAATTAAGTGTTGTCAGATAGGAAACTAGAATTACTTTGTTTATATCAACCACTGTAGTAAGGAGAAGGAAAAACAAAGGAATATTCTGTAGTTACAAAATATTGAAGTTATTCTTTCAAAGTATCCCAGGAAGAGACAAGCAAAGAACCCTATCCTCTTTGCCATTAAGGATGTGGAGCTCCTAACATTTAATTCACATTTTGTCTGATTTGTATTCTGGAATAGGTCTTAATCAGATGAAGCTGTTCTGCTTTGTATGAGAGCTGAGAAGAGGCTCTGGGTGTCCCTGGCGTATGCTCAAACTACAGAATCATTTTCACTTTCTGTCTGATTCCCTAAATATTTGAACAACTTGAGTGAGAATAACAGAGGGATGAACCCCAGAATACTAATTGTCTTTGGGTATTCATTGCAATTGGGCAATTCTTTGGGCATTCATTTAGGAAGTATGAGACCTGGGTGTCTAAGTCATTAGGCAAGGTGAGAAAGGAAGCTGGCTTCCCCACTAGTGAACTTTATCTGTCTTCAGACTCATGAGATTCTGAAGACCCAAGGTGGTACCTACATGTTGTATTTAGTGAATTTAACCTAACAAAGCATTCAGGAGTATCCAAACTGCAAGACAGGACATCCTGCTCAAGATAAAAAAATTAAATCTTATGTGGAAGCTGGTATTTATGAAGGAACACACATATGTCCCGTATCTTCTCACACACGCACACACATACATGTAATATGAGGATATGCCCATCTGAAGGCAGCAGAAGGTAGCAGTACAAAACTTTTCCATGGTCATACTATTTAATTAAAACTCTTTTCCAGACGAATTCAGGCAATCAGTTTTGAAGATGGAAGCTGCAGCACAGTCTCAAAGTCTTGCACTGGTGCTCAATGTAGATGAGCTGCTCTGTTCATATTCTTACCCAGCCAAAACTGGGTTCTGCTAACATCAGTTTTCATACCACTTTCTCTATTACAGATATTACTTTTCTCAGAAGGTAAATGGAAGCAATTTGTAAAGTAGTGAGTTTTTAATTATATTCTGAGTGCAGCTCTCAACACGCTCTTCAGTATGGCTTGACAATTCTTTGGGTACTGCATGACTGTATTTATCTTTTGCGTTACAAGCAGCAGAAACAAAATGAAACAATCAAAGTTTAAATTGAACTGAGTACTTGAAAGACACTATTTATGAAGAAAGAACATATTTGCACTGTGTTAATCTCATGTAGGACAGAGACATGTAAGAAAAGTGCAAACTTGCTTGTTTTAGGTGGTTCTTTAGACTGTAATGGACTTTCCCCTCTTTGCACTTATGGAACAGGGCAGGCTGGCATCCTCTTCAAGCAGCCCCTGTGAGACAGAAGGCAAAGTCCTTCTACTTTCCTTCAGGAATGAGCTGTTCTTTCTCTGATGCCTCTTTAAAGAAGAAACTTGCTTATAGAAAACATAATGCTAGAGGAAACTCCTTGACAGCACTAAATCAACAATCCTCATGCCAGTTGCCTGTTAGTGATATAGATATACTTTTGTCTTTTGCTGATAAGCACGCTGAAATCTGTCAGGATATATTCTGTTACCTCCTTTTAATTAAAGATAAATATCCAGCATTTTATGCTACTGAAACTGAGCCTGATTACCTATCTTGAGAAGCTGAGCTATTGCCACACTGAGGACCAGGAAATGTTGTTTATCAAACTGAGCAGAACTGAAATTGGAACAAAATTTCTGGGCATTGTTTGAGCAATAGCTCCTTTCCCTTCAAATCACAGGACAAAGTAAATATCACACTTTGCTGATAAACATTTTTTCCCTACCAATTTTCTTCATGCCTTAAAGGTCTTTTGTTAGCTTGTTTCTTGCAGAATGCATGCCTGAAGCTGTGAGAAACTTTCAGGGTAAATAGTTTCCCACAACAATACCCTTCAAGGATCACAATTACAACTATGGGCTTTTATGATCTTGTTTCCAAAACTCATCATGAGAAAATTACTGGCTAGCTGCTATTCCCCGTCTCCCTTCACAGCACCTTTAGTTGTCTTCACACTAAATGTTTATGAATATCTGAGTAAGAAAAAAAGGAAATTGCTTCTTCAATTAAAAGTTACTAAGAATATTTTGTAGAGAAGAGTCTTCACAAGTTTATATTTTAGACCAAATTCATAAGTTTTTAATCACTCAATTTTTCAGAATTAACATTTTAACTATTAAAACCTCCAAATATATGGCATCAAGCTCTAAAATAGAGCTGTCTTCCAAAAACACTGTGCAAAATGTTTCTATTCAGATTTTTTTTAATTTAAAGAAAACAAAACAAATCATGATTCATAAAATTATACTAACCCAGACAAAACTTCATTCAACATAAAAGTACTAAATGTCATGTGACATACAATCTCATCATAGAACAAGCTTTGCAAAATGTACCTTCTTTGTTCTTATTTATCTAACTATGAAATGTTAGAGGCATGCAGAAGAAACCCATGGATAGATGTTTTATATAACCTTAATAATTCTCACTTGAAGTAAGAATATTCTATATTATTTGCAAAGGTAAAAATCAAAATGAAAGCAAAAGAAGACTTCTATGCTGCAAGCAAATATTTTGCAAAGGTCAGTTGCCACGTTCATTTGCTAACGTCCATTTCCCATTCTTGCACATGCAAATGTGTGTCAAGTAAGCCCTTCGATTATCCATAGTCCCAAATCTAGCATAGTTTATATGGGTGAGCAAGACAAAGGCTTTTCTGAGACTGTGCAGTTTATCATATGGTCAATGCACAGGTCAACGGACGAATAAAAAATTAAATGTCTACAGAGAGAGAAATAGGACAAGGTAATAATGGAAGAAGATATGCTTCCTACCTTTGGTCTGTGTGCAGCAGAAGACATCACACAGTGGTGAGAAAAATCCCTGAGGAAATAGCCTATATTCCAGAACTATCCAACGCTTGCAACCTGTTGTGGTTTAACCCCAGCCAGCAACTAAGCACCACACAGCTGCCTGCTCACTCTCCCCCGGTGGGATGGGGGAGAGAATCGGAAGAGTAAAAATGAGGAAACTCATGGCTTGAGATAAAGACAGTTTAATAGGTACAGCAAAAGTCACACACGCAAGCAAAGCAAAGCAAAGAATTCCTTCACTATTTCCCATTGGCAGGGATGTGTTCAGCCATCTCTAGGAAAGCAGCGCTCCACCGTGCATAACAGTTACTTGGGAAGACAAACGCCATCACTCCAAACACTGCCCCCCCCTCCTTCTTCTTCCCCCAGCTTTATATGCTGGGCATGACATCATATGGTATGGAATATCCCTTTGGCCAGTTTGGGCCAGCTGTCCTGGCTGTGTCCCCTTCCAGCTTCTTGTGCATCTCCAGCCTTCTCAGTCAGTAAAGCATGAGAAGCTGAAAAGTCCTTGACTTAGTATAAGCACTACTTAGCAACAACTAAAACATCAGTGTGTTATCAACATTATTCTCATACTAAATCCAAAGCACAGCACGATAGCAGCTGCCAGGAAGAAAATTAACTCTATCTCAGCCAAAACCAGGCCACAATCACAGCCAGTTTAGACTGACTCAAGTATAAGAAATGACACTTCTCCACACTGTAGAAGTACTCTATACAGCAAGCAGAATACAAATTCATTAAGGAAATGAAGCTGTCATGTAGAGCAGCGGTGGCTGCCTCTGAAAGTCAAGGCATGGCACTACATGATCCATGAAGTGTTGTCAGTGATGCTATGGTAGATTAGTCAACACAACTAGACTTCCTCCATCACTAAAGCTATGGCAACACCACACCACAATCAGCCATGTAGATGTACTAGCTCTTATGTTTCCTAAACTGACTGGGGATTAAAAAGTGTTTTGGGGAAATTGGCTTTTGACATATAACTGCTGATTACATTGGCTCATGCTGTCTAGTTCTTCATCATCTTCATCATATTCTTATTTCTCCAGACCTTAAATTATGACTAAATTAACACTATCTGTTCCCTTAATAAAGCTTAGGCTCATATTAAAATAGAATCAACCAGAAGAAGTTGTTAGAAAAATCACAAATTTAAGACTTTCCTCAGCCATATGTGTAACATGGCACACATCTTCTATAGCTATGTCCAGCTTATCTAACATGACATATGCTGTCAAAGAATGACAGACAAGTTTCTGCACTTGAATTTAGCTATGTAAATATGACTAAATCACTGATTTAAACAAAGTTTTAATGTTATTCCAATGTTACCAAAACCAGAATTTTGCCTGGAGTCTTTTTTTTTTAAACATCTGGAATCCAGGGAATAATTATCTTAATTAAGATGTATGAAGAGTCATTGTCTATTTGGTATTTGTATATTTAGCAATTCCAAAAATGTCCATTTCATTAGCAGATGCATGCCTCCATTACCCTTTTTTTTTTAGCTTTTGCCATTGTGATACAGAACATTTTTTTTTCTCTGAGTGTCTTGTAAAATGCAAATAAAATGGTTAAAGACTGAAAAAAGATGAAAGTTGCATCTTGTCAACTTCTGTGGTGAAAAACAGGCATAAAAAGGGAGGCTCAAGGAGAAAGAAAAAAAATAAAGTGCACCTTGGTGAAGAATCTCATTGATGACTGTTGTCAGCTTCAGGATAGTGTCATGACTTTTCCTTCAGGAAAGTAGAGCTTCCTCTGTTATGGGTTATGCTGGAATGCCCAATCAAAGATTGTTTTCTCATGGACAGGAACTAACAAATGGGGATTGTGCAGGGTTTCCTGTAAAATCAACTTCCACATCTGTGTCCAGTATATTTGCCACCATTGCCAGCAGTGTGAAAGGGAAAATGCTGAAAATCGCAAGTGGAGATATAAAACCAGCCCTCTTTTCTAAAAGCTACTCAGGTGTTTTTACTTTCAAAGCCTACGAGGAGCTTTTCACAGAAATTCATAATGAATTTTTCAAATAGCCTTTTGACACAAACAATTTAATTCAACAAAACCCACATAACTATGAGCTGTCTCAAAATACATTAACATAATTTCAATAGCTTGATTTGAAGCTGTCATAGCATTCTAAGACAACACTGCAACATATGGAATAGTAAAATGAATGACAGTCTGTTTCTTGGAGGTGGTTGACTGGTTACGAGAAGTTAACTTTTACTTTGTATAGTATGATACGACTACACAGAAAACCAAAGATGTCCTAATGTGTTGTGTTGTCTTCTTTCTAGAGACAATGCTGTTAAGCTAAATCTTTCCAAAATCAAGAAAGAAAAAAGGTTTCATTTTGCTTTAATCAGACTAATCAAATGCACTTCATCAGGAGTTTTAAGGGACAAATCCAGACACATTTTAGAGCCTAAGAAAGAAAAGTTTGGACTGGTCAGAGAAATGATAGCACGGGTTAACTTCCCTGGGAAGTTTTTTTTCCACCTTTCCATGCTGAGTTTAACAACCCAAGTCAAGTGCTGACTGGCTTTACTTCAAGTATGCAGTGAAAGCAGAAAACTCTATACCTGGCTCCTCCCAGAGTTTGCTTTCCCAAACAGTGGCTCTGCTGAGTCCAAGAATTACAGTTTCTGGTGTTAATGAGGTATAAATGCATACAGTAGCTGGTAATTTTGGGTGCAGTAAGTTGTACCTTTCATGATACTTGGAGGAATAGCAGTGTAACAATGTATGGGATTACCCCCTGTCCTTTCTCTTTTGTTCTTGGAAGTCACTTCCTGAAGGCCACATCTCCTTGGTTTTTTTTCAGATTGTATTTTATACTTGCATGAAACAAAGCTATCAGTCAGTAAGATGTGTTGCATTGACCAGAAAAGACAGCCGTATTTGCCTTCATCAAGTCTTCTTAAAATAAACACTGACAACGCTAATCTTACCAATGGTGTTTGGCCATGAGGCCTTTTTTTCAAGCAATCTGTGAAACAAAACATCCATTTAGTTTCACCCATAATTGCTAATTATGTTTATTACTAATTAACTTTTCCTTTACAGATGGCTTGTGAGGAAGAACTTCAGGTCAAAATACATTTCCAAGTCTTATTTTTCACTGACATGTCTTTAACTCTCCCATCTGCAACTCGAATAAGCATGTTTGCTTTGTCATTTGATTAGGAATATTCACTTTTAATCTCAAGTATATCTCAATATAATGTGTATCAGCATAGGCACTGAGCATGTAATAATCTCTAGAGTAACTTCACATCAAGCCTGAAAAGTAAAGGAAATTTCTACATTTACTATCAGGAGCTGACACACAGAGAGGCTCAGGACTTACTTTAACAAAAGATTTGGGCTCAGACATTCAGAGTTCCTTGCTGCTGAAGGAAAACCAGGGCCCAAAAGCAGTGGTTGCCCAAGCTTCCTATATGAAAGATAAGGACTTCTGTGGGTTTTAGGTACTTCTAGGGCTAGATGGCTCACTGTGGACAGAAGGAATAAAGGTAGAGAAAGGTAATCCAGTTTCAGACTTAAGAAACTACAGCCCATCTAAGTTCTAACTCAGCAGCAAAATCCTTTATATCATCTAGCTGTAAGCTAACATCTTGTCTACTTTGTGTGTCAGAGCAGAGGCTGAATGCTTGTTTGTGACAGTCCACGTCATCACACTAACCATTGGCTGTCAAATACTATGTGACTGGGCCGTTGCAAGGCTATTAATTGCAGTTCAGGGTATAATCCATATAACCTAGTACACAGTCATTATTTTGATGTGTTGGCTGCTATGCAGTGCCTAGCACAGCATTGTATTTTATAAAATATCTTTCTGAAAATTCATATAAACCTTAAGTTAGACTTCAGGGGAACACAAATGAAAACATAAAACAAAATAAAATGAGGCACGACACTTTGAAATAAGTTAAATTAGATGATAACAAAACATAACTTTTCTCTTGAATAGCAAGCAGTGAATTTATGTGGTACATCACTGTTAAATTGCATGATAGATAGAATTTTTCAATATTTCAAAGTAAAAAGCATTCTGGATTGACTATCTTTCTGTTAATCTTGAAAATACATGTTTCGGTTCCTGATGTCAAAGAAAGGCTATCCAACTATCAGAAGCCTTCAGCCAAAACAAGATGTTTAAAAAGGCTTTCTGGATATGGCAAAATCTTCCTTGAAGTGTGGACAGTCCCCATAGTCTTCAATCAGTCAAACTGCATATGGAAGGCCCCTCCACCTACCTCCTTGGGAATCGTGCAGAGGGAGCTCCGGCGGTGCCATGAATATTGGGTTTTTGAAGGTGGTTCTCAGACTGCTGTAAAGAAAGGGTTCCTCATCCTTGAGAAATATTTCCCTGGGGCAGAAGATTCTGTAAGCGAAATAAAACAAAGCAGAAATATTCAGACTGGGGTGATTTTTACTCTTTTCCTCTGTAGTTGATAACAACACCATCTGCTCGAGGATTTTCTGCAAGCAGGCTATATTCATTGAATAAACTGTTCACTCCAGATTGTTTGCTTCGCTCTATATAGCAATCTACAGTTGTTGATTAGTTAAAGTGCACAGTTCCCCAGTGAGAAAGGTATGTACTGTTATTCCAGATGGGGAAACTAAGGCACAGAGAGTTTATCTGACCTGTAAGGTCAGATAAAGTAGCTGGAGAATTCAGTTTTAAATAGTAGATCACCGGAGCAACCTTTCCCCATCATTACATAGCAGCCTGAAATATTCTGTCATATGCTTTCTTTTTATTATTTTTTTGAGCAGTGAGAGTTTAGGGAAGGAACTCTACTAAAATGTCCTTTCACGTATCTTCAGAAGCAGCTGCAACTGCTAGTGATAAATAATGAAAAGTATACATTGCCATCTGATGTCAGACTGCTTTGCCTGGTTTAAACCCTGAAATTTCATAAGTCAGGGGTTTCTTTGACTGGATGAGTTCCAAGGTGGAAAATCATAGCTGGATCTTGCAAACACATACCACATGATCTCGACTATTGCATTGATCTTTCTGCCTGGAAATTAATTAAATAAATATGCATTTGATGTTAAAACTGCACATTCCTCCCTCCTCAAAATAAATGGCATGGCTGAAACAAAGGATTAAAAGGGTTAAATTATTAACTTGGTGCATGGCCAACAGGAGTGCAACCCAGGAGTGAAAATTGTTACATAAGCAGAAAAACTAAATAGGTTAACAAATGAAGTTTGAAGACAATCCTGGGGACTCACAAAATGAAGACAAATACAACTTCTTGCCACAGAAGAGCTAGAAAATAATTGCAGAATTCTTATTTACAGATAATTTGTATAGAAATATTTGTTTTCATGCTCTGTGTGCAGTTTGTGTATGTACAGCTGTGTAAACTGCATTTAGATTAGTATGGATGATTTAGCATATATAGGATTTAAAAAAAAGTAAAAGTAAAGGTTATAATTACTAAACCCCTAAGCTTACACTGTATTTTGAACAAGGATGGTTGTATGGCAATATTTCAGGAAGGAAGAGATATTATTGAGAAGAAGCTTTGAGCCTTGAAAGAGTTAGGGGGGAAAGAGCAGGTTCTTGGCACTGAAAAGGCAAGTCCCACTGCATGGCTGAGTTTTGCAGAGTGCCTGCAATCAGGAGAAGACGCAGACAGAGCAGAGCATGCGCTGACTTCTGTTGTGTTTGGTGTGGATCTTGCTGTCACTCCGTGACCATGAGTTGTTGTTAATGGGAAAGGAGCTCAGCAGGGCCAAAAATACCAGCGTAGGAAACAGAAACTCAAATGATCTCTCTCATGCATTAGCAACAAAATTAAATTAAGAGGACGCACTGTGTAGGGTTAGAGATGAATGGTCTAAAGTGAGAAATGAAATATGTGTAAAGTAGAGCTCTGGTGCAAGGGCAAGACAAGATGATGGTTAGACGTAATGGGGGCATAACATCTCCCTGCAGAAACTGTCATTTGGTCCTGATTACTTCAGCTTTGGATAGACAAACTTATAGATAAACCAACAAACAAGTCAGGCAATGGGTGTGTTTGAATCGTGACTTCCAAATTCAGGATAAGCACTACCAAGTTAAGAAGAAAACCGCAAAACATACCTGGGCAAAGACACCAGAAGGGAAGAGGATTATTTTGCAAGTTTGCCGCAGGCCTTTGCAGAAACGTTATATTCTCCATTGCTTCAGCTACTCATGACATATGATATTAATTGATATTAGTTGATTATATTCCCTTTTCATGATTCATAGGCAGTTACAGCTCTGACAAGTTAATTCTGCATTAACTGTTATTTTATTTTGGCATTTTCTTCTATAACAGAGACCAAATTATTCTCTACTTTAGTACTAAATTTAAAATGTTCTATTCATCGCACATCAAGAAAATTATCACTTCTTGCATTAGCAATTTCAACTGGCCTCTGCTGCATGAAAATTGATGCTAACAACTGGTGAAATGCCAAGTAAACCAAATGATACTTGCTGTGTTGTTTTTGCATTGTGATAGCCTGTCCCCAAACGTACAATACCCTTGACAACTAAGTATGTCAGGCTATATTCTGATCAGACTAATTCTGGTGTAGATCCAAACTGAATTACTTTAATGAGCTGAAGAGCAAATTTTCCTTTTACCAAAAATGTAGGTTACTGGCTTAATTCCATGTAAGATGCTAATGCTGGTTGGTGAGGCTATCAGTTGTGGGAAAAAACATGAAGAGCTAAGTTAAAATAGTTCATGGTTGGTCTGAGGTGCTGGAAAGAAAATAATACTCACGAGAATACATTTTATATTAAAGCAGAGGGCCTGATGGAGATATGAATTACCTAAAATGTAGCAAGACCTTAGTGGTAACAGTATGTTTTGTGCAGCTGTAACTTTTTCAGAGCCCAGAGTCTTGCTGAGTTTGGCAGCAGTCTAATAAATAAACTCAAGTTCCTGTCCCAAAGATCTTGCAGTCCAAGTAGTTGAGAAAGAGGTGAATACAGTGAAGAAAGAGATTAACAGAAATAATAATGAATGCTTAATTTCTAAGTAATAACATCAACAATATATTCTGATAAACAGATGTTAAGAACTCCTTCATGTTAGATTTCCATTCATCATGGAGGAAGGGATATATATATATTTTTTTTAAAGAGAAAGGACACCCTGCATAGCATTTTCCCTTTACTAAGAGCATTAAGCCCAGAAATTCACAACGAGGTAAAATATATTTAGTTTATTCTGCAAGACAGAGATGGACCATTTAAAAATTCTGTCACTCGGAAATGGGTACCCACACACACACAAACACACAAACACACACATACCCTTTTTTCAGAGAATACAACTTCATTTCTTACACCATGTGCTCCCTCCATAGCATTTTATTCTTCCCTTTGTGCTGCCTCATCAGTCCAGGATTTGAGTCTTTTTCTTGTAAGTGGTCCCATTATTTTTTGCTTATAAAGTGTTAAAATTTCCATGCAGCAAAATGTTTTGTACAGCTCTGTGTTGTTACCATGCTGCTTCACTGTAAGCGGTTTGACTTATCATTGTTGACAAAAACCCCCAGCTTTTTGTACATATATAATGAAAGCCTTAAATGCTTTCCAAATATCTATCTGAAATATATTACTTCTAATTAAAAAAATATCCTGCAGATTTACTGTTGAGACTAATGATGTAAAAAATAAAGACATCTTTCTTAGTGCTTCAGTAGTCTAGGCAGTGGGCCAGTATGATGTGTATGATATATCCACTCTGACTTTTTTTTTAAGTGTGGGGCAGTTTTTAGGATGATACTAAAGACAATAAGTTTTCCCTCAAGTGGTTTATTGCTAGTTCCATCACCTTGTACTGTACTTACCTTCTAGCTGCTCACCATGTTTCTGTGCCTGTAACTTCAGTCTAGTGCTGAACTAAAATACCCTGAATCATTATATGCAATGGAGTGTCGTTCTTCATTGGCTCTTTCAAGATTGCAATGACTTAATGAGGGTATTGTACAGCAGAACAACCATTTTCTTTGTATTCCTATTGTCTGCTGGGGACTGCAATGTAAATCTGGACAAAGAGAGCTTAATTGCCCACACTATGCCATTTAAATAAAAAGTAGTGACGTCAAAATACTAAAAAAAAAGGGGCGAGGGTTTTAGTTACTAAATGCTAGCAAACATGCACAGAAGGAAGGAACTGGCTGGGAGGACTAGACCCATTACCTGCTCTTGCTTTGTGATAGAAACACTAAAGAGCAAAGTCCGATTTCCAGCTCCACTTGGCTGGGTAATGAACAGAGTGTCTAACTTCCAGTCTTGCTGTATTCATGGGTACTTTACACACTTCTGGTTTCATGCCAACATTGTACAGTGGTTCTTTTTTTTTTTTTCTCCCTCTTGGTTTCCCTCCTCATGCATCCTTGGAGAGCTGACTTATCTTCTCTGCCAGTGATGTGCTTAGCTGCCTAAGCCTGGCTCTCTTGGGCTCCTCTTACAAAATAGTCTCCATTCCTCGAACCTTTCTTGTAGTTCATCTCTTCACCTGATCCAGTCTGAACTTAATTCCTAGCCTGTAGAAACCTGAGTTGTTAGTAATATCACTGTTCTTTAACAGCTATTTCATCTATTAGGCTCTTTGGCAGTCATCCTCAGTGTCTTTCACACACTGATACTGTACTGCAAGGAAATAAATGTTCATTGCCTCCACTCCATTATCAGAACCCATATGAGTCTTTTTTTCTCATTCCTGTCTGAAACAAAACCTTCTTTGAGTTTTTAATGAATTAAGTTCCTCTTTCTCTGCAATATTATACTCCTCAGTGATTGGGAATTGGAAGTATAAATAGTCGGAAAAGTAGTAGGTTTGATTAGAGCCATCTGCATCAAGCCTTAAAATCTTGTGGTAAAATACAACGTACCTATACTTGGCCCTGATGTAATTTCAAATTACCACACATTTGCAGTGTTAGGAATACAGATAATTTTGATCAGTGTTTGGACTTTTGAATGCAATGGAGTCTGCCCGAAGCCTTCAGAAACATATCCATTGCTCATCGCAGATACACATAATATCTCTCCTGCCCCAATAGGTGAACTCTGTTACTGCAGTGATTTCTAGAAAAAGTTAATTTCTTGACTGTTTGGTTCTATGGTTCATTCTTCTAAATAGTTTCCATGAATGTCCATGTGCATCTCAAAAATAAATGCGTTCGTTTGTATGTGCTTAGTACATGCATGAACTTCTTTTCCTCAGTCTATCTTTCTTTTTCATAACTTTCACTAGCTCTTTGTCTTTCATTAGAGTTCCACCATGCTACCAATTATAGAAACAGGAATGCATTACTGTGACTGTTACCAATGTATTCAAGCTAGTTCAGTAATAAGATTCATGCAGTAACATTGTCCTCCAAAGCAGGGTATGTTTTATTCATCCAGACCACCATAAGAGGGCTGAATATAGCAAACTGAGTACAGTGCTGGAGAGGTGCCATGAAATAGGATAATTCCTTGCTAAGCATTATACTCTCCTGTTTCAATGTGAGAACCCAGTTTTTCAAAAAAGACATGATATATACTTATATGATATACGAAGAACTTTATAGGATGTATATTTGTGTATATATACTTCAAATGATATATTAAAAAAGATATGTACAGAGAGGTGAAGCTGCAAATCCATTTCTCAGCGGGTATGAACTGCTCATATCATTAATACTGCATTAATATCAAGGCAACACCATCCTTGATTTTAGGCAATAAACTATGTGTTTACTTCTTGTAACTGCCAAAGACCCCGGAGGAAATAGTTATGCACCCCTTTTCACATAATGCTACAGCCTGTTCCTAAACAATTAAACTGAGCACAGCTGGGCCGAAGGTGGTTTGAGTGGGACATGGAGCAGATGATGATGTTGTCCAGCAAATGGTCACCTGACAAAACCAATGTTAGCTTCAGTGCTCCTTGCTCTATTTTTCTCTGCTTCTTTGAAGCTGAAGGCATATCAAACTTCTTAAATTTGAGAAACAAAAGAAACTTCTGTTGAGAATATTTAAGTGGTGCTGTTGATTTCTTTCTTTCACAGTTGTCAGCTCAGTTGGATGAAACCATCCTATATAATGCTCAGGATTTTTCTCCTGCTACTTGAAGTTCATATTAAGCTCAGGCCACTTACTTAAACAAAATAATTTGTCCTCACTGGCCCCAGCCATTCCTAGATTTCCTTTTTCCTCATACTTAAAGCAACTGTGAAATACTACTAATAAAGTCCTTGCAAGTCCTATATATAATACTTCAGTTGCTGTCAAGAACAGGCTTAAGCATCATCATCCAGGTGACCATTAAGCTGCATGGGGAATGTCAGACAGTAAGAAAAACATACAAAATGTGTTGTTTGATTATATATGCCATATGCTCAAATCTATGAAAGCAAATGACCTGTTGACAGTAACAGATACCCAGTTATATAATCATTTAAAAGACCATAACAAAATTAAAACGAAATCTACCTTATAAAGTGCTGGTTATGACTGAAAACTTTCATTGTAATAAGTCATCCTGGGAGGGAGGAAGAGCCATTACACAGACTATTGCTGTTTTAAAGACTATCAGAATGTCTCAAATGTGAGACAAAGTTAAGCAATGAAATACATGATGGGTTGGAGTCTGCCTTCTAACAAGAAGCAAATTAAAGTTATACTTAAGGGTAGATGCAACAGCTGAGTTAGTTATTCATAAAAAGTTTAGCAAAAGGTTCCCCAAAGCTGAATACTGATATGTAAGCCAATGTGGAAGTGTTATAAGAGTTTTACAAAAAAGTTTGTGATGAGAGAAAGCAGCTGACAGGCTGAAAAAGTCCTGTCTGAGGAGAAACTTATGCAACGTGTTCATCCGTGCATTTATTTTGGCATTCAATCACCAAAAAGTCTCTAGTATACATAGACAAGAGAGTGGATATGAAACAAGGTAACAAGTGTGGGAACTAAATCATTTGAGACAATAATGAGACTCTAGATGGAGCAGGGAATCTGGGCGAGGGCTGAGCAATAGGCTTAGGGATAGCTACACTTGCAGCAGAGCTGATGATGGGCTGCCTGGCCCTAACACTTACCCTGGATGTGGACAGAGCCTTAGCCTAGGCCCCCCAGTCCTGTCCCAAATGAAGATGTTTTCAAGGAACAAATCTTTTTGCAGTGTATCCCTTCCTTTATGACACCCAGGTGCCCACTCCCAGTGGGGGTCTCACCTTTGTCTCTCTCCCAACCCTAGCAGTTATAACCTTTACCCCCCAAAATGGAGGCATGTTATCCTTGGTCTGGCCTTGTGCCACACAGTCTCGCTAAATACCAAGCATGGTCTTCAAAACTCAGTGTAGAAATATGAAGCCAGGTTTATCTTTGGGTTACCATGAAATTCAGATGCCATTGTGCTTTACCTTCTCATTACTGAGGCTCTACTGCTTGTAATCTGCTGAAGCTGTTTTTCTAAACTGGCTCCTGAGTACTGAAAACATTCATTAAAGCAGCAGGCCCACGACCATTGAAAATAAAGCATTTCTAGATTCAGGTTGCTATTTTTCCTAGGTCTGATGGATGTTCATAAGCATCAAAGACTGAAGGAGGCCAAGAAACTGTGAAGATTCCACTCTTCATGTTTTCCCCAAATATTTAGGTAAAGAAAAACAAATTATTCCTCTGTACAGAAATGATAGGCAATAGTGGCACTATTCTTAGACACCTTAACACAAAATGGAACAGAGACGCAGCTAATACCTGTTAATGAACAGTTTGTAATTATTTGCATCCAGAGTGCAGTGCAATTGCTAACATTAATAGTGTGGATGAGAGGAACTGTGGGAAAATTGAGGTTATCCACTTCTAATTTTAGCACTATAATGAATACCTAACTCCTCAAATGCACTGAACAAATGAACTTACCCACTTTGTATTTATCATTACACCACCCATTAACATGGTGATAATTAACTCTATGTAAAGTTTCACAGTCTGAGGCACTATAATAAGTAATACATTAACATGTTTTACATGGTCATCATTCATGATAGTGCATTTGACTTAGGACTGTTGCCTGATTGTTTTATAAAACTGAACATGTTATTTCACTGAGCAGCAATCAAGATTCAAGTTTCTCAGTCATATAACTTGCAGAATAGCTGGGAAATGTCTGTTACAAATGTAAGTACTTCAAAATGTGCTGTAGATTTTGTTTCTTCATTATTTTCCCTTGGTGTCTGTATGTTTCTCCTTCCTTTTGCCTCTTTATTTTCTTCTGTTCCAAAGCAGACTCAACTTTCTTATTCTTGTCATATTTAGTCATTCTGTTGGAGAGAGGAATTTTTCATACCTTTTATTTTCTTAAAAAATGTTTTGATTAAAAAAAATTAAGTATGTTAATTACTCCTAATATTTTCTATTATCTTTTGTCAGAAACTGTTTGGTTATAATTTTTCTTTAGAATTAAAACGACATGCTGAGAAAACCATCATATGTGGATTCTTGACTGCCTCCTCTGTCTAAGGTCCATTGGATTTTGACATTCCTTGGGGGATATCAGAGCTTTGCAGGAGTGACAAACAGCAATGGAGAAATATCAAGAAGATTCAGAAGTTCAACTAATTCAAATCTCACCCTGTCAGACTTCAAGTAAGTTACCCTGCTGACAACTGGCAAAGGTCTGAGACAGATGTAATTCTGATTTGTGTAAATCAAATGTAAATTTTGGTGCCCAGACTTCTGCTTCAGACTCTCGAAAGAAAGCAGCTGCAAGGTCTGGTTATATACTGGAAGTTCCCTGTTGTTTGGGGATATGTAGATGAGGAATACATTTGCATAGCTTCTAGAGATACCTAACTCCTAATGAGACAGCAGGTACCTTCACTTTTGATGAAAAATGATGCCACTCCTTTTAGAGTAGGAAAATATTCTTTCCGGGCTTGCTGGAAATCTTCAGCTTTTCAGAAGAAAAACAAACCAGGCCTCTATAAGTTCAGTCCTAAACTGTATGACTTAACTGTGTTAAGAAACAGTTTAACTATGCCTCACAGGGGCATCCATTCAGGTAACTAATGTCATAATTTTCTTTAGAGGCCAAAAAATGCCAAGTTGCCTCCTGACAGAGCCACATGGGACTCCCAGTCTACAGTGTGTCACAGAATCACAGAATCGTATAGGTTGGAAAAGACCTTTAAGATCCTCAAGTCCAACAGTAAACCTAACACTACCAAGTCTACCACTACACCATGTCCATAAGCACCTCATCCAAATGTCTTTTAAATACCTGCAGGGATGGTGACTCCACCTGGGCAGCCTGTTCCGATACTTGACAACCCTTTCAGTGAAGTAAAATTTCCTAATATCCCGTCTAAACCTCCCCTGGCACAACTTGAGGCCATTTCCTCTTGTCCTATCGCTTGTTACTTGGGAGAAGAGACCAAGACCCACCTCTCTACAACCTCCTTCCAGGTAGTTGTAGAGAGTGATAAGGTCTCCCCTGAGCCTCCTTTTCTCCAGGCTAAATAACCCCAGTTCCCTCAGCCACTCCTCATCAGACTTCTGCTCTAGACCCTTCACCAGCTTCATTGCCCGTCTTTGGACACACTCCAGCACCTCAATGTCTCTCTTGTAGTGAGGGGCCCAAAACTGAACACAGTATTTGAGGTGCGGCCTCACCAGTGCCGAGTACAGGGGCATGATCACTTCCCTAGTCCTGCTGGCCACACTATTTTTGATACAAGCCAGGATGCCATTGGCCTTCTTGGCCACCTGGGCACACTGCTGGCTCATATTCAGCTGGCTGTTGACCAACACCCCTAGGTCCTTTTCTGCTGGGCAGCTTTCCAGCCACTCTTCCCCAAGGCTGTAGCGTTGCATGGGGTTGTTGTGACCCAAGTGCAGGACCTTTCACTTGGCCTTGTTGAACCTCATACAGTTGGCCTTGGCCCATCGATCCAGCCTGCCCAGATCCCTCTCTAGAGCCTTCCTACCCTCAAGCAGATCAACACTCCCGCCCAGCTTGGTGTCATCTGCAAACTTACTGAGGGTGTACCCGATGCCTTTGTCCAGATCATTGATAAAGATATTAAACAGAACTGGCCCCAATACTGAGCCCTGGGGAACACCACTTGTGACTGGACGCCAGCTGGAGTAAACTGCATTCACCACCACTCTTTGGGCCCAGCCATCCAGCCAGTTCTTTACTCAGCGAAGAGTACACCTGTCCAAGCCATGAGCAGCCAGTTTCTCCAGGAGAATGTTGTGGGAAACGGTGTCAAAGGCTTTACTGAAGTCTAGGTAGACAACATCCACAGCCTTTCCCTCATCCACTAGGTGGGTCACCTTGTTGTAGAAGAAGATCAGCTCGGTTAAGCAGGACCTGCCTTTCCTAAATCCATGCTGGCTGGGCTTGATCCCTTGGTTATCCTCTACATGCCATGTGATGGCACTCAAGATGATCTGCTCTGTCAGCTTCCCTGGCACAGAGGTCAGGCTGACAGGCCTGTAGTTCCCCGGGTCCTCCTTCCGGCCCTTCTTGTAGATGGGCGTCCCATTTGCCAATCTCCAGTCAACTGGGACCTCCCCAGTTAGCCAGGACTGCTGGTAAATGATGGAAAGCAGCTTGGTGAGCACATCTGCCAGTTCCTTCAGTACTCTCGGGTGGATCTCATCAGGCCCCATAGACTTGTGTGTGTCTAAGTGGTGTAGCAGGTCACTAACCATTTCCCCCTAGATGGGGAATGTTATTAATGGTATATCATGGTACATGTTATTAAAGTTAGGCCCATAAAAGAGAATGAGGCACAAGGCATCTACTTATACTTTGAATAATGCATCCCTGTGACATTTCCAAAAGTTTTATTTTCCTGAATCTTTGTGGTGGTTTGGCTAAAACAGTAATTTTTGGTATTTACCTTTTGACAAATTTTCAACAAATTGAACTGTACAATTTAGGTAAGGTCATAAGAGATTGCTGGGATGGGACAACCCACCCTCTTCCTATATTTCCATGTCCTGCAGAAAAGCTGGCATTTTCAACATGTGCAACAGGACACAACCACCTTCTTCCTCTCCATTGTCTTCTCCCTGTATCTGACAGTTCCCAAAGTATCTACAGAGTTTAAAGAGTTCATTATGTGAATAGAAAGGCACATACGGTTGGAAAGAGATGTAAAAGAAGATACCTAGATTTTTATCAGCCTCAAAGCGGGGTTAATTCCATTCTCAATTTTTCTCAGCTCCCCACTGAATACAAATGTGGAAAGTGAAGAAAGGTTTAAAATAAGCCTTGGGGTACATAGGGTTAAATACTGTAACCGCAGGTGAGATAGTGATGACACTCAGTTATCTACTCAGAAAATGTATTCTATGTTTGGGATAATTAAATCAAAGGTCATTCTTTAACCAGGTGGGATTTCAAAAGCTTTCTCCATTCTCCCAGAAGAAACAAGAAAACAACTCATATTTGACCCAGCCACTCTCCCCGACTCCTGTTCTTATAAAGCTTGATAGAACAGGTTTATCTTGGTCCTTCACTCAGTGAAAATATCACAGAGCCACCTCTAGCATTATCTCAGTGTGACATTCCAGTGACAGGGGCCTATTAAAAAAAAAACAAACAGCTTCTTATTCATCAAATGGCATCTTTGTAATGTTTTTTATCATGCCCCAGCTAAATTGTCTGAAGATATTAAATGTTATTTCTGTTAGCACTGAATAGACAATGCATCTCTGGGAGAAAATTATTTTGGTTCCCAAATCATTAATATCATTATTAGAGCCTGAGGGTCTCCAAATAGGCTAAATGAATTAAACATACAAGTCTTACAGAAATTTGGAGAGGTGGCTATCAACGTACCGAGATGCTATTTTAAACTCCCATGGCAAAATCTCTTTGGTTCCTGAGCCTGGAAGGCTGAATGATGGCTTTCAGATTCCAGGCCAATTTTCAGGCATCATCTTTATGAATAATAACTGAAATCTACTTCTCTGTAAATTGGGTAGATTAGCCTAGAAGTTGTTAAAAGGATAAACAGGGTATTTCTAATTCCATATTTCAATGTCACTTTTCAGGATAGAATATGTATGAAATATAATTATTTTGGGGATCAGTACTTTTCTTTTAAAACTACCTAACATCATCAACACAAAAGGAAAGTGAAAAGAATGTTTTCTAAGTTCCAGTCTGTTAGCGCCATAAAATTAGACACCTGTAAAAACCTTCATCAATCAATAACATCATCAAGGTCAAGAGATTGAGAGTCATAAATTAACAGAGAAATTGGTCCCAGTGCTATTGTAAATGAAACCATGCAAGGGGGAAAAAAATTCATATCTTTTACAGTGATTGTGTTCAATCATAAAGTGTGTTACATTCATTTAAACAAAGAGAAGGAAAAAGTAGACGGAAAACCCCATCAGGACATGCAACAGATAGGACTTGTACAATACACGTTGTTTCCCTGCGTGTCCATTGCAATCTGTAATCACAGACTTTTTTTTTTTAACAAAGGTACATTATTATCAAGTTCATGTTTGTGTGCTAACAAGAAGGGAAATGTGAAAAAAGGGATCTTGGCATTTTTATAATATATTTCAAGATTAATTTTTATTTTTATGCATATTCTGTAGATTCAGAGTAATGAGCATTATTCAGTAAATAAAAATAAATAGTAAATTTTTATAAATATTTTGGATTAATATGATTACCTTTTTTCAGAGACACCAAAAGTTGACAGGAATCAATTTCAGACCCACTTTCTAGCTCTGAGCATAATGCCAAAGGAAGCAGGTGGAAGCAAAAATAGCAAACATGCACTGTAAATGTTTGTGTTGTGAATATATGAGGACTGGAATTATGCCAATGCAGCTACAATTTCACCATATTTTATAAGTTTGACCCTTACACTGCCTGTATCAATACAACCTTTTTGTCTGTATCTCATTAAGTTAATCCCACTGCTGTGGGATGAGAAGTGGCAGTCTGCAGAGCAAGTGACCTTAATGAGCCTTTATGGCCATATCCCCAGCACCTCAGTCACATGCGCAGCACAGGCTCAGTTAAATTCTGAGTCATCATTTATGCTATGAGGGATTTAGAGCACAAACAGTTAATGCAGTAACATAAAAAATATAAAAAGACACATAGCCGTGTCTGTTATCAGAGATGAGACCTGGCAAATGCACCTGGCAAACAGAAAGGAGAGGCAATTAATCAGTATCAAGCACCACATTCAAAGGTAATGGAAAGAAAACAGTAACAGTATGTGCTGCAGTTCTTAGTGAGAATCCTTAAAAAGTATGAATGTATTTCGTCACAAATTGAGCCCAAAAGAAATCCAGACAAGGTCATTGGTCCATTCCCTCAAAGCCCATTTAAGCACAGATGATGTGATAAAGGTTAGTCCACTCTCAGTAGGCTGCGATTTTACTGGATGTTCTCATTGAACACATAGAAAACTCAAGGCTAATGTAAAGAACATTCCTGTCAAGGTGATGTTATATAGCTGAATAACTGGGAACCATCTGTCAGGCCTACCAATAAGTTCCATATAAGCTTCCCACTTCTTTTTTTTTTTTTTTCTAAAATAGTGTTATCAGCTTTTCTTAGACCAAACTGATAGCAGCTTATTCATAAAGTCAATTAGCTAAACAGTATAGTAAGGATACTATGTGATTTATAACCTACTGTAGTCGTTGAACATAATTTGGTTTCCCCATGCTTTTACAACAATGCATTTAAGAGCTAAAAGTGGGCCTATGGGATATATGCCTTTGTGTACATTAATATCACATTGCAAAAAATCCCATTCGAGAAGACACAGAAGAAATTCCCCACCTTACATTAATTTTCACCCCTTTTCATTAGTAGAAAAGAGTTTTTAAAGCTTTTTCCTCCTACAAAAAAACTTCCACTTAGAGGCAGGATTACCTTTATATTCGATACTTAGCATCGTTATTAATGCTCTACTACTCCTGGATGAGTTCATCAGTCACTACTATAATAAATATTGTTTATTAGATCTTGGTTCAGTTATATAGAACTTTTCAAGTTTGACTTATCCATTAATGCCTTTACCAAAAATCATATTATAAGACTGGTATTGCTATTTAAAATTCAGACAAAGTGAACATGTTTAACTAAAATAATGTAATAGCTTTAGAAAAGTTCAACCTATCCGTCCTTCACATAGCCTTCCTGTAATGCTGCTCTCAAGGCTGTGTCATGGTTGGTCTTAGTCCTCCAGCTTGGCAATGGACCATCAGGTGCAATTACAGAAATGCTAATGCTGACGTACTTTGTGTAGCACACAGTTCTTAGGTTCGCTTTTGGCATTTAATAGTTAGTAAGTTCTTCCTTGCTGAAAACCAACCCCGTATCACTGGCATTGCCATACTCAGTGGGCACATCATAGGGTTTAGGTATGTTCAGCAGCAGCTTACTCTGGTTCTAAGCTTTGTGGCAATTCAGTCTTGTGCAGAGACACACCTAAATACTAATTCCCCATAAGAAGCACAGTATAATCATTTTTTCTCAAACCATGACTAACAAAATGGAGAAGGTTTCTCACCTTTTTCACAATAGCCTAATGGAGAAGTCTTCAGTACCCAAAACTCAAATGGCTTTGGATCCAAACTTCTCTTATCATAGAGGAGTGCCACAATGTCCAAGCTATCAGGGAAGGACATTTTAAATGATACTGAAACTGGATAAAAATACATAGAGACAAACGGAGTCAGAAAAAAAGTCCATCTTCTTTCCTGTTCAAAGCTCTGCCCAAAAGGTAGAGATTTACATCTTCTTGTCTGGCTCCTTCTAGCCTTTTGGCTCTTGTATTCTTGCTTGTCTGTGCCCTGTCACAGCCTGATAGTTACGCTACCTACTTGGGATATAGGAGCTGGGATGAAGACTCACACTTTCTTAATTGGAGGCCAGTTCAGAACCAGTGTCTCCCATTATGTGCCACCATACAATGGCCATGTCTTGAGTACTGAAACAAGAGGTACCAGTTACTGCCTCCTCCTTTGTTAAGCACCTGGTCACAGACCTCGTCACCCAACATCCAGGAGCACACAAGGGTACTTAATTTTTAGCTTGGTGCTTCATGGACTCACTGTGTATGAACAGTAGACCCAGGCAGTTTCTAGCCCAGACCTTAAGTTTCCTCTATTACCCTGCAGAGGTGCCTCATTTTTGCCACATACATTGGCATCTAATTCAGCTGGTCTGCAGCACCCTGCTACTGCAATAGTTGCCTTATTTTTCAATGTTGAAGTCTACCATAGGTGTCTGTCTTCACCAGTTGGAAACTGACCCAGAGATGTCTAATTTAAGGCATTGGGTGCTGGCAGGAAAACAGAGCCCTTTGGCTTTGGAACCAGGAACTCTTAATTCAGGGTAGCCAGGAAGAGCATCCATGAAAATAAACCATGTTCCAAATTAAACTGTCACCATCAGCCAGAGGCTTGGCAACCCAAATAAATAAAAGCAGAACTATTTCTGCATAAACTCCATTAGTAGGCTAAGCCTGAGTCGAAGACCACAAGGGACCCAAAAGATGAGAAATTTCTCAGGGGACAATCCTTTTTCCAGCCTGCACTGTCCTCATGCAGCCCCTTTCTAGCCCCACTCCCGCTGCAGCTCAAGCACTTGTCTTTGTCCCAACCCCAACCCTAGTACTGGGCTGGGCCTGAGGGCAAACCTAGAAATTTTGAAACAAAAGGGTTGTGATTTTGACAAGCATTTACAAGCTAATTTTCATTCAAATAAATGTTTTAGTGGAAGAGAGATCTAATCAAGTCAGATTACATGCAAAAACCGAATTAAGTCCTCCAATGAGAACCCATGAGTTCTTTTATGTGTTTATTGCTATGTAAACAATTTGCATTTTCCAATGGATATTTCCTTAATAATTTCCCCTAGTCCTACAATAAACAAAGTATATCTAGAATTACATACCTAGAAGAAAAGATTTCAAAACCGTCAAGCTTGCAGCACCTCTGCTGACTTCAGTGAAGTTCTACCAAGAGATGAATTTTGATACTTCTTCTTTAAACACTGAGACTACTTTTCCATAAAGAAACCCTGAAAAACATAAAACAAAGGTAGAATTATTACAATCATATGAATAATAGAAACAATGTTGAAATTAATTCAATTTGTTAGGTTTTTTTCAGTCATTGTGATATCAGTTTTCTAGTCATCACTGAAATTTTTATCTGAAGTATCACCATACTAGTAGACAAATAATTCCATGCAATATCTGCTATTCAAGAAAATTATCTGTATTGCAACATAATTATCTCAGATGACATACTGACTGACTCCTAATTACAACAGATATAGCTAATTACTTTGGTTCATCCTGTAAATAGCTCAGCATGTATCTTTATGAGAATTCAGTAATGACACATTGCTCAGTGGGACTGTATATGTAAATTGATTCTCAATTTTTTTATGCATAAAGTTCTTATTTTTCAATATCTTTATAAGTTTTACATCAAATTTAACTTCTTAGAAATTTAATGACGGTGAATAGAAGAATATTCAGGGGAACTCAAGTGGTACAAATTTGTAAGGTTGGATTTTTTGGACACTCTTCTCAATACCTGAACAGGGATGGAACCCCAGACTCACATTTGCCACCATACCCCCTTAAAAAGCTTTCTTTCTCTGACAGGGACAAGTGATTCACCTGTCCACTGCAAATGGATCTGTTCTGTAAAAACTGATCTATTCTTTTCCTCCTTGAGTTTACACCATGGAAAAACAGCTGTAAGCGACAGCTGTGTAGTGCTTCTGCTACCTGCCTGCAGAAGTGAAGCATGAGTAGGAAACTGCCATGATAGATACAGATTAAGTACCCAAATGCAACAAAATTTCAGTGGAAAATGGATGGAAGCCTAAGTCTACTTAAAAACAAATCCCACCTGTGTTGTTTAGATCCTGCATCAAGCCATAGTCTGACAGCAGAAAGTTATGCAATAGGAAACATCAAATGTGCAGCTTTCTATTCTGCCAAAAATGCTGATTTTCATTTGACTTTGTTCTAATTTGGCCTCAAAAGGTAGAAATGTAAAAAAATGCAAGAAGTTAGTATCACAAAATGTTTTTATTCAAATATATTTAAATGTGTTAATCAGAATATTTAATGTTGGTAATATGAAGCAGTATAACATATGTAGTGGACAAATTAAGAGACTACAGTGATTTTGGAATAATTTTTTTATTCTGAGTCATTACAGAACTTTTAAAATCAACTATTAATTAAATTTCACACATTTGTGCTATAGATAAAAGCTCTAAAAATATTTCTTGACCAGTTTCAAGTGTACAGCATTACATTTTCTTCCCTCCTAGTATGTTTTCAACCAAGTAGTCCACCAGTCTGGTTTAGGTTCCACATTTTTTACTGGAATCAAGAGTTCTCAAAGATTTTCACCAACTCCTGATGTCAACCAAAAGTGAGAATAATAAAAATGTATTTCATACATATACAAATTCACCTTTATCAATTCTAGGTTGCATACTTTATCATAAAGTATAATATTATTTTTTTTAAAAAAGAATAAACAAACTTCATCTCTTATTAGAATTTTACACAAGCCAGCAAAGGTGATTCAAGCATGACTTCAGTATCTTCTCTTGCACTAAAAATTGACTGACAAGAAAGCATGTTTGTCTTTTCTACTGCGGTATATCTGGAAAGTACTCATAAATAAATGCTACTATCCACTTGGTCCCAGAAAAATTCAAAGCATTTTTCTTATTAGTAGTATGTTACTCCAAATGGCCTGGCCAAATTTACATCTTAGTGTGTATTCTGCTTTTCTTATTGTAGAGTGAACACAGTCCTTAGTTCTTGTCCAAGTTCTGCTACCTACTGCCAAAAAAACTGTTTTACATCTCCAGAGACAGCTGTGTTTCAGTTGCAAAGTGATGTAATTTGTAAAATGCTTTATATTCCATTAGGGCAAATAGCAATATATAAGTTGAAGACATTTTGAAACAGCTCCTCAGGTGGTACACACGATGAGGTTGCTTCAGAGAAATTATGGAGACAGGTGGTATAAATCTGCTAGCACCTGCCTCAGTATAATCTCTTGGGTTGAGGATTGATTCTGTTTCACTGAAAAAGGGGAAAATAACAACCGTGATAGAGAACCTGGCAAAAAGGCTGTGACTCTGCCTAAATTAGAATTCTATTTTTGTAATTGCCCCACTCCTCTCTATCATTAATTAGACCATTAAAGAAGTTGTCTTACATTTAGATGCACACAGCTGTGGCTTCAAAGCATTTATAAAACCAGTAATGGTGCAAGCTTTTAAATCCCACTTTACACTTTTTTTACACTTTTTATGGATGATCATTTTTTGACAAGGGCATTCAAAGTTAGAGCAAAATATGTTTCCTGAAGTACCTCTGCAATATCAGAGGACAGTAGTATGTCTTATTATTCTTTACTTCATTAAACACTACACCCCTGTCGATTAAAAAACAAATTGCCACAGGTGGCATCTGCTGTGGCAGCTTTAAGCAGTGCTTCCTAAGTTTTTTGATCATTGACCACCTTCAAAAATTTATCAAAATCCATTCTATAGAATTAAATTAAAAGTTTAAGTAATGCGGGCTTGCAGTTGTCTTGGAGATTGTTTACCATGCTTTCAGTTCAGATTTCTACAGAGTGTTTGCAATTTACCATTTAATTTGTAAACAGCAAATTGACAAGGATCAAGTCTCAACATGACAGGAACAGAAAAAGGAATCAGTATTCATGGAAGACTCTGAACTACAAAATCCTAGAAGTGATAGATCATACTGAATTTAGAATATCGAGTTCCCAATGAATCTTTAGATCAGTGAGGTTAAAATCAACAGTCTATAGTTTCTTTGGAATGTCACCTCACCTTTTATGACTCCACTTAGCAAATGGCAACTCATTAAGATGACTATCTCTGAGTCTTATCTTACCTTACAAGGTATTTTTCATGTCTTGAGGTATCATTAAAAAGAATGCTTTTATGGTTTGATTTATTCATGTAAAATTAATGAAGCTAAAAAGTCACATTGAAAAATTATGTTTACAGAAAGACTGTGATGCTAGCACATAAGAAATACATTTTTAAAGGCATAGAAAAGGGTTAGAATTTATTAAAATGCAACACGAGCATTCAAGCATAGAAGCAAATACAAATGGAAATTAATATTGGACAGCCAGAGATGAGAAAGAATTAAGATTAGGATATTTCCAGATTTCTGGTGGGAGTTAGTTATTAAAGAAATATTTTTTCCATTCAAGTTGGTGACATGATATTGTTGATCTTTGAAATGGTTTTATTTTAATATTTATGATGACATTTTGTTTTAATTTATAATTTCTAATTATTTCAGAATGGCACACAAAAAGGAAAAAATAAAGCAACTACAACAAGGTTTTTCAGGAAGTAATCAATTGCTGACTGATAGAAATTGACAGGCAGATTGCTAGCAAATTATTTTAATTATCAATAATTATAACTATTTTAGAGACCTACATCACCAGAGGGTTGCCTGTGATTTTTGTAATAGGAGAAACTATTAGGATTTTCTATCTTCTGGCAAAATTTTCTCAACGTGGAAAAAAAAAAGTCATGCAAATTATGTATAAGGGTCATCTCAATTTCTCTCTATGCTATTTTTTATATATTGTGCATGTAACCAGTTGTTAGACTTCTTGCATGTTCTGGCAGCTACAATGACCATCTTAATGCTTATTTATTTCTATTACCAATACCTTTATATAAGCTCTTGTCAAGTATTAAGAACTCTTTGCACAAAATAAGGAAGAAACAAGGGGAAGAAACAAAACAACCTGGACAGCTCATTCAGATTTGTAAAGATTTTTCCTATATTATTGTAAGTTTAAAAAGTGCTCATGACAGCTGGCTTGATTTTTAGAGCTTCCATGGAGACCCACTCTCTGACTGTAGTGCTCTAAACAGAGTTCAGCAACTACTGCTGATGCCAGTAAATCAATCAAGGATATAATGTGCTGTATGAAATATTGGGAAAATTTTGTTTCACAATAATGATCTTAAAGACAAGTAGATAAAGAGGGGACATAAGCACTAATTTAATTTACATTTAAAAACGGTCTAGATTTCGATAGTGTGGTATCCTACTGGTGTGGTGCTCCCAAGGGAAGGCAGAAAGAGGTATTAGGAAGAGGCAGCCAAGTGATTTTCCAATGTAGCATTATGTTGTTTCCTTGGCTATCACATAGTACTTACATGTGGTTTCCACATTTTTCTTACAAGATTTTCTAGTAAGCAAATTTAATCCTGTTGTTTCTACTTCTGTGAGTCATGTTGTTATTTCAAGGGGGTCACCATCAGGTAGGAAACGGTTATCAGGTCTATAAGACCACGCAGTCTAGCTTGTCTGGTGAGGCTGACACCAAGTGAAGTGCAGATATCCATGCTGCAGACACTTCCAGCTAGGAAGGAGACTGAGAAACTTAGTTCCTTCCCTCTGACACAGACTACACCATTAGTGAATATTAGAGTAAGGTGCATAATTGGACAAATTGCTATCTTTCTCTCTGCAGAAAGTCCCCAAAGGAAACCACACTTTCTCTAGTAGATTTATGACTTGAAATTATTTTAGTCATTAATTTCAGCAGGTGACTCTGCAAATCACCCACAAAAATCTAACCTGAGCCTGAAAAGAAATACAGTGTGTATAGTACACAAAGTTGCTTTTTCTTGCTTGTGTCAGTATAAATTCTAATTCGCATTAATATCTACAGCCATAAATTTGCATTTTACTTATGGCTGTTCTCTGGTACTGAAGTATTTGCAAAGTGGCAGAATAATCCTCTTTCATGTCAAAGTATCTCATATCATCTGTCTTGGCCTTCCTCCTAGATGCTTGACATTGCAGTAACAAGGAATTCTCATTCATATCTATTTCTGGTGAGTACAAGATTTTATTTTGCAGTTGGTTTCAAGAAAAAAAAAAGGTGAGAGGGAATGGAGAGATGGAGAGTAACCATTAATTGCTGCAAAACCATTAACCTGCAGTAACCAGTAACTATTAACCTGCAAAAAAGCTGTTTCATTCAAGATGTAATTAGGAATAGCGATAAAGTATAAAATGTAATGGAGTCCTTTGAGAAGTGATATGGGAAATTTATTTAAAGTAACTTAGCAGGAAAGCTGGGCAAATATATATTGCTTTATCATTGCTTGTGCCTTTGTTATTCATTTGTCCTTCTCTACTACTTCTTATCCTGTGTTGAGATCTTTTTTTAATATTTTGGTACACACTAAGACCAGGAAGGTTCATAAACATCTAAGATTAACCTTAACCATGCTTTTGCTATCTTCTTTAGAAAAGCAAATCCAGAGAAAGCCTTCAGCTGAAGTGATACTAGTCTGGTAAAGAGTAATCCCTCAGGAAAACAAGATCAACAATGAGTAATGGATCTGTAATCATCAACCCATCAGAGGTAGCCCAGAGGTAACCATCAGCCCATCAGAGGTAACCAGAAAATCATGGAAGATGGAGATGAAACATCTGAAAAGATAGCCTCTATCTTTAAGAGATGGCTGAATTAAAAGCACATCTGATTGCTAACTCAATGAGAAATCCTAAGCAAGTACACTCAAGTCTTTTGCATTAATCCTTAAGTCATAATTTAAACCTGCATCTTCCTCTTCAAACATGTTTTGCTTTTGTACTTTCCTTTGAACTATGAACCAAAGATACTTCCATATTTACACTCCCATTTATCTTGGTATAGAAAATTCATGTACATTTTCTTCTTTAGCCACCAACCTATTGAGCACTGGACCTGGGACAGAATACAGATTCTGCCATAAAGTGTCATGAAAGATTGGCAGATCAGGTGTCATTGACTCACACCAACTACCCTTGGCCAGCCAAAGTAACTTGCGTTTAAGGTGTCAAGGGAGTAGAAACAGGCAAACTATGGAGCTACTGAAAACTGCATTCACATGCATTACTGAAATATAATCATATCTATCGAATTGTTTGTCCAATAAGTCTGGATCTTTGTAAAATATTTATTTTTCATCTGTGCTGAAGAAGGGCCATCGCCTAAGTGCCAAGTGTTTATAGAAATAGTAGGCTTTTGCAAGAGGCCTCTTTATAAGGTCTACCTTGCTGTAAATGTTTAGTGACATTCTCCCCCCTAGTATTTTTGCTACACGTTGAAGGAAATCCACTATGTGGCTGACCTTTCCCTTCCTTTGACCTCTGGTGACAGAAGTTTGAGGAGACCAAGGGCCTACAGAGACAAGGAGGCAGAAAGCCTGGTGGATGCATCAATTCCCACACGTGAACACATTACATGATGCCAGGACTGGGTGGGACATATTGGCTGGGACTTTTCAGCAGCCACAGTCAGTCTTCTCACTGGCCTCACAAGCACAATTAAAGCCCTCAAAAGATTTGACAGCATGAAGAAACAGTCTGGCTTTTTTTGTACCACCATGAGCATGCCTCCAGACCTTCATTTCCACTGCCATTCACAGATGAGCTCAAACATTGCAGCAGAAATAGAGCTTATGCATGCATTCTCCATCTCCTATAAAACACCTCCCTCACTGCCAGATGTGAGGGAGACTGAAGGCATACCCCAGACTATTATTTAAGAAAAGTATGTCTTTCCACAAGCTATAATGTAATGTCCCATCCTCCACCATGCCTCATAAGGCAAACCATGAAAAGTAAGAATGCATTTGAGCTGCACTGGGCATTTTCCTTTGACATTTTGGTGGGAAAAGGGCATTTTAAAAGGAAAAGGATAAATAATATGTTTTTACAGGGAAAGCTTCCCAATGTGATGTAACTATAATTTTCATAATTTTTCATATATAAGTTTTCAAGGAAGCCAAACTCTTTAATAAAAAGAGACGGAGGGTGAGGGAACAGAGCCCAGTTTCACTTCAAGTCTTTACATTTTGTAAAAGAAAGGATTCTTTTTGATTTTTCTTAAAAAAAAAACTTTGTAAAAAGTCTAAACAATAGTAGTGCAGTGCAGAAATAGCCTCATTTCTAAGCTTCCTGGAGAATTTGCCTCTTTCAGGGGAAAAAAAAGACCTAATAGGATTTGGGAAAAAATCAACTGTCAGCTTTAATCATCAGTAAGGTTAGTAGGAATTGCTCTTGAGCAACAAAATTCTGTTATATCGCACCTCAGCATTTTGATAGTAAAATAATTTGTTTTTCTCTTTAGTTATTTGAAACCAGTCTTTCACTAGACATACAACAGATAACACAATTTACTTTAGACAATGCTAGTGGGTAGAAAGAATATTTTGATTCGGGTTCTCATATATTTAAGTGCCTGCAAGGCAGATAGAAACATCTTCATTATTTCCAACAAAAATGTATCATACAAGGTAATTTAGGCTTCTCTGATTTCTGTTTCAGGATACGCTTAGGCCAGCTTTGAACAAGTTCTAACCATTAAAGTACAGCATTTTCAGAACACTTGAAAACAATAATAAATATATATTTCTGATTAAAGACCATGTGAGATAAGATATCTCACATCAGTTGATGTGAAGGCTAGGACTATAAAAAGAAGAAAATTACCGCAGCCATTATTTTGCCTTTTTTTTTTTTTTACGTTGCTCCAGATTCCTTCAATACACCTTATTAATGGTTAAATATTTAGTAAACACAATGTATTTCATGAACAGCAGTAAAAGGACATTAAACAGGTTTATTTTCAATGAGCTAACCCTCCCAAAAGATAAGTATAATTCCATTACATTCTGAAACCAGAGCAACTCATTTGACATCAGTGGAACCATGCTGTCAGAGAGAAAACTACTGTTCATGGGAGAAACATGGGTTTTTTTCCAGGATACATGAGTGCACTTGGAGATCTTGGGAGAAGGGAATAATGAAATGACTCTCTACTGCTGCCCAGAACAGGTTATTCACAGAATCTCAACTTACTGAAATATCCTACTGCAAACAAGGGGTTTTAGGTCCAAGTGGGGCATGCCAGTTAGCATCCACTACATTCTTGGAAGTATTTCTTGTCTAATACACATATAAATATGAAATTACCTGATATTAGAAACTCGGTAAATAAAAATATACACCATTCTAAAACAAAGAAAAGTCTTACCAAGATTCATGAAGCAAATAAACAAGTACCAACTGAAAACACAAACTAATCTCAATCCAAATTGCAGTGCAACCTGTTGTACTGGACAACCAACCAGATTTCTCATCCCAGTTCTGCCTTTTACTTACTGTTTTCTTTCAGTTAAATTGTTTCGTTTCTCTGGCTCAAGTTCTTACAACCATTACCCATTTTTCTTTCTACATTAGACCTACAGATTGACTGCTTTGAAGATGGGAGTTATAAAAGTTCATCTGAGATGAAAATTTGAATGCACAAAGTTGAGCTATCTAAAATTGTTATTTTCTTTGGAGGTCTCAGAGCAGGTCTCATGGATCGCCTCCACAGATTTTAAAAATGTATTTTTGTTTTTCAGACTCAGGTGTCATGTTGACACCTCTTAATGTCAAAGGTGAAAAATGATAAAAGTGTTTTTGATAGTTTTCCTGTGAAACTTAACATTCTACTATGTCTGAAACTTTTTCAAAGAGAGTTCAGATGTTATTTTAAAATGCAGAATTGTAGGCTGAAGTAAGTCCTGATCCTGCAAAGATACATTACATGCTTAGCTCTCCAGGTTTTGGGACATTTCATCAAAATCAATAGGACTATTCACAGGGCTAAACTTGAATTTACAGGCAAGCCTTTGTAAATTTAGGTCTCTGAACAAAGGGAATATAGTTTCTTTGTGACTTTATTAATCTCTTATCCTTTTTCTGGTTTTGCTCTTTTCAACAATTCTTAAATAGTCCATTTCAGACCTGACCGGGTAGATTAGAGTCCTATGGGACATTGTTCAGGTAGGGTTGGCAGATTTCTCAATTAATCAAAACCAAACAAGTATATTCGGTCATTGAAACTGTTTTACAAGACTGTATATTTATTACTGAAGTCTTATATCTCCAATGCAATCCCACTAGCCACCGGACAGGAACAAAACACAAGTAAAATCAATCACAAAGGAGAGAGACTCAATGCTTCTGTATTCCTGTTGTAGTTCTGTTCCTTATGCTCTGTAGAGTGACAAACTACAACTACAACTTAGTCAATAACATGTATCAGCGTAGTTGTTGGATAATGTTCTGGAATATCTTTATAGCCAGATTCTGCCCCAGACATATGCAGGCAAAGGTCTCCCACTGAGGTGCACCATATACAAAAAAATAACTCAATTTTTTTATGCTCATGCCATGCTAATATTCCTGTTACAAACTACAAATCTATATCGACAAGCTAAATCAGCTGGTCACAAATTTTAAAAGCATTATATTTTTAATTAAACAAAGCCTTTGCATCCTACGTCATTCACAGGATTTAGTCTATTACTTTGACCCAGGCTAGATGAGGAGATTAAAAACAGTGGTAACTGAAATAATTTAAATATCTCTGTATCTTAAGTTGTCAACATGGCTTTAAAAGATGCAACTTGTTATTTAACTGCTAAAAACAGTCTTCTGGGTTGTATCCATAGAACCTATTCCTCTTGCAATTAAGAAACCCAGAAGATTACTGCAGCACAGACCTGTTCAATGAACTTATTTGATAAGCTCCTTCTCTCCAAAGCTCTTCTCATCTTTTCTCAGAATAAAAATATGATAACTTTGCCTTGAGCACCAGTCAGATAATTGCTATCTCTCAGGGAGCAGCAAGGACTGGCTGCTCCTGAGGGGAAGATGACTCCAGTAAGGCAGTGCCCTACCGATGGAGCACAGACCCCAGCACCTGAGCCAGGTGGGCAGAGTTAGGCACTGGCAGCAAGTTCCATTGGCAGCCCCAGGCACTGCAAGATTATGAACTATGGCCAAGGTGCAGTCAAGAACAAAAGGAGACTAGGCCAGAGGTGAGGCTGGAGACAAGGCTACTACAAACATCTAAAGGGTCTGTCCAGGAGAGAAGCTATTTAAGGCATGGGTCTAGAGGTCCACCCAGAGGCAAAGCCAGAAACCAGCACTCCTATAACATAGCTTAGAGAAGGAACAGGTCCCAGACCTGGGCTTAAATGAAGCCCTGGGGCAGTAGGTGTGCATGGGAGTCCCAGGTGAAGCTGGTCAGGACCATTAAGGCCAATCAGTGTCCTGACAGTATCATTCTTTTCTGGATCCAACTGCAGAAGAATATATGGGCTGAAACAAAGTTATCACACTAAAATAATGTATCTGTTTAAACTCATCCTCACTGTTCCAGTATAATCTAAAAATGTGATTATACCACAAACTACGGTGGGCATAAATGCTTGCTGGTGATACGTTTGCTCCAACTTGTTTATATTCATTTTATGTGCTTGCTTCTTGCAAATATTAGGAGGGTGAAATTTTATTTCTAGGAAAATTTCCAGTAAGCATATTTCATTGTAGTACACAAAAAGCTCAAAAAAATGTTTTAGAGAAGATGAAATAGAGCAAGAAAACTTTGCTGCTTAAGCTGCTAACTAGAGCTATAAAAAGGCCCCAAATTTAGCTGCTTTCTTTGCAGAAAGGTCTGAGTTGGTCCATAACCAATTAGAGATGTTAGTAAGAATGTTTCTTAAATATATTACTAACATTTAACTGATTGATACTCCTACCTCATTTGATCTGCAGGCATACCTGTAGCACATACAGAAGTGATGGAAAATGCTTACTTAGCTCTTTACTAATGTAAGGACTTCTTACATTATTGATTAAAGGCCCAGGTCACTCCTTCCAATAAAGTTAATAGAAACTTACATGAGTGATGGAAAATATTAATCTTCTAAAACTGTAGGCAGAAAGCAGGGCTGCAAAGATATTCCTCTTCCCAGATGTTATTCAAGCTCAAAATCTGAAATAATGCTGATGCTCTTTTTGTGCATACTGTAAGAAAGATGTGTAAGAACACTCCCTACTATCTGTGAGTTATATCCTTTTCAAAATGTTCCAGTGATGCTAGTAGTTTGGCAACACCTCTAGCTATTATACCAAGAATTATATTCCTAATCGATACATGGTAGTTCTATTAATAGAGCTTCTTACTGGGGAGAGAGCAGAAAGACTTACAAAAACTAGGTTGTGATTAGAGCTGATTATTAAGCTAATGGGGGGGAAAAAAAATTAAAAACAGCTTAGGTTGGGTTTTTCTATTGAGCTAGGTTCCTAAATCCCACTGAAATGGAGTAGAAGTTTGGTCTATAAGTAGCCTATGCTCATTTGAAAATTGTATTGTTGCTGGTCTAATTAGAAGTAAAGCAACAATCTTAGCTTCCAAAAATCTAGAAGCCCTATGGCATTAACATGGAAATAGCCAAGAAGAACTATAGGAATACAGCAAATAAAAATTAATCTTTATGCTACTGTGCTCAAAAGTGTTCTTTCCAATAGCTGTATTGATTTTTTCCGTTTTTCCTTAAGGGTATTGTCAAACTTTTGGAGCCATCACTATAGTATTTAAAAAATGACCAGCCCAGATTTTATGTGAAAAAATTTTTCACTGTATTTTGCTCAAATCCTCTTATTATTTGCTTGCCAAAGCTGCTGGTAAAATTTCTTTACCTCTTTAGGATATTTAGAAATCTTTGTCAACTTTTTGGTCCGTCTGTTTAATATGAAGAATATTTTTGCCCATTAAGTTCAAATTTTCTGGGAAGCATGTCTGGTGGAAAAAAACAAAAACAAAACAAAACAAAAAACCAAAAAAACCAACCAAAACCAAACCCAAACAACTCCTTTTTTTTTTCTGATTATTTTTTTGGTTGCTTTTTTTTACTTCAAAGAGGCTGCAAGCCAGAATGACTCTTACTGCTAACCTAGCACTTTTTTCCTCCTATCTGCCTAACGTGTTTACATGTTAGCAGCCCAACTAGCTGTCACTTCAGTTTAACAACAAAAATATCTGAACAAAGTGTATTTTAACTAAGCCATGCTGCCCTCCTTCCTCCAACTGCTTTTGGGTCCCACAGCATGTTCTTCCACTCAAGTCTTCTGCCTCACAAGTTGAACTTTAATTGGCAAGTTGGAGATTCAGACACAGAACGGAAAAAATTAGCTGCCAAGACAATATCCGATGTTTTTTCTGTTTCATACTGCAGGGTAGAGTCATCCTAATGTATTTCGCATAGTCTTAACAGTAAGAAAACCTTAAAGAAATCAAAACAAATAATTTGTGGAAGAAGAAACGGATGACAAAGCAAAGTGTGCTTTGCTTAACAATTGGCTTGTGTAGCTTTAGTAAGAGGCTTTACTGGTAAGCACTATCATAAAGAGGGGAAGGCACTGAGGCTTTATGAAGAGGGACCAGCAAAGTCTCCCAGTCATCATGGGGTGGAGGGGAAATCTGTATTGAAGAAAGCGTCAAAATGCCACAAACTCCTCCCAAAAACTAACAGAGCACCAACACAAATTATCTATACCAGGTCTGATAAGACATTATGGCCTGACATGGTCTTCTTCATGATCTGGACGTGGAAGGAGGCCCTCATGCTGTAGTTCACAGAGTAGACCCATCAGCATTACTGCCTCTCCTTGTAGCAGCTGCAGCTCTTTCCACCGGTAGCAAAGCTCCAGCAGAGACCAGGGAGGAAATAACTGTGCTCCCCTCCTGGCAGCTCAGCAGCTGTAATGAATGGGCCTTCTGGGAAGTGAGGTTGCTTTAAGATGTTCTCGCTGTCAGTGAGATTACTCTTCGAGATACGCTAATTAAGCATTGGAAACATGCATGGAGATTAGCCTCTAACCCCCACATGATTGCTTTATTTCTGGGTTGTCTGAAAGAGGCCAAGAAGGGGACATAGAGGACCACCCTCCTTTTCATTTACCACGGAAAACGTGGGCTTGGGTCCTTACTGAACACAAAGAGCCAGTGCTCTCTAGACCCACCACTTTCTAAATATCTTATCATATAAAGCAGGGGTTTCATAAAAAGGATCCAGAACCAGAATGGCCAGCTGAAGCAATTCTTGGACGAAGCTTGTGAGAAGCAAGGATCTCTGAGTATGCACTTTGCAATGCCTAAAACAGTGCTGGGGAGTAACCACAGACAAACATATGGAAGAGTGACTGCTGCTCATGATGTCACTCTTCCTGTGTGAAGAGTGACTTCCTGGACATCCCAGGTTCCTGGTGCCCTTTCAGTCCCAGCTACCCATGAAGTCCACAACCCAGCGCCATAGGGGCTTGGGGAATGGGGAACTAGAAAAGACAGACTTTACTATCACAGTGCAACCATAATGCTCTTCCTCCAGGTCTTTGAGCAGGAAATGAGCAGCATATGGTCTATAGACAAAAGAGACACAATAGAGATATTTTAGGCCATATTGTTCCTCCAACTATATCCAGCTATTTAGCTAATTCTTTTTAGCTGATCTGACATTGACAGAAGATTACATGTGCCATGTTTTCTCCTTGGGAAGTTTTAGTAATTACCTGAAACAGCTTTTGGAATTATGTAAAGATGAGGGATTAGTTAAGCTACTTCATGGAAAAGTGCAACCAGTCAAAATATCAGTCCAAGTGAAACATCATTAATGACTGAAGCCACGATGTGCTATTGAGTTTTGAATTGGGCCTTGAAAATCCTAGTTAGGGATTCTTGGGATTCAAATAAAGGCTTAGACTGGAGAATTGAAAGGAGGCAGTAAGCTAATCAAATTTATGAATTATTTAAAGGTTGGGAAATGAAACATATTTCAGGAAAGGAATAATAATAAGAGCTTGATAAATTGAAAAAATTAGACTAGCATCAATTATGTAGTTGAATAAAGATATATACAGGCACTTAAATAGAGACAAATAATGAGATGTGAAGAAACTAGAAAACGGAGGATAACTATCTCAACTCCAATATCTTGGGTAACAGGTTATACCTCAAAACAGGCAACAAGAAAGCAAATGCAGGCTTGAATGGCATTATTAGAAGCATTATGTGTAAAATGAGCAATTAGTATACTTCCCTTTATTTTACACTGTTAAGGGCCTACTGTCAACATTTTCATCACACTTCAAAAAGAGAACAAACAAAGTAGAGAGTTCACAACCTTGAATGACAGACAGTGATTAAAATTTAGGAAAGTGAAGCTGATGATAAAAGAGCATTCTTAGACTCAAGAAAAGATAACTCAGGGAAGACAAAAGTGTTAGGAAATAGCAATAAGGATGATATAAAAAGACAGGCATCAATTATTCTGACTTCTTAGTGAGGACAAGAACAAAATAGAATGTGCGTAACTTAAACTGAAACACAAATATCCTGTTTAAACATTAGGAAAAACAATTGTGAAATGCCAAAAAGTTAGAATAGTGCTAGATATTATGGTAAAAAAGGTCATATATCTACCCAGAGTCTTAGAAAAAAATCTAAATATCAAACAAATGCTATGCGAGCATTCTCACATGAGATTGCTATTAACATGTCCCTTACTATAGGATTCTAAATGGAAGAGAAAGGTATGTTTTGTTGCTAAAAGGAAGAGTAATTCATCATTTCATAAGCTAACTTTTTAAGTAAAAAGTAAGAAGAGAGGCACATACTCTCTCAGTAAATATTTATGATTCATTCAGAAACTATTTTAGAATTAGTCTGGATGAACGTTATATAGATTTTGATTTGATCAACCATACATGACTTTCGTGCAGTCTGTTCTAGTTATCTTGGAGAGCTGGTAAGGAAAATCTTATGAAGCTCGTGAACTGGGTATAAAAAAATCTAACTAAACAATTTCCTATGTGAGACAGGTCTATGTGAGACAAGTCTGAATTCAAGTGTAACTTGCAAATATTTTTCAATCATTCTGAAAAAAGAAATATGATGAACTGTACTTATTTTAAGGGTCACCACATGATCATTGGTAACTGCACATACAGTTCCTGTTGGAAATGTATTTATTATTTTGACATAAGCTATGACAACCTTTGCTCCCAATGCACCCTTTTATGGAACAGTTTGAACACAAGCAGTCCACAGATCCCTGACCATAATTAACAAATAAGCCTGCATGATTTCTTGAAAATTTAAAACTGATTCTTTTAAACATCAGTTATATCTAGTATCTTAGCTTAAAGGAATTTTGTTAAACATCCACAAATAATTTTATTTCCATTCTCAATTCTATCTTTAGTGTTGAAGTATTCCATCCTAATTCAGAAACTATATTAAAAACATTTTTGTCAAGTACATGCCTATATGTGAAGCTACTTCTGCCCAGATGCCTATTAGCACTGCAGTGCTGCAAATTTAAATGTTGACCTGTCTGTATTTTCACTAATGGCATCATGACCGTATTATGGCTGCCAGAGTAACTGGATTGTTCTTGCTTGCTTGTTTCATCTGATCCAGGAATGCTGGAATGTACAGTACTCTCTTGTACACAACCATAATGACAAAAGCAGTCTATTGGAACCATCATGATTTTGCAGTGATTTCAGCTAAGAGCTTTTATTTATGATTTTTTTTGGTAAATATACAACTAATACATGTTTTTAGTTGGTAACAGGTTTTACAAAACAGTCTTAATTGCTTTTGACTAAAACAAATAGCAATGCTCATATTTTCTGACATTTAGATAACTGTCTTCATAGCACCTTGCTTTTTTTCCCACAAAACCATGCAACTGAGAGTGGTTTAAGCTTAAATTCTATTTAGTGTTTGAAATCCAGGATACAATTCCTGAGTGCATTTGTACAGTAAAAAATGGATGAAGCAGTAGGTGGACCAGAGGGTCTATGAAAGTAGATGAACCAGACAGGGTCTATGAAAGTTTTGATCTGACATCACTTTGTAGTATATGTATCCCTATAGTAAGGGATTGTTTTCTAAATGGAAATGGACTAGTAATTTCAATCTAAGCAGCACTCAGCTGTGCCTTCTGATTTTAAATGAAAGCCCTAACAAATTCTCAGAATTCCAGATTAAACCCATCCTGAAATGGAGTTTAGAAGTCCTAAACACAACCAGTTCAAATATCCAAAAATGTATGTGGGGGAAAAAAAAATTGTATCCATAAAATCACCCAGTAAAAATCACTGCAAGCAGAGATTCCTAATTGAAGAGCCATCTTTCACCCACAATTGTCTAGAAATAGTTTTTACTGTAAGACTAAAAACCAAGAATCTCATGAATAATTTTAACAGTAATTTGGGATTAAGCAGATGCACTATGTAGCTCATGCACCACAACTACACACAAGGCTATAAAACCCCAAAAGCTTGTTGACCAGTTTATGCATACATTCTGCAATAAGGAATGAAGAATCCTCTGTGGTAAAGTTGTATACTTTTAGTACCTACCAAGCTGTCCATATATTATACCAAGCTTAGAAATTTATCAGGCATGAAAGCAGAATAGAAAATAAGGACATATGTCACACGTCAGCTATCTAATATTGTGCTTTATCCTACTAAGTACATATTCTAAAAATAATGACATCCCAGCAATACGTGAATCGTTCTCTCAGCAATTCTTCCTAATCTTAAATCTTTGCTCAGTGGAAGTGAAAACACAGCCATTTTTTTTGGTGCAGATTCATAAAGAATGAGGATTAGCAAAACATCAGTTAAGAAGGTTATACTGTACTTTGTGAGATGCTGTGAAATCAGAAAGGACCATCTGCCGTGCTTTGCATAGCTACAAAATGGGTTTGGCCACAATCACCCAGATGAATGTTAAAAGTCCATTTATAGTCCTAGCCATTATTTCACTGTGTCTCAAAAGTATGACTTCCACATAATAATATGTCTCTTCACTGTTTTTTCCAAAACTGTGAAAATGTTTCATTGAAATTCTGGTTTAAGCATTCATATTAATAATAATAATCTTAACAAAAATATAGGGAAATATTCAAAAACAATAGAATGTCACCCTAGAGATTAAAGTTCAGTTTACCTATCATTACCTAGGCAACTTTAGGAGAGGCGAGTAACTATTTGTTATTGAACAGAATATTGACACCATATATTCTACTGCTGAGACCAAGTGGATTTTTGCAGTTAACCAGAAAATGTTATTTTTATGAATATTTAACAAGGTTTTACTAGTTTTGTTGTAAACTACTGCATGGTGAACATCAGATAAAATTCATCCAGTCCTTTGAATTCCGTGTAGAAGCCCTATGCAACATATAGGTGCCAGCAAAAATACACACTGTGAGGACCAAACACGGTAAAATACTTAGAACAAGTTAGGCAGTTGAAGAAATGACCTGCAGAAGGTTATTAACTATATTCTTTTACTTGCTGATAGAATCAAAGTTTTAATCCATCTTGTGTAAATTTGCATTTTTAGTCATCAAATAGGCATATTTCTCTTTAGCATCTCACACTAGCATGTCATAATTTACTACAGAAAATAAATAACTTCTGATGAACACATCTGTTGTACCTGCCAGGCTAATTTAGGCCGCATTTCATACCACAGAACTTGCAGATTTAGCCAAGATTTGTTGAAATGTAACAGAGAATCTGTAAAGACGACAACTTGCCAAGAGCAAGATTTCTGCTTTGTCCAGAGGCTGACAAATTCCAGAAGCCCCACTCCCATTGTCACCATGCAGTGACAATGCAGTGACATTGTCTCAGGTCAGAGGGGAGGGAGAGGAGTCTTTGTTTCTGCATGAGCTCAAACGTGGACATAAATGTATATGTAACAGTTCTAATAAGAACAGTGGCAAAAACAGTACACTGAAAATTATGTGCATGTGTACATGCATTTGCAGAACCGGGATCTGAGGAAGAACAGCATATTTCATGAATCTGAGTCATTAGAGCAAACACATTTTCCCTTCAAAATTCTTCACCCAAGCAGTAAGAAAAATTTTTTCTTAAGACATCTGGGAAATAAACATTTAGAAGGTAAAAATGCAAGTTAAGACATTATTAAACAGCAGAGTACAGGAATAGCATAAAAATAGGATATCATTTTGTTATTTCTTCTTGTTTTCTGACCACTTCAGAAGGGAAGTTGACAGCAGTGAAGCAGGAGAGTGAGAAATCAAGAAGGACATCTAAAGTGGCTTAAAGTATATTACTGAAGAAAAGGAAATATTCTTGGTGGAGATATAAAACAAACACAAGCTAAGAGGTCAATGTGAAAAGAAGCACATCAGTCAACTCATCGGCACAAAAAGGTCTGGACATGGAACTAAGTCATTGTCTCTGATCTAGTAGTACTAGTAATTCAGCTGAGACTTCTGTGGTTAGGCGTTTACAGGGTTTATGAACAAAATCAAAGTACCTGGTTGATCGAAGTACTTCCTTTTCTTAGGAAATGTCATTATCAAACAATCATGGTGGATTTTACCCAAAATCTGATTTTACTCAGATCAGCTAGCAGCTTGTCACAAAACAGGCCAGTGATGCAACCCACCCAACTCTAAGAACAGATGGCTCTTCTTAAGGAAAATAGGATATAGCCAAATGTCCCGTTTATTATTCACTATAGTCTGGGGGAGGGGGGAGTTGTATTTATTCTTTCTGTTTCCGTATCACCAAAATTTTATGTACCTTAAGAGTGAATAATGTGGTCCTGAAATATCCTCACATCTTTCTTTAAAGAATTTACTTTAAAAGACCACATTTCCCACAATGCAACATATAAGTATAAAAAATACTAGCAACTTCTCCTCTAAAAGCACAGAGAATTGTTTGCTTGTGGAGCTACCACAGATGACTTTTTAGTAAGTAATATTTAAAAAATCTGAAAAATAGTAGATGTTTACTGAAATTGTCCAAATATTGTCCTTTCTGATTTTTGAATGTGCACAAAAGTTCACAGTGTGATCTTATTTGGAAAGGTTAAAACAATTTGTAAGGTAGCTTACTGATTCTGTAATTTATGCTTTATAAGTTATAGTCCATATATGAACTGCGTATATTGGTTCATCTATATGATCTGTCCGTCTTTTTTGAATGATGCAATGAATTCATTCAGGCAAAAAAGGTTGAGTTAACAGTGAAACTGCAGATGCATGACAGCACATATATTATTCTGACGAAAAAAAAGAAAGTTCACTGACAGGGCTTCACAGCTAAATTTGCTTTCCTTGCTTGCCTCTGTTTAGTCTTATCACCACTAACTGACAGGCTGGGAATATGAAAAACAAACAAACAAAAACAAACAGATGAAGAATCAATTTTTTTTTCAGTTTTATGACTCGTGATGTGTGCTTATTTTTGCTGGAATTAGGTGTTACCTTCATAAAATGCATTCCCTGGGTGAAATAAAGATGCTGTCAGTGACTACAACTTTTTCATTCTGTCAAGCGAGTGAAAAAGGAAGAAGACCTTTGATGGTGCTAGAATCCTATTCCACCTAAGTACTAAATAAAACAGGCAGACAGACACATTACTGAGAGGATTTTTTTATTATTAAAGTAAAAATTAATAAATTCTGGAGCATTGATTAACATCATACAGCAAGCATCAAAGTCAGCCAGTTTCACTTTATGATCTACATTCTTTCCTCAGTGTGGAACTGACCTTTCAAAAATGCTGCCTTTTATTCAGGATTCCAGGGACCACACAAATTGGCAGCTGCAACAACAGCTATTTTGATTCATGGCAGAAATCACTATTATGTCTGCTTGAGACACAATTGTTACAAGCACTGTTAAAGCTAAGAAAGCTGAAAAAAATACAAAAGTCATTGCTGACAGCTAGGCACGCTGTCCTGGTGGCTGCTGAGTCAGGTGCAGTGCTGCTGTCCCCAGGCCACCTCCTCAACCATCTCTGTGCTCCGGGTGAAATCACCATCTCAGATGGCCAGAGCCTGCAATGCAGTCACTGCCTTACATACTCCTGTCAAAACACTCTGGGTTAGCATAAATGTTGTCAATAGTAGCCTTTTGGTTGTCTTTTGTTAAAACTGAGACTGTTTTTGTAGAGCTGAGCTACAGACGGACTATGACACATGTAAGTCTGGCAGCAGATCGGGGATGTGGGCTGGGGATAGGATGGGCAGCCTGAGGGCCGTAATCCCTTAGCCTGACTCAGTTGCAACCATACATCTGACAACACCCTCTCCCAAATCTGTGAATATTTCAGCCCCATAAATCTTGCTCGTATAAAAGTCAAC
Source organism: Ciconia boyciana (assembly GCF_034638445.1). Lineage (NCBI taxonomy): Eukaryota > Metazoa > Chordata > Aves > Ciconiiformes > Ciconiidae > Ciconia > Ciconia boyciana. The sequence continues at coordinate 112,960,591 of NC_132936.1, read as the reverse complement.
GTAAATGGGGTGACTGAAGGATTAGGAGCTTGAAAACAATATTTAAATAGGAATAAGCACCTAAAACCTTAAATTGCCATTAAATATATATATACACTCTTGACATTTTCTGCTGATTTCTGTACTTCTTTCTTCCCCCCTGCCCTTTTTTCTCTCCCTCTTTTTTTGGTCCAATGGCAGAAAAGTGAAAAAAAACTTCATCATTCCTGAGATGGGGCACCAGTTTAAAGTATTTTTCCACCTCAGTGTCACTGTCAAAAAGCAGATAAAAGACATTTCTCTTCTAATGTAGCCCATCAAACCTAGGATCGGGCAGAGACAGGTAGGAGATGTAGATTTGGACCACTTAAGGCTAATGGGGATATAAAACTAGAGTTTTCTTTGCCTGAGTGATAGGGCTCTAAAAACACACTCAGATATTTTTCAAGAGAAAGTTGAGAAAGTCAACCAAATCCACAGGGTCACCCACACAACTGCAGTTGTTACAATCTGCCAATTCAAATCTCATGCACTCTCAGATTTGTGAAAGAGGTGGAATTTCAGATCTGTTCCTTCCAGCATTTCTTAGAAATCCCTCCTTTTGGTGCACCATTCTCATAACCACTATTCATAAGTATCCACTCTTTCCACATGTATATATTAGAGGAAATTGAATGCTGTAATCTTGTGAATTCTGCTGCAGAAGATCAGTATGGCTCTATTAAAATAGCCCCATAGAAATTTTCTGACAACTATGTAATTACCAAAGTGTGCAAAATCTACAAAACTTACTACTTTAAAATGAAAATGGAACCATGGCCTTGATTAAAGAGTTCTTTCCCTACCATAAAATTCCACTGGGAATTTTAAAATTCCATATGAACGTCATAATTCTGCAACCAGCTTCATAACTTTCTGTGTCTAACTTATAAACTTGCCTTATTGCCTTTAAACTTGAAATCTAATTCCACAAAAGACCCCACATAAAGCTGATGCTAAGTAATAAAGGAATTTTTGTTCTGTTTTCCAAGATCGTATTCTTCTTTTTCATCTTTCTTTCATATACTACATGAATTCTGAATACAAACATTATGAATTCAAGTTTCCCTTAAATGTGTAGCCCGATTAAGAATAAATACATTGTTGTTGTCTTCAGGTTGTTCTGAATGAAGCCAAATGTGCTATCAGCTAAATCTGATGAGAAACACAGACGTTCTGAACTTTCAATGAATATCTCAGGTGGCTGCTGAACTACAAACAAATTCATTTGATGCACCATAACCCCAGTGGAATAAAATCTTCCCTGATAAATATATTATTCAAAGTCAAAACATAACTTTCTAATTTCAGCTGAGGACACTATAAAATGTCTATGACAATGAGCTGAAAATTAATAAAATATCTTTTGCAGAGATTCACTTCTGTTTTCTGAATGTGGAGGTTGCTAGGTGATGAAAAATAAGTTGATTGAATCAATAGAAAATGCTTATGGGGAACTATGAAATGGATTGCAGGGTATAATTCTTTGAACATGAATTAGCATATTGTTATGAAAAAGAAGGCATTTTATAGAATTACAGGGCTGAAGATTTGATAAGAAATTACTAGCAGAAGACATGAGCATGAAAATTATTCTGGAGGCACTTAATGGTTAGTAATGAAAAGCAATAAATAACTCAGAATAAGAGAAAAGGAGAATATTGGAGAAGATGTAAGAAATCAAACAGCCTGGCTGCTTTTTAGATCTAGAAAAACTGTAACTAAAACCTGTTTTGATGCGATTAAGGTAAAATGCTGTTGAGAATATGTACTTGTACAGGCACAGGAAAAGGCAAAAGAACGTGCCTACATTTCTTTGTTTAAAAAGCTTAATCAGCTTCCCTAGCTAATTAGAGGATCCTTACAATACTTCACTTCTTGAGAATAAGAATACAGTGTCAACGGCAGAGACCAATATAATGTACCAAACCATCATCAACAGAAACAAAGCACTCCGTATATTTCCCAGGCACTAGAACATGAAACTCCTAAAAGAACCACTATGCTTTGTTTAGTTTTACATATATAAAAATCTAAATAGCTCAGTGCAATGATCAAGCTGTACTTTTATATTCCGAAGGATTTAGCAGCATATTTATTGCCACCTTTCTAACGTAATACTGCCTTGGATATATTGGTTTTGTCTTAAAGGTTACATTTCCTTAAAGCAAAGAATGGTCATGCAAAGGGACTGAGGGATTAAGGAAAACCAAGCTACATTGGAGAGCACTGGAGAAAGTGGAACACCATAGATCTAGGAATAAGTGAAAATTAAATGCAAAACCATTTGTAGCAATTTACCTTTAACCTTGGGCACCATTATAGGGACCTCTTTGGGAACCAGAAGAAAGCAAGAAAATGCAGAACTGAAAACAATGAACAGATCTGAATTCTACTTTAGCAAAATCTGCCAGAAAATGCAGTATGTATATGGAAAACTTCTAACCAGATGCCAGCTATTAAATAACAAGCATTAATGAGACAGACGATATTGAAACTCAGGTAGTGTGACACACAGGATGAATAAACAGGATTCTAATTTTCCATTTACTGGAGCACTGCAATAGTGGCAAAGACCATGGACAGGGGTTACCTCTAAAGTTTCTAACAATGAGACAGATCTTGTCTATCTCTTCAGCACAGCTCAAGGCTTCTTGGCATTAGTTTCTTGAAGGAAAATCTGGCCCAACTGCTCATTCTGTGCCTTTACCCTGATAAGCTCTAGTTGGAGTCTTGACTTTATCTGGGGTTTCTTTATGCCACAGCTTAACTTCAGAACAGCACTGGGACGCCTCCCAGGAATATGCTTTTGCCTCTGTTAGCTCTCTCAGCCTTTGGCAGGTTTTTGGGCATCCCACTGGCTACTAGTAAGATCAGACTGAAACAGCTCCTGCATTTTAGACATCCTTTTCTTTTTGCCTAGCTTCTTTCAGATTATTTGTGTGCACTGTCAAAGTAGTTTATTCCAATAGACTTAAAATACTTGCCCATGCAGTCACAGACTAAGTATTTGTTAACCCCAGGGAAATTTCACGCCAACACTTAAGTGCAGTTCCACTCCACTGGCATTAGCAACATTGAGAATTTAGCACAGTTAGTCTCTTTTTGAGAGTCTGGGTCATGGCGTAAAGCAAACAGGAAGCTATGTGAATGCAGTTTGCATGATAACAAACCCAGACAAGCAGTCCCAGGGCTGAGATGTTGTGTTCTGCCTCTCTGCAGGACTTATTAGCCTGGGGCAAGCCCAGTCCTAAACTGTATCTACCTGGTTTCCAGAGAGCTTGTAAGGAAGAGCCTGCAGCTTTCTGAAAAGCACCAGCTTTCTGAGAAACACCAGGAAAATACTCTGTTGAATAAAGTCTATGTTATAAGAGATGCCTTAGTTAGCTCAGAGTTCCCAACATTGATCTGGTTTCTGGACAGTTAGCAATGATGGGGATTTCCTTGAAAAATTATTATAGTCTGAACATGGCTTAGGGCAGGTGGCTAAATCAACTTTCCCACAATGACTAAAACCTGTTGTGGAGAGAAATAGTAAAGATGAGAAGGGGAAGGATTACCCAGTCCTCAGAGCCTACAGAGAACAGTTTCTAGTTGGATGAAGATAATAAATAATTTGTAACAAGGCAGGACCACAAAGCAAAACAGATCTGGTGTCCAATAAGCCAATTTATTTACAGGCAGCTTTGCCACTTTAAAAATCTTTATATGAAATCAAAAAGGGATCATATTTGTATACAATGAATATTTATATACAGCGGCATTCATGGCCAGCTGATTCACACCATTAAAAAGGGCTGAATCTCCCCTGATAAATGAATCTCAGTTCGCAGCCAAAAACTGATGATATCATCTCTGGGCCATTCTTTCCTGACGTAATCCTCCCACTATAACCAATTAAAGGACTTTCAAAGACATAGGCTCAGGAAAAATCTACAATTAAAGATTCTCACTGGAAGAACAAGGGCCTTGGCATTAGCCAGTGGTCCCCTGTCTCTGCAAGGTAGAAACCGTATCAGATTATTAACATGACATGTGAACCAGAAGACCACATTTTAGACCATCCGAGTTACTACAAATATTGTTTTAGTATCTACTTCAGAGGATAATCAGCTCAACATTGTTCTAACCTTATGACGATCTTGGCTTTTTAATATAATTTCAGTCTGAAGGAAATAATTAAATTTAAGTTTAGAAATATGCAGAATCACAGAGCGGTTGAGCCTGGAAGACACCTCTGGAGATTGTCTAGCCCAAGCCCGCAGCTCATAGCAGGGTCAGCTACAAGAGGTTGCTCAGGACTGTGTGCAGTTATGTTTTAAATATCTCCACAGATGGAGACTCTACAACCTCTCTGGGCAACCTTTTCCAGCTGGACTCTCATAGTAATTTTTTTTTCCTTAGTCTTGAATGGAATTTCAACTGTGTTTTGATTTGCGCCTATGGCCTCTTGTCCTTTCACTGGACAACACTGAGAAGAGTCTGGCTCCATCTTCTTCACTCCCCCCATCAGGCATTTATACACACTGGTAAGGTTCCTCCTGGAGCCTTCTCTTCTTCAGGCTGAATAGTCCCAGCTCTCTCAGCCTCTCCTCATATGAGAGATGCTTCAGTCCCTTAATTGTCTTTGTGGCCCTTTTCCAGACTTGCTCCAGTATGTCCATGTCTCTTTTGTACTGGGGAGCCCAGAACTGGACTCAGCACTCCAGACATGTCTCAGTAGTGCTGAGTAGAAAAGAAGGATCATCTCCCTTGACCTGCTGGCAGTGCTCTGCCTAATGCTGTCCAGGAGGCTGTTGGACTTCTTTGCTCCAAGGGCACATCGCTTGCTTGTGGTCAGCTTGTTGTCCACCAGGACCCCAAAGTCCTTCTCTGCCAAACTGGTTTCCAGCTGGTGAGTCCCCAGCCTGGCCTTGTGCATGGGGTTATGCCTCAGCAGGTACAGGACTTTGCATTTCCCTTTGTTGAACTTCCTGAGGTTCCTGTCAGCCCATTTCTCCAGCCTCTGAATGGCAGCACAACCATGTGGTGTATTATTCACTCCAGTCAGTATTGCATCCTCTGGAAAATTGTGAGGGTGCCCTATGCCCCAATATCCAAGTCATTAATGAAGACATTAAATAGTAGTGGCCCCAGTATCTTCCTTGGGGTACACTGCTAGTGACTGTCCTCCAGCTGAAATTTGTGCCACTGATCACAGCCGTTTGAACCTGGCAGTTCAGCCAGTTTCAATCCGCCTAACTCAATTCACCTCACTTACCTAGCCCGTACTTCATCAGCTAGCCTAGGAGGATGTTATGGGAGACAGCATCAAAAACCTTGCTACAGTCAAGATAAGCAGTATTCAATGCTCTCCCTCATTCACTGAGCCAGTCATCTCACAATAGGAGACTATCAGGTTGGCCAAGTATGACTGACCTAAAATAGTTGTATTTCATGAGAGATATCAGAATAACAAATATAATTAGTATTGCTATCATGCACTGCCATCAGTCTGACTGCTTTAGGCTGAGATATGTTTTAGCCTCATGGTTATCTTGCTCTATCCAGTACTACCCAGTATAAAGGCAGCAAATTCTGGACAAAAAGACAGCTGAATAGTGACGTCAAAATTCAGCTGAAATTAAGTTCTATGCTCATTTAACATAAAGCTTCAGATTACCACCTGTTTCAAGAAAGTTGGTTTCCTAGCCACTTCTCTACTAGATTTTATTTGAACCATGATCACAGAAGTGAATAATTGTTCACATCAGATACCTTGTAAGTATAATTAAGGAAAGACGATATATCGTCATATGGGAGTTGAAATTGTAGCCACGGATTCATTTCTTCTTAATAATTAATTAGAATTAGGCAAAATTAAATTCCAGACATCGCTCTAAAGCAGTGATATTATTGTCCCTTAACAGGTTATGTCCATCATAGTTTGTGTAATTTTGTTTATACTTTAGCAGACTTAGTGTTCCATGAAATTCACAATTTTGAATAAGAAGTTTTGTGTGACATTTTCAGAAGGACCTCAGCTGGCCTTTGACATTCAGGAAAGCTAGCACCACTTTAATAGCACCATGTCCTTTCTCAGGGTACTGTTCTAAAGGGTGGTAGTAATATCTACTTCTGCCTGTTTTACAGTTCTGTCAAATAATTTCATGTCTTCCGAATGGGATAATAAAATCAATTGATAGCACTAAACCATTTTATTTTCTCTCACACAGATGCTTATTTAGTGACAGTTTAAAAAAAAAAAAAGTCTTCAACCACCTGTAATACATACAGCTGAGATCACCATGACACTCTGAAAACACCTTTGTAAAGGATCTGTAGCAGAAAGTTGACTGAACCAGAGATACTCCAGTCTAACAAATGTGCTCGCAGCTGTACAGGTCTGCACTTCTTTGTATTTGTAAAATACCACTTCAAATATTAGAACCCTGGGTATGGTAAATATTTTTAAGATCAGCTCAGTGCTGAAGACAGTGAGTGCACTCATTTTAATAAAGCCACATCCCATCCAAAATATTATCAGGTGGCCTAGGATGGCCTTTAACTGACAATGCCATGTTATAGTACTAGCATAATATTAATGTATTCTAATATGATATTTGGTTAATACATGTAATCAAATAAAAAGATATATTTTTTTAGTTTTAAACACATAAACATAACGTAATGCCATAATAATCACCAAAATGAGCAGTATACAAACCCTACAACACTCATAAGTACATAAAATAGTTCAGAAGTTAGAAGAATTTATTGCTACGCTTTTTTTGATTAGCAGTATTGACTTTGTCAATATTGAAACTTAGAAAACTGATATTTTCCATAGGAAGAATAAAATTCAAGCATTTCAGTAATAACAAAAATGACAAAGGTTTAATTTTTTCATATGTAAAGGCTGAAGCTGAATAATATTTGTTTCAAAAGTTTGCAGTAATGTTTAAAATTCTACTTTGGGGGAATATTTTTCAATATGTTTTTACAGTTCTTCAGTAGGAACTCTTGCTTATTCTTTTTTCCTCAAGTACATACTTTTTATGGAACTATAGTGCTTAAGTACCAGGCTGTTAACCTATAATTCCAAGTTCACATTATACTGAATCTTTGTGGCATGTAATTAAACAATTTAATGTATATTATATTGAATTTAACAAATAATTATGTTTTGAAAAGAGAAGTAGTTGTCCTCTAATGTAAATGAGTTAGCAAACATACAGAAAATAGTTTTCTGGAATTATCACACCAAACCAACTTATTCTAATCATCATATATGAAGGTGCCTGCACAACTAAAATTGTCAAATTGCAAATTTGTAACTTTTATGAGTAAGTCATAAGTCACTGTTTTTTTAACTTGTTTGCATCACAAACTCGGACATTCAAACCAATGTATAACTACAAAACCATTTTAGGTGGTGCCCATTTTTACTTCAGGAAACCTGTGAGAGTTTTGCTGTTGAGCTCAATAGCTGCAAAGTCATACGTCTAGTAAAAGTTTAAAATTAAAAATCTGAAAGCAAATCCTGGAATCACATTTTATAGTTGGAAGTCTTGTATACAAAGGAAATAACTTATATCCTTCCAGACTTATACAGTAAGCCTATAGAAAATCCAGAAAAATATCTGTATCTATCACATGAAACATATCTAACCATATGAAAATGTAATCCAGTGTCCTTAATCACAAAGTAGCATCTTTCTTCACTTTTCTATGTTTATCCCTAAGTAAATATTATGTATGTTATTTAAGTTAATAGTTTTGATACCAGATGGTCTAGCTTTTCAGTTCAAGATAATAGTATGGTTAAACAAAAGCATTACTTTTCTAACTTAAAGCACCAGACTTAATTTGCTATTAATAGTTATGCACTCAGGAATCAGATTCACAATTTGTAAATATTTTGACAGTAACTGGACATTCATAGCAGCCACTAAAACTTTGACAGGAACTATCCAGAATTAATTAGCAGTCCTCTTGCTTACCTGCTTGCAAAACCAATACTAACACTAATTCGCTGATCATAAACACAAGCACAACAAACAGCAAGTACTCAGCAAATGGTTTACAGGCAACTAATAGGCTGAATATATTCTACAAAAATATTGTACAAATAACTGTAAATAGTAAATATCCTGCAGAAGCCAAAAAGGGGTCATCCAAAGATTGTTAATGGAATGATGCAATATATTTTAATTTGATTTCTTAACTGAACTTTAAAATATTGGCAATGAAATCAAAATGAAGAAAAGAGTGTGACCTACAAAAAAATACTTTTAGTCCTGTTGTCACTGCAGTAACATTGATTCTGTCAGTAGTGAGGGTACATTTGACATAAATCACTATGGTTAAGTCCCCTCACTTATCACAGACTTATCACAAGTTGTCTGTGTCAACGAGCAGGGGTCATACGTATCCACTTTCCCAACTCACTTCTGGGGTTGACTGAAAGAAGAAAAATTGTCAAATGAGACTTTGAAAGTTATTCTTTCTTCAGTACTACAGGACTAAAAAGGCCAAGGTGAGGACATGAGTTTGAACATCAGTATGAGCAACGTTACAGCTAGTACAGACTTTATATGATCTCCACATGTAGCTTCTTAGTCACACATAATTCACTACTGCAGTGCATGCATCAGTACTTAAACTTATCAAGGTAATGAAGTTTCTAATCAAGCTAGTAAGCAAACTTCTTAATTCTCAATTTGCTTATTGTTAACTATAAGGAATAATACAGTGGAAATCAGAAGTTGTAGGTGCAAGCTTACCACCTAGAGAATCAGAACATAGCTTTTAATCAAAATCAGAGTAAACTAAACCCATGAAATTTATACAGTTCTTCAAAAAACCAGAATTTTTACCACATAAAGTTATGAGATTCAGATTTTCAGCCAAGGCAAAACCCAGGAAACCTTCAGGTACCACCATAAACAACTATTTGAGGCCTAGGTTCCATCAGCTGAATGACACTGGAAGTCACACATACAAGTCATTAAAAGCAAGACTGAAAATTATAGGAGAATAACTTAACAGGACCTATATGATAATGTAAATATGTATAAACTTTAGGCCTCAAATATTACTGTTTATATGACTACGATGAAATTATTCGGTCGAGTACCAGATATGGATTAAGCCTTAAATGTATTAGAATTAACAATTTTAAAAATCAAAGGAATAACATGGCCTCCTGCCATGCCCCTCATTAGTGCTAGATAAACTGTAGGCAGCTGAGGGTCTTAAAATATTCTTCAGTGCTTGCTTTTTTGTTTGTTAGCATTGGTGGGTATTTAGACAGCAGAAAATGCATTGCCTTTACAAACATCTCATAATCTCTCCTAAGTGGATGATGGAGTTCAATTTGAACTTCTCAGTCAATATCCAAGTAAGTTCAACATTAGACAATATGAATTCACTCATCTCTTCCTTCATACCTTCTGGCAAATACAGCTTCCAGCACCGCAGAAAATTGTAAATTTATAGCTGCGTGTTCACATGTGAAGGCCCTATTCAGGATTAAATAATACATAACTTGACAATATATTATTTACTTCAGGAAACAAAATGTGATTGATGCAATCAGACACAATATGCTGCAGCACATAACAGAGCAGCTGAAAATTCAGGAGAAACAAAAAAAAATCCACAAAACCCCAAAACAAACCACTTACATTCCTGAAACAGGAAGAAAAAGAAAAGTATCAGACTTTCATGAAAGAAATCCAGGCACCAAGAAACCCAGAGGTGAAGAAAATACTCATTCCTTTTTTAGTTTGCTATAATCAGTAATCATGACCCCATTCAAATGTTTTTCTAGTTTACCTAGCTTCAGTTTCAAATTAATTTTTCTTAATTTTTTTTTGTTGTAGCATATCCTATATTTTCTTCCTATGAAAGTATTAACACACTGTAATCACAAGTTTTTGATCTATTGATTTAAAAGTGTCATTTTGTGCATTTCTCTGAGCACTTCTTGAAAGTGAATTATAGGTCTCATCTTTCTGAAATTTAATTTTTCTCCATAGTCATGAAAAGCTGGGCCCCAAAAACAGTCACAGTATTCCAATATTGTTAATATCACTGCCCTACACGAGGGTAGAAAAGGACCTTCCTTCTGTTTTCTCAGTGCTTCCTTGATTCTACAACCATAGATCACATTACAGCCTCATTTGCCACAACATCACACATAGAGATCATGCCGAATTATTTATCCACTCTGATCACAATCTTTTTCATATTGTCTCCTCAAAGTAGCCTCTTCTTTCTGCTCCTACCCCTTCATGTAGGCATTACCTCGATTATTTGTTACTATGTATATAATTTTGCATTAATTTTTTTTTTTCTTTCAATAGGCTTATTTACCTCTCAGTCTAAACGGTTCCTTAACCTTGATAGTTTAGCTGTCCACCAAGCTTTATAAGTGACTTAAGTGATTTTATATTTACTTTGGACTACTGAAGGAATACTAAATAATGTTAGACCTATTATTTATCTCTTCAAGATTGTGCTAGAAAACACCCCCAGTGACAACTACTTTTGAGATCTGTCAACTAGCTAGCTCTTAATTCATTTCACATGGGCTTTATAGATATGAATAGTGTTATTTTCCTATCACAATGTTGAAGGCAACTATATTATATATACACAGTTACCTTTATCCATCAAAATTGCAATCTCAAATACTGAAAATAAGTTTACAGTACAAGACAGGTTTTGCATATAGTATATTGAGTATTTTTTACATTCGTTGGTGCTTTATCAGTTTGGGATGTTTTTTTGGGTTTTTTTCCATCTTGTTAATTTCTGGTGTTTTACTAGAAGCCTGTCAGATTAACCAGTTTACATTAGTTTGTCTTGCCTGCCTTTCCACAACAGCTTTGTGGGGCTACCTCGGTATATCTATTTCAGTAGATATATTAAAAATTAAAAAAATTAAATCTATTTTCAGCCAACCCTTTTTGGGAAAGTGTGTGGTGTTTAGGGTTTACTCAGTATCTAAGCTTATTTTAAGAGATCTCATTTACTTTCTCTCCTACCCCAAATGGAGAAAGAGAAGAGGAGTTCCATTGTAGTTTAAGAAATGTGATCCCTGAAAGCACAATTCACAAGACACCACAGTTATTTAGCCCTACTGATTTAAAAAGTTGAATCCCTAGCAGATGTTATCTACTACCTGCTATTACTAATGGACTAGAAAGTGCTTCATTGTTGTCAATCACAATACCAGACACACCTACATAATTTCACAGCTTTCCAAATACAAACCAAGTTTTCTTATTAGTGAATACTTGTGCCTTTTCTACGTTCTTATTCAGAGGTTCATCATCTCCATCTGGCATCTGGCTTTTGACCCCGTAGGATTTATTATGTTCCAAATATAGTTCAAAAACCCCACACCCAACTCACTATTTTACTGATTTGCATTAAGAGCCAGGGATTTCTTTCCTGCTATCTCCAGCTTCTCTTGTCAATTTTCTACAGTTTCAAACTTTTAATTTTTAAAGACTCCTATTTTCTTATCTCCTCTTTCCTTTGACTATATGGCACTTTTTAATAGCTATTTGTTGCCTTCATTTCGCCACTTGTGTTGTTCAGTGGATTGAGCTCTACAGAGAAGAAATAGGCAGGCTTAGCCAAAGCCACAGAAAAGAGGAATGCCCATATAAGTGGGAAAAGAACACAGGTCTTGAATCTGAAATTGGTACTTCAGAGGAAAGACTTCACCTCTGTATGAAGATATTTGACATCTACTAGTGCTGAGTATGATGCAAGAATGAAGTATTCTTATTGTAGTTTATCTAAAGCATTCATCCTGGACTGTGGAGTTGTGACCTACCAAGCATTCTCAATATTCATTCACAGCCTCATGTAATTTTTTCCTCTCTCTCAATTTTTCTCTCAAAAGTTTTCTTAGTTTCGAAATATTATAATTCTTGAAACCCAGTCCTCTTATAATAGTTATTACAGGGGTTCTCCAGCATACATCTGTAAATAGAAGTCCCTATTAATAATAATAAATTGATGCTTTAAATGAGTAGCTTATCCTGTTCTCTAGTTTGATTTGACCAGTATAGTACAGACCCCTTCCTGCATTTCTTGTTGAATTGTGCTGGTTAACGCATTGATTTTCGGGCATTCAGGATCTGGCACTTCTGAGTTTTCAGTAGCCTTAAGTCAGGTAATGATTTATTTAATATAGAAGGTATCTTCCTCACAGGCACAAATATGTATTCTAAATTCCTGAATGAGGTAAAACAGTTTACAGTATTCTGGTCATGTGAAGCACCCCAATCATTATTTTCGATAATACCACCTGTATAAAATGTTTCATACCACTGAATATTTCTACTTTTTTCTTTTTTTACATTTAGCCTTGATAACAGAGCAAATTAAAACCTGACTTTCTTTACAATTTTGTAAGCTTGATTTTATACAGGATTTGTTAATTTAATGTTCTTTAGGATGCTTCTGCTTACCTGTCACTGAGAAGATCAGTGCTCTCCTGTGAGAACAGGCTGACTTGCTCACTCAGCTGTTTTTCTTGTGAAAACACAGTACAACCCAAATCACATACACATCATACATACAACAGCTCACCTCTTGTATTTTCTGCCATCTGTCTCTTGTTTATGAAACCGTAAGGACATCTGGAAAGACATTTCATATTTTTCTCCTATGCAGTTGCCTTCTGAGCTCACATTGGAAGAGTTCTTTTAAGTATGCAGTTTAATGTGATTCCATATCTTAGTTACAATAGATACCCTATATAAAGTTCTGTAAAATTATACTTCTGACGAACCTTGCTGTTATGATTTCCATTACATGAATGTAGAACACCTTGTATTTTGTTTAAAAAAGACTTTTTTTCACTATTTGTAATACAGAATTCTTGATGAGTTCTTGCTTCTGTAACATGCTTGAATAACTTCCCTTAGTACCTGCTTCTTCATGCCAAATAATGTTCACTAAATATGTTCCCTGTAACTCTGTGTTTTGTCCTTCCAAAACAGCTATCTCACTATATGACTCATCAAATCTATGATAAAAATGTAAAATTCCTAGCTAGATAGAACACCTCCTACCTCTCCTTAGCAGCTGGTTATCAAATCACCAATCTGTTTCATTTTCTTTGTAGTGTTTCTGGCAGGGATCTCAAACTATGTCATCTCAATAAAAACTTTGTTTTCTCAAATAGTGTGTTGATATTTTCATACCAGATTACTAATCCTCTCCTTCACAATTATCAGATTATACTTAATGGTGCTGCAATCTCTTTTTTCACTTTGAAGTATTTTAAGGATGAGGGCTTCACCAATATGTAGGTTAGTGGTTGAATTCTTACAGACAGGGAGATGGAGAGATGAAGTGGGAAGCAGAATAGAAAACACAACCTGTCCAAGGCAGCTTAGTCATTGCACTTGATTACTCATTATCTTCTTCTGTTACCTGCTGCAAAGCCATCTGTTAGTGGAAGGAACTCTACTCGGTTTCTCAAAATTTGCTCAAAATCCCTTGTTTACCATTCTGTTCAAGCAGTTTCCTGGGACTACTTGTACACATAAAGTTAATCGTGTTCTTACATGTTTGCATGAACAAGGTCAATGTTTGCCAAGAAGATTAAGAAGTTACTGGTGTTTTCATTCTTGAATGAATAAAAACATTATCAAACTCCCACAAATAAAACAACATTAAAAAGTTACCTTCTTCCTTCATTTATTCCCCAGACGTTGAGGTATTTTTCACTGAACATATCTGATGAAATAAAAGAGCTACAAATATTAGTCACTTCAAATAATTCAGGACATGTTTTTTTTAGATACTCACCTCACCTGGGCCATGTAGGGACAGATGGTGTTCATGTTCGAACTTTACAGTATTGCACATTTTAACTTTTCAGTACATTGAACCAAACTTCTCTTAATGTTGAAGTAATGAGTTAACTCCTAAGCCAGTATTTTCCTTTTCTTGAATAATACTCTTTGGTATTTATAAGCCTGTTGGTCAAAAAACAAATAATGCATAATAATTTTCCCCATAAAACTCAACACAGTAAAGCATTATTACAACAGCTATAACATTATATAATTTTACTGACTTGCAGAGTTCATATTTCATTAGACAAAAGCCTAACCACTCACAGCTATTCTAAATTTTTAATTGTTTTTACCCTTGAAACTAACGTCTTTAATATTCAGACTTTAATATCTTCTAGTATAAAGTACCAACTGGATTTATAGTTAAATACTTAATTTGCTGTATCTGACCACCTGCAAATAATGGACTTATAAACAGAAATACAATATCTATTTTTTGGGGTTTTTTTTTCAATGACATAGGAGGAACAGCAGTATTTTCTTATTGAGAGCTTGCTCTCTATAAATATTGTTAATAAATAGGTAGATAAATAGGGAAAAAGTAGTCAAATTTAATCTGCTTCTGTAAGAACATATATTTGCAGTGAAATCACTGGGCATTGGGAGCAATCAAACACATTGGGTTAAATGTTACACTGCAAAACAATTTTTTTAAATTTAAATTCCAGGTGTGCTAAAATAGGAATTTCAAAAGGTAAGTGTTGAATTTGATAATTTTGTTCTGTCCAAAGAGTATTTTTCTTTCACAACTTGATTTTATCTGGCATGTTATTGAACAAAATTAGCATCCTGTAAAAACATTGAACTTATGAACCATTCCTGATGTGTTGGATTTTTCCTCCTCGTCATCACAAATTGCTTATAAAAAGGTATGTTTCTCAATTTTGTCTTTTTGAAATAGAGTTTCTGTGACAAATTGCTTGTTTAATATCTTTTAATGAGCAAATTGCTGTAAAAAATCAAACTTTTAATTATAAGATCCACCTTGTACTATTTTTCATACCCATCTTTGAACTAACTTATCTTCTGCTGTTCAGCTCCCCAAATCAGTCCATTTTAAGTGAGAAACTGCAGTAATTCTTCTAAGGAAAATCATGTCTATTCGCTTCTTATTTGTCCTCCAGACTACTTTTTATAGTATTCATGACATGCACTAGACTCGTAAATTGTTGAAGCAACTATTTGAAAAATGTAGTTTCTAGCTAATAATGAGCCATGAATTAATAATAGCAATGATTACAGAAGATCATTTGAATGTCCTATAGGGGAAACATTTTAATGTAACAACAAAGGTAAAAGAATGGAATGGCAAGCAGTTTCTCATTGTTCTTATTAACTAACCAGAGAGTGTAGATGCATCAAGGCACCATCCTGTAAAATCAGGGGAACACTAAAACCTGGAATATAAAACAAATTTACTCAAGAGGCAGTTCAGCTGTACATTAAACCACTTCCAACTGAAAGGTAAGACAGATACAACACTCTAATCACCTGTTTCCACATATGTGCAGGGTTTTGGGTATTCACAAGAGTTTTTGATTCTCATCTGTGTTGACTCATTTATACGCTATGTTTGATTTTCTAAACTTCTGTTGTATTGTACTTTTTAAACACCCTAAAGAAATACAGTCCAGGGAAGCTTCCTCGATTTTTTAGAGTAGCAATCTCACTGAAGCCTTTTGCTCAGGAAGTTTACATCCAGATTCTGCTTGGACTATACAAAGTCCAACAACTATTTCAGGTTTACAATTTAATTTGGCTTCCTTTTGATGGGGGGAAGAGTCTGTTCCAATTGTCATTGTTCACTAACAGCAGAGGTGAATTTGTTCCTATCTGATAAATATGACATTTCATTAGATGAAACTGTTAGATTGATCCACTTTTAAAAACATGCAGACATTTCACTATATCTTCATGTTAGGAAGAGAAATAGCCAAATTAAAAAAAAAGGTGCAATGTGTTGACACTTCTAAATTATAGTAGTGCTTTGGGTTTAAATTAAATGAGACATGGAGTTCCAACTGTCAGCTTTCATTTAAGATAATTTGAGAGATGATTAAGTCATTTTAACATTGTAGTACTACAAATTCAGATCACCAGAGCTGTAATGACTTAGCCAACATTGACCAAAAGCAGAGCATCCAGCAAAAGAGTTCAGGTTTTGAACTTGCCATTGGATTCCAAACAGCCACAGCCAGGGATCCCTTGGTGTAGCAAACCAAAGGTCATGATTTGATCATAAGATCACTATTTCTCTCTTCCCTAGATTGGAGAGTTCACCATCATTAGAATATGACTTTCACAGTAATGGTAAAAGAAATCAGAAACTATTATCATCTAGTTGGTGACTATTATGCTTTCCAAACTTGCTGAAATTTTCCTTTAATATTAACATCTTCTGTAAATTTCTCTTTCCTTTATACTTTATTTTATTCTACCTTTGCTTCCAACCCTCTGACCATACATAAAGCTCTATAAAAATCTTGCTTTAGACTCCCCTTGCCATTGCACAGTTTTCCTGCTTTCTCACATCTGACGTACCTGAACAATTTGTCTGTTCCAACTGTCTGAAGACATTCTTCCTTGAAAACTAGATTCCATTGTTAGGTCTAACGAGCAAGAAGGAAGAAAAACCTTTTTTACCTTTTACTTGTTCTGTCTGCTCTATTCTCTTCAACTGTCTTTGGTTTCACAATTCTGCATTGACTGGTATGTCTGTATTTTTGCTGAAAACTTTATTCTCCCCTATCCCAGACTCATTCAGTAGTGACTTGTCCTGTTGCATCTTAGGGACAGTGGAGGCCAAGTTGTTCTTAAAATTTTTGACTAAAACCTCCCAAATCTTCTTGTCTACCAACTCAGTCTTTCTTCCTTTCAGCCTCACATCTGTTCCTCACATCTAGCCACCAGCCCAGCATGAAACACCAGTTGTATCCTTAAACCCTGACATCTGTCTGTGTTTCTCCTTCATGTTCATTTTTCTTTCGCAAGCATGAAAATCTTTTAATATACCAGATTGTTCTCTTTTTTTAGCCACAGTCTTCATATCCGTAATGTGAAGATATTTTGCCAAGGATTTGTCTCCAACTTTACCTGTTTAGATTCTGAACAAGTAAAAATATTATAAAGATGTTATCAGTTGTATTTATTGGCTCATATTAAGATTGACATGGCTGGATGAATAACAGACAAATAGGCAGAAGCAATTTGGGGTAAACAAGCAAATAAAAGGTTAAAAACAAATAATACAGCGAAAAAAGAAACAGATAAATGTGTTTTGCATTATATTCATTTAATCTTCTCCTTTACTGAAATTGAAATATGTGCATGGTAATCTAGAAGCAGGATTTTTTTTTACATATTTAATGGCTTACGTGATGCACCCAAACTCTGCTATCAAAATAAATTCTGAATAATTTTGAAATTTTGGTGATACTCAAAAGACTCCACCTTTTTTCCCCCCTATCACATCACCACCAGCACAAACTTTTCAATGCAAAGCTTCCTGTGTGTTTTATCATAGTAGACTTCTGCAGGCATTTTAGGTTCTCAGCATTGAAAGAAAAGCAAGATGACCTGCAGTAGCTAGTGACAGACAGTGTGCCGTTTTCTCAGGTGATCTGTTTAACTTAAACTTGAAAGGTACTACTTACAAAATACCCAAGTTCCCCAAGCAGACTGTTATTGCACCTCTTCTCTGTTCATGACTTCAGTTTCTTCTCTCATTTTCACCAAATTATCATTAGTAGGATGAGGACAATGTTTATCCAAGCTAGTAAGTGACTAACCCCAACTTCCAGCAGGAGTCCTGCCTCCACCGGCCATCACATGCATTCTCTCTCTCTCTTTTTCTAAAGGAGCATAAAAATATGCCTAAATATTTTCTTTATGTGTACACAGTTATATTGTATATAGAAAGATATACGTGTGTATATATAGCTATATGTGCACATATATAAATATATTTTGGATAAATATATCTATATCCATATATATAAAACATAGGTATATAATGTATAAAACTTCCTTTAATAACAGCTAAGGAAATTAATAATTAAAGTTTAAATGTGAATAGAAACGAATTAAACAAAAGTAAAAGGCAGGGTCATGTCCTCCCACTTTACAAGGCTGCTGAAAAAGCCCTAATAATTTGGGGTGGGGTTCATAAGGGTGGAGAGTGCCAAAAAGGGGGGGTGGGGGGCAAAACCACATTGAAACATATTCAGGGTCTACGGACCTGCCCGAGGAAGCCACCAAGGGGCTCTGTGCAACATCCACACTATGCAGCACAGAGGCTATCTTACAGCTACCGGTAAGACTGTTACGAGGTGCAGGCTGGTGCTCTATATGTCTCCTTATAGTTAGGTCAGTGGCCTTATACGAAAGTTTCAAGAAGCTCTGGCTGACTGAGAGAGGAGGCAGAAGGCAGAAGGGTACTTTGAACTATTCGTGTCCCCTTCCAGGCCTGCTGCAGTCAAGAAAAGGAGAATGGGCATAGGAGGGACAGCAGCATTCAAAGGGAAAAGGAAAAAGGCTGGAGAAGCCTGGTCGGTGACAAATGCACCTCCAACCCTGTAGATTAATTTACTTTGTGCATGAGTTACATTGATTCTCCACAGTTGCATTTCTTTGTAGGGAAGCAATACAAATGACTGATTGTCCATCCGGCCCAGCCCCTGCCAGCCAGGAGAAAGGCAAGGGCAGGTGGGATGGGACCACGGTCAGTGGTGAGGAGCCACAAGGTGATGTAGCCCCAGGAACCAGGTTGTCCCCTCACAGGCAGGAATGATCGCGGGCAGGTGCTGGGCCAGAACAGCAGGTTTGTGCCTCCCCGACACACTCAAGCAAATCTCCAGCCTGGTTTCCCCGGGGTTGCTGGACTGGGCTGGGCCCCCACCTCACCTCAGCCCTGCTGAGCTGATGGGCTGCCAGCCCCTGCTGGCCCCAGATGTGGAGTCCCACAGCCTGTGCCTGAGGCTGGCAGAGCCCCAGCAGGGAGGAAGGGGCCTTTGCAGGGCTGCTGAGGGAGGGGAGGCCCCCACCCGCAGTGCTGGATTTGAGTAACCCCTGTAGCAGGACACAGAGGCAAGTATCTGCCCAAGCAGGGTCTTCAGTTGAGTAGAACCCAGAGAAAGGGCTAGAGGTGAGTTGGAGAGTGAGCAAGGGTGAGGATCAAGTTGGAGTCCAAGAAGGAGACAGAGCCAAGGTGGCATTCTTAGCGAGGGTGGTAGCACCAGCACCACCCAAGCAAGGCCTGAGCAAAGTTGGAGCTTAAGAAGAGGCCAGAGCTGAGTAAGAGTGTGAGAAGGGCAGGGAATGGAGGTGGATCCCAGTCAGTATAAGGAGCAGAGGCGACATTCTGAGCAGCGGCAGTGCTGCTGTGGCAGCATGACCGAGGGCAAGAGCCAAGTTGGAGGTGGAGAAACTGATTACGAGCTTAAGCACAGGCTAGAGTTGACTTGGAGCCTGAGTAGGTGCCAGATTTGAGCAGGGGCCAAAGCTGCGAAAGATTGCCTGAGCGGGTCCTGGAGATGAGATGGAGCCCAAGGAGGAGACAGAGAATGCCCGAGGTGGCATTCTTAGCTGGGGCAGTAGTACTGTGGCAGCCCCAGAAGAGGGTGGAGCCGATGTGGCATTTTATGCAGGGATGGTAGAGCCGTGGCAGCCCAAGCCGGGTCCTGGCATCAAGTTGGAGCCAGAGCAGGGGCTGGAGCTTGTAGCAGCCAGCAGCTGGACCAGACCTGAGTAAGAGCTTGAGCAAGGGCTGGATCTGAATTGGAGCTTGACTAGGCTCCAGATCAGAGAAGTATACAGGGTGTTACCATGTTCCTGGTAGGAAGGGTATAGTTTATCACACATAGGTACCTGGATGCAGCCCTGGTGCAAGCATGCATGATGACACACAGGACATACTGTAGTTTGGTAGGACAAATGTCATTCACTGGCTCCAGGCAAATAGCACAGGAGGTTTCCCCGTCTTGGTGTGTGAAGACAAAGTGTTGGCTGTGCTCCTGGGTAAAAAAAAAAAGAAAATAAAAAAGTAAAAAAAAAAAATTATCTGGTATATTGAGATTTAGTATATAAGTAGCTCTATAATGAGCTAAGACCCTCAACGTTGTTGTGTACATTTTATGCAAAGCTTCTTGGTTGAGATTTTCCTCCTTTTAAGCTGTCTGAAGTTATACTCATTCCTCTAAAGCAGTAACATGTATAGGTATTGTGTACCTATAAGCCTTCTACCTATGTGTACCTAGTGTATACCTATACCTTATACCTATAAGCCACCATTAGGTCATCTTGAACTTCTTTATAATAGATTTATGTAGCTTAACTAAAGTTATTTTGACACATTACATGAGTATCCAGATGTATTTTTATATGAATGTTTTTATTATTTACTCCCTGCAAGATATATTCCTTTTGGCTTCCTGAAGTTTGAAACCCTAACCCAGCAGCAGCATACTAACCTATGTTCACTTTCATTTAGTTTACTTCTTTCTAATTATTTTTAGAGTTTTGTTGGATTTAACTTTATGCATCCTAGTTCAGTCCATAAAATTAAAACATTAATAACTGTCTCTGAGTGTTTAAACACATTAACTCTTTTTTAAATGAAGCTGTTCATTAAGCCAAGTTATTTGCATATTGCATGGCATGCTACTGTGAAAGACTCATTCATATATGATAGCACTCTCCTATTATGCCTGAGACTTCTGTCAGCACTTCATTTGCAAATTCTATTTTTACTAGTTTATAGCTCAGCTGTATAATCTTTCTGTGGGCTGAAACTTGACAAAGAATATCTCCACTCTAGAGTCCATTTGAGCACCAAATTTCAAATAAAATCAGGTTTACCATTTCCATAAACTTTTGGTGCATGCATGGCATATCAGACTGTATTCTTGTCAGCTCTCATAAGCTAAGCAGGGCTGGGTCTTTGAATAAGAGACCTCCTGGGAAACTCCAGGAACCAGAAGAATAATAATGGTAATTCAAGAAGCATAGATCCTTTCAAGTTGGTAATGAGTCTATACTGTCTTGATGTCAACAGGCTAGCTACTGCTATACCTGACATTTCTTGATTTAGAAATATCTATATATTACCTACCATTGATGATAACTCAAGATGCTTGTTACTTCTAAGATCGCACTGTGGCAAAATACTGAAATACACTGTTAAATAATTTGCATACAAGTAAAATATATATTTGTGTGCATAAACACATATATAATGTGTAATTACGGATTGTTAAATTCAGATCATTAGGCATTAAATTTCTATTTAAAGTTCTATTTTCATATAAAAACTTGCTTATGACTCTAAAAATCACATGATCTCAAAATAAACTAAAAATTTATTACTTCAAAAATCTTGGCCTTTTCGTCAATCATTAACTTTCAGTCAAGTTCATTGATCAACGGGGTCACAAAATGTAGCACTCCAGAAAGTGCATAACTTTATTTATTTGTTCTTTGTATCTATAATACACAAGATGCATTACAAACATGGAAAGACAGAAATCCTACTTTCAGGAGAACAAAATCTATGGACAAGTTTGCAGTTTTTGTAGGAAAATGATTTAACTATAAATCTATATTTGAGCATGGATGATAAGAGTTTAAAGCAGTAATGGAGAACTAATAAAGTATAAAGCTTGTGCACAAATATATTACAGAGTATCCCTCATACTCAGATTTTACAGGTTCAACCTACAGTTGAAACTGGTTGAAACCAGATGATGAGATTCCATCTTTAGGGTTAAATATGACAATCCCAGTCATAATTTAAACAGTAATATCTATCCTTAGCCATAAAGCATGCCAGTTTTTAAGGAAGTTACTCTGAAGTGACTCTCAGATAAATTTCACTTAAGTCCCTGAAGAATTGTAAGTAACAGTGAATAACAATTTTCTATACACCATCTCCATATAATTTATTTTGAACCCATTTATTATACTGCCCACACACACACCCTTCCCCTTGTCCTGAGCCACACTTTGTTTAATCTCACCTCATATGAAAGTGATTTCACATCTTTGTTCATTCTTGTTAATCTTTTCTGGACTTCTCATTCTATCACTTTCAAATTGCTAAGGAAGATATGGCATAGTAAAGAAATATGAAATGATCTATCACTGATACTTCCAGGAACTCACTGGTAACTTGAGCCCACCATGTGTTACACAACTTTTTTCCCTGTCTTTGAATTTGTTATTAATTCATGAGTTGATCTTTGCTTCTGTTAATTTAGTTTAGCCAAGAGATTTAGGGGAGCATCATGTCAAAAACGTTTTTTAATAACCTAATTCCTAAAAACAGCCAGGTCACCTTTATTCCATTCTCCAACTGTGAGTTCAGGGAAGCCTAATAAAATTTCACAAATGTGACTTCTTTCTTGCAAAAGCAATGTTGACTGTACATCCATTGTATCATATTTGTTCATATGTCTTATAGCTCTGTTTTTCATTACATTTTCTTCCAATTTATCCACTAGATAAATCAGATTTTCTGGTCTATTGCTCTTCAATAGACTCTCTTCCCCCTCAACATTAGAAAAAGTCACACTGCATCTAGAATTCTCTGTTCTTCTGGTCCTGAGGCTGATTTGAAAGCAACAGAAACCACACAAAAGTTAATGGGTCAAGGAAAATTTTATTAGCTTTGTGCATATACTATCCAGAATGGTAAGTAGTTACTACTCTCAAACTTTTGCCATTGACACGTAAATTTAAAACAATTGGTCAGATTCACTCCCACTAAAAATATTGATGGCAACTTCCTTAAAGCAGACTAGTAATGACTACCAAATAATTCTTTCTCCTTTTTCTGTTTTCATCTTGCTTTCCAAGAGTGCTCCTTTCATTTCTTGACCCTATCAATTCTGTAAAGGTCAATGTATTTGGAAAAGAAGTTTTATTCGTAGGGGTTTTTGGTTTTTCTTTCTTTTAGTAAGTTTTTCCTTGCCTTGTTAAAGAATTGCCATGTTAAAGTTTTAACTTCCTGGTATACTCTTTATTGTTTCTTTCAGTTGGACACATCTTTTATTAAAAGATCTTTTATTTCTAATATCTTTCTTTACTCTTCCGTTAAAGATGCAAGCCTTGCCTCTACATCCTTTCCCCTCTTCTGCCCACCTCTCCTGTTGCAGTTTTTGTGTCGGGTTTACATTTATTCTGAAAATTCACTGTCACATCTTTAAATGATTGTGCTGCTGCAACTGTTCCAGCCTTTTGGACAGATATTTCAACCAGTTACTTCATTTCCCTCTCTGAAGTGAAATATTGTTGTAGTGGACTCTTTCCTTTCCTGGAGTGATTTTAAATATAACTACCTTCTGGTCACTTCTGGAGAGAAGTAATGTCTTCTTACATGCTGCTTAGGAGTTTTCCTTTTGGCCTGTTGCTCTGAGAATCTGTCTTTTAAAATGTAGCCAATTTATGTGGCAATGATCAAAATCTCTTGCTATCAGTGTGGATTGTGCTGTTGTGAGTTCTGTCCCCTACACTCATTGCTACCATCGTAATAGGGTGACTAGTAACTGTGTATATACTCTTGTTTTACAGCTGTTACACTTCTCTAAGTTATCGCTGGATCTTCAGACTCATATAAACACTATGGTGCTTGTTGATATACTTCAAGTATTTGCCTTATTTCACTCCATGCTTTCTTCATTTCTTCATCTTTTGGAACCACTCCTCCATGGCATGCTTTACTTCAGTATTTCTAAGTGCTTTACTCCCCAATATTAAGTGATTCCACAGATTTTAATTTATTTTTCACCAACTTCTGTGCATGCCTAATGTAGCAATAGCCTTATCTAAAACCAGGCTTTTCAGTTCATTCCTTTTATTTCTGGATTCTGGTATTTCTACAGAAGCATTTGATCTTTGTTCTTATTTTCATTTTGTTGTGGCTGTTGTTTGGTGTTTCCTACAAGAAATTTATTAAGTTCTGCCCTATCTTTTGTTTCTGTGAATAATATTGAATTTTTAATTAATGTACCCCTGGAGAATGAAGCACTTGCTGACTTTCAAGCAGTTTTTATTTTAATGATTCAATTCAAAGGTTTCCTAATTTGACATGCCAGAAGCCTTATTCCATTTTAGCTTTAGTGAAGCCAATCCTTCCTCCATAGGTTCTCTCTGTTTCTCTCTGGTTTTTCTCCTGCACGTTTTTCTCAACCATGGACCAACATTTTGTCTGCTCTCGGAAACCTTCCAGAGAAATGGTGCAGTACTGCATGGAAATCTTGATCTCAGTTTGTACTTGACAGTTTAAATTTTTTTAAGAAATGAAAGCTCCAGTTTCAGATGAAGGACTGAATGATGCAGCTATCTGTAAGAAAGGACCTCTTTCTCCAATCAGCTATTTACAAGAACCCAAATAACTTTTTTTTTCCTGAAATGTTCTTCAAAATCAGCATGTTACTGTCAAAGTTATGTCTCCATCAGAAGATCCTAATTTGCTGAAGAACTACTTACTGGAAAAACTCCTGACAAGCTACAGAGGTATTATCACATCCCAGGTGTGAATGTAAGAAGAGCAAAGCAAAGGCACAGAAAAATGTAGCAAGTTTGATAATCTTTACACATAAAGAAGAGTGATTATTGTAGTTGAACAACTTTGGTCACAAGGTTATCCAAGTCTGCCTGCTCATAAGCAGTCTTAAATACTAGTCTGGCTAATGGAGCTGCCCTAGCTGTGGGACTAGCAACACAAGAAAAAATAAGTATTTGACATAGAATTGGGAATAATATTACAAATACCAGAAATTCTTCAAATCTAACAAAATGGCATATGCTGCTATTTTATAGACTATCATTTTTTTTCCTATGATTACATCTGCTCTAGAAAGGTTCAATTTTCAATTCTAAAACCATTTCAAATGCTTCAAGAATTATTATTTAAAAAAAAAAAAATTGAGGCCAAATTAATGACCATGGACATAAGTAAATGCTTAGAGGAAGTATACATTAAAGTATTTTCATCAATCAGGGACAAAATTGTCATGAACCCCTGTAGGGTTTGGTTTTGAATCTAAGTACACTTTTACAAAGTGTACTTTAAGAAGCCCTTCATAAAGGTTTCCAAGAAACTTGCAGACAGGCTACAAAATTTAAGGACTCCATATGGAAGTAAAGCCTGCTGAGTCCTTGAACACCACCTGGTCTTAATGTCTGACTATTTAACATAACCTGATTAACCATGCTGCTGTTTTGACACTGCCAAATTAGAAACCTGCAAACCCACAGAACTCAGAAGTTCATAATAGAGGCCTCCAAAATACAAGAACACGATGATACCAGAGTTCCCAGTAGTATAAACACAAATCAAAAGCCTGTTACTAATAGCTGCAACATAGGGTAGTATCGGTTTTAGAGTATAAGTGAAAATTGCAAAGAACTGCATAACAACCTATTGATGCTGATTGTGACTGATAGCATCAGCAGAGACATCTTTGGGATGCAGTTGGGAGGAGGAAGGAGAGGGGAAGGAAGAGGAATGGGGAAAGGACGAAGGGGGAGAGGAGACTGAAGTTATTATTTGCAATGGTAGGGCTCATTTCTGAAATCTGCGATATATTTCTGAGATTCCTCTGAGGCTTTAAGAAAATTTGGTATAAGGCATTTGGAACTGCTGGCGGTAGCGTGCAGAGGTTCATCCTGTACATTGCTTTGCAGTCAGAATATGCAACAAAGAATGCAGATTTTTGTTGGATTTCTGGCTCTGGTATTCATTGAACAAAGCATGCATGGAAGTATGGAAGTCAGAGGGGCTCCATTGAAACAGAGGTGAACCTATATTTTTTGAACTGCAGAATCAGAATCTGTGCTGGCACAAATTTCTGGTATAAAAACTTTCAAAATTCTTATAAAGTTTTTATTAATAAATCTATACAGATTAAAAAGTTAGTTACCTTACTAGAAAATGAGCATAGTTGTTCCTGTCTCAGTTTTCAAACTATAATTATTTTGCACCTGTCTAGTCTTACACTGAGGGATCTAAAAAGCAAGTTTTTTCAGAAACTGAATTATCTACTTAAAAGGGATTATTTTTAAGACAATACTGAAAGTTTTAGAAAATCCTTCCAATACTCTTATTTTTAGGATTAAGGAAGATAAAATTAAGTAACTTTAGGGTTCAGGCAATAATTTAGTGGCAGAGGAGAGAAGAGAATTTTGGTTTCTAATGACTAACTATAGCCTTCCTGAGTAATAGTGCACAGATCAATACTGAAAAGTAATTGTATTATATCTGCTATTATTTATTGTATTATAAATCTGAGCCCTGATAACCAGACTGCTCTTAGTCTATTCCACTTACAGCATGAAAACCATTCTCTCAGACCAACTTTAGCATCTTTAAAAACTACTCGTAATATGAACTCCACCATCTAATGTGTCTGATACTTTGCAATTGGATGAACTAAATCTGCACATGATCAGTTACCACACTTTCTACTAATGAGCAGTAACTTGCTAAAGTGTGGTAACTCACTCACTTTCAGCATATGCTTACATGCTAAGAAAATATTCAGAACTACCCTGAGCCTTTTCTAGGTAAGTCTTCCAGACTGCCACCCATCTGCTGCTACCAAAAATATGAACTCAGTGATACATTTGATTGAATGGATATCTGCTGCCACCATTTCATTTGAAGTTTTGGTGAAAACAACAGATAACAGCTTTATACTTCTGTAACACTCCAGATGGTGATAATTCTTTTCTAAGCATCCTAGGACTGCAGGTAGAAGTATGTTGACAAAACACATCACTGAAATTTTAGCACCACTTGACGTTCAAAGTAAAAGCAAGTATTTTTATCTGCTTTTAATATTTAGTACTACCATACACTCTTTGTTGGTTGGAAGGCACTCAGAATTGTCTTATATCTAGAGAGGAGACTATCAGTACTTTTTTCCTACTGTCATTGACATATCAACACCAAAAGATGTTCAGTAAAATCTAGGAGAGTATTTTGTTCAAATATGAACAATATGGCCTGCAATTTCCTCTGCCATGAGCAATTGAACAATAGGTCACAAATTCTACTCAAGGGGGTTGTTACAGAATAGGGTTTTGGTCTTACATACCATGCCAGTGCCTTGACCTATACTGGGTAATTACCTGTAGCATATTGACCTGATGAGTTACTCGAGATTTGATGGATCCTATGAATAACATAGCATGAATGCAGCACAGCATGTAAGAATGGATACAACCCTATTGAAAACTTAATTTTGAGTTTTGTAATAGGATCATGAAAAGAACCTGCCATCATATTTCAACAGCAGTTTAGTGATACTTTGTTCCAGGTTCTGCAGATCTTTCAGGAGGTTTTGATTAAGCTCTGACTCCCACTTCTGTTAATGCAGATCCACATTCTCAATTTGTCTGGGCCTATTTGAAGTGAGCAGCAATGTGGTTTGCATTTGAGTTATTCTAACATATTTTTATAATTGACAAGAAGCAGCATGCAGTTGAAGGACAGATATACTGAATGTTTCTAAAAATGCTCCTTTTAATTGATTAACAGTGGCTTAAGTTTCTTACTAACTTGTTCATTTTATCATTTCAAATTAAATTTACACTTAATTATACTGATTCTTCTATATTATATTAAGGTTAAAGAGTATATTTTTTTCTAATGTTGGTTACTTTGGAACTCTTTACAAACAGTCTGCTCCGCTCTCTCAACTTCCAATCTGTTGGTGAAGCCTCTTCATGCCCAGTAATTGAACGTAGTCTTCCAGCTCACAGGGTCTTCTCACTGGCTCTGGTATAGCAAATTCCTCTAAATGTGAGTGCTACTAACCCTCCCCTGACACAAATACTGACACAAATATTCCTAGGCATCTGCTCTGCAGATGACAGCCATTCTTCTTAAAGGCTAAAACATACGCATACCATGGAAATGTACAGTCTACAACTCTGCCAAAGCTGACAGGCCCAACAGCAACAGGTCCAACTTTTCTGGTGTCAAACCTACAACACACAACATCCATTTGTCCAGTATTTCCGAATATCTACAGCCTGGGCTGCCAGACTGCCCCAAATGCAGTAGATGATTGCCAGAAGTGGTAGGGCAGTAGATTACCACTCAAATTGGTTGTTTAGTCTCTAAAAACTACAGCTTACTACTCATATCAGTGGAGCTGGCAGGTCTGAGTGGAGCATGTATTTTAGTGTTGACAGTCCTCCAAAAAACATTCTACAGACAGTTCTTCTGTTAGTGGTTGTTTTACCTAGATTTATATCTTTACAGAACTCATATGCTGCTCTGCTGGCACAGCAGATCTGTATGTGTGTGAGCCCTAGGCCTCTGGAGGAAAGGAAAGAAGTCTTTTCAGCTAGGGACTGGTATTGGCCATTGCTCAGCATAAGCAAATCCCAATGGGACAGTGCTTGTCAGAAAGAGGCATTAATAATGCAGAGGCATTGACACTGGCAATTTTTCTCTAGCACCAATGAGTTGTTGAAGTTGGGTCTTTCATAAAAAATATGTTTCACAGTTGAGTTTTTCTCAGACTCTTAGCTGAATTTTCAAGTTGAAAGATGAGAAACCTCTCCCAAATAGCCAAGGTTTTGGAGGATTTGGCTGAACAGATGAGGGCTAGAAACTGCATCTCCATTCTGCATTTGGCAGATGAGTTGTCAGCCATCAGCTGATGTATGCTTCCCTTTAGTTTTTCCTAAAAGATACCATTTCAACAATCTTCATCTCATTCTGCTGCGAGATGGAAAATTTTCAACTTCAAAATGAACTGGGAAGACCTACCGAACAAGAAAAACTGCTTCTGAAGAAGACCAAGCCTTTTTCTGAAATGGCTAGCTACATAGCCTTGGACAAGTTATTTAATTTCTCTCCTACTGAACGTAGAGTTAATACAATTGCCTAGCTTATACTGTTATCATGAGGATCAACTAATGTCTGTGGTGTGCCTGGCAAACTTGGAGTGCTCTAGCATTTCTTGAGATCTGCAACAAGTTTCATAGCACCTGTGAGAGGAATGATGTGTGATCATGTACTTTGCAGTCTGCAGGAGACAGTTCATTTGACCAGAGGATTAAACTGAGCTTTAAAATACAAATTTGCATGCAGCAGAATGCAGTATGATTTTTACAGGCAACATCAGAAGTAAGTGGTGAAAGAAACCTATCTAATGCTGTCAGCTCTGCTACACTTTTTCCCAAAACACTTTCTAAAGCAGTTTTACTCAGAGGCTAAGGAGTATGCAGTCATTGGTAAGCTTTTACAGGCATTCTGATAAAAAATTCAGCTAAATTAGGTATTTAATGGGTCAAGATTTAGAATAGGATAGTGAGGATATGCTTCTTTTATTGATTTAAATCCTTGTCACATTTAACCGTGTATATAATATATTACACACATACAGAAGTAAATTGATTACTCCTTACTGAGCTCTAATTATCCAGAAGGTTTGGCAGTTGAAAGAGAAGCTGAAAGGCAATGTTTCCTTGACAAACTAATGAAGGTAGCTGTTGTTTTAAAACACAGTGAACAGTTGTAAAACTACAATGGTACAGACAATGAAGAGAACAGCTTTCAGCTTTTACAAAATAGTGTTCCCTTGATAAAATGCTTCTCTAAATTTACAAGAAGCAAAATTAAATTTTAGCTCCATTTTTAGAGAAACGGCTTTTTCATCTTCCTAATTCTATGCATGTGACTAATCCAGATGACTTAATTGGGTCTACTCACGTACTTAAAATTAAATGTGTATTTAAATGTTGGTATGATTAGCTTCTTGATGACTGTATGGTGGAGTCATGTCCCATTCATCTTATACCAGATGCATTTGTAAATTATTTTTATGCTAAATATTGTATATTATGTTGAATTTGAAAAAATAATTATTAGAAGATTGTTATCAGCTTGTTGTCATCACTGCTTAGACAGTTGCAGAGCACCTTTTAGGACTACTATCAACATGAACTGTGGGAGGCTGATTTTCTTGTATAAAACTGACTCATTCGGCTAATAAGAGGGGTTTTATTTTAGAACTATCTCTGTGAAAGTAGCCATTTATCTCTTGACACCTAGCTTATAATAAGGTTATTTTTTTAAGTGGAATATAGTCTTTCCAATGACTGACACGAGCTGTACACCTGTATAACAAAACATTTTAAAAGTACCTAAAATAATCTAGTTACTTTTTTTAATCATTTTTCTCTCTTATCCCTTAAATGTTTACTCCAAACCATATTCTAACCCATCTCCTAATACACCTTGACATGTGCCATATTCCCTAGATTCCTATCATCAGAATTATTGACATTTTCTCCATATCAACAAAGCTGACCTACTGATACTGAGCACATGCCTGCGACTCATTTATGTCAAGACAACAGTCCTAGGAATTTAAAATTATTTTATACACAGATAAAAAGAAATTGGCAGTGTAAAAACTATTAATACTTTTTCAATTCTAAAACTGGAGCAGTAGTCTGCTGTGCCCAGTTACAAAAGGAAAGGAACAATTTATTCCCTGAAATAAAATACATGGGGAAAGGTGATGGGTAACTGTACATCATCACACAAGCGTGAAATTTTCTAATGTTAGCAGAACCAGTATTATACTAAACCATTAGAAAATATTATTCAAAATACAATAGACTAAGGCACATGCCAACGCCCTTTGGAAGCAAAGAAAGGGCATTGGCTCCAGCAAAAATTGGTTTAGGACCTAAAATGTGTTTTCTTCTCAAAAAGACAGAAAGTACAAAAG
This sequence comes from Ciconia boyciana, assembly GCF_034638445.1. Classification (NCBI taxonomy): domain Eukaryota; kingdom Metazoa; phylum Chordata; class Aves; order Ciconiiformes; family Ciconiidae; genus Ciconia; species Ciconia boyciana. The sequence continues at coordinate 112,929,951 of NC_132936.1, read as the reverse complement.
CACTTTCCACCATTTAGCACTTGTATGCAGTTATTACAAAAAAATGTGCTACTGTATATTTGCAAATTGAATTTTATCTAAGTAAGTTAGTCTCACAGTGAAGCATCTCATCCACCTGAGAAGATTGTACATCCATATTCCTGAAATACAGCTAAGGAAGTTTAAATTTCTCTTTGAAAAGAAAGTATGGTCAATGGATGGTGATTTCATTGCTCAAAGCAATGCCTTAGAAGGAAGAAAATTTATCATATACATTATGTCAGTTGATATGTATTCCATAACAAGGCTTGTAAAATCAGAGACTTTGTATAAATGAGAATGAAAGGAACTCATATATGACTGCATTTATATTCTGTATACATACGTGCATGTGTATATGCTGTTGTGAACTTAACTGTATCATAATTATATTTGCACAACAACTTAATTTTAACATTGTATATGGAATGCTTATCAGGACCTTTCCTTCTGCCACTTAGTCATTTAACCATGGAATATGGTAAAATATAAATAAAACCCTAAGCAGAAGGTGAAAGTAATTTGCCATAGGAGCTTTCCAAGGTACATATTTTCCCCTTAAAAATACATAGGACAGAGAATACATAAAAGCTAACACAGAAAGTATTTCTACAGCCTCAACTATTATGTGTTTACTACTTGTATTATATGGAAAGGTATGGACTGAAATAATGTTAACTAACTGATATCCATCTCTTTCACTACTGTTCCACAATGTGCCCCATAACAGTTCATTATTTGCTTCCTAATTGCCAGGTAGAGGATAGCAAAGACTCTCCATCCTTTTGTCACTTTATTCCTGGTGACTGGGGCACTGCCTAGGAATAGAACAATCAAGATGCTGTCCTAACTTAACCCCAGTTGAGGTTAGACTTGTACTCAGAAGTAGGTCACAGGAGACAGGTACCTTTTCCACATTATATAGATAAAATTGTATCAGAGCACAGTGGGTCTTCTATTCCATTTAAAACGCAAAGAGCCAGATCCCCTGCTGTAATGAATAATGACTGAAGTTGAAGAGGGAAAATGCATACACATACATTAGGCTATCTACAAGTTTGGCAGTTAAGTTGCTTGTTTTGAAGATAAGAGGTGTACTTGTCAAGTTTTTTTCCTGACTCATAGCAAGGATTTAACTTAGTCTTCTTCAGTGAAAAGCAGGATTAATATTTGAAGATCTTCTTTCTGACAAAATATAATGATGTAAGTTACAAAATATAGTTTTTAGGATATGACATTTGATTTAGACCTTTAAATTGCCTTGTGAGCAATGGAATGTGTATAAAATAGTATCAACAACATCCCTTAAGAGTTACTTTAAAATCATACTATAAAGCCATTATTTTAAAACTTTGTTTACAGAACAGCATGTCATGGAAGACTGCATCTAATCCAAGAATATATTCCCAAATGAATATAAGAGCTCGTACTTAAGTTTCAAGCTTAAGAAATAAATTCCCCTCCAGCATTACACTGGGGAAAGGCACTTCATGTGGAAACAGTGATTCCACTTAACATTCTGAAACTCTGCTTACACGGTTATAACCTTTGTCATTGCTAAATGCTGAGGGGAAAGTTTTAACTTTAATGATACACTAGAATGGGTATCACAGCAGAAGTCATCTTTTCTAGTATGCCCTATTAAAAGATTTCTAGTATTGCTATGAAATCACTTATAACTGCAAGATACTGCACATCATTAAATGCACTGAGTGGGCTGTAATACAATACAAGATCTACTGAATGAAATGCTACTCCGTCATTTCGGTAAAGATCAGCATGGATCAATATCAGTATCTTTTCAAACCGTTTTTTAATACATTTTAGTCACATTCAAAGCTACTTTTTGAAAACAGTATTTGTATTCAGTAAAATTTACCAGTAGCCTGTCCACCTAATAATCACCTACTTTTTCATCTTTAATATTTGCTATTGGTTCACCAACTGCTGCTCTTTATTATGTGTCACAAGTGTCACTTACATTTTCTCCACAGGTTGTCATTACTATTTACTGGGTAACCTAAGACAGCAGATGCTAACCTTTTCATTAAAAAAACACAGGCTAACTAGACAGGCACCAAATCAGAATGGCAATTATATACATTCATGCACCAGTAATCTCAAAAATGATGACATCTTTTCCTTTGATACTTGTCATTTCAGAGAAGTTGTTGAAACCTTAAGGATTTTCCTGTGATGTTATATGTGGCAGTCCATAATACTTCTGCTCTTTCCTACCTTTATGGGTATTAACAAAGCAGTGAGAAGTAAACTAATTTGGTAACTTTTGAATCATAGGACAGTTATATCAATATCAAGGAGAGAGCAAAGTATTTTCCTAATACTTCACCTAATTTTACAAAAATTATGTCAGAATAACATTGGGCTCATTAGAAAATAATTCAGGGTCCAGTTTTTTGTGGGAAAAGTAATAAATATTGAGAAAGAAACCAGGCAAGTGTAATCCTTTGCAAGTCCCCCGTTGTCACCAGACTGAATCAAAATGATAGATAATAAAGCTGAGGTTTGGGTGGCTTGTGATTTTTTTAGCAATTTTGCTGTTCTCTTCACTACCAAGTATTTCTGCTTTTCTCAATACTGTGCTATTGCAAGAGTCCTTTCTTCCAGTTGCAGACATTATGGTCAGCCTCCCTAGATGCTTCTATGTCCCAGAGGATGTGTCTTTCACCAGCTGGTCATAGGTTTTCCCTTTATGTTTTTGCCAATGTTTAGGGGGATTGGGATAAGGCAAATTCTGAATTAAGATCCTGTAATGTGCAAGTGGAAGGCCAGCTTGGAGACTCTGAATATCAAGCTTTCCAAACCAAAGTTTGGACTGTACATAAAAGTTGTAATTCGCCCAGAGGGGTCAGGCCTAAAAATCTGCTTTGACAGATGAAGACCTGCCTTTAAAAATTACATCTGTACTTCCTATTGTTACATTTTGTTATACTGAAGCTATAATCTTAACACCTAGAAGAAAGGTGAGAGAACAAAGACACAGCCATGGACGATTTCAATGTTTTGCCCTAGGACACCTGCTCATCGAGTGCTCCTATACAAAATCCAGTGCAGTCACCGTGGAGCTTGGCTGTCCTCCACACACATCAGAGCTCCAGGGTTCACACTTCACCACGTCTCCTGTCTACCTTACGACTGTGAGCCTCTGCCTTCATTATTCCTGGATAACAGCTCCATCACTGCCCATACATGCTGTCCATCTGGATAGCTGCCAAAGACCTGCAGCCACATATGTGCCCCTCTTCTACTACTCCCAAAAGAAATCTTGAGTGTATTAGCCCAGAGCTGGATGACAGACTGATAGGAAGTTGGCTGCTTACCCTCACTAGCTATTTAAGCCCAGCATACCCTAACGTGTGCTAAAAGCCATGGCAGAAGGATTCTGATTTTGATGGCAACAAAGAGGACCTGCCCCTTCTGAGCTCCCTGTGATGTGGGCAGTGAAGGGACTCTCTCGGCATGGAACAGTGAAAGAAAATATTAATTGCCTGTAAAATTACAATAAAGTACTTTCTTTGCAGCAAGCATTTGTGGATTTTTAGAATAAAGCATGTAGGAAAATTCTAGAGCATCTGCATTCAAAAATAAGAAGCAAGGGAATTTCTGAGAATGGAGGGTCAAAAATTCAGTTGGCATAGTCTTTGTGATTTTGTCAGAGCAATGCCACTCACTTTACAGCTACAAAGTGTCATGCTGACAGATGACATGTAGACTTTTGCAGGGAACAAAAAAATAAATAAAAAGTTAGCGAATCTCAGATGAGCTTTTAGTTGGGGAAGAAAGAACTGCTCAGCTGAGGGAATGTATAAGGTTTCAGAGAAGAGCTGAGGTTCTACTCGGCTATTTTTTTTTTGTTTCTTAACATCAGCATGTGTTCCCTTGCTTTGGGAATGAAGCAGCATCTTCACATGGTGGGCTGAAATGATCACAGAGCCCAGGCACCTTTCTTTTAAGTTTAAATCAGAATACTTCTGTTATCTGGCTAAAAGATGCATTCACAAACCTAAATCCTGATGGTAGATGCTAGCAAGTTGATCTTCCCAGTGAGTGAATATAAGCAGAGGGAACATAAGCAGTGGGAACGAAGACTAGAAACACTGAAGGGAAGTGTAGACAGATGGAATTCCAACCTAAGCTTGACAGAGGCAGCAAGTTATCCCTGTTGCTGAAAGGTTTGAGTGACTTTCAGACAAATAGTTTTTAAATTGCTTGTCTTTCCAAGAGCACCTTTTCTTTGGAGTAATCTATCCTAAATCCTAGCCACCTCTCCTTTGGGGCCTTCCTATTTTGTACTCATTAGAGGGTCCAATGAGCTATCTCTGCCCAAAAATTATCCCATCATTCCCTACAGACTTCTGGAATCTGTGAAAAATGTGGTTTAAGAAGGGCATCTATGCACATGGATGTCCAAATGGATACAGGAGAAACACAGCTTTTGACAGCTCCCTTTACAAGTCAACTGGACTGGGTTCTGCCATTGCCAGGCAGAACTGTGATGGGATGGCCGTCTTTACTGCCAAATCCCTCTTAAGGTTAGTGCACCACTGGAGCAAATTTGCTTATATAGGAACTTAAACTAATATCAGAAAGATTAATTGAACTGTTTTAATAATATTTGTAGCACTTGTGAAAGCTAGAGCATGGTGAAATGTGTGGTTATTTGCAAGCACTTTACTGCAAAACTGTGGTAAAGTTTATCTCCTTGTGCTTTAGTTCACCTGTCATTCCCACTCTGTCCATGTACTGATGCACTGGAAACTTTGTCCTCCTTTGCCATCCTGAACAGTTTCAACTCATTCCAGTCCTGTCACAGCTCATTTTTTTCACCCACACATTGCAGATTTCTAGAGCAATCTCTTTATGAGGTAGCGGCTGAGCACTTGTGTCAGACTTTTCCCCAGATTCTCTGAAAATCTCAGCCTCCTGGACTAGTTCCATATTTTGAATGCTCATGTCTGGCTGTGGCCCAAACAGAGCACATTTGTCAGCTCAGCCAGGACATTAATATTCACATTGTGTCCCATCCCTTACAGCTAGCATTTAAGCCTTGAGAATACCGGAAAGATGCCTGGGAGGCTGTGAAAGGGTATTATTTCCTCCTTTAAATAGAAAGAAAAAGTATATGATATCGGAGCTACCAGCACACTCAATGATTAATTTTTAAAAGCAGAACTCTCTAGGTTATATTAAGATCCACAACAGCAAATATTGCATGTGCAGTTGAGAATATTTAATAGTAATTTTACGTTACATAACTACTAAATTATTTGAAATAGACATTTGTGCTGTTCTAAGCATATGCAGACACACATAGACTCATGAATAATTGTCTTTCCTTTCTGAATGACCTGTCCCTTTTCTTCTGATGCCTGTCTCTGAATTGATAAAGTTTGATGAATGGATGAATACAAATTAATCTCCAGTTTTTGAGTAAGTTAGATTTTTTTTTTTTAAAAGTGAGGAATTCAAAATAGTGCTGGGTATATCTTGGATGTTCTTCATAATTGTAACACATCTGCAATTAAATTCATACTTGAATTATTTCAGGAAGTTCCCACTGTTACATTTAATACCTTTTCTTGAACCCTCCTTTCAGCTTGTCTAAAATGAGTGTTTTTCTTATATGAAAATGCTGTAAAAGCAGTTGTATGATGCACTATATATTTATGGGACAAGGAAACACACCTGACCCTTAGAAAATTACAAAGTTTAAAATGCAGCATTAACCTATTTTAGCTAATATATCTCTGCCAGTCTCTCTATTTTTTCAAAAATAGATTTCTTTCGTATGTATAACCTTTTATTTTCTGGGATATTTTAGAAATTTTTTTTTTTCTTTTTTTCCCCGTTAAATATTAGTAGTCTGATAAAATTTGCAGTAAAATAATTGAAAACATTTCCATTAACTTCATCAGAAATTGATCAATTGGGATTAACAAAGTGTATTTACAACATGCCTCAGTGAAATCCTGAGATATTGCTTAATACCTCACAGTATTTATAAATAAAACTTTCATCATGTCCATCCACACAATTTGATTATTATTCTAGAAAACGGGGCAAATTATTCTGAAAGCTAAAAGTAGATCTGTATTCTGCTTTTAGATAACTTCAAAGGGTACAAGGTTGAATTTATTTGTTATATATTGATAGTTTACATTATAAATAAATATGGTACCAGGGAATGGTCCAAGAAATAACCAAAACCTAATAGCAATGCATACATAGGCACAGGACTTCATCCATGGTTTAGCTTGCATGGCTGAGAAGTCCAAAAGAGCCACTTTGCCTTCTCAAAAGTCTCCTACAGGTTTCTAATAAGCTTCACCCCTGCTTACTCCTGAAATCGGTCTTTTCTATGGTGGCAGGGAGCCATGCTCCACTGGACAATGAAACCAAGGGTCTCCACCTTGCAGATACTTTTGAGACAGAGTTCTGCAGCCAAAGCTCTTGACACTATGCTTTAGTCTGAAATATTACACAAATTGATGCAATATATTTTGGTCTTTCAGGAGAAACACGGCTGTTGCTAGAGAAGTAACTGCCTTGTTTAGATGGCAATGTTTTTTGCAAAAGGTAACCGAAGTCCAATAATGGCTTCTGATAGCAATGAAAATTTTCTGTTAGCATTACTGGAAGCTAGACTAGATCACAAATTATTACAACACTTAGTAATTGTAGCCTTTCTTTCATATGACAAGATAATAAAAATCGGTAATCTGTTAGAGTGTAACAAGAAAGAACAAAATTCATTTTATGCATAAATGGATTGTGCTACAATGCAACAGTCTTACAGAGGTTTCTTATTTATAGATTTTTCTCTAAAAGGTGATAGTCGTCACCATAATATCTTGCCACTTTACATGAATATGTAGATTTATCCTCAAAAGACCTCTAAAATATGGAACAAATTAATTCAGTGTTACAAGGTGACAAACTGTGGCTGAGGAAGTCACACAAGGAGCCTGTGGAAGAATCAGAAACTCTGACTCTACAGACGAATCAGAAATTCAGTGAAAAAACAAGCTTAAATAAGTTCCACGTTATTGGGAAAGGAGGAAAAACAGCTCTACTAAATACTTCAAACAAATATAAAGCACTTTTTAACCACAAAGGATCTTTTATGGTGTTTCTTACAGTAATCTTTCATAGCAGAAAGTTTTCAAGTTCGTATATTTTTCCCCACACTGAAGGAAAAACAAACAAAAAAATCAAGCTTCCTTTAAAAATCAAAGCAGCAAGAAGTCACAGTAGTTTTCAATCCTCAGCCTGCAAGTAATAGGTTTTCCCCTTCTCTCCTAGTTTTATTAGAGTGATTCCATTTTCTTGTCAAACTGGATATCCACTTTCGAAAAAGCAGGCTGTGTTTGCTTTAGGCTCTATGCAAGGAGAGTAACATCCCACAAGAAGCTTTATCATACGGTCAAAGCTGATGACCTACTACAATAATCTTGAGATGAAAATGAAATATCATTCTTGTGAAGTCTCTTGGGACTTCCACTTTTCTTCGAGTATAATAACTCTCTGAATGACATAGATCTCCTGAGGTATGAGTATATGTCCACTGAGTTCAAAAGACCTATATCAGTTTACTTAAAATACAAATTCAGCCTCCTTGATTTTTTATATTATTGAAAAATGTCATTAATTTCCTAATAAATACCCTTCTTATTAATTGTTTATCTGGATACGGTCTTCCTTTTCACAAATGTATCTAACTAAAAAAATATGTCTTTGTATTTTAGTGCTCTTTTTGTAATTAGAAAGCACAAAGAATTTTAAGTCAGGAAGATTTAGAATTTCTTCAGTAACCAGTCTCCATACTTGAAAAATTAAATCTGCAGATATTCTACTTCATATTTTATCAGTGCAATCACTTACAAATGTACTCCGAAGAAGTCCAGTGTCTTCATGCATTGAGTTTTCATATAAACCAGAATACTACACTGCTCTTAGATGTGGGTAAAGCAGCCTGAAGGGCTAGCAGGTAGAATCCAGGCTGGCACACAAAATAAGGGGAAATCATTAATCAGAGATGAAACACCAAAACATGGGTCTATGGTATTGTTCAAAGTATTTCTCACTGTAGAGACAGATTGCTTTCAGAATAAGATCTTAGTTTCTTTTAAAGAATTTCTATTTGTAGCCTTAGAGGAATCTGTGATTTCATCAAATGTGAGAGAAAGCAAAACATTTACCAAATCCCTAGGAACCGCTATCCCCTCACTTCTCAGGTAAATATTTTGTGTATTGGAAACACAAAGATACAGCACTCTGTTCAGGTTGAGTGCCAGGCTTGATTTCAGTGAAACAAAATTAAGCTATAGAAAGTTATATAGACGGCTTACTTGAAACAAACAAAAAATTGCTCTGATTCCATTATGAAAACATCTCCCTTCTGAAACAGGCCCATTTTTATACAAATAATGCAACAAATAACAAATGTGGATGATGTAGCAAGGATAAATGTTTGTCTTTAACTTTCTTCTTGACAAATACTGGAGTGGCATTAATCAGTAGATGCTTTTGCCTGGTAACTACATAATGTCCTGGTTATTCAACATGTTTGTGCTTGGCTGTAAAAGTGGGATACTGAAGCCTTTGACCTATGGACTAGCAAGCACATACATGCATAACAAGGAAGACAATTACGGTTGTGCTATAGCTGCATTTCCAGTGAATTTCTAGAACATTTGTAAACAATTCTGTGAGAGGCAACCAAGGAGCCTTTTGAAACTAAAAATTATAGACCAGTTTAACAATCCATTTAGCAGTAGAGCGAGCAGTGTAATTGCATGTGAATTCTTCAATTCAAATGTAAATTAACGTATAGACAGAATATTTTAGAGACGCAGATGCAAGTGATTTGCTTATTCCATTCTGTTTATATCATAGTTAAATATAACACAAGTTTAACAAAATAAAGGGTGTCCCTGGCTAAGAAACTAAACGTTGCTGGATCCAACATTCCTCAAAATGTATATATCTAATAAAAATAAGATCCAAACACATGAAAAAAATAAAAGAACTGACATCTACCGATATTTTGCCTCAGAAATATCAGAAACATCATCAAATAAGCTTGGAATCGTTGGCTTTCTGTCTGCTAGGCAGAAGCACAGGGCAGATCTAGAAGCTGTAGAAGCTGCTGACTGAACCTGACACAGTCTCAAAGTCTCACAGTTATCTCCCATAAAATAAGAGAATTACTGACCAGTTTTACCACTGATCTTCCACTAGCAATGCAACTAAAGAACTAGATGCCTGCAGCTACCTCAATTTCCTTAGAGTTCATGGATGCAATGGATGAAGTCTGTTCTGATGTCAGAATATATATTTTACATTATAGGATTTTAAAAGTACATCCATGAAGGTGATTTTTTTTTTTTGTTAGCGCACAAAAAAGTGAAAAGCCCTTGCCCTTGGAAAAATCCCATTACATCATTACATTATTTGAACCTGCTATTAATACAACAAAAAATTTATTCATAACACTGCTTCTCCAAAACTTCTTTCAGTGAGAAAGTTGATGATGCTACCAAATTTGCAGTCAGAAGAAGAGCCCTAGTAAGCATATGACCTCTTATAAGTTACAAACATTTGCAAGAACAGATCACTACCATTTTCCCAGGCAAAACCTTCACCGACTAAAAGACTCAATACAAGAATACTAAATTTGCTTGAATAATGGGTATAGAACTTTATCATGAGAGCTAAAAAGGGTGCAACTGTAATCAAGGGATTTTTTTCTCAGCTCTCAGAATTTTTGAAGTATCTTAAATTTAAAGAGGGAGGAGCACTGATGAGGTAAATTTCTGCACTCAGAGGGCATCCTTTGTATATAGGACATTATTGCTTTTCAAGGAAAGCATGTGTACTTTAATTCAAACAGAACATTGACATTGCTGTCTATTACGCATTCAGAATAAGCATTGTTTCTTCCAGAGTTGTACATTATCTTGAAATTCTTCATTACTTCATGTTATGTGTTACAGTGCTCAAGAAAAAAATGATAAAGAATTCCAATTGTGTTTATTATTCTTTTGATAGCTATTTTTAATGCTCCTGTATACTTAAAAAACAAACAAACAAAAAAACCACACACAAAAAACGAATAACTTCCACACCAATATGTAATTAAACCATGAACCTCACTGTTATAAGAAAGTTCAAATTGTACATACTATCCAAAATCAATACATATAACAAGTCTTTCCTGCAGATTGATGTCTGATTCACATCAAGCAGCTTGTCTGCATATGAAAAGACTGACCTTTAAGACAAGGAAGAGAGAACAAGATATTAACAAAATGGTTTTTTATCCAGTGTGATTGTTCTTGTAATGGAAGTTGCTTATAGAAATCTAATATGATGTACGAAAGGTAAGATTTCTCAGGAAGAAGTTCCCAGGGAAATAATTACTTTTTTCACTATTTTAAATTTTTATATTCTTTGGTAAGGGAGAAATACTTTTCTCTCTTTCCTTCATACATCAAGAACCTTGGATAAGCTTAGTTTCCACCCTGAAATAAAACAAAACTGAACATAAGTGATTCTTTCACAGTTTTAGACAGGTATCAGTTTCCAGGGACTGTGGGCATGTACTAAGAAACTGTTATTTTTATATGGTCAACATAATCATAAAGATATTAGAGACACACAACCTGTTGATGTAGTTAGGTGGTCAGCTCTGTCAATAACAGTGGATCATCAAGAATTATCCAGTACATAAGTATATAAAAACTTTATGAAAACAAGTGTCTCCTATAAATAATATTTTACAATTTTTTCTCTTTTTTCAATTTATTTGCTTTGGAAAAATTTGAAGATATTGAGATACACACCAACTGATGCAATAAAATATTTTGTACTGAAATATCAAACAATATAGGTCATTTTAGCATGCTTGGTATTGAAACAAAGTGGTTCGGGTTTTTTTTTTACTTTTGGACAGAATAGTTAAGTGAAAACTTGAATAAATTGGCTATTAAACCTCTTAGAACAAAGTGAAAAGACAAAGATTATTATCTTTGAGAAATATGACTGATTGCAAAGGAGCACAACTCAAAATAAAAATATTTTATTAATTTTACTTACTCTGTAAAGCATCCATTTAAAAATTGTGACAAATGGATGTCATCTTGGATGATACAGTAAAGAAGACAACTTTTAAATCTTTTTTCGTGTTCTTCTAGCATTCATTCTGAATAACAACTTTAGTACAATGCTTTGCCTGCTTTCCCTTTAAAAAAAACAAAATAAAAACCAATTTCCACTCCCTGCAAATATTTCTGGCATTTCACCAGACGCAGAATTTGCAGGCTCATCTTGTACCCATGCACATCATGACCCTGTTCCTAATCAGCTAATTATGCCCAGGCACATCTCAATTCTCATTCCATCATTTAACTCTTGAAACATGCCCTCACACATTTACATAGTTAGAAATCTGTCAGTTCATGGCTGTGTTCATAATACTTCCAAATGCACATGTACTCTTAAGCCCCTTTGCACTGAGTTTACTGAAAGTAAATTTCTTTGGGAGCACAAATTCTCCTCACCTGCCTTGCTTCCATTTCTGTATCTATGCTGCTTGAGTACCCAGCTTTGATTTTAGTGCTAGCAAAAATCAGCCTGAAGTATGTTAAGTTTCAGAGAGATGGAAAGGAAGCATGTTACAGCAAGTATGGAGTACTACAAATTAAAAATATCTTGGTAATCAACAGTGTAAACTACAGCAAAATCCCAATTTCTTCTTAACCTGGGAAAGAGCAACTGAAATGTAGTAACAAACAATAATTTTGAGATTTAGCATTCATTTTTATTCAGAACAGGGTCTAAATTACCATCTGCTTCAGACTCATCTCCCCTCTGGTTTTACCTGAACTTCAGTTAGGTGGTGAACAGCCTGGGAGCAGGCTGTTGCTTCAGACAGACACAAAGAAGTAATGCTCTTCCATTCCAGCAACAGTATCCAGCAGCTTTGAGCTTTAGTGATGAATTTCTATACCTGTTTCTTTCTGGTTTTTTCCTAGTTGCAGGAAGAAGTGAGAATAGCCTCCAAAAAAAGACTTTGCTGCTGACTTTGCAACAGTTTATGAACCTCTCCTCTCAGACCCTTTCTCACAAAAGCTTTGCAGTTCTGCATTTCATACATTGGCCATGGGGAGTGGATGAGCTGGATCAAAGTAATATTTCACCACCTATTTCATAATACAAACAGTGACGAGCTCATAGAAGGTGGCCTCTCATGGCAAAATCCTTATTTATATAAGCACCAGAAGGTGAGCTCCAGTTCTTGTTGTTCAATGGTTTTAGTGCAGAAGGAGCCAATGTATTTGCTGTATAACAAATATGTTACTCTTGCAAATGTATTTTTAATGAAAGCAAGCTGCTTAAAAAGTCAAAGAAAAAAAAGTCAGAATAGGTCTGTGATCATCCTCATTTTTATTACTTTCGTGAAAAACAAAAGAACATATGCACTATCATTGAGCTTATTATACTCACAAGTCACATATTCAGGCACAGACAGAGAGATGGCAAATTATTTCACCTCAGATGAGCAGCTATATCCTCCCAGCAGATAAAGAGCCAAATTTTGGACAACAGCCCAAGCTCCTGTTGAATAAATGAAACAAAATCTGCTCACTCAAAGTTTAAAAGAAAGGATCCTGTCTTGTATGAGATGGTGAAACTAACCAAGGATGATGTTTGAACTGGGACAACCTTCTCAGGATTAACATCTACTTACGCTTTCATTATTTTAGCAAAAAAAAGAATAAAGGGAAGTAGTCACTGTAAAAGAACATTGTACAAAATCTTTTTCAATAAGATGTGTTCCTGTTGTTTCTGTTCTATATAGTGTTTTTAATCATCAAAGCTGACTATTTGGCATATTTCATAATAACAATTTATTTAGAATGGCCACACAAGTATATACAATACACTGTTATTTGCAGAACTGTCTGTTTTTGCAAATTGTTACTATTGCATTCAGGATTGATTTATAGACATAGGAAGACTGCCAAAATGGACTTTGTACTACTCTGCTGATTTCAGAGTTACTCTAAGTTACTCAAGAACTGCTGCATTCAAGAGCAGAATCAGATTATGTAGAGAGAAAATTATACTTCTTTTAGACAAAAAAAGTCTTGCAAACACTAAATTTATTTGCATTTGAAGATATATTTGTGCAGGAATGTAATTTTACACACAACAAAAACTACACAACGAGAAAATTAGGAATATGACACAAATAACAAAAGCCAACAAATAATTTTAAGTGCAAAACACTGTATCATTTTCTTCACAATACTGAATTGAACAAAGTTTTTCAGATTACTAATAGAGCAATTGATATAAGTATGTGAGAAGAGCTCAGTTTCAGGACAGGTATGATATGCATTTCAAGCTAAGAAACAAAGCTGTAGAGAGATATTGCTTGCTTCTATTATCTGTCACCAGACTTCTCATTATGAAAATTTCTATTCATACTTCAAAAAAGAAAATATTCTGAAAGCAGGCAGTGCAATTCAATTTATTTTTTCAAGACTTAAATTCAATTTGGTTAGGTATCCTCCTCTTAAAGAGCAGATCAGCAAGCCAGGTTTTCTTTAAATGCATTCAAACTTCTTTGCTGTTTTATCCCTCTGGTGAGACTGTGCAAGCATATAAGAAAGTGTCTGTGTACTTCCCTATACACAGAGTTTGGGAGTAGTCAAGAAATAATTTAGTTAGAACATTTCCCACCTGCAATAGTGGAGGAACAGGGAGTACAGACTGAGCTCAGGCTAGGTAAACAGTACAACTAACAGGATCTGGTAGTAGGATCTGGTACGAGATTTACTGGAGCCCCACTGATTTCACTGGGGTTTGAACTGACTGCAGTAAAGGTAATTCTAACTCTTCAGCAAAAGAGACTAGTTTGCAGCTTGTATCTCATGAAGCTGTTTGATATTGCTTGCAAGCTCTCACAAATTATGCAAGTTAAATTTGTAGTTCTGTACTAGCATATACACTTGTCCTAACTGTGTACCACCTATATGATACCACAGCAGTAACACCCTCCTTATCTGCTGCATGATGGTTTGTTTAATATGCAGTTAGGCAGAGCTGGCTTTTGAAGCCCATAATGTCAACAGCTGCACACTCCTCTCTCGCAAGAAAGTGGATGAATAAATGTAAAATAGAATTTCACTTCTTACTAAAATACCAAATAACTGTTATCGCTTGTTTTGTTTTGAAAGCAGACTTATCGGTGGGAGAAAAAAAAGTTGAAATATCTTCTTCTACAGGGCTGAGAGTTTATCAGTGAACTTTCTTAAAGATAGCTGCTTAGTCACTGTCACATACAGCAATTGGGGCTGGTGGTGACAAACATGATTTCAAGCGCTTTCCACCCAGCACTAACGGTGGCAGACCTTAGATTCAGCATGGGTCCAGTACTGAGCTTCAAGATACTGCAAATGAGAGCAGAGTGGTCTTCAGAAAATAAAGTGCTTTTGCTTTCCAAATAAAATTGTTTGGGGTCTGGAGTGGCAGTAGTTTTCCAGGCAGAAATGAGTGACTTGGTAGAATGGAAATGAAGCAGTCGAGAAACCTCATAGAAGTATACTTATGAATGCATTTGCCTCTTTTGATGCACTGCTTTTATGGCCAGTTGTTCTCCTTACTGAATGTCTAGCAAAATATTTTCATAACATCAGGTAACATTAAAAAAATTAACACTTAATTGAACAAAGTTTCAGAATGAGAAGAAAGATAAACAAGCAGGGAAAATGTTTTCTTTCAATAGATGTTTTAGAATTACCAATACATATATAAAAATTGAAAGTTGGCTTAGAGGGATTTTTAGCTTTTCTCTGATTTTTATACATAATTATAAGAAAATAAGAATTGCAGGTATTGCTTTACAAGATGCTACAAAGAGCTTCTCACTGTACCCAATTGCCAGCACAAAGCAAATAACTGTATAAAGGACTGAACTGGCCTTCCAGAATATTTTCTCATACCTCTCCCACAGTAGAGACGAAAAGTAGGCAGAACACCTTCAGCTGTGATAAAACCAAACAACGCCAGCACTAATATGAGTGATCCTTTGGTCAGTAAGGGCTACCCTCATATTTTCTGAGTCCGTATGCAGAACTCAGTCCTTGAATTCATGCTTAGACAGGCAGGCTTAGAAGCAGCATTTTGGTCTTCCTTTTCTGCTCTATTGTCGACCCAAATGAGACTATTGAAAAAAGCAGAGTACTAAGGAAACAGTTCTCCCTCATTTCATATACAGAATACAAAGGGAGGAAGAGATTTTGAGTATCTTGAAAGTAAAGAGTTTTGAAAAGATAGGGAAATTTCTAACAGTCTACATAACTGCAGTCATAAACTGTGGTGTCTAGAAATAATATCACCTGTGGTTTTGCCTTCAATATGCTTTTGCAACAGCAGACATGATTCTTTATCCATTTATAGTCATATATTCATTAAAAAAATTAAAATAATACATATAAAAAGCTTGACATACTTAATTTATTTCTTTTCTCAGACCACACTAATGACCACTCACCAGCACCAAATAGAAAAAAATGACACATTCAGTTACGTAGAGGCGTTAACATCACGGTACTTTTGCTAAGCTAACTATTACAACAGAAAAGCAGATGAGCTTTTTCTTCCCCAGCTACATCTTGCCCCAAATTCTTGTCTAATCCATGACTGCAGTGTAAGAAGGTCCCTGAGCTTAGCTGTTTTGGACCATTTGTACTTGAATGCTGGAACAGCCTAAAGACACTTTCATTATATACAGTCACTACAGTTCTTTTTATTTTCGTCTAGTTGAAACCAAATAACTGGCATAAATCCCTTCACATTTTATATGCCACTATATTACAAAGAATCAAAATGGACCCTCAACATCTTTATAAAATCTGTAGATTAATATTAACTGTAGTGGTTTTTAAATCATCTTTATGAATAAGGAAGTTATCTAATATGTGTAGGGTTAAATGGAGTTCATATTCAATCAGTAAAAGAAGTCAGGTATTTGAAGGTCCTAACTAATGAGCAAACCCACTTTAAAAAATGCAGGAAAATGCAGCTTTCAAAGCTCATGAGTTTATGAGATCTTAATTAAAGTGATCTGCTGTTAATTTAATATATACCCTAGATGCTCAGGTATTGAATTAAGCAGATTTGAGGATTTTTTTTTTTTTTAATTATCACTATTCTTCTAAGGGTATTTGCATTGCTGTATTAGATCTGCTCCACATGGTCAGTGTTTTTAAGAGCAACAGAGCTAGATTTATCTCGTTGCTCAAGGCATGGGCTCAATTATCCCTGTTCTGCTGGGCCTGTAATAAAATTCTCAATTAAAAACATTTTTAGACTACTTTGTTGGGCTTAAGTTTGATTTTTTAAAAATTCTTCAAAAAACTAAGAAACAAAGAAAGGGTGGCCTTTTAATGACAAAATAAGATTTAAGTTTCAGGTGTGTCACAATAACCTTTTTGGATGTTGAGCAAAATCAGTAGAACTCAAAATTTTCAACTTCACTAGAGTTTACAAAACGTTGAAAGTCTGATCATAAGTATTGCAGTGGGAATTGCTGGGTGCTGATAAAGTGTGAAAACCTGCTCTCCCTCAGCAGGTACTGAGCCACTGAGGCCTCAACTGCCAAGGAATTACAAGGTTTTTCTGTCTCTCAACATCTGTTTACACTAAAAACCTCTGCAGGAATATGATTTTCCATAAACCCTACCTTAATCAGAGTCCAATCTCAACAGAAGAATAAAACTTTTACCAAAAATTATAAATTGGTATTACCTTCCATTTAAATTGTGTTCCCGTTCTCATGTTTATTATTTCAACTTTTCCTCATGTAAAAGATTTGATTTATCGTGTCTAAGAACTTGTAAATATGCCCTTGAGGGTATCACGTAAGGCAAGAATTTCATATGAACATAGGGAGAATAGCCCAGAGGATATATGCAATAACATTTCAGCAAAACAGATCTTGTGAGGAAAGAACTATCCACAATCCAAAGTGTGTCCTTCAAGTAATTTTAAGTGCCTTAAAGTATACTTTTATTTTACTTGAGGTAATATAACCAAATGATAATGATTTCCTAGTGCTTTGTCTAGTGTATCATCGGGTCCCTTAAGTATATTTTCTGCAATCTAAGCATTTCACCCTCAGACTGTTTCTCCTTGGATTCTGTTTAAATTTTTCCTTTCCCTTCAACCAATTACTCCCAATTACTCCTTAAATAAAAAGCACAATGTAAATTCCCCAGCAGTTAATAATTTCCTCTTAAATCCCAGAGCCTACTCCCTGGAAAAAGGACACAATCTTTTGGAATTCAAGATTCGCATGCCTGATCACATCTTTGGTCCATGAGGTTTTACGGCTTCAGTATGATAATGATCATGATGCTGCAGAAGACAAGAAAGGAAGAAGATGGCATGTATTTGTCCTCTCTTCTGGTTTTTGATTAGAGGTGATTTTGGTAGCAATGTTACTCCCTTGGACATAGATATTTGTAATAGATTGAAATTCTTGGAAAAATAGCCTGTCATTCCATTCTTTTTGATGACCTTTCTCTCAGAAATGTAGATAAAATGAGTTTCATAAAGAGTATATCCAGACTGTATGTCAATGATTTTTTCTCCATGGCAAAATCCCAGGAACTGACTGTCATACTCAGAAGTATGACAATATGTCACATTGAAACACCAATGTCAAAGGAAAGAATAAGTATAGGCAAAGTTAGAAAATCATTTGCCTTAATCATTCCCCACTGGTTTACCGTAGGTAGTCCCCTATGTATCTCTAGGGAACAATGGGATCAAAAACAAAATAGATTTGGATCCAATGTACGACTATCTGCAAAAGACACAGTGCCTCAGACAGCACTGATGTCCCTTCAGAGTTCCTGCCAATACATTGACGGAGAGACCTTTATAGTCTTATTCTCTGTAGCTTTCTGAACACATTCTTCATGATTAAAACCAGTAAGAAATTATCATAATTCACTTTCACAATATGTCATAATCTTTGCCAGGAGATTTGTGGCACGTGAAGGTTTTCCAATGTCTCCTAGGTTTACAGGGAGAGTGAAAGGGAAAAGGCTTCTCATCTCATATTGCTGAGTGGCCCTCAACAATACAAGCAAAGGAACAAACTCATCAGTGGCAGTAGGAAATTACTTCTTAGAAGCCTTTCTTTTTTGAGGCAGACAACTGAGCCTCAAGTGGTGATCCTTAATACCTGCTGTCTAAGCAGCAATTCTATGTTACTTGCATAGTCATTTTCAGAAGCTAACAACCTGGCATTAAAACTCTTGTGCCAATACCCTGGGAGCAATCAAATTTCTCTCAGTGGTACAGCTCACTAGCTCCACTGTCTATACATGTTCATTAGTTATCAAGAGATCACCCTTTGATTACAAAAAAAGATCGTTCTATTCTTGGTCATACAGAAATAATTGACTGAGTTTGTAGAGAGACTGCATCAATAGCTATACGAATGTATACTTCCCTGGCTGATTCAGGAGGTACTACTTAGCAGCTGATGCTTATATTTAAAATTTAACATCTCATGAAAATCTATAAGAAGTGAGAAAAAATATAGTATTAAAAATGTTACACAATTTACTATAATTGGTACCTTTCTCCTTGTAGCTTGTACAAGAGCTATAACCATTTTTTATTATATCATTAAAGTTTCAAGCAAAAGAAGTTCAGAGAATACTATTATAATAGCATTTCATTAGAACATTAGAAAGAGGTTTGGGAAAAGACCTATTTTTTATCTCAATTCATGTCCCATCAACTCTTAAATTTACA
Source organism: Ciconia boyciana (assembly GCF_034638445.1). NCBI lineage: Eukaryota > Metazoa > Chordata > Aves > Ciconiiformes > Ciconiidae > Ciconia > Ciconia boyciana. Next base: position 112,911,072 of record NC_132936.1, on the reverse strand, counting down.
CATCCACTGTTGGAGTGTGGTCCAGAAAGGTCCCAATGAATTTGCAATGCTGGTGGTTTCCTGTAAGTGACACATGGTGAAATCTTTAATCCTAACTCTAAATTAAACTTGTTTGAATTGTGTGATTAATCAATTTACACCATTATCTTTAAGACAAATACTTCAGGCAAACTTCCACTAACATTTCTCTTTTCTTTAACACCTAAATCAGAACAATTGTTTTCACAACATCTTTTCATTATTAATCAGGCTTTATCTCCATTCATATGTGACAAGAGGTAAGACAGTACTGCAAGTATTGACATATCCTCCAAGACTAGGACAGATTAATTCTTTTATCCTTTTTTATATAGCTACTGTAAATACACTATTTTTCTTCTTCATTTGCTGCAGTATAATGGGAGATCACTGAGCTTCCCAAAATCGTCTTAAGTCTTCTTATGAAAAGTTTGTATGAGTTCAAAGTTCATAAGTATATGAGTTTAGGTTACTGTCTACCTATACACTAATATTGTTACTCATATTCCATTTCAGCTGCTGTTATAAAAGCCAATCTGTTACACACTGCCAGGACTCCTCCAAGTACATTTAAATACCAGTTAGACATTCTCACATTTTCTGTAATTTTTATTTGCAGAACTTCTGTAGTGTCATCAGCAAACATTAGTAAATACACTATCCACTTCCTTCTCTAACTGCCAGACTTGCTGCTTGACAGTATAGTAATTTTCTGTGGCATCTGGCTTTATATCTGCATGAAGATAAAGCAGAAAAGCTACAGTAAGATTGCCTTTTTTTTTTCCCAGGGTAGTTTTTGTTTTTTTCCCCCAGTTCACACCATGCTACTGACCTAGGAAGATCCAAAAGTGGAGGGTAGAATGGGTTTAGGAGAAGTATGCTAAAATATGGAAGTCAGCCATATAAAGTAGTGCATGTTATCCTGGAGTACTTCAAATGCTTTTACTAATCCATTTTAAAAAGTACATCAGAATGACAAAATATAAAGGTCACAGGCAGACATCTACACATCCTAGATATATAAGTGAAAGGGAGACAACATTAACTTTTATTATACATATGTAATAAATAATAGTGTTAGTTCAGTCTTTGTGTATTTGCAAAATAGTGCTGTTTGTTCTATATGCTAGTATTCCTCAAAATCAATTTCACTGTAATATAACATATATCCAGTAGCAAATACACATATGCTAACTTGTTAGTCAGAATCTATTTATACCTTCAAAAGACATTCCGAGACATCACCTCTGACAGTAACTGTAAATCATTTTATGCTAATATCAGTTTACACAGTTCTGACCTGTATTTAACTCAGCATATCTTAACTTTCCAAACATATACATAGTATTTTTTCTTCAAGTCATTAGTAACATACCAGTCAACAACCCCTGGGATCTATGCACAGAAAGGGCCAAACTGCAGAAACACACTTTTAAAGGTGTTCCAGGTTTTCTTCATGATGAAATGACCTGGCTTAAACTAAATAAAGGTGATATCAATCATAATAAATCTCTTCTCTCCATGAATAATATCAACAAGCAAATTTTTTTGTTTCCTTTTGTTTAGCCAGTGTATATAGTTTATGACAAGACATCATTTCTTACAATTTTGTTTATTTTCCCTGAGGTCTCTTGAGTCACATTGTTATCTGGAATAAAATGACACAGCTCTGTTGACTCCAGTGCAACAATGGTGTCTAAACCCACCCTGAAAGATTCATGAAAAAATTTTTTAAAATGTGTTTTGTCAGATGTCTTTTATTTCTTTTTTACTAACTTTTAAGGAAAACTTAGTAGGCATAATTATCCTTTCAATAAGCAGTGTAAGCTTGATTGTTTCATATTGTTTTCATCCACTATTATGCAATATTTAACTTTAATAAACCTCTCATTCTATTTCACATCCATTTCTGGTGAAGCTAGCAGTCTGCAATTCCCAAAGACTTTCTAAAGTCCCAATGTACAAAAAAAAAACAAACAAAACCCCCCCACACTATTTCAGCTACTTTTAGAAACAGTTGCTGTTAATTTACTTGATTGATTTTTCAGGATTTATGACATATCCAAGTATAAATTGCTTCTGTTTTCTATTGGAACCTCTAAGGAATACTGTCTGTGGCCTAATGCATATAGCAAACCTGAGGTAAAGCACACTGGAAGGGTTTGATAAAACTTTATAGAAAGCATTGCATAACATAAGGATATGAAATGGCTGAGCAGGAAGCAATATTTTTATACTTCAGATAATTATTTAGCTTACCAGATTTCAAAACTCAGAAGCTTCTCTTACTATTAAGGTATTTTAAACTTTTTTTGTTTTTTAAATGAGAAAGACATTACATGCAGTTAAAATGAACTGTTTGTACCTTAACTTCCTTTAGCTGGGAGCTGGATATTTTGATTAACAATCCTCATGGAATTTTATTTTTCCAACTTTTTCAGTGTACGGATATATTGACCATTTGCAAAGTAAATCTTACATAGAAAATCTCAGTCTATGGGAGGTTACCTAAAAGAGATGTGAAAAATGAACCTTTTAGTAGGTGAAGTTAACTGTGTTAAGCAGGAGTTCTGTAACTGGCACCAACCCTGTGACTTCAGCTGTGAAGCCTACTCCACATTCCAATAAGTCAGCTATACATCTCTTCTCATTAACTCATCCTGAAAAGTTCCTTCACATGAAGAGCTGCATTGATTTATGACCCTTTGAAAAGGACCTGAGCTGGTAGCAGATTCTAGTGACTGGAATAACATTCTTGTAACAACTAAATGACAAATCAATACACTACCTGAAAGTATTAATTAGCAAGGGATGTTTTGGTTTTGTTTTTTTTAATTTTTAGTTTTTTAATTTTTTAATTTTATTTTTTAAAATTGCCTATAAAGCAGTGAAAATAAGACAGGTAAGACTTATAGCAGTGATCTCTTGTTGGTAACTTACACTTTGTTACCTGAAATAACTTTGTTTTATCTACACAAGCTCATCAGTATTTTGCTTTCTGTAATTAGCAGTCATAAACTAGAATTATTTGTTAGAACTTCTAGTTTGATTTTGTTTTGATTCACTGAAGATTGAAAAATAACACAAACAATTCACAACTCTTCATTTATATTCTATACATGAAACTAAATATCATTTCTCCTCGATGTCTCATTGAAGCTAAACCTCTTCATATGAACAGTGAATACAAAACAACAACAAACAAGAAAAAGAGTTCCTGGTGCATCTGTGCAGTATTTTCAGAGGCAAATTTGATTGTGTATTCACTGGAGAGAGAACTGCTCTCTTGGGGTGGTCTCAAGTTCATTCATAATTGGAGGAAGGAAAAAAGAGTCAAACAATATGAATATTTTTACCCAAGTTATTTGCCAGTGTGCGTAAAAATCTAACAACTGCAATGACATGAGAAAGATGTAGAAAAATTAATTGTAATGTTGCCTTTATTGTAATGGTATGATAAGGTAAGGAAACCCTGTCATTTCTATGCTATACACCTATAGATTTTTGGTCATCTGCATGGCTACTGAATTTCATTCTAGAAATACGGATTTTACAAGCAAGAACATCCACCACACTATGGTCATGTAATACAGGCGTGAGTGGCATGCTACTCTATGACTACAGTACCTGGCAGCCATAGTGCAAACTGGAAGAAATGTTGGAAGACTTTCAACAATGATGCTTACAATGTGTCTTACAGATACAGTTGAGTCAGCATATATAAACAAGAGGGAGGTAGTTCATCACACTGAGCAGGCCATGACTAGCCAGAAAGATTAAATTAAAAGAAAACTATAACAGTGTTGCAAAGGCTGCGACATGCACACAGAAGGCTCTTAACAGACAGGACAAAAATCTGAATGAGCTGATGGAGAAGCTCTGTTCTCTCAGCTGAGGTAACATCATACATTCTCTTTCAGACATCTCTATTTCAGATGAAGCCAACTTTGTTTTGAAAGTGGCAGTTTCAACTTTTTAAGTCATGTGAGTAGGATGAGACGTAATGTGTAAATTTTGTTAAACAATGTTGTTTTGATTTAGTAAGAAAAATTATCCTAAAGTAAGAACTACATTTAACCAAAGCCACAGCCTCAGGAGCAGCACAGGCAGAGTCTCCTAGAAAAAGTCTGGTTGTAAAAAGTTAAAGAGTACTTGCCTTTTGAATCTGAGCTTTTCTCAAATGATATCTTGTTTTCAGTTTTGTTTTCTCTTTTTCATTTTATTGCAAATATTTGCAGGTAAAGATCTTGTAATAGCTGATAATGTTCAAACCCCCTCTTTTATTTATCTCTTATCTCTCTGCTGAGATCTAAAAAAAAAAAAAATCAGTGCAAATATACTGAAAGAAAAAAGTGTAAGCTAAAAATAAAAAATTTAAATTAGTGACTTGCTAGTCTCACAAGTATTTTTCTCCACAGTAGTTCATACCCAAAGATTAATTTTCCTGGAGCAAAATTTTCAAGCAAATCTGAGTGACTTCACCTTTCAAACACCTGAGCTGCTTTTTAAATTAGAACTTGTAACCTTTATCATTACAAGTTTTCAGAAAATCTTAAAGTCATCTTTGAACAAATACTTAATTTGGATAAATGTATCTTTGAAAAATGTCTTCTGTTTCAAGTGAAGGTGTTTCTACTGTATTCCCAATATTAATGCCAGTATAGTAATCTTAGAGAATATCTATAGGGAAGACTTTCTCTAAGTATAAGCACTTTCTCTGAAAACAGGGATGACATTGTAGTTCAAATGAAGCAAATAGAAATTTTATCATTGTTGTAAAGATCAGGGTTTTACCCAAAAATTTACCTTGTCAACACTTATATGCCTTTCCTGTACTAATTCCCATTTTTCTTCTCCTGCTTTTGGTAGAGTTCCTAGTACAGAAGGTTCTTGGGGAAGCCCTCATGTTTCATAACAAAACAAAAGTCAAAATAAATTAATTCATGTGGATTAATTTCATGTATAGAGCTGAATTTAGAGGGAGTGATGGAGCAAGTGCTTAGTGAGACGTGTCATATATCGGGTATTAGAATTCTAGTCTTCTTGTACCACAATTTCATCTTTTGTTGAGGAACAGGAAAGAACATTTTTTCCAAGACTTCTCAGGAAAAGTTACACAATTTGAAACCTCCAGGCTACTCTGTGTGAAACACTGCTAAGTTGTTAAACTTTGCCACTTAACTTTCAAAGATAGAAGAGCTGTCTACATCGAAACCTTCATTTAATGTTCAGGAACCAACTACTGAGCAATACTGGTAAAAGACATATTCTGTTCCTGAATAATGTGGCCTCTTTCAGCTAAATTGCTTTGTTTTAAACCTTGGTTTTATCAAGGGCCATAGGATGATTCAGACTGGAAGGAGCCTCATCAGGTCATCTGTTCCAACTTCCTGCTGAAGGCAAGTAATTTGCAGAAGCTCAGCTTGTACTGATATCTTTACATACACGTAATACGCAGCACACATTGCCAAGTCCACTCTGCTCTTCTAACCTGGAATCCCGATACAACTTTCTCATTACACAGGTGTGCACAGGAAGGAATCAAAATTAAAAATCTTCACAGTTTTCCTCATTTAAAAAATGGTATTGTTGGTATTATCATATTATAAATCATTTACTGGAAGACATTGGGATTAATTACATTGCTACCTGAATTTTAGGAGAGGTTTTTTTCCTGTTGTGATACACTTTCTTCTATGGGATGAAAAACAGGATTTAGCTGGTAGTGTACTGTAAAACCCAGAGGACTTTGCTCTACTCTCAGTATTGTTATATGAACCAAAATCCCATTATACCTGGCAAGGTAAGCTAGTTTCATTGCCAAGCTGTTGGTATATTTTACTGTATTTATAAATATGAGCAAATAAATATGGATGGTGACATGAAGTTTTCTACATAAACAGAAAATAATCAATGTGGCTAGCATATGACTGACAGCTACTGTTTTCATAATCATTGGGGGGGGGAGGGGGGAGAATCTTGAAGCTTTACAAAATCTGCCACACTGTATCCCAGTCTTTCCTCTGAAAACAACAGTTTTGAAGCATTCATATTCTTAAGCAAGTGTCAATACATGGGACATTATTTTTTTCCATTGAGAACTATCTGTGCAGGAGATTCATTTGTAATATCTGACAGTGAAAAAGTAGCTCTTGAATGCATGGCACCATTTACCTGCAACATATTCCTGTCTCAGAGACAGACTGATGCTCTATATGACAGTTTTCCAAATAAATCTCATTCCATTCTGCCTTGCAATCGTTGCATTTCTCTATGCTGTCTATTAAGACTTGCTAAAAAAAATCAATTATTTTCAGCAGAAGCCATGCTGTGTTCTGATTAGAAAGGAAATTGTAGAGGAATTAATGGTTTTGAGGTAATAAAACCAAAAATCCTGCTCATGCTCTATTGCATTAATCAAATCTTACTTTTTAAGACATAATTCAGATAATTAGTCAGTTGTTACTAGCTGCATTCAGTACAACCACTGTTGTATCATTTATATTAAGAACAAATATGTTTTTAATAAATGATGACATTTCAAAGCTTGACTAGTGACAGATAGTTCTATCAGCAATTGCAAATAATTGGATAGTGATGAAAGGAAGTGTAGTAAAGACTTTGGGCAAAATTGCCCCTCTTCACAGAGTGAACAGCACTCAACTTATGAATCACTGAAGTGTTGTGCTTAAGTCCCTCAATGCCAATGATTAGTATTCTCCGTATAGCCTCCAATACGCATGAGTTTTACGCAACACTTTTAGCTCATCTACCTCAGTAAACTGTGACCATCCCTGTAGCCAACCAACAGCAAGAACAGAAGTATACTGAAGCAGAGGTACTGCTTCAGGATTTGCTGGAAATCAGGAAGATAATTTTCCAGTGACTTCAGCAAGTTTTCGGTAAGGGCCTTGTTTTTAAACCTTACACTAAGGTACACTTTCCTATTTTTTCATGTTCTCACCAATTTCTAGAAAAGCAAAAGTTCTAACAAAGAAGGAAGCACTTTTTAAAACATACCTTATAAAAGTATTTGTAATAGCCATATAAAACTGCAAAAAGTATCCATAGAGAAGTGGGAATAATTCTTACTCTGTATTGGGCACAGGTAGGAGCTCAAACAGAAGTACCACAGATTCCTGGAAGAAAAGCCAACCAAACAAGGGGGACAGTCAAATCCTCTGCTTTATTAGGAGAGATGACATGAAAAAGTATTTCCTGCAGATTTACACTGGGTCCAGCATCTAGACAGGTATGTGCAGAGGGAAGTATTATTTAACCATGTAGACTAAATGGAACAGATTAATTAAGAAAGAATCCTATCAATTTAGGAATTCATTTGTACTTGAGATAGAGGATTTGAACCTGAATCCTTCACACTGCTGCAGATACCTGCTGGACCACAGAAATTGTATGCGATAATCTGAAGTGTAGCCTCCTCTGTTTCAGTGTGGATTCAAGTTTGACTGAAAACCACCTTCCCAACAACAACAATGGAAAAAAAAAAAAGAGAGAGAGAGAAAGTCTAAGAGTTTGGGGTGTTGATGAGCTATGTCACTTGTAAATTTCTGAGCATTTTCCTTATGCTTCCAGATATCAACAATCACAAGGAGGGATAGCAGCTTGAGTTCCCACCATGGCATTCATAGAAACCAGCTGAAAAGATTCATTCACACTGTATGCCTTATAGCCTTCCTGAGGGTACTTGCTTCCTAAGCTTCATTTCCCATTTACAGGAGCAGCAGGTCTACATCTGCCTTTCTGCACCAGCAGATGAGAATACAAATACACATTTTGCTTCAGCAGCCTTCCTTTTTTTTTTTTTTTTTAATTGGCTGAGGCCTTATGATCCATTTTGTACTATCTTGGAACAACATAAATTAAGAATTAATATGGCATGCAGAATTACTTCTCTAGAGGTTGATTCTTATGCCCTATAATCTGTAACACATATGGTGTCAGACCTTGCACATTGCAAAGTCCACGTTGCACTATTTCAGTTCACCATTTCCTTTATGGACTCGGTCAAACTAAGCACACTTATGGCACAAATACTGGGTTAAGGCGTTATGGCTCAGCCTCAGCTGCTTGTTGCTCCCCTCAGAAGGCTACTGCTGCAGATCAGCTGGTATCGCAGCAGATACGCAGTCTCTGCCTGTTCCAGTTCTGTCAAATGGTCTGAGTTTAAAAAACCAACCAAACAAACAAAAAAAACCCAAAAACCCACAGATGGGATGAGAGGCAAGCAGATGCATAGTTAAGCTGTCAGATCCAGAGGGTGATAAATCCCACCTTACAAAGGCAGAGGGTACAGGAGACAGCAACAAACCACCCAAGGCAGTGATCTAGTGAGCTGCTCAGCTGCAGTCAGAATAGCATCTCTGACTACATCCTTAGATGTGCGCTTCTGTGGTTTTGCCACTAGATTTCTAGTCACATGTGAGAAGTTTAAGATTTGCAATACAACTGCATTGTTCACAAAGGTATAAAATACACCTACACTATATCTGTACCCTATCAGTAGCTATCAGTATATCTGCTTGCCTTTTTAAAATTGTATTCTTAAACATATAAACTGGGATTATTTGGAGAATAACAAACTAATCAATAGGGTGAACTGTGTTTGCAGTACTGAAGTTATTAGAGCTATTACAATTTACAGCCGCTGAGATTTTGTCCTGCTGTGAGTATGAACAACTTTTAGCAAATTATTGAACATCATACAGAGGGAAAAGATAAAAGTTTCATTTATAAAACCAAAGCAGAAATATGTCTCATCTACTTTTCTAGACATCAGGAAAGCTTTCCAAACCGAAATGATGACTAAAATTATTTCCTGTGTTCCATGCCTGCTTCCCCTGGCGTATTAATTACTCTTCCATGCTTATCTGATACCAGTCTGCTTTTAAATCACTAATTAAAATATGAAATGTGGAAAGCTATTTTTAAGCACAGAATTCTATTGTTTCATCCAGCTGAATTATTCCTTCCATATTCAAAGAGGTGTTACCATGCATTTCAGATCTTAGGGTCCAAAATGGAACAGAAACTGAACAGAAAGCACTAGCTCTCCCATCACTTTTCAGAACAAAGCTTTATGCTCTGTTTGCAGTCTGTCTCAACAGTTAACCAAAATCACTCTCCTCTGGGAACTATCCTGGTCTAATTAGTAATGCTGGAGCATGACCACAAATACAGCCACGTTAATCTCATCTGCATTCAAAACACAGGGAAAAGTCTGTTATTGGAAAGAAAGATTCCTTCTATTTCTTGTCCCTGCACAATTCTCCTCTGTCTCTACTCTGCTTAGCTGCTTATTCTGGATGTTCATTTTCTTGTACCAAAAAGACCTCCATCCAAAATGTGTTCACAAAATACTCTTCTTCTACAGGACCTTTCAAATCACACTGTCAGATGCTTGCCCCAAATGAAGTGTAGGTACTTGTATATAGTAATAAAGATAAGTCTAAAGGGTCTTTCATTAGTATTTTTGCAAGATCATGTGAACGCATTGTAAGCAAGAGGCTATAAAATACATCAGATATAAACTCTGAAAATTGTACTAAGCAGTATCTTAAATCTACTTGAATGTACTGATTTAAAAAAAAAATCACCGATTCACTGGTGTTTTAACAAACTCAATATTCACAATGGGAAATACACATGGTCATACACCCATTCAGGCAGAAGATCTGATCCTGCCTCAATGCCTCTCAAACGATCTGCATAATATTTTATGTGTATAAGATACACAACCTATATCCCAAACTGCAACATTATGAAGTGAAAATTGTGCCAGCACCTTATTCAGCAATACTAGCATTGAACAAGGAGGTACCTTTGCAAGACACCTCCATGCTGTTGCATCATTAAACTACCTGAATTATCTCTTTTTGTAAAAGACCATGACCCATTGTGGACTTTTTTCTTTCGTGTTATACTGAAGTATTTTAGCTAAACTCCAGCTCTCAAAAAGATTTTGTTTCCCTCTCTAAACTTTAATGTCATAAGAATATTTACAATGATAACTGAACACACACAAAACTGGACTTGATTATATCTCCATCACAGAATGAAAATTGAGAAACTGAAAAACAAAGTCTTCTGTATTAAATTTTAATTTTGTGACAACAGCTTTCCCTCATATGAAACCTAGTAAACAAGGGGAAATTCAGCATTTACATCAGGTTCATTCTGGGCATGGTCAAAAACAGCCTCTCGTGGTAAATCTCACAAAGTACAAACTCAAGTAGATCCAGAAAGATTTCTTTTCTAGCTGCTTATACCAGCGAAATGTGTATAACTCTACAAGTTCCCACTTAGTTTTCAAACTCACATACACAGATGTTTCAAACTTCTGTTCTATAGCATGTCTTTGCACACTCTTGGAGCTACAACTTTTCATCAGAGTATTGAGCCTTTGTGTAACAATTCCTTGTACAAAAATCAAGGCTATAAATAAATCAGCCAAAGATACTAAGAACAGTGTTACTGAATATATGCAAACATATCCAGTCTATATATATGCTGCTAATTTGCTATCTTCAGTTTTCATACCGTAAAGTACAATGAGCAACAGTAGTTGTTCAAAAGGATGCTATTGATTTGTATTCACCATACAAAGGTGGCCATATCTGAGGCATAAGTGAAGTAAACTCACATACAAACTCATATAGAGCCTTCTTGACATATTTTCAGGTTGTCTGATACCCTCCCAGCCGCTTGCCAATTATACTGGTTTCACCTGAAAAGAAGAGGTTGGAGGATGACACTAATCCTTTTGTTTCCATTTCAGTTAAAAATAGACAGAAAAAGTGAAAAGGAAATATTTTATGAAGAACTCAAATATAATTACTTTGTATCTGTAATTGTAATTGTACTCTGCAATTGTACGTTCTAATTAGAATTACATGGTAGTTTTTTTAATTACCTAAAATATTTGGAAAAAAAAAAAGAAAAAGAAAAAGGTTCCTTACATCTATTTGGCTGTCTCTAACAAATAAAAACATCCATTTTTTGTGCTTAGTATTATAGCAGTACTAAAAGAACTGAACCACACGCAGACGTTTATATTGGGCATGGAATATACCTACAATGAGGTATTGAGCTAAGATTTAAAAGCATTTAAGTACAAACACAATCTTTAAATTAATAAAATGTAAATTAAAGCCACCCCCACACACATATTTGCCTGTAACTCATTATATAGTTGTAAAAGAAAAAAAAAATAGAAATAGAGGCGTGGTGATGTGTGTAAATGTAGAAGAAGGGAGAGAGAACGTAAGAGTAAAGCTTAACGCTGCTTTCTCCGCAGGTCCCTGGTTATCTCTCGTTATCCCCTCCTTCTCCCTTCAATTAACTGCCTCTTCCTGCCAATGATTTTCCTTGGAATGATTTGACTGTGTTGGTTGTATAGGGGTTTATTTTCTGGAAGCAATACTGCTTAGAAGCAGTGGATTATCCTAGATTTGGGTACGCATACAAACATGCATATTTTATGAACGTGGGTGAAATCCTGGCCTCAAGGATCTGCTGTGGCCCAAAAGAAGTTTAACTGACCAAGATTTCATGGACCCCAGTGGACTTCATCAGGGATAAATCAGTGTCAGGATTAGGACTTGAATACATAATACCGAAATTTCTTCCTGTTGCCTTTAGTACCAAGCAAACCAAACTCTATATAAAATATTTTTGAGAAGCAAAACATTTGCATTTAGTACAGCAATTAAAGTTGTAAGATCAAGTCTAATTTTAAATCCCAGTTTTCAAGTTTTGCTTCTCAGCTTATCCACAGTAATTCCATTAACATTCAGCTTGTTACCTAGCTTTGAGCTCTGCACATTCATTACTGTGAATGGTAAAATGCATATCTCTTTAAATCAGTTATACAAAGGTCTCTTGAGGCAGTTTTGCCAAAAAAGCAAACTCTTTCTCATGTGGTTTTGGAAATTATGTGAGACTAATACTTATCTCCCATTCATTGTCTTAACTCAAAATGAAGGAGATCATATCCAAGACTTCACTATGATCTTTCCAATCTTCTCGTGCAGGTGGTAGCGTCTGATTACTGCAACTTCTAAGTTACTTTCTTCCTTGTTTCAGGACTGAATTCCACTAATATTTCTGTTATTCTTACTTTTCATCTTTCTTGCTTTTCATATCCTCTCTATAAATCTCCCATTTCATTCAACTTTCTACCTTTACTTTACTATTTTACTTCCACATCTCCCCTGATCTCATAATGTTGGCTATTCAAGGAATGTATAAAAGCTTTATAATATGTGAACAATATATAAATGGTCCTAACAGCAACTCTTGAATTACTAACCCCACTTCTTGTGATTCCTGGCTATTTTTCTGAGATCTTCCACCAAGGTAAACACTTGATATGGGCCAGTCAAACCTGTGTAGTACAAGTGGACTAAGTTTTATGATTAGAAACTTGCTAACTTTAAATATTACTTTAAAAGAAAACCGCTCTTTTCTGTGACTCTAAAAGACTCATTGCATTATACAACCATTAGGGAATAAATACAGGTTTGTAATCTAATTTTTTAAAAAAATGCATATATGCCCTAAATCTCTTGCTACTTCCTCTGTTTTTCTTCTGACTTGGTATGTCTAAAATTTTATCATTCGAGTACATATAAATCAAAGGAGAAGTATCGTCAGACATATTTCTATGGTAGAACTTATGCAACATATTTATAGCATGCAGTCAACATAAAAATCTCATTTGAAACTATTTTCAAGTAGAGTATTTGGATTCCACCCACCAACTACCTCTCTTTCACAAATGTGCATTTTATTCTCCATTTAAGGCCTTGACGAAATTCCAATCAAAGACAGTGGATTCTGTCCACTGATTTGAATGGGCTTTGGATCTAGCTCATGCAGGGACACGATTAGGCATTTGAATAAAAATGCTCTCAAGTTCCATGCTGTTCGGAAGCTCTCACCGAAGCTCTCACCGAATATAAGAGAAGAACATATATTCACCAATGTTTTTAGGAGCTTTGCTTCATATTCTTGAATTCTAAAACAGCTATAATTTCACATATTTTACTAAATAATATTTATAAATTCTTCTACAATGAAATGGAGCATAACATTAAAAAAAAAAAAATCTCATTTTTTCTACTTGCACAAGAATGTTTTCTGCTTAAGAGTTACGTTTTAGGAAAGAAATTCTACAATGATATATTCACTGCAATATCAACTCAAGTCCCAAAGCACATTCCTTGCAAGAAGGCATTACAATATCACATGGACTACATGCTAGAGCTCCAATAGGTCAAATCAAATATGATGTAGCAAATGCAAAGCAGTTTCATCTGGATGCATGTAGAGTAGCCCAAAATATTTCATAGAGACAGAAACATATAGTATCCTCTGGGCATCAGATAGCACAAGCACTTATCCTGTCACTCTTTCTCTGTCTGTTGCACTCGCTTCAAACTGCATACTCGAGCTTCAAAAGGAGAGCTCCGGTCATGTCAGAAGAAAAAATTATTTCTTAATCCACCCAACTCATCTCCCCATACCACATTATTTTACTTCAGGTCATACTGAACCGTATCAAATTACAGGCAGTCACATGCATTTGCAATATGCTGCGTCACATCATTAGCCAACGCAGACATTCAGACTAAGGACAGGTTTATGTATATACATATGTACACAGAAAGATAACTGGATCTGATCTCCAGTGTTCACCCAGCTGCAATTTGGTTTCGTACAAATCACTTCAGGGATGTACAAATACAATAGAAAAGATCCATGCACCATTTGAACTTCCTTTGTACCTGTCTGACACTGACACCTTGCACAAAATCCAGCTGCACAGAAATAATATTGTATGTGTATCTAACTTCGCAAATTTCATTTTAATAATACAGACAAGCACAGGGATTTCAACTTTTTAGAGTCTTATTCTTTTCCACTTGTTGTCATGGATACTACATCTTCTCCTCTTTCCCTTTTCTCTCCATCATATTTGACTTTTCTGTGTTGGTGTCCATGGTGACATCCTCCTATCAGTATATAATGCATGTCCCAACTTCCACATTTTTATAATGGGCTCAGGTATTTAAAGAAGTTTCCCTGTGTGACTGACATTATTGCATCTTAATCTCTCTTTACTAGCAAGGAAGAAAAAAAAAAACAGTTTCTGTGTACTTATGAGATATTTTCAGTTTTATTCACTTGGATAAACTCATGAGTTGCAACATCTTATTTTCAGGATGGCCTCTGGGGACAGCTGCCATACATTCAATCCATCACACAGGCAAACGAGGATGCAGAGCAATCAGGCAAGTGTTTATGCATCAAAATATAATTGGCTAAATTTCCAGAGATGCAGAGCTTCAGAAGTAGACAGCATGAGCAAGCAGGCAGTGCAAAAAAATTCAGAATTGAAGAAAACCAAGCTAGAGCACTTAAAAAATACACATTTCCTCCTATAAGTCACAGTTCCTTTCAAATGATTTACCAACATACACCTTGGGGGGGGGGGTGGAATAAACCCCCCAAAACCCCAGTACTAAACTGTTGCATAGGATTTCATTATTTTATTACTTTCTCATTTATTAGACCCTCTTTTCAGAGGATCCAGCATACACACTCAGTGGAGGGACAACCTATCACTTAGGACTGGCTTGAAGATGCTTCTTGCATGTCTATCTGATGTGAAGGCACAGCTTGTAGTAACGAGTTGAGGTTTAAAAGATCTGTGCAGGCTCATGTTGGCCCTGGCTTACTATAAGGACCAGACAGTTTTGGCTTACAAGAAAAAGAAAAAAAAGGTTTTCTGATATGATTCTGTATACAATGGGCAAACTTGTGGCCCCCATTTGAGTCAGTGGCAAAGCTTCCAATAGTTTCAATAAGGCGAGGATCCCAAATGGCACTTCAGATTTTCACAGTCAGTGAAGTATAACCTCGGCATGCAAGCCCCAGGTTTACCAGAGCCCCAGTGAAGCTCTGAAAAACAAAGCAGAAGTGAATCACTGTGTTGGACTTTGCCTGGCAGCAAGCTTTCAAACATTCCCATGAATATTTGGTGGTAAGGATCCTGGCATACTGTTGTAGTCAACACATGAAGCAATAATTTAGATCTGTCTTGGTGTGATAAAGTAACCCAAATGAATGATGTTTAGAGCTGCATGAAATCGTATTTGTCAGGGCACAAGCGCAGGAATTTTTAAGTTTATGGTATTCACAAGAAGTGTTCCCCAGTTCCATAAATTGTAGAAATTCAGCCATGGGTACTGTGAATCACAGACTTGCTAGTTCCTCCCCAAGATGTAATCCAGAAACATCTCCCTAATTTCTTTCACTTGTTTTTCCATCTCCCCAGGAGACAGCTATTCTAACCTGCTTGCTCAGTACACTGAGATCTGAAAACTGGCTGCTAATTACCATGCGTTTTAATTCTCAACTTAACTGGTGATCTGGGAAATCAAGCCTTGGTCTCATATGTACAGTAAGATCAATAAGCTACCACCTAGACTGCTGAGACACAATGTCAGTATTTGCTGTTATATAGTGCATCTACCCTCTGGTTTGCCCCTAAATTCTAATGATCACATCCTGTTAAATTATTTAGACTGTGGTCAAATTTACCCTATTCTGAAAAAACAAACAAACAAACAAACAAACCATGAATGTGAACCTAGTAGCTATAGATGCCAGTATAGCTTCTAGATAATGTATAAAAAAGGGCATAGTTATTTCAAAATGTGTTTTACAGGTGATCTGTTTTCAACTTTCAAAAAGGGAGGAGGGAGTAAACATGAATTATGGCTATTTCCTTATTTAAAAGTCAATAGATTCCCCCCCCACCCCAGAAAAATAAAAAAAGCTATACAGATAAAAACAAAAGCATTGAACAGATAAGCTATATGGAAATAGGTTTTTTTTTTTCTCATATGGGATAGTTGGTACAGGTCTATTGAATGCAACAGAGTTGAGCAAATTCACACAAGTAGCACCTCAGACACCCTTCCACTACGTGTGTCCTCAGTAACTGGTATCTAACAAATAATGAAGAACTGAGCCGAGGAAAAAAACTTAATCATGTTTGTGTTTAGATTTCTATAGTTACAGAACAGTCTTTACATTTACTTACGAAACCTGTAGTTTTGGGAGGATGTTTTCACAGCCCAGAGAAATAGGTAACCAAAATAAATGTATATCTTGAATTACCTACTTGGTTTTGCAGAAGACAAAAACAAGAAGAAAAAAGAACACTTACAAGGCAATACAAAATAGCTCCCACATGGCTGGAGTGGAAGTAAACTTGCAACAGACCAGATTTAACCGGGTTAAAAATTAAATACTATTACTGGCGAGCAGCATTTGCAAAGGATTGTACAATTACAGACCAAAAAGGCAGGTTAATCCTTTTTCAGTTTCATAGTTTGTGATACTGTCTTGATTTTTAAGGCCGTTTTCTGACATTACTCAATTCTGTTATGATGCTTCAAAATAAAGGATTTTACCTTCATTTGTGGTCTCTGTACCTACTCTAATGCTAAAACCTTAAGCTTCTCTAACAATAAGGTAATTATCTGATCCCTCCAGCATATCCTCTCTGAAACCTTAAAGCTCTTCTCTAGGGATCTCTTACAGGGCCACACATCTATTTAAAGACATGATAGCCTTGACTGAAAAAAATTAACCCCTTTGCTGATAGTCCTCTTCATCACCTGTGATGCTTATGCAACATTATCCATCAACTTATTTTTGGCAGTGGTGTACTGTTTTTGGTGGGCACCCCTTCTAAACAAGATTGTCACAGGCACAATTAAAGAGCAAAGCTGCAAGTCAGTCACCAAAAAAGAGGGAGAACAATTTGCTTCCATGCTATTATAATGCTGTTATATACCTGAATACCTGTTTGTTTAAATTTTCGGCATATGCATGACACTCAAAAAACATAGAACAGCAACTTGATTTGGTCAGCTAAATAAAACTTCCCACATATTACGAAATGCTTTCTTTCTGTAGTTCTCTATATCTGATCTTTACAGGTGGCCCAAGATCTGCCTGGGGAGGGCTTTTTCTTTGCTTCTGGTTATAACATGAGAGCTTGAAGAGACATCCAATAGTAAGTCATTTATGCCCGTTAGGGCTCCAGAAGTAAGTAAAAAACAAATTTGCCTGTTTACTTCCTTACATATTACAATTACAGGCAATTCCACTGTGTCATAAGTCAACCAAGTGGGGCAGACAACCAGCTTTGCTGAACAGGGAACTCCTCATGGAGCTCAAGAGCAAAAAGAAACTGTATGATCTCTGGAAGTGAGGTCAGGCTTTGCAGGAAGAGTACAGAGCTGCAGCTCATTTATGCAGGGAGAAGACACAAAAAGCCAAAGCTCAATTAGAATTGAAACTGGCCAGTATTGTTTCAGATAACAAGGGCTTTTTTAAGTATGTAAATAGCAAGAGGAGGTCTAAAGAAAACATTGACTAATAGGGATGAAGAAGAAGTGGAGGCATTCAATGCCTCTTTTGCCTCAGTCTTTAATAATACTGGTGGACCTTGGGCTGTCCAGTTCCCTGAGACAGATGAGCAGGAGTGTGGGAACAGTGACTTTCCATTTGTGGACACTGAAATTGTAAGGGACCAGCTGTATCAGCTGAATGTTCACAAGTCCATAGGGCCTGATGGGATTCATCCCAGAGTTCTGAAGGAGCTAGTGGATGTTATGGCAGGACTCCTCTATATCATCTACCAAAGATCTTGTGAATCTGGGAAGGTCCCTGCTGACTGGAAGCTAGCCAACGTTATTCCAATCCACAAAAAGGGTGTGAGGGAAGACCCAGGGAACTACAGACCCGTTAATCTAACCTCAGTTCCTGGAAAAATTATGGAGAAGATCATACTGGGTACTATTGAAAAGCATTTAAAGAATAATGCAATTGTCAGGCATAGTCAACATGGGTTCACGAAGGGAAAGTCCTGTTTAACTGATTTGATATTCTTCTATTATAAGGTCACCTGCCCAACGGATGAAGGGAAGGCAGTGGATGTAGTTTTTCTGGATTTTAGTAAGGCTTTTGATATTGTCCCTCACAGCATCCTTCTGGACAAGTTATCCAACTGTGGGATGAGTGGGTTCACAGTGCGCTGGGTGAAGAACTGGCTGAAGGGCAGAGCTTAAAGTGTTGTAGTGAATGGGGCTACATCTGGCTGCCCACCGGTCACCAGCTGTGTTCCTCAGGGTTCAATTCTAGGGCCAATTCTGTTAAATATATTTATCAGCTATCTGGATGCAGGAGTTGGGAGTTGAATGCATCATTAGCAAGTTGGCTGACGATACCAAACCGGGAGGTGCTGTTGAGTCTCTTGAGGGACAGGAGGCCTTGCAGAGGGATCTAGATAGATTGGAGCATTGGGCTATGATTAATGGGATGAAATTTAACAAGTCAAAATGCCAGATTCCGTACCTAGGATGGAGTAATGCTGGGCACAAATATAAATTGGGAGAGGAGTGGCTGGAGAGCAGCCCTGCAGAAAGGGATCTGGGGGTGCTGGTCGACAGCAGGCTTAATAGGAGTCAGCAGTGTGCCCTGGCAGCCAAGAGGGCAAACCGCATCCCGGGGTGCATTAAATACAGCATAACCAGCTGGTCAAAAGAGGTGATCATCCCGCTGTATTCAGCATTGGTGCTGCCTCACCTTGAATACTGTGTGCAGTTCTGGGCCCCACAATTTAAGAAGGAAGTGAAGGTCCTTGAGTGTGTCCAGAGGAGGGCAACAAAGCTGGTGAAAGGGCTGGAAGGCATGTCCTGTGAGGAGCGGCTAAGGACTTTGGGCTTGCCTAGTTTGGAGAAAAGGAGGCTGAGGGGCAACCTCATTGCTCTTTACAGCTTCCTGAGGAGGGAAAGCAGAGAGGGAGATGCTGAGCTCTTCTCCCTGGTATCCAGAGATGGGACACACAGGAACGGTCCAAAGCTGCATCAGGGGAGGTTTAGACTGGATATTAGGAAGCATTTCTTTACCAAGAGAGTGGTCAAGCACCGGAACAGGCTTCCTAGAGAGGTGATCGATGCCCCAAGCCTGACAGTGTTTAAGAGGCATTTGGACAATGCCCTTAACAACATGCTTTAACTTTTGGTCAGCCATGAAGTGATCAGGCAGCTGGACTAGACGATTGTTTTAGGTGCCTTCCAACTGAAATAGTCTAGTTCTATTCTATTCTATTCTATTCTATTCTATTCTATTCTACTTCCTTTTAAAGAGTAACTGAAAAGGAGATTTGCCAAGGCTCTAGGCACCCTAATATACCATAAATAATACAATTAAACCTCAGTAATATTCAAATAATCAATTCAAAGAGAAATCAGCCAGGCAGCCATTAAAAGCCAAACCTTTCTATGTCTTCATTGTTACGGAACACATGCAGGCATCCTTCCCCAGCATCCTTGCAGAAAAATGTTTCTTTAAGCATCCCAGTCACGGCAATGACCTATTTTAAGACAGGATAAGAAGCCTATTCCAAAACTTCAAGTCATTTCCAGCTCTCTCGGTCTTTTTCAAAGTTATTCAAACAACTGCACCATAAAAATCAAACTGTGTCGCATGGACCTTCAACACATGGTTACGTTCTTCATGGGCATGCTTGGCAATCGCAAAGCATGAATGGATTTTCCACTGAAATAGCCTAATTTTGCATAGAGGACAGTCTTCCTTTTATCTTGCTTACTAAGGGCACAAATAGTTTAACTAGCACAGCTTTCGAAATTGGTTCTTCAGGAAGAGGTACTTCACTGAAAGTATTTCCTTACGAAGGATGTGGTAAGGCCTGCTGGAGTGCAGCATGGGAGAAAACCAGCATCTGCACCCATTCGCCTGCCTGTGCTCAGACCAGCCCCTCTGGAGCTTTTTGCTGTGCTCCTTCTTTGCACTGCAGTGACTGGCGCTGGTTGTCTTGCCTTGTGTAGGACACCTGCTCTGTATTCCCCTCCAAGGCAGCCTAAGCAACTGAAACAGCAGTGGGAACCATGGCTGAAAGTCATTGAGCAGCTACAGATCACAGCTTCCTGTTGTGGTCTATCCTCAATCTATATATAACCAGTGTAGGTATCAGGCAAGCAGAAGGACACAAAAAAATATGATGGAAACTTGCATCAATGCTTTCTCAGTTTTGGTGATTTTTTGCTTCTCATGCAAACTATTTTCAGTGATTGAGACCTTAGAAGAAAAAGGTATACCTGGGACACAGGTAAAGGCATGGCAAAGGTAGCTCTTATTTCTCGCTAAGGCACAACTTAATGTCATAAGTAGGTTAGTGAAAAATCTCTTGGCTACTATTTGTTTCCAATCCAATGTCCCCAAATCCCATCCCCTCCACTCACATACACACACACACCACGAATACTCAAAGGCCTTATGCAGGAGCAACAAGAAATCAAATTCATTCTGCTTCAGTTTTTCTTCATGCAGACTTCACCACCACTGCTCTCTTGTCAGTGGAAAAGCCTTTGTGAAACCATCAGTGGAGAAACAAGTGCCATGGTTGGGTCTCATCAACTGGATATGCTTTCCTGACAGAGTAGATCCAGATAATTTCTGGATCATGTCTTGGCACATACATCTTGTAACATCTCCTGAGACAAAATAAATTTGAGATCAGATATTTCCAATCAGCTTGCTAAATAGCTCTTCAGTAAAAACATCAGGTTCCAACTAAGCAACATTTTTAAACAGAAATTGCTAAATTTCCATGGATTTATTTTTAATTCATTAAGATATTTTCCCAACAGAAATATCATACAGTTATAATACCTCATGGGATCTATTTTTCTGCTTCTCAATATTTCCATTGTCTGCAGTGGGCTTAGCTCCCATGCACATATTTCCCACAATCCACCATAATCACCGACTCCTTATGAGGACTGACAGATAGGTACCACAGGAGATATAACCTAACCTAAGACCATAATAGACAACAGAATGGAAACACGATTGCTGAATTACAGCCTCAGAAAGTACCGAGGTAGCTTTTCAAGGTGAAATATTTTGGGTTTAGATATTTCACACATATTTTTCTTGGGGGAAGAATATCTGACAGCAGTATTTTAAAGATATGTAGGGCAAACCACTGAAGAAGTGGCTTTAGCAGAGCTGAGAAAGGTAGATTTCCTTTTTTCCTGACAACTTTTTTAGTTGTACTTTCTGTCTGTATTTTTCCTGGCCGTGACAACCATCTATGGGTTTTTTTCTCCTCCTTCCTTTGGGAAGACAATTAACCAAAGCTGAACTCCCTATATGCTCTGGCCAGCTGATGGTTACTGATACAAACTTACTTTGAAACACCTCCAGCTGAGCATTACAATGGTACTGTTCTGCTTCCTGTAGAGAGAGGCAACTGCTCTTTAACACAAAACTTGCTTAACTTTGGCTTGCAAGCTTAAATGAAGGAAGCTAGGTCATAAAGCATTGCAGCAAATTCAGGAAAATATAATGCAGCAGAAAAAAAGGGAAGAAAAATCCTAAGCATTCACACAGAATTCTCATCAGGGCTCTTAAGGTAAATTTGTGGACTGTAAATTTGTGTACTGGAAGTGCAAGCCTGGAGACAGTTTGGAGCAGTCTATCATCATATCATCTAAAGCTTCAAAGCTCTCTTCCCCTGTCTTGTTGAACTCTTGCCCAGTGTAGAAGATACTTATATTCAAGCAGAACAGAAGCTAATTTGAAGATTTAATGTACAACTGCTTTTAGATAGTAATAAAATCCTTCTCAAAGCATTAAGTGTGCAACAGAATTGTAATAAATAAAAGAGCTTTCAGACTAACATCTCTGATTTCTTTGTATTTAAATCCCTATTGATGGTGCCATAACCACCTCTACCTAATTAGACCTTGTTTTGGAAACTGTGTATACTGCTGCTACAGCTCTTAGCACTTCCAAATGAAGCCAGAGGTTACCACAGTGTTCAATAATTCAGACTGTCTTCAACTGCACTCGTGGCCACAGTAGTGTGCAACAGAATTTTAGAGGTTGCCATTTGCAGTCCTAATTTGGGCTAAAAAAATTGATATTTCCACATCCAACAATTTTTATGTTGTACTTGTATTTATTCTTTATGTATCTCTTTACTTTTGAAAGGTAAACCCTAGTATTCCAAATGACAAGGTAGAGAAAAAATATTTATAGGAAGCTTGAAATGGTAAATCCAAACAACATATAGGGTTAATATAGGACTCAGAACTAGTCACATTTTCAGGGGAAAAGTTAATATTGGACTGTGACCATGGGAAATGGGAACATTTTTATATTACTTAGTAAGGAAAACAGAAAAATCTGCAAACTTAGTAGGAAAGAAATAGGAAGCAAAAGTGAACATTTTCCCTCACTACCATCTTACCATCATTTCCCAAGAACTACAAGTATCCACCTCAGTACAGATTTCTTCCTACTTAAAATTTAAAATTTAGGTCTGAATGTAGATACTGCAAAAGTCAAAAATCACTGTTCTATCAGGTTATGCACAGATATTGTGTACTGTATTTCTTCAAGCGTTTTGAGATTTGGTTAGACTTAAACTAAACCTTTTCTCTTCTCACAAATGATACAAAACAATTGCTCTGAATGCATTAACTTCTTGGGCACAACCAAAAGTATGTGCGATTTAGATCTTCCCCTTTGTCTGTTCTTAAAGTAATTTAAATGTGTGTATTTCCAGATTTCAGTGAAAGAAAATGATTTGGTTTAGTTAGCAATTTTCCCCACAAGCTTGTTCACTCTAATTGCTATACCTTGAATTTTCATAGTAAAATTTTGCTCAGTGGCTTAGAATTGAAGGCATTCATCCGCACTGCTATTCAGAAAAGGACTTTCCTGGAGAAACAAAAGTCAATATTCAGACTGGAGAATTCATCAGAGAAAACTCCAAAGCTAGCATTTTCAAAACCACTGGATTGCTTGTAGAATTATAGATTCCCTTCTAACCAACTGTATTCAGAAACTGATAATTTTTCAGTGCCCATAAATAGTTGAAATCTCACAAAGAAAAGATGCATATACTGTTTCTGTCTCCACACAGATTACCTGATTGTGTTGGCTAATGTTAGTCCGTTGTGCTGAAATAAATTATGAAATAGAGCTTTTCCTAGTTAGCTACTCTCTGAACAGGAAGAGACCTGTTTTTCCATTTAAAAGAAGTCTTATTTTTCCAAAGGTTTATTTATGTGTGGAGAGACCTGTTTTTCCATTTAAAAGAAGTCTTATTTTTCTAAAGGTTTATTTATGTGTTGGGGATAGCAATTCTGCTGATGTGTGTGTGTCCTTTTTCTAAGCCTACCTCTCTTAAATCACCTGAAGTCTGACAAATTCATCCTTCCCAAGACAAACATACACTGTGAATAAGAACAGTTCAGCTAAAATCCTGCAATTCTTCTCATTAAGGAGGGACACCTCCCCCTTTCTTCATATCTAGTCCTCTGTCCTATGCTCTTAACAGCTCTCAATTTAATCAATCTGCCATGGGCAGAGATCTAAGCTGACACCAAGCTGAAGGTTGTTTTATTGCGGTCAGCTTTTTGGAATTGGTATGATTCCTAAAGTATAACAAAAAAGGCAATCCAAATGCAAAATTTCGCTTAAAATCAAAAGTGACTAGTGGGATCTGGGAGAGTTATTGGTAAACTTGGCTTAGGCATAATTATTCATACCTATCACACTGTTCATTCACGTGCCAAATAGCTTCAAGAATTCTAATGCACCATAATTTCTGAAAGCATGGGAGGTTTTTTGGTCTTTCCCATGGGAAAAACAGTGCTGCACTTCCTATTTTCCTGCTTGAAACTGTTTTGTTTCCTTCCCTCCCCTCCCCTTTACTTAGTCCTGATGCCCTGTCCTATTATTAAGGGCTTCTTCCAGCGGTATACTGGCACAGACCATCTGTGTAATGATGATTTTATACATGGACTACTCCCAGCATGGGATTGCTGCCCATGATGGTCCCTCCCAGAACTCTCTTCTTCCTTTTATGCTCTTGTGCTTTATGTTTGTTTACATTGACCATACTAATGTTATTGGTGGTCACAAAGTAGTAAAAACATTTTCCACTAATATTTATTAATCCATTGACAAATGATGTCAAACATGAAAGCAGTCTACAAAACCCACATACTTTTCAAGCATAACTATTATGCTAATATATAACTGTTGCTTACTTTTGCTTCTATTCTTCTTTTTCCCATGGGCAGCTGAGCCACTCAAGGAAATTCACTGCAATCCAAAAAGAAAACACAAGATATCTACCTGCTAGCAATGCTTCATTAGTATTTATTCATTGATTTTCTTTGCTTTAGAGAACAACGAGCCAGAAATGTAATAGAGGGTTTTTTAAATTTAAATTCCACTTTACTCTAACTGGTATATTGCTTATTGTGTTCCATCACCAATTTCAGTTACTGTTTGCCAGCAAAACAACTCTTCACTTGATGGGGCTTGTTCCAACTGTGACCTTGGATATATAAACCAAAGATGAAAAATTACCCTGTGAGGAACTTTTCTTTCAAAACACATGGTGAAAGCAAAAAGTATCTTAGGAAGCCTGAATGTAAAGTACAGAGCGAAAGTCAGATACGGGATCAGCGCTGTAGCAGATTTGAAAACAAAAATAATTTTAATAATTTTGAATGAAATTAGAATATTTTTGCAGAGTACTAACTAAAAAAAAATCTTTATTTTGTTGATGAATTACATGGCTACTTACTAGATAGTAGGTACCAATCATAGGAAAATAATGAGATGTTTCTAAGCACATTAAATGTTTAAAGTGTTTAAATTAAATACCAGTAGGCAAATACACTTCAATCAAATTGTTAACTGTAAAAAGTTCAAAAATACTTAAGTGATTTCTTAACTTAAAGCAACAGAAAGTCAGTAGGACTTAGGAGTAAAGTATACTGAATAACTTTTTGTCCTTCAAGCTTCTTATTGAAAGAAAGATATTTGAAGGCATTTGTTTTTCATTGGCCTTAGATTAACTTTTCCATTTTCTATCTTGCCAAAAAAAGTCAGAACAGAGTTCTATTGAAAAGGAATCTTATTTTTGTATTGCAGTTTATTATTCTTTAATCTTTATATAATTTCTGTTATTTTCTACATTAAAATACTTCCTTGCAAAATTCATATTGAATCTCAAGGATTTTAATATTGAACATTTTGCTTATTCTAAGCTTTCTTTTTTTTCTCCAGCCAGAACTATTTGTTTTAAATTCAACTTGAATTTGTGAATTATTTAGCCCTGGATCCTGCATTTTTCAACAAACAATAAAAAAAAAATTGACCTAAATCCAGTGAAAACTTTAAGTTTCGTAATAAGTTTTGAATATTTAGACCCAGATGATTTTGGAAACCTTTATCAAAATAAGGGTTTAGGGTATGATAACTCAATGAATAGTTCTAAGTATCAAAAACTTGATGGTGAGTGCATAAACAGTTTGGAAATGACCAAGATCATTTCAAGTAGTGCTAGCAGGGGAAGACGCTGCTGCTTCGTTTCTGCTGTTTTGCTGAAGCTTAGTGGCACCTCACACTCAGCCATATAGAAATGTTTTCTGAGCACTCGTTAAACAGCGTCTATACCCAAGCAGCTGACCTGCAAATACCTGTTTCACTGGTGGTTAAATTCAGGAAAAACTCGGACGCCTCACGTAGCTGTAGCACACTGACACTACTTTAGCTGGCTGGACTGTGGAGACTCTGATAAGTAGCAGGAAGATGACATCTCCCACTACTAGGACCAGAACCAGAGGGCAAAGCAAGAGACCTCTCTGGTGTTTTTTTTAATGCCCCCTCCTTCCCCCTGCCCATGCAAATGCAATTTGAATGTAGTTGCTTTGTTCTCATCTGGCGTGGCATACCTCCCCTAATCCTAGCAAGAGTAGAGCACATGTGTATCACACCATTAAAAACCAAGAAATAAAGGAGCTAAGATGCAGTTTTTTCTCTGCTTCCCCTCTTGTTCCAGAGGACAAGTCAAACTGCTGGCTCATAGCCATCCAAACTTTTCCGCTTCACACAAACCAGATGTTCACCTCAGTCTGTGAAAATTTGAAAACAACATTATTGAATCTCCACCCTTTTACACATAACAGGAGGCAGCCCAACAGAATTTGCTTTTTTACAGACTGATCAAGTGGGAAATTTTATATATCTATCTATCTATAGCTTAGACATCTTCCTACACCCAAGCAGCTTCATAAAGCAAGTGGCTACATTAACCATTCTCATCAGACAAACAACTCAGCTCAAGAAAATGTGGTGACTTGCAGTAGAAGTAATACGTTTATTTACCAGAACTAGATTAACTGTTGAACCTCAGCCTCCTGGTACATATTTCATATCTACTCTCATTCAATTATTTTCTCAGACTTTGTCCTAAAAGATACACATTTCCCAAATTCTCAACTTTATGAATTACATTTAACCCCTTTTAATAAAAATTGAATGCATTCTGTATATCTTCCCTTTAAGATCAACTGCAATGAGAATTTTTGCCCATAAAGGGAAAAAAAAAAAACAAAACAGAAAACTTTTTAGCAGTTACAATCTGACTTTACCTTCTAATGCCCTTTCACTGATTCTCTGTGCTTTCTGTGGGCTTCTCTCTTTTATTTCCATCTATAGTAGATAAAGACAATTTAAAAGATTTAGGTATCTCTTCCCTTTTGTCACCTCCATCCCCTCTGGTATTTGCAGAGTTGTCTACTCTAACCATGGGGTTTTTTATAATAGGTTAATTATGCAGGTGCACAAGTTCATGTGAATTATCATCTTCTGGGTTTTTTTTCCTGAATAGTAAGAGGTTCTGGCTGCATTAATTGCCCTCATCACAGAAAAGAGCCCTACTGTTCTCTACGAAAGGAAGTGCGCTAGTGAATAAGCTCAGAAGCCTCTTACGCTGTCAATGGAGAAAGTAAAACAAAATGCATCCTCATTGCTTTGTAAAGCCTGGCTAAGTTTTCTCATGAATTCCTCTGCCAGATGATGAAGCCAAACTTGCACCATTCTGTCATTTAGCTTATATATAAAAGGTTTTTGGAACCTTTTTGTTGAAAGTGTCTTCAAAACAGCAAGTTACTATTCTTGCCAGTTTAGTTTAAATAAATCTATAAATGTTGCCTTTTCCTCCTTCTGCCTACAATTCCATTTTAATGCTGCTTGTTTTGCCAGTTTTATACCAGTGACTTGCTGGATAATATAACTAAATTCTGGGCGTTCCTGATTACAGAAATATACTTGCAATAAATGTGTGTATGTGCATATCTACATATTTGCATATAAAATTTTATTTAAGAAATAGATTGTTTGAAAACTTTACCATAACACCTCTGCTACAATGCCTGCAATTAGGAAGCCTGAGGTTGCAGCAATTTCAAGACAATGGTGATATTTTTCCCTTATCCTTATCACACTTGCATGCACAGCAATGCTCTATCAGGTACTCCTCTTCCAAAAGAACAGATCCAATAGGTGGTACTATCCTCAAAGAGCCATATCCACCATTTTTTAAATGAAGGCCATTCAGTACATTTAAGATAGAAAGAATTCAGTTGTGAGTCTCCATGGTTCTGCTACATTTTGGGACACAGGTAAACAACTGAGTACTGGACCCCACGTTAGTCAATAATAGCTCCGCTCCTCCCCCTTATTATTTTAGTCTTAGAGGGACAGTTTTGGACTGCAAGTATACAAGCAAATACAGAATGTGGCCTGGTAAATTAGCTCCCTTCGCATTGTATCAGCACTCCACCTGTGCAGCCTTATGACTTTGTTGTTACTATAGTGTCTTATTACTAGTGTAATGAGATTGACAATCAGACCAGGGTTAATGATTTTTCTCTATTATGGTGATGTGCACTCAGACTTGCTCCCTTTTTGCCTCATTGGCTCTGCAGAACTAACAGGAATCAAAAAGTTGAAATGTTTATTGGTCACCAAAATAATATGAGATTGTTTTGAATACAGCTATAGAGTATTACTTTGGAAGAAAGAAAAAGAGAATTTTGCTGTTGTTTCTAACTTTCACTATTTTTTATAACACAGACATGTGTAGGAGATCAGCACGCCGATGACCTTGACTTAATAAATACATCTCTGAACTAAGGTCATGGGCGAGGGACCAAGAGGAAAAAAGGGAACAAGGAAAGCAGAAGAAAGAACAAAAGAATGCAAAAGAAGGAACAACAAGATGATAACTATAAGCCAATGAAATGCTGCATGATAAAAGTTACAGAGCCAATCAGATGGATAGAATAAGCACGTGCATTGCGCGTGCTTCGCATGAACCGGTTGGGATAAGTATAAAAGAAGTGTTGTCAGGAAAATAAAGGGTCTCCCCCTACCACCAGCACCGGAGTCCGTGTCTCATTCCCTTCAGACATGCACTTTAAACTTGAGCATGGTTTATAAGCCCAGCTTTCAGCTCCTTTTTTGCATTTGGAATTTTAATTGCCATAACAACATAACGCCTTTTTAAAATTGTTTTTTAGTATTCAGTCACAACTATTTCTCAAGCCTGTTTGTTCTTTGATTTCCCAGAAATATATAGAGCTGTGTTTTCCTCTGAAATGTACAATGGGTAAAATGTCAGTTAACTAATAAACAATCTGGAAAGAAGTAACAAAAAATGTCATAAACTCCCATTGGAAGTCTTAGAATTGCGGAATACAAAAGTAGATGCAGCCAGCTATTAAAACTCCCATAAACAATTGCATTGAAGTTCAGCAGCCCATGATCATAACAAAATCTTCCTATTTTTAACCCATTAGGAGATGATGTCTGGGTATTACTAAAACTAAATCCCATTTTGTCTTCTGTGGGGAAAAAAAAAAAAATCACTCATATGTGTGACCTACATATACAAGTACTACTTCACCTCAAGGAACTCCATTTTCTAGAATTATGATCTTTCAAAGTAAAACAGGGATCCATTGTATCTAATTATTTTCCAGAGGTTATAATCCTCCAGAATATGAATTTTGACTATTTGATTAATATTTATTTTCAGTGATTCCCAAATACAATTTATTCAGTCACAAACAGAAAGATAGGTTGTCCAATTTCCAGCCAAGTGCTACAGTCAGAAAGATGGGTAGGTATAGTCATGGCCAGACATAGTCACCTGAAATTACTAAACAACTCTCATGCCATACAGTGACCCTCCTTCACGAGCAATCCCGAGTATTTTCTTGCACTGACACTACAGAATCTTTTATTTCCTGCTGTTCCTATTTGAATTATCTTTATTATAATTTTCTCCTCTTTTTATGGTGCAGCAAAATATTATTACTTGTACCCTACCAAAGTACGAACTCTGAATATTATTCCCAAACAGACTTTTATCTAAACTAGAAAGGGGAAACAAATATTGTTTTCAGTGAAATCAGCACATGCACTCATCAACCGATGGAGCTGTAATTAGACTTTTGTTTCCCACCATTTCTCTAAACAAACAGTATTTACTGCTGGTCCTTGCCTCAGGCATCTGATCAGAATTCAAATTTTTCCTTATCAGCTTCTCCAGACAACATAAAGTTTTTTTAATAGGAAATATCAGTCCTTTAAATTGAAGCATATTGTCTTATAAACATACATTATAAATACTTTCCTAAATCGTTCTTACAGGGCACAGTTTATACTGGCTGCATTCACAGAATTAAAATACATCTTAAAGAGATGATTAAATGCAGCTAAGATATATTTTGAAAGGTTTTATCTGTGTTTACTTTACATAAAGTAGTTTCATCTAGACATCAACCTGTTAATACCACAGCATAATATTACAGATGTTGATGTAATGGGAGTTGCATAATAAAATAGGAAATATTCCTGGCTTATACAGGAAAATAATGGAAATAGCTAGATACATATTTGTTTCTCCATCTATTAATAGTACATATCTGTTAGTAATTAATCTAGAAAAATATCTGAGACTTTCTAGCTACTTTGCATGAAAAACCGTGAAGAAATATGTTGTAATCTTAGATATTACTTTGTGTTAATTAGCATTAATAGCCATGTTTGCTTCAGAGAAATATTAAAACTAAGGATCTTTTTTTGTCAAGTTTTTAGCAGATCCACTTTTGTTATATAGTAATAACAACTTTAGCTATATTGTGTTGAGCTATATCTGCTTATATACATGGATGATTCTTGATTTTTAAACTGTAAGCCAAATACCAGTTTGAGAAAGAAATTTGCAACTTAAAGATCTCAAACATACTACTTTTGTGAGAAAAGGCTTACTGAGATAAGGGGGTCTCCATGAGCCAGACTTAGACTGTAGCAGTTTATCTTAATCAGTGGCTGCTTCTTTCTAAATACTGGTAGCAGAGCAAGAATTGACAGTAATCGTTCAAGGGACTCATAACTTCTGCTGTATGAATTGGTACAAAGATTATTAGCAGGAAAACAAGAGCATGAATAGAATGCAACAGCTATAGTACATGAGGTTAATTATTTTCCTGGTGTTCATTGAAACTGGATATCCACCTACAAAATCAATGGAAGGTGATAGATCCAAGTATTAAGAAAATGCTATTTGAAAACTACTTGAGAGCTACTCAGTAAGACTTCCCACTGTCTCAATTACAAGATTTAAGATTTCCCTGTTCCATGTGCCAAGAAAAGAAATAGGGACACAATCTAACAGCCAAGGCACAGAGGCTTGGGCCAGGAAAGCAAATGAGTTGACATATCTTTCCAATGTCTTCCCTGTTCCATCTTATGTTAAAATTTATGAAATATGTTAAGTATTGCACTAAAAAATGCAAGTGTTGATCATCGACTGCACAGTGGGCTGTTCATAAAAAAGAAAATATGCAAAGAAGGAAAGGTGATCACTTTTTTTCGCCCATCATTGATTACAAAGATGCATGGGAGGAGAAAAGTCTAAAAGGCAGACGTTCATGCTGCTGTTTCTCTACACTTGTCCTATCCAAAGTACTCTTCCATTTGTACAATTCTCACTACCATTTTCTAAAGAACACTTTTCAAATAGCTGAAGATCCACATTTTTAATATGTTCACTACAAAAGACTTCCTTGAAATATTGGAAATAATATTTTCTGTGAATAAGCTTCTGAATTTAATTATGAATTTCTGATTCCAGTAGCAGCCAATGCACAAAAACATGAAAAATGAGAACAAAATTTATATTTTTAAGGGGGGGGGGGGGAATACAGTACGTTCAGTATTTTCTTAATGCAAAGTACAGAGAAGATCAAGGTATTTTAAGATGTATGCCAACACTCCATTCCACCCTCACCCTACAAATGTCTTTTACATACTACATATAAACATGTAAGAAATTTTTCAAAAATCTTGCACACCAGGCTGGTGCAATGGTTGCTCTTTAAAGCATCAGGATTACCTATTACTTATCACACATTTATGACTTGAAAACAAAAAACAGATTGCAAGTCGGGTAAAATTATTAAAATGTGATACACCTATGACAAGGTGTTCCTTTAAGAGCCATGATATCAGTCACATGCCAATAGATGTGACCAAGTCTAGCGTGAGGCAACATAATTCTTTGCTATGACATAATGAAGAGCTACTTTCAGACTAGATCTGATCATTTGCTAGTCTAAATCACTTTGAAAATAACTGAGATTTTTGACCTAAAAAGCCTCTTGCAAAGCAAGTCTGCTGTCCATGGAAAAAATAATGTTGTGTTGACCGTAACAGAAGATTTCTTTTTCTGAATGCCTCTACCACTTTTCTTGAAATCAGTCTCCTCTCTCTCAGTTTTCATTTGTAGATCGGGAGAACAAAGTAATGTATAAATGGATAAATGGGTTCACTTCCATAAGAACTGAAGGGAACATTAAATTGAATTTTCTTTCCTCTCTCTTCATTCAAGAGAAAGGATGAGATTAGATTGTCACAGTAAAACCTGGAAGTTTTAAAAAGGACAATTCAACATAGTACAGTTATGAATTCATGGAGATGTAATGCTTCTCTGAGTATGAAAGACTTTTTTGTTTGAAAGCTTGCTTAAGTACAGGAAGAGACTCCAACTAACTTGAGCAGCTTTGGGACTGGAAAAGAGTAAGAAATCCCAGTGAAGATTAACAAAGTTGAAACAAGAAGCACATGCAGTGAGGTATGGTCTATATGGGTTTTTAGTACTTTTAGCCTAAGCCAGAAAGATTGAGAATGGAAACTATCACAGAAACAGGGAGGCAGAGTAGGGTGAAAACAATGCACATAAAAAAAAGAAAAAACAGACAAAAGGAAGATGTCTCAGTTATGTTATCTTGTAGTGCCTAGGTGGCATAATGCACCAGCAATATGGAAAATAGGAGCCCGTGCAAGGAAAAGAGGGGCAAGATGCTATGGTGATGACAGGAGGACACATTTTTATTCCACATTTATGCACTGAGTTAACACTGCAGGCTTTTCCTGTTCATTAGGGTCCAAGCCAAGACAGTTAATTGTACATACACTAGCAAATGGCAATCACTTTCATTCACTGCAGAGTACCTGCATAATGACCAAATTCAAAACAGTGGCTTGCTGATAAAGAATTATATATTGACAATCTTTTAAACTATTATAATTACCCAGTCTTCACAGATATACCATTTATTGCACAAGCAGCAGCATTCTCGAAAGAATTAATAATTTTGCCGTGTGCAAAATGGAAATAGCAAAGACAATCATTATGCTACAGCATAACAACATAGAAAGAAAACGATTCCAGCTTTGAAAAAAATCCACTACTGAACTATTTGTTATATGAATTGTCATTTTCACCTTTCCTGGAAAAAATAAAGGAGAAAAGAAAATCAAGGAGTGTTCTTCTTAACTAACAATATATTCACGTACATGTGAAGTGCTCTTGTGCATAGTAAAAAAATGGTCCCTTATATGTTTTTGTAGTTTTCTATTTCTGTCCTCAAAGTACATGACAGATTGTTCATATTTGTCAGCTTGGACCTTAATAGCACTACAGAAGCTTCACCTCAGCAAAACATATTTAAAACAAAATATTTAATTTGTTTTTACTAATTTTTCCAAACATCTTGAATTTTAATGATCAGAAGTCACAGCCTGCGAAGATAGATATGCATTCCTCAGAGAGGCAATATCTTGCACCAATGGAAATTAGTGGGCTTTTTATACACAGAATAGGAATAAAATGGCTCTTGACATCCCTTGTTCCAAAGACAAGTTATTATTGACTGTTCACTGTAACAATGCTACACTAGAAAAAAACAGCTGTGTATTCATATATAATTTAGCAAAAATGTAATTAATACTGTGTAAAACCAAACAAAAATTGGATCCAATGAAATGTGGCTACTGCATTTCCAGCTCAGATTTCCCTTGCAGGTCTCAAATATGAAGCATTTCTCACCTGAGTTTCCAGCTGGACCCATTTCATAGATGAAATCTAACAATAGATACAAAACATATTATATTCTAGAAATTCTGTATTTCTTGTTTCCAGCTCTAATTTGAGGGCCATCTTTGAGTCAAATACACTGTCATTTTACATGTGTCAATCTGGTATCTTATTAAAGTAAACCTGTACTTTGGACAGACAAAAATCATATAGAGAATGTCAGCGTCCTTCAATCGAGAAGAGGTAAAAGACTGGATTCAAAATGTTCTGATAGTTCAAATTCAAGACCTAGAACTGACTTTCCCAAAGACTGTCCTTCACCTATATAGCCCATTAAAAAGCTGTTTAGAGTATGAACCAGAGTCTCAGTTTTGATTCAGTCCTTTTCCTCATATGTATTTTCCCCTCATCAGCATTTAAAAAAAAATTGATTCCTAAGCCATTCAAGACTGCTCTTCATTGTAATTATTTTAATTTGTCTTCCAGTTGTTCAACCACCTCATTTTGTTGGTCTTGAAGAGTCACCCATCAATCCCCTCTGACCCTACACAGGACCTCTCATCAGGCCTTGCACCCATTGCACAGCAGGGATCTGTGCATTTTGGCCAGCACATACCCCCCACACACACATCTCATCTCCCTGCAGAGCTTGTATTCATCCCTCATAGCACTTTGGTCATGTAAGTTGCAAAACATGCACCATGCCACTGCAATCTCAGTGACGACACAGCCGGCTGGTGAACACAGGCTTTGAGTTCCTTCTGTTTGTTTCCCTAGTGTAGAGCAACGTGTGATCTAAGGAAAAAAAAACAGCTAACAGTTTTTAAGATCAGGTGATCAAACAGGATTAGATTTTTTTAATTGTAGACTAATTTTTTATTTACCTCTTAGTCCAGCACTTTGTCCACATTTTCAGAAACAGAGATTTTCATTGTATTAATCCTCACACTGTTTTCCTGAGTTACTTAATATAGAATTCAGTGTGTATATGTAACAAATTAATTTTTCCCAGTGCGTTCTAATTTATATTTTTCAAACAAGAACTCCACCTGTCATGAGACTTCCCCCTGTGCCTGGGTTATAATTAAGATTCTCCCCCAAAACTTCCTTGAGGACATTTAGATTCTGATTATTCTGAATAATTTTGCAACTATAAACATTCCCATCTATTCCCTCAGGACATTAAGGATCTAGCTTTACCTACATATAGCACTCATTCTCCAAAGAGTTCTTTAAATAGCCAGGCATCTTAATATAGAAGTTTCAAATCCTAATTTAGCCCCTCATCTCTGACCTTCCAGGGACAGCGGACCAGCGCACAGGAGGAGCGACCCAGCCTCCACCCAGGGACATGTGAGTGAACAAAATCACCATGATATATGTGCAGAGTCATTGATCATAGGAAAATTGCTCAGAAAATAGCTGCTGCTCAACCCCACCACCTAGGTAATGGGTTTTCAAATGACACATTTCTCCTACCCGGTATGGAGAAACTTCCAACTCCAGGACAAGCACAGCCCTCCAGTGAACTTGCATGTAAATAGTACAATTTTACATTGAAATGAATACACATTCTGCAATAAAAAGAAGACAGAAGAGGGGAAAGGAAAGGATTGTTAACACTTCATTGTCGTTTGCCATCTGGCTGAATATAACAAAGAAGGTTTTAACACAAATCCAAAAGTCTAAATTTAGTCACTAGAAGACAAAACTGAAGACCTCTCTAGAACTGCAACAACCCCCTTTAAGTTGCTCATGACAGAAGAAACAAAATTCCTTTTTATTGTGACAGATAAGGCGGTTAAAAATTGTTCATTCCAAAGGTCTGGTAATGGACTGCATATAAATGTTTCCCTTTTTTGAAACCAAACAATGTAAAATGATTTTATAAGGATAAAAGGGAAAGAAGAGGAAAGTTTTTAAGTGTACTTTTTAAACTTTTTTTCAGTTTGAATTCGTGGAGATGTTTTGTGTGTTCAGATAGTTTATGAGCTGGCAAAAAATGGTCTAAAGAGAAAGCAGCATAGGGAGAAAGAATAAGAATTTTTTCTCCAACATTTGACTGTAGCATCATTAAGAAATACCAAAGTAACACTCTTAGAAAGAAAGGAACTGTCTGGATCATGTGTATCTGTCCTCTTCTGTTGCAAGAAACCATGTGACATACTATTATTCATGAACTTGAAAAGATCCATCTTCAGCTATTTTGGTTTTTTGCTCTCGCTATTTCTCTTTTCAACACTTAACAGTTTTGCTCTGGAAGTAACACTTTCACTTTTAAATGTTGACACCTTACAGTGTAGCTTTTAAAATGTGAAAAGTACAGTTTATCTAAATTTCCATGTCATTTTAAGCAGAAAGATACTGAGAATTAATCTAAAGGTGTTGGAAGCTGGGGGCTGGAGGCAGCATTTCTTCAAACTTTGAGGTTTGCTATGCGAAAAATTAGAATTTTTCAGCATCTACATTCTAAAGGGAGATTTTTTTTCCCCTCCCATTAAAAAAAAAAAAAAAAGTTGTTTTTAGGACTGTTCTAGTAATGAATTATTCTCTCTACTCTGCAGAAATTCAGGCAACTTACCAGAAGTGAGATGTCAGGAATTGCAGGTCTAATATATTGGAACAAAATAACCAGAAGACGACTACAGAAAACAACATTACTGTTAGCACTGCTGAAGATAGGAAAGAGGTATTTCCCATTATTAAACAATAAAAGATGAATCAGTAATGATGCCTGCTAATAGAGGCATTAGTAACGATTTCAGGATACTAATGCATTCTCTGGGAATAAAAATTTTAAAATACATATTTAGAGTCAAACTTTACCACTCTTTAGCCAGTATGGGGAAAGGCACATTCTAAATTGATTTTAACACCAAGCAGGCATGTAAATACATACTTTAAAATAAAAGTCCTGCATGGGAAAATACACATGGAAGTGCACTACACACAAATAATTAACAGTTAAGTGTAAACTCGTATTACCAACCACAACAAATTATAACATATCTGAAGTCCTATACTTAAAGAAGATTTGTGATCAGATCATGTGAAAAGGTAAAAGAGCTTCGTGAACTGCCCAACTCTTAGTATATACTCTAACCAATAGTGTTTTCCTGCATAAAACCAAAATGCAGGTCTTGCTGAAGAGGACTGGACTTTTCCAAGGAGCACTCCACAAATGCATAATCAATTGCTCATTGACTTCAATAGTACATGGAATGACCCATTAAGAGGAAAATTAGAGAAACATCATAAAGGGACAAAAGTGTTCCTTCCTTTTTCACAAGACTGTCACAGACAGAAGTACTAGGAGAAACTAAGTCAACAATGGCTTTGAAGCAGACCTGCCTAGAGTTTCAGGAGGGCTTCTCATAGAAAACCTGAGGCTTCTAAGATCACAAAACCCATGCATTAACAGAATACTCACAAACAAAGAAAGACTCTTATTTTAAATAAAGAAAAGTAAAAGTGATTAGGAAAAAAAGATATCAGAAAAAATATGGTTTATTCCTTTGCAGCCACTGTTCCTTGCTCCCAGGCTTGGTTACAGTTCACTCAATGCCTCTGAGTGGCAGCAAGCCCTGCACAAGCCACCTGAAGTTTCTTCCTTTCCCCAAGAGGCCAGCCTTGCTGTCTCCTTGATGCTCTCTGCAGTCTTAAGCTGTGTCTACATAGCAGATACTTTGGTTTACATTTCCTGCTCACTGAAACCAACAGAAGACAAAGAGATAAACATGGGTCCTGCTTCAAAACAACTCCAGCTGTATAGCTAATGTAGATACAGCTTTATTTTTTGTTCTTAGAAGTTTCTGGTTTCTGTTTTCCTACTCTTTGCTGTAGGTCACACCTTCACCCCCTGAGATCTCTCAGGCCAGCTCTCTTTAGTGCCCTCTCCCTCAATGGGATGACCCCTACCCATTTTTCTTTAAACAACATAACTCCATTGCGAACAAAGTAAAATTGAAAAACAACAGTCTCTCACAGTAGCTCAAGAAGGACCAGGTCTTTAATGGATACCCTCAAAAGTACTGGTAGTTTTGCAGTGCTCTTGTCTTTCAGGTCTTTAGCACTAAAGTATAGGTTTTTATACTTATGACTCATTAGTTACTTCCATTATAAATTAAGGACATAGTTTTAAGATTGAGAAGTTTCGGGTTTTTTCCTCCTTTTGAAGAAAATAAATATATGTGTAAAAACTCACTTTTCATGCCTAGAGAAATTTTATTAAGGATGAAAAAATGTGCTAATATAAGACTGGAGGAAAATATACTTTGGCAGAGAATTCACATGAAGGTTTGCTTGGCTGTTTCATTTTCACCTCTTGTCTGTGTGATAAACATTATACTCATGTTTTTGATTTATAATTAATTGTGAAAGTAACCCTCTTCTAGTAACCTCAATATCAATTTCTGTTTTAAAACCCTGCATTTTCATACAAATTGTTCCACAAATATGGCAGCTGTTTGACAAGGATTGTGGAAAGTTAATGCTGTCATACCTTCTTTAATACTGTGATTTATGAGTTCTGGAGACTTTAAGAAAAAACACAATGCTTTCATATGACTGATCTTAAAACTTACTTCATTACCAGCTTTTGAAAACACCATACACATTAAGCAATTAACTTTTACTACCAGCTTGTATTTAAAAAAAAAAAAAAAAAGTCCTATAAACTATGTAGTAGTTTGTCCTGTAATTCCAGGACATTATGGCCTGGAATTACATAGACACGACAATAAGATGCTGCTGCTTCAACATAGTTCGGGTTTTGGTTTGTTTTTTTTTACATCCCCAGCTTCTTTTT
The DNA here is from genome assembly GCF_034638445.1 of Ciconia boyciana. Classification (NCBI taxonomy): domain Eukaryota; kingdom Metazoa; phylum Chordata; class Aves; order Ciconiiformes; family Ciconiidae; genus Ciconia; species Ciconia boyciana. Next base: position 112,872,865 of record NC_132936.1, on the reverse strand, counting down.
TATTATTATTATAATATATAGGTGCCTTATCTAGGTCAAATAACAGTTATTTGAACACTTATTTGAAAAATGACCTTGATCAATAAAATCAGCTTTTGCCAAATTCTGCATAAGATGCGCTTTTAATACCAAAGGATGAGGTGTTAGAAATAGGTGTATGTAGTAAAGAAAGTAAAGCAAAAATATGATAGGCTAAATCACTTTCATTTTTATAAGCCCATTTCTCCAAGTCTTTTGGTTTGGTCTGGTCCCCTTCAGTTTTCCCTGTGTGGACCAAGCTGTTAATTGTGATCCAACACAGGAAACAGCCCTTTAAAGAACTGTAGTCAACAGTAGTCAAGCACAAGTTTTAAGTGCATTGTCTAAGTATTTGCTGTCTCTGTTCAGCCAACTGGCTTCTGAAAAATCCATCTCTAAGGGCTGTAACTATTCTGCTCCACTCTAAAAGGAGACAAGGCAGCATAAAACTGCCCAAGACATAGCTGAATCCTTCAAGTCTCAAATAAGAACAATAACCACAGCAAAGTCACATCAACGCATCTTTGTGACAGCAGGAAGAATTAAGTACAAACAAAGATTATGTCAAAGATAGACATCTTGGCTTCAGAAAAACCTTGAGAGTGAAGGTAGACCGTGTCCATGAACTACTGACAAAGTAATACGAATGAAAGTCTTGATTGGAATGAGCCTGCAAGAACTAGAAACAACTAGGTACGTTAAGCATAGATAATTTTAGCCCATTTTTTTTTCTTTATTGTTGAGCACAAAGCTTCTAAAGAAGTGACTATGATTAAGGCATTTTCAAATAGGAATTAGAGTAAAAATGGTGGTACAAAGAGAGGTTGTATGTTGTACATACAGCTGTTTAAGGGAAGAATCAAACAGAAAATGTGGCAGAAATGCAGTCTTTCATTTTCTTCTGGGAGCTGATCACTGAAGAGAGAAAAGCTGCAGAATGTTTTATGTCAGCTTCAGTACTTAAAAAAGGAACAACTAACCACAGCCTACTGAACACAGTATCAGAAGACTTAGAAAGCATGCAAGTTCCTTTGACACTATATTGATTCCCTCAGCTTGTGAAGCATTCGTTATTTATGCAAATATTTGACAACCACTACAAGATAAAATAGTAATAATTTAACATTAATGTATGACCACTAGGGATAATTTGAATATGTCATAAGACAGCCTTCCAAAATGTATTTGAAATTTTAAAGATGGTGCCATAATCAATATTTTATTCGTATTTTCTGCTCAGCATTAGGAAAAAAAAATGAAAAAATGAAACCTGGTTGTATTTAAAAAGGTTTCCAAATGTATTCTGCTTTATGTTTTTATTTTTGATCAACTATACTCTTAATACGTTTTACCTGGGGTCCATTGCAGCTGCACAAACATTTGACACAAAGTTGCTGTTGATCAGAATAAAAATTCCATAAATCGTTTATAACAGTAGTAACACTAAGACCAAAAGTGTTTGGTCTAAATAGATTTGTCTCAAAAATATACATTCCATCTCTGATGGTTGTGTTTTTTAGTCTAAGTGACAGATTCTGTGACAGTCTAAGTGCCTGGAAAGCTGAAAGGTTCCTTGTGTCAAGTACAAAAAAATGCAAACAAAAACTGAGAATGTAAACAGTTTTCTAATGGAAATATCTTTTAATATCACTTTGTACACATATAAATGAAGCAATTATTCAAATCCTCAAGTTCTGCTGCATGACAGCTGCAATGCAAGATTGCATGTAACAGCTTGCATCTCACATGTCAGGAAAAATTAAAAAACCCCAGTATTTTTCCACATTAAAACAATTACAACTACACATTTTATCTAACAATTGGATCAAAATTACTTAAATTTTTTATTATGAAAGTGATAGAGATAACCATCATAACACAGTAGACTGTAGAGAGCTGCCAGCTATCCTGAAGTCTATACTCAACACCATTGCCAGTCAACTCCACCTAGACACTCTCCAGTGAGCAACAGGATGCTGGTTTAACATCACATCCATTCAGATGAGATCTGAATAGAAGTTCAGACAAAGAAGATCTGAGCAGCATCAGTCCTGAGGCCTTGGAAACTCAGTACAAAGTTTACAGCCTGATACTAGCAGCAACAGCACTGTATTGCTGGTTTACGTGACAACAACATACTTCGTCAGATGAAAGTGTTTCGTGGATATATTTTGTTCGCCACCAAGTCATAGTTTTTCCACTGATACTAAAGCTTTCAAAATTTCTCCTTCAAATTACTACAAATGATGAGCATATGCCACAGTATATTTTAAAAGTAGCCAGATCCCAGTTCACATTGTTATTCCAAAAATAGGCTCACTCTGCTGAAGTCTGTTGTCTGCTCTCGTACCTGAAAAAGTGTGCTAATAACATTTTCACTATAAATGGACACCAGCGCCTGCCATGGAACTGAGAACAATAAATGAGGTCAAGTATCCTGTGTTATTTCAGATATAACCAAGGTCATACAGGTTATAGCACCTGTACTCAGAGAATACAGCAACTACTTTAAACTCTGTTTAGGCATGAGTAAGAGTTGCGGTTTTAATTCCTACCCTTCCAAGAACTGTCTTTCGAAGCACTTAGCCCCACAAAGCAGGTAAAGTAGGCTGCAGACCATATATCAGAAATTGTGCATACCTGGAAGTGCCAGGAGACCTCTTTAGGAGCTTCTCAATGACAGTGCAGTTCTGCATAAATCCAACTGAAAACTGCACCTTCAAGGCGCTAATGATCCTGTCAGTAAGACAGGGAAAAATTTTAAACCCTGCTTTAGCTAGAGGTTGTAAAAGAGGACTGTAGAGAAATGAACAATAAATTGCCGCTTAGTTGAGGATGAAAATCTGAAAGTGTTATGCAAATGAATTTTTGGAAGGTGTTGGGCAGGTTATGGAAAGTATATTTACATAAAGGATGTTATTGCCAGTCTATAGTAGTAAGCAACAGGTGATCTTTCTTTAAGAGCTTTAGGATTAAAACCCCCTAAAGTAGCATCAAAACTAAAGCTGTTTAACTGCTAGATGTAGCGTGCCTAAGAAAAAACAGGAATACAGGAAGGTTTAGTTTTTACTGAACTTTACTTTTAGGAAAGTGAACAAGTTAAATGACTGCTAGTTGCAATCTGCTGATCCAGAACTGGATACAGAGTGCATTGGATCTTTCCTGTTAAGTTAATGGGCTTCAGAGAAGACCCATGAGGGATATGGGCAGCAATGCTGACATTTTCTATCCACTGAATGTCACAAGTATCTACCATATTTTTTGTTCTGTAAAACTGTGTTTTCCATGCTTAGCTTCCTCTTTGCCTCTATAATAAGTATGTTTCGAATGTCTTCATACTAAGAATTGTACTGAGAACCATGCATCTTTCAGATATCCTGCCTAAACATCGGATTTACAGTAATAACCGAGTCTACTGACCTATGCAATCTTTCACTGGATTGGCAAAAAACTGCTACTCATCTACCAAGTCAGACACCCCCTGACAAAATTCCAAGCTTTACTGAAATTCTATAAGGATTACTGGGCTTGTGTTTCATGACTTAAAATGTAGTTTTAAGAGAAAACGGTGTGTTCGCTTGCAGCAAAGTAGTCTTTTTCCAAAAGAGTAATAAAAGTTAAACTTTATGTGTATTTCTGTCCCTTCAGGGGCTCAGCAAATAACTGATCTTTCAGTTAGTCAGCAAAATTGAAAAACTGGATCCACCCAGATGTTGGGCAGTAGACTCCAGCCTTTAGCCCAAGGACTCCACCATAAATTATGTGCTAAATGAAAGCCTTTTGTACATATAGTCAAGATTTCTGAGGACACCTATGTTTAGCATTACAGAAGTAAAAGAAAATGTTAGTTTTCAGAATTCCTTTTAATAGGGATCACATTTTTTTCTGCTAGGACATCTTTCTAGATCTGCCTTTCCCAGGAACAGCAAAATAATTTCCTCTGCATATCAACAGCATCCTGGAGAATTTCCGTAGCACCTCCCATGTTATGTTTCTGTGGAGTCTATCCATTCTAATCACATATGAGATCTTACAAGGCACAAATCCAAACAAGGCTGTGGGTGTCTTTATCATCCACGGAGTGTGGGCAGTGGGCATAGATATGTTCATGATATGGATGCCTATGATTGGCTGACATTTGGTAAGTGCCTGTGGGTAGGATGCATTTAGTATTAATCATCTGTGGCATGGCTTAAAAGGGGTTTATATGAGTCAGTACACTGATCTGTAAAAATCTGGACCTTTGTTTTTAGGACAATCCTTTCTGAATGAATAACTTGCCAACATTTTGATCTAAGAATTGGCTAAATTGTCTTGTGTAGTCACACAAACAAACAAATGTATGTGTAGTGATAACACAGAAATGTGCCATTTTGCTATAGATAGAAAGCTGTAACTGTATCTGCTGGACTAGTATGTAGTAGGGCAGAGCAAAACCTTAAGCACCTTCTGCATCCTTGCCATAAGTTGGCTTTTATTTGTTGGTTTTGGCATGGGTTGGTTTTTTTTTTGGGGGGAGGGGTATTTCAGCAAGTGTTTCAATCACCTGGTAACAAAAAAAAAAGCAGAAAAGCAAAACAAGCCAATAATAACTTCTACCAGTAACTTTCAAAAATGCAATGGAGCTCCAGAAGCCATAGCAGATATCATCTCTACCTACATGACCAATTAATGATTTTTACTGGTACCTCCATTGTCACCATATAATTTTAGCACTATAATGATAATTTACTCCAAAATCTTTTCTGCTGTACCATTCTGCTTTCATTGGCTCTGCATGCTTGCATAGCTACCAAAATGCTGACTTACAAAGTTGATTCCTGTTATTTATAAATCACTGTAACCTAAAGTAGAAAGTCTTACTTCAATAAAAATAGACAAAAGGTAATTTATTAAGAATTTAAATTTCCACATGAATGTGTCAGTTTTTACAACATTTTCAACAGAAATTAGAATTTCTGGGTAAAATCAATGAGCAAAATTACTGTTTCCATACCCTCTGTGGGCGTTCCTGTATATCTAGTTATCTTGTGGGGGATCTACTGCTGGTTTTTTCCACGTTTTGAAAATTTCTATCCTGATGTAGAAGAAAATAAGTTACTAAATCTTAATAACATCAATGTGTATTACAGAGAATGGAGAGCACTCCCTGCCTTAACTTAGCATGTTTATGGAAATTCAAAGCACTTTGGCAAATTTAACTACCGATATGTGAATTTATGCTAATGTTACATTACTCCTTAGTAATACAGACAGAATTTCAGTAAGTAGTATTGGAAAGATGTAAAACATATATTCATGTATAATTTATTCAACTGTTTATGAGGAAAGCCTGATGGTAGAATAATTTTGTATAAATATTTTACTCTGATTCAGCTAATTTATAAATAACAAACTTGACTTGTTAATAATTTATTCAATGCAAAATGCCAAAATTCACTGGATAAATTATATGCAATACAATTTATATATCTGTAATTGCATGTCACTACTCAAGGATTCAAAAGAATATTTTTCTGTGCTGGTTTTGAATTAGTAATGAATTAATTTATCTAGGTTTTCTTTGTTTGGTTTAATTTTTAAACTTATTGTCTGTGTTGGATAGAGGCTTTTACCTTTGTAGTCAGTTCTTACAAAGAAGCTTGTTATATAACTAGTAAGTCATGATTCCATAGTCAAAAATAACAGTGTCTTTGCCTAGAAGTTTGCCTTAACTCAGAGAACAGTAACTGGAAATGAAAAATTAGCAGACGCTTAGCTAATGGTAAACTAATGGTAACACTGTATGAGTGTTAATATTGTGCTAATGTTCATGACAAAAAAAATGAGATAATCCAATTAATCAGGATAAGCTGATAGTTTTCAAAAGAAAACACTTTCAGTAGAATAATTCTGATTTTATCCTCTGATGTTTGAAGTTACTTTTTAAAACTTATATATATACACACAAAAAAAAAATATATATGAACTTTTGTGATATTCCAATTAAAGATACAGAAGGATGTAACATCAATAGAATACCTTTAAACAAATTGCAAACCACTTAATAACTCACTAATTCTCAAATGCAGTTTCCAGTTGGGAATGACAGGAGAGCTGCTTCTCAGATTTCACAAGGACTGATACAATGTTTCTCACTATTTAACATTTTCAGTCATGTCCTGGACTATTAAATTTCATCTATGACAAAGATAACAGTGCCATTCACTTTATCTGGTATCTAACTTTTTTGAGATCTTGAATGTGTTCGTCAGCCTATGTTCTACTATTTGTAAGCTCTGTGACCTTTTCAAGACAAGTGAAAATTGTAAGAAGTGGGTTTATGTTCACTATTGACAAGAAGTCTTGGAAAGAAGGTATCATGGCCATTAGCAACATATTATTGAAGTTCCCACACAATATATCTTTTGATATCAGACTTTACCAACCACTAAATAATCTTTATCTTTTTATTTTGAGAAACCCATATTTTAACTGCTGCAGATGTATCTTGCCTTAATAGACACCTTTGACCCTTTAATCTATAGCCATAATGTCGGATTCAGGCTTAGAATGTGGAAAAAATAATAATCAAATTCCCCTCTTCCTAATTTCAGGTGAGCCTTGTGTCACTGTTATCAGTTACTACCGATGAAGAGTTACACAATATGAAGGACCCACACTAAACAAATCGTACAGCCCCTGACAGGGTTGGCTCTTTTTCCTCTTGTTTTTAATGGAGATACTGAAACATCTTCATAAGTTTCTGAAAAAGATGAAGTTTTAATGTTAAAACTAGAAAAAGTTAGTAGTTCAATATTTGGGTTTGGATGCAATAAGTAACATGTTAAACCACAGGAACAAATACTGAATAAACATACCATGCTACACATCTCCCCCTCATGGAAGGAATCCCAGCCATTATTGGCTTAAATTAATCACTAGGGCAACTGCTCTTGCACAAAAATCCTTCCCAGAAATAGCCTGAAGACTGAGGATTTTTCTTCTTCTCTTTAAAGATCTTGTATTTCTGGATGGTTCCACATACTTGGATATTTGCTTTTGCTGAGATAATCTACTTGCCCCAAACACTGACTACTGAAACAAACACCATGTGCTTTGCAATTCTATTCTCAACTCAAATCGTCTAGTGGTCTTTCTGTAAAAGAAAGAGTCTTCCTGTACCTTCCAAACAATTCCTCATCTGCCTCACACGGGGGAAATGTTTCTTCTTTTCATTTTTCCAAGATGTTCATATGGAAAACATATAAATAACAGTACAGAGATCATTGACCTGGGAGAAATTCCTTTCAGGAAGGGGTTGGAGAACTCAAGAGTTTCATGAACATGACAGTCTAGTCCAGATACTTAAGGAGATGGACACATTTCAGTAGGCAAATCCCCAGATCAAATAATCAAATAGAAATGTATTTCAGAATTCACCAGCTGTAAAGTGGTATTTCTAAAGTGTGCTAGATAGAAAGAACAATTTACACTGGAAATTCAATAACTTACTATAGCTTTAAATTGCTGTGCTGAATAGCCATGAGATAAATTATTGCTCCATTTCACTCTAGAAGCTCCCAAGTTGAGGCTTAACCTCCTGAATGATAACTAACAAGACTTTTGTTTTGGTCAACCAACTCTTACTGCAGATGATCCAACAATAAGGACCATTCCAAATATCTGCTCCTGATCTTGACTAAGTAATTCCCAGAACTTCTTTGGATTCAAAACAATGCTATAAAGGTTAGCGTCATTATTTACTCTTTAAAATCTAAAACAAAAATGAGAGACATTTGGACTAAGTCACACCATAATGGAAACAAAAATAGGATCTACATCACCTCTGTCTGAGCCCATTAGATTATACTACATGGCAAACGACCATAATTTCTGTTCTATAAGAAAGTTTTCATTACAAGCTGAGATCAGCTTGTTGTGCTCTTCAAGGAGAGTTATAGGCTTGGCATTTTCAAAAGCTAAATTTCTCTCCCATCTTTAAGGCCCTCTACTCCGTTTATTTATCAAAGACACATAGCATAAGAGCCCAGCTTCTATGATTATCCACATAAGTAAAAGACCATTAAGAAGAGACTCCATTTCTGGAGACAATGTATGTGAATGGATGCAAATCCATTATAGCCATGAACAATAAAGAAGTACATCTTTTGTTTTCAAATTACAGACAAACCCAAAAGTGTGATAAATGCACCAAGTATTTTTGTAAAGTGGTGTCCTAAAAAGAAACAATATGGTGACAGAAGCAAAACTAATTTCCTTTTCAGTGGGCCAGGATTTATATAGGAAGAACGAGGTAACTCCAAAATGTCTGATAAATCTCACGTTTAGACTTCAAGACCTTCAGATCTACAGGCACAAGAATGTGATGTTGAGTAATCTTTTATTTATCATTAAAATCCCACTTAAGCAATTTCAGACTAGCCAGATGCACAGAGAACTTTGCCAGCTGGTACCTCTGGAAACAAAAATCTCATGTATCATTCCTTCTGACTACCCTCAGAAAAACCCTACGCTTTCAAACACAAGCTCTTCTACTTCTGGCTCCCTTTTATATGGGAGGTTTTATAGTCTTCCCCAATGCCTTTAAAAACTTGATTTATGCAGAAGAGTAATTTGATAGATATTCTTTATAAACATTTTTAGAAAATTGTAAAACATATTAAGTAGCCACATAGTCTACAAACTGATATAGCTGTTCATAGACCAATGCATTTTGAAGCCTGCTTAGAAAGCAAACTTTAAAGACTACTCAGTAAGATTTTGCTGTCTCTAAAATCCATGCACAGACAATAGTAAACATTTAAGTAGATTTATTTAGCTGCAATCTAAGATTTTACCAGGTTTATTTATTTCCTCCCTTATGTTGTTTCCTTCATAATGAATTGTCTGAGAATATCAGACTGACTAAATCACAAAAGGTCAAAAGTCTTTTCGTAATCCTATTTTATCATATCATATGCCATGATTATATTACAACATAGCAGAGAAGATTTTTTTTTTATTTAATATCCAAGCTGTTTTATCTCTTGCTGACAGACTGAAATATTTTTATTGTATTCAGGAAGACTTTCAGTTGTGTAGAAAACTCTTTTTTAAAATGACTATCTGATATTTTCCTGGATCATCTGTTTTAAACTTTCAAAGGCAAATACCTAGAAGTTGGAAGTGTCTTCCCTATAACTTTTTCCAGGAAACAGTTTTACTAGCGTTAGCCACCATTTCTTTCAGTCAGTGTGAAGCTATATAGCAGCCGACCAACAGTTATTTTGCAAATCGCCATTTCAACACAGAATTTGTTATTCTGTTTCTACAACGGGCATATAGTCTGATAAGCAGTATAAAAAATTTGGTAGGCTTTTGATTTAAAGTTTCTTCCAGAGCTGCAATAAGAAATCTTAGTAAACTTGGACTTTTTTGGAACAAAATATGACAGGGAACAACAGCCTAAAAAAGCCATCCCTGGAACAACTGTTTTTATGATGTACTTTGTCTCCCCCATCTTTCATTTCCTTTCCAGACCACTGCCATATAGGCAACCCATAGGATGACTGGGAACGGCCCTTCCAGGTAAGCCTGGCAGCACATTCATCTCCCTAGGTTCCCATGTACTCAAGATACAATCTGACCACACCCAAATCAGGTTCTTGTAACAAACCTAGCCTTGATGGTGAGAGATAACTTTTGAAGAGTATTCATCACAACATTACTCTAAACTTAGTAAGTAACAATCAAGCATATGCCCTAAGCATTATTCTTGAAAGATTACTGCAGTGGAACTAAATTATTGTTTATGTCCTGAGTGTTGTGGAGCAATAAAACAGGCTGCTCCTCCAGGAGGGATATGAGCCAGAAGCCAAGGTGACCCCTCCACCAACCCCCTTGGTGGTGGGGAAGGCAGTGCCCTTACAGACCCATGGTACCTGAGCAGGACTAGTGAGAACAACAGGTCCAAACATCCAGGGATCATAAGGCAAGGTGAGGTCCAAGGTCAACTCAGGAAAATCAAATAGCAACTCAGACTCACCAGAGAACAAGACTGAAGACAACTATAACTGCAGCAACACCCAGGAAAGGAACAGATACCCCAGGCAGAGGTTAAATGGATCCCCTAGGCACATGGGCAGGGGTGGGGGGGGGCCGAGGTGAGGCTGATCAAGACCATTGACGCCTAATAGTGCCCCAAGGGCCCTGACATTGAGCAAGCTCTTGTCAAGGAGTAAACATCACCTCAGAGGAGGCAAACAAACAGTTTAGATTTAAAGCTTAGAGAGGAAACTTCTTGGAGCTCTTGTAAGATGTGATTGCTACCTGGACTTCAGCTGATCTGAACTCATTTGTAGTAAAAGTGAGAATCTAGCTCTGGAAGATGCCACTTTTGCACTTCCTCCTCCTGCTAGAGGTAATCCTCCTGTGACCCAGCGTCAGCCCGTGATTCAGTTTCACAATACACACAGAAAATACAACGTAATTTCTTTAGAGCGTGTTGACTGTTCTTCCCAGATTTCAGTTGAAAGGATTTGACAAAGAATTATTTTAATTCAAGTATATCTTATTTTAAGTGAAAATGCTACTGCAAAAATCCTGAGAGCTGCAAAGGCATGCGTGACTCAAGGACAGCTACTTTGGTGTGCAGGCTACGTGAAGTTAATATGCATCTCCTGAGCATGCCAGAAGTGAGAGAAATGGCTTGACTGCAGGCCCTGTAGGAGTTTCTGGGCAGTTTTAAAGTCCTAGAAGGCCATCACAAATTGAAAGTCCCCTAGGATTTGTCTGATTTACAACCTAGGCTACAGTCACTGCCTTGCAGCCCTGAAGGAAAAGCACACAGAGCCACTCCAGCCTCCCCCTCCTACTGGGCAGTGTCCCATCACCCAAAAAACACAGAGAGGAGCTAGCTTGTTGAAGGATTGATTTTGTTTTCAATAGAATTAGTGGCAACAGAAATGAAAAAGAAATTAAAAAATCTATCAGCTGACTACCACTCAAAGCTACAGATTACCTGAGCTAAGTTTTCATTTTATAATTAAATTGTTTACACCTTTCTCTGGTGATACCAGAGGAATTATTTTTTTTTTCCTTATTCAAAAGGAACCTTGCAGGGAAAATTTATGTAAGTTATATGTTTTGTCCCCATTTTATCCTGTCAATCCTTCTTAGTAAAACTCTAAACGGTGATCCTGTTCAGCTGGTATCGGAAATCTTTGAGTGAAATCACCAGTGCTGCAAGTATCTCTGTAGTGAAGTATTAGAAAAACTCACCGGGGGAGAGACAACACTGACCCACTAATTTGTAATATTTTAAGACCCTACAGGATCCATCCCGCAGGTCAAAATTACCAACAGTCATCAACAGGGGAACGCTGGGGGTTTCCTGTGACATTCCCACTTGAGGAAGGTTTACTTTTGGTACGCCAGCCACAGCTCTCAGTTCTCCCACTCACTTCCCCACGCGTCTTTCAAAGTGTCAGCATTTGAGTTGCCTGAGGTTGTGAGCTGCTGCACACAGTGTAACGTTAGGTCAGCAGCTGCCTCTATTTTTTAAAAAAACTTCCCGTATGTAATTAAATCCAGGCGTTTGGACTTGGCGGCGAGTTTCTGGTGCTTATGCTTGTGTGACAGTGTCCAGGCGCTGGATGGACCGGGGGCTGCCAGGGGTGGGTGGGCAGCCCCAGCCCCAGGCACTGAGCACCTTTCTGGGGATGGGCAGAGGCCAGGCTGGGACGTCAGGCTGGTGTGAGGGGGCCTGTGGGCAGGCACGGCCAAATGGCTGCTGGAAGCGGCTCCCCAGGACAGGGATCGGCCCTGGCTGCAGCTGCCCCGCAGGCCTCCATGGAGCATCAGGCCCAGATCACTGAGAGGGATACTCCCAGGACCTTACAGAGAGGCCAACACTAGCAGTATTGCACAACGAATCTTCAGCAGAAATGCACTAATTATATAAGGTCAGAGTCACCAAAAAAAAAAAAATCCACCAGCAAAGGCTAAACGGTTTCCAGTGGGGATACTTCTGCTAGATATCCACTGCAAAGTGAGCAGAAGTTAGAAAGAAAATTAAGATTTTGGAGCAGGCAGTTATCTGCAGCTGTACAAATAGCATAGTTAAGATAATGGACTTACATTATATGTGTTTGACAATGCCAGCTAATAATTTCTTTAAGTAAGCACCCCACTTGAGTTCCCTCTTTCAGCAATTCCTTTAACAGCAGAGACATCAACCCATAGAAATCTCTTCTAGCACAACTTGTTAAGTAATACATTTCTGGAAAACGGAAAAGTTCAAAGGAGGAGGTCCAGGGCAGGATAAGCCAGTGATTATTAACTTTTACCATAAGCCATTGTACAATTGGTGGTACAAAATCCAGATAAGGCTGTGTTTTACTAGTTAAAATATTTTATATAATGTAATGTCTGTTAAACAAATTTCCTGATACATCTTAGCTGCCTCATCTCATGCCTTCAAATAAATTGTAGAAAAATTGCATCCAGCTGTTTTCTGACCTATTCCCCAGTAACACATCCTACCAGGAGTTAAAGAAACTGTCGAAATATGCTAAAGGAAAGATTGGAACACCTAAGTCCTACCAAATCCACAATACTTTGCTGAATGAACCAAATATGACCTGTAACAGTTGACTCTGAGAAAGAGTGTGAGGAACTTCAGAGTGGCCTGAAAAAAATAACTTAATGCCACATGACATTCGGTATTGATAAATTGAAAGTACTGCACACTCAAGGGAAAAATATGAACATACAGTTTCTGGGTGCTAAATAACAGTATTTTTTTCAGGCTAAAGTATTTAAATGAAAACCTCTGCTTAGAAAAAAGTTTCGGTCAAGTAAACATACCAGAAATATCTATAGTCATCTACAGAAAACACACTATACAAGTTTGCTTTTAGCTGAGATACTGTGGAGTATCCTTCATTCTATCTCAAAAAAAAAAGGAAGCTGTGAAAAAGGATCATTGACTGGCAATAACAATAATTATCAGCCTTGGGAAATTCCTATTTGAAAGAATGGCTTAAAGGATTGGGATTACTTGCCTTAGAAAGGTAAGGAGTAAGAAGGTCCATGACAAAAGCATATAAAACGGTAATTGGTGAAGAGATGATAAGAGAGGAACTCTAGTTCTTTCAACAAAGGAACAAGGAATCACTCAGTGAAACTGAAAAATGGCAAGTCAGGATGAAAGAAAATACTCTTTTTCACAGAGTGCTATTTCAGGCTATGGAATTTACCGCCACAGGATGCCTTTGAGGCCAAGAGTTTATCAAAATGTCATTAAGACCTTGTTATCTAATTGGTAAGAAGAGTGTCTAGAGCCTAATAGTGAATGACAAAATAACTTTTGGAAAAGTTATACACGTTCTTTAGGTAGAAGACTAAATAGGGGATATGTCCTATTCTGTATTCTTGTGTTTCTATCAAAGATTTGGGTTAGTATTTTGCAATAACCCCTCAATAAGTTTTAAAGTCATTTATACACTTTTCATACAACATTGAAGTGTTGTATTTTTGGCTATTTGCATGAGGATTTGTGTTTTTGAGAAGAAAATAGGGATAAACGCATTTTAGAAATGGAAAAGTACTGACTAAACATCAGTTCCGTGACATTTTCAAGTACTCTAGAAGGATATTTTTGCAGTGCAAAATCCGACAATCTAGAGATCAAATGGTTTTGTATGAATAGAGAAATGTTTAGGGTAGTTTGCCAGGTGCAGTATAGGCTCTCATATCTTGTCATTTTGATTAATATAAAAAGCTTCCTTCTTTATTTCAACAAAATCATGGACTTCACCACTTCTTGTAATCATTAACCTTATACACCACTGTAACTTGTAGGACATTCTTTCTACTTCTGTCTAACACTGAAGTATGCAGAAATCAGTCTGAGAGGTTCCTTCAGAATTTCTTACAAGTGTTGTGAATTTCCAGATTGAACCTAAAGGCTTTCTTTATTGATTATTATTGAACATTTCTGCAAGAAAACATTTCATACATCTTTTCGAAAATGTTCCTAAATTCCAACACTGATTTGTGATAAAATATATTAATATGTTGAAACACTGAGTTAGTTCTGACATATCCACTATCCTGGCATTATGCTTTTTTCTTATATTTATCAATTAATTTATGAGAGCTTTTGACTCTCATCAAAGTTCACAGATGCTTTGACTTCTCAACATGGTTGAAAAATATCAGGTACCTAGTGCAGCAGCACATTTTGAGAGCTGGAACAGGAAAAAAAAAAGCTAGTCCTCTTTCTAAATATGCATGACTGGCTCTGCCTGCCCAGGGATTGAGTAGTCACACTATACATTGGCTTCAGTGACTGAAAATGCCTAGGATGAGTGTTATATGTAATTTTCACCAATGAAAACTATAATAGGCTTCATTCTGCTCCACTGAAATGAATATGAGTTTGCTTTTGATGTCAGTGAGATATGAAGAGAGACTCTCTGAGCATGCAGGGAAAAAACACTTGCTTAGCATATGACTGGTTATTTTTGTTCCCTTTTACAGTACATTCTACAATATAATACTATTAAAATATAGTTTCTGTAGTTTTCGTCAGTTCTCATGGACCTGAGTAGATGCTGCAAGACCTCAACAGTATGGAGAATCAGGATGCATATGAGAAATGTTTAAGAACTGCAGATGACCTGCTTTTCTTGACAACTAACAAAGTAAAATGCCTGTAAGGAGAATATGATCAAAACAGTGCAATCATATATTTTTAAACAAAATAAAATAGTCTAGTGTGATTTCTAATGTGACTGATGTTTTCATGGTTGATTTATAAGGTTGTATGCCTTATTAATCATTAAAATCTACCTCAACATGGATGCATAAAATATGATTCAACGGAAAAATAAAATCTGATCAAATACTAAATTGAATTTAAATTAATCCCATCTAGATGCTGAATTAATTTTAGATTTAATCTATGTATTCAATAAATTGACTAAAAACTAAAATTTATTTGAATGCTGATTCATCTGATTAAAAGAGTGAACCAATTTAACACTAAGCAACCCAAACCAATGGACAGTTATATAGAGAACAGAGGGATTGGTCAAAATACTGTTGTAGTATTTTCAGTGTATCATGTATTTAATTAATTTTCTTGAAACAGTTAGAATTATAAGAAATATGAAAATAGAGCCATAGGTAGAATATTTATTATGCTTAAACATTTTTTCCTGACATATGTGTATTAGTATCACAGAGTAACAGTATTTTTGGAACAGGTTTATTGTGGAGTTGCTCACTGGGAATTTTCCAGTGTTATTAAATTTTTTGACAGAAACACTGCATCATATACATGGGTGTTTTATGACAGGTGTGGTACTGGCATTTTGGAAATGCATGTGTAGGAACTGAATGGTTTAATGAAGAAGCAACCATTTATTCTCAAAATCTAACAAACAAATGATCCCTAAATCACTGATGATATGCCTTAGGAAATGGTTTTGATGGCAATTTTATACAACATTTGCCCTGAGTTCCATATCTCAGTGCTTGTTTTATGGATGGTGAATTATCACTTAAGCAGGGTGCAAGAACAGAAGAAAAATGAAGACAACCTTGAACAATGAAAGATAAGGTTTAATGGCCAAAATGAGTATGAACATCAGAAACAAATGGGTTGAAGTTTATGGTACTATCATTTTGATATGAAAACAAACTGTTTTCCATGGATCTTTCCCCACTTACTTTACATGCAATTTTGAATCAATAAGCACACAAAATCTACACAAAGTTAAACAATAAGCCGCTATATTTGAAGTTGTATGTATGTAGCTCTGTATTTGATTCAGAACAAATTCTCCCTGACAGAATTATACAACTGATTTTGGAAAAGCATGATTTAATAACGTAAGCTAGAAAACAGGACTTTTATTAAAATACTGGTATGGTCCACAAAGATATTTTCTTACCTGAGCACATTACAAAGGGTAGAGCATTCTCCAGTGTGGACAGCCAGCAACAAAGTACAGACTAGATTTTAAGTGTTTTCCATCCACAGTGCAAAGGTGTCTTCCAAGCCCATGCAAATCTTTTGACCAATTTTGAACTCAGCATAAAAGGTTTTCCCTTGAATTGAAATTAGTCTTTTGATCACAGCTGAACCCAAGCTTGAAATACAGCTTTATTAATTGCAGTAATTAATATTGTATAATACTTTATTTTCACTGAGTAGTAGTGTCCATGCTGAAGCTTAAAAAATATTCTGATTGAGCCAAGTAAGGAAAGCTTGAGAAAATCACTAGGTTTCATGAGCAAACCAGCTCAATTTACTCAGTCTTTAAGTCTGTCCTTCTAGAAACGTCTGAGAGATGTACTGTGCAAACTAGCTCATGTATAAAGGAATTTAGTCCACTTGAGATGGATGGAGTCATTCTCTATGAAATTAGGATTCTAGTACAAGCTACTAATGATTAACCAATTGATGATAAATTTGAAGGAGGAGGACTCTCTCTTTAGCATTAAGCTGGAAAATATTAGTTAGCCAGGTGCATTATGAACAGTTATAATCTGATGGTAATGAGGGGTTATTCAGTTTGGAGGGGGTGTTAACAGAAACACAGTAGGATTTCTAATTCTGTGGGAAAGAAGTCCATTAACTCCTCTTTATAAATTGTCTCCCATTAAGCTTTATTCATAATACCATAAATGATATGTAAGTACATTCCACTAACAGCACAAAAACTGTATCAAAACTGCAATTTAATGAGATATCTTAAACATTTGAATAATCTTACTGAACTCCCTGAGTCTACAGGCATTCTCAAATTTAAGCATATGGGCAAAAATGTACAAATCTCTTCCCATATAAGCACTTCCATTCACCTTTGTGTTTCCAGGTATTAACATTAATTTTTTGTTTTGGTTCTCCCCCACAGACAGTTCGTGTTCCTTAAAAAAGTTTCTGATACCTTCTTAATTTTAATCCTTTGTCACAGCCATCCTAAAGGAAGAAGCTGACTTTTCCTCTTTATTTCCAGAAGCCTTTTTCAGCTCTTAAACCAGCTGAAAACAAGCAGGAATAGCACACTACGATTATGCACTCCTCAGCCAGCCAGCGACTGCTCTACAAGTCTTCACAGAATAACAAAAATAGTAAAGAACTATGAAAATTAAGTTAAACAGTTTTTGAGTGACCTAGAATATACACAACTATTTCAAATGGCAAATGTTACAATGCTGCAGATTTAAAAAAAAAAACCACAACAAAGAAACAAAAAAAACCCCCAAAGTTGTATCTCTTTACTCAGTAAGCTGTCACTGTTTTATCATGTTTTCCATCTGGATTCAAAAGCCTAAAGTGGTGAAAGGCCCATGGCTATTTGTTCTTAAAGTGTAAAAGATGACAAATACAGTGTTGTCCAACCAAATGACCTATCTATTAGACCATACACTAGAGTCAGAACTCAAGTCACATGGTTATACTGTTTTTCTTTATTTAATAAATAAATAAAATTATAAATATTTTATTTATATATTCCTTGGTATAAAATATTAAATATTATAATAAAAATTAAAGAAAAATATAAGTACTTGAAAACCTGTGTTTATAATAAAAATATTTACTCATCTATGATAACAGTTTTGCTAAGCAGAGAAATGGTCCCTTTGAAATGATTCCTTTGCCTCACTAATTATTTTTTCTATTCCCACTGATTAGAAGCAAAAAGTTACTGCTGTTCAGTAACCAAATTTAGCTAGTTGGATGCTTTTAATTTGCTTTTATACACAGAAGAAATACGTGCACCAGATTTACAGACAAATGAGTGGATTAAATGAACTCTTGTTTAAAAGGATTACGTATCAGAAATCTAGAGTGAATCCGTGTTCTTCAGTGGAAAAGGGAGGGTCAGAGTCTGTGTTCATGGGAAGCAGAAAGTTTTTACAACTTTGAACCAGGAAGTTATAACACTTCTGCAGGGTTTCCATGCAGGACCCAGAATTACAGGAGTAAGTCAGGGAAAGGAGGTACAGGGCATGATTTAGCAAGTATGAATGAGCTATGGACCCTGCTGGGGAATGTAACTACAACTTCAAACATGTAGTTTTTTTCTCCGTGGCTTTTTCCTTCATCTGACAGAAATGCCTGAACCAAGTAGTTTTGTCATTGTGAAAAGGAGCGCCTTGTGCAGTTTCTTCTGTTGACAGTGTTGCCTTGAGCTTAAAATGCTTGTGAAACTGCAGTTTTAGATGAATGTCCCTTTGTGGTCTATGAATATTCAATAAGACTGATTTTTACAGGTTACTTCTGACCTCTTTTTCTTCTAAATAACTGCAGAGACAGAGGAGTCAATGATTAATATAGCTCTATTTGATTGTTGTTGTAGATATTAGCTTCCTAGATCATGTACAGAAAATACAGTATTTTCTGTAGAAAAAGGCAACATGCTCCAAGGGAGATGATCAAGAGGCTGGATGTGTCCTGGAGAACACAACACATCAAGATCTTTCATGCTGCTCTCTTTTACTGAATGTCTTTACTGATCTGTCCTGACAGCTCTGGACTCTCCATGGGACAGTCTCACACAATTCCCACCCTCTGTTACCTGGGTATGAAACACGCAATAGTATTAAACGATAATGTTATCGAATCATGATGCAGTCTATTACAATGGATACCTGGGGTAATATCTGGGACTTCTTGTTACATTTAGGCACTGTATTTTGCTGTTATATTGCCATGCAGCAAAATTTATTTTCTCCCATATAGAAGTCAGCAAGTCAGATTTAGTTTATCCACCTGCTTTCATGTGGAAATATGAATAGGAGATGATTTATATGTTAGTTATTCTGATCTTCTACTGAGGTATTGTCTGCACATATTCTTTACTTTTCTGAAAAACTCTCCTCATTCTTCAACTAGCAAGCCATTTCAGTACTCTTAGTAATGTATAGCAGCAACGATATCTCTAGCAAAAATAGTTAAAGCTCTAGCGTTTTGCCTTTCAAGCCAGAAATTAGGTAAGGTCGTTGAAATATGACTCAAGACAGTTCTTTCCCTTGGCTGAGCAAACAACTGCATGGCATCTCGCTTCCAATGATTTTTAACTATGAAGTTGTCAGGCAAGAATTTTATCTATATATTTAATGACTTTGCAATTCCCATGTTTTTTCATTTTTCCTTGCATAAGTGAAGATCACCCTTGAAATGACAATTTTTTTTGTCCCCAGATGGTTTCATCAGAACTGGAGATAGACTAGGCTGCAGGCGTAGAACGGACAAACCTTTTCCTGATTATATCCCAGTACATGCATACATGGGACTTTCTTTCCTATGCATCACCCTTTGAATACTTCAGGATATGAAAGTCATCTTCTTCCCTTCCTCACATATCTTTGCTGATTCCATCATCCTTTATCCCACCTTTATCCTTCAAACTTGTCAGAAGCCTCCTGTAGAGTACTGTCCAGGTAAGTAGCACTATCTCGATTAGTTGTACCTGCAACACATCACATACGGGGACCACCATGCTCTTGTCCCTTAGCCACAGCTCTGATGTTCACAGCAGTTCCATGTATCACAACAAAGTAGCAACACTTTCTTCAACACTGATCTGTCTTCTTGCTGGGAATATCATAACCAAAGCAGTAATCACAGACACATAGTTAGACTGCAGGTACCACTAAGGGTCTGTCCTCCTCTGCTGGGTGCCTCCAGGGAGATCCTCACTTCTGCAGCAAAGTCTCTGCAACTATTTCCTTTCCCTAGTCATTCCACATCATCTGGCAGAGATTGGAGACAAATAGAAATCTGTCTCTTTCATAGTGGTAGATCAACTTTTTGTTTCTGTGTTTAGTGGAAGAAATAAATAATTTCAACAAATAATTGAAGTAGTCCAAAACTCTTTTTTTTTCCAAAATATTTGACAAACATTTCACTTTATGCTATATAAAATGTTTCTTAAAGCCTGAAGGTAATTTTCCATTTTGCATTTTCAGTACATGTACATAACACGCCCAGAGGGATCAGACCAAACATCTGTCCAAGACCACTACTGTACCTCTACCAGAGTCCATACAGAGCTGGCTAGGAACAGCTGGCTAGGGACAGATGGTGAGGAGTGCCATGTGTATGGACCCTAGTCCATACATGGATGCAGCACAGGAACAAGGCAATGATATATGATACCTTTTCCCCAGGCTCTAGCAGCCACTTCCATTTAAAAGCCTTCCTAATCTGGATATGGTTTCAACGTGTTAAGGATTTCTCCACAGATTTCTCTTCCATGAGCTCATTCACTCTTCACTTAAACCTATACAGGTATGTGGCTGAAAGTGTAACAGTCCACAGTCATAGAAGTACCTCAATGTTGTACCTCCCCATGATGTTTTCACCACTAGGTTAAATTTATATTCTCTATAATTTATGTGGGCTGAACAGTTATTTAATGTACCTGTTAGTATTCCAAAGTGAACAAGCAAGCAGATGCCAGAAACCATTACCCAGAAACAGGTAATAGCTTAGGCTATGTTGCCCACCTCAGATGCAACTGCAATTTAAATCTCTTTTCTGAATCTGACACATTAAGTGGACATATTCTGAAGCACCATGGTAGGTGTGCTGGTTATTCAATACAAAGGTACAGAAATTTCTATTTGCTTTGAAGTCATTTACTTCAGAACTTTTAAAACTATTTTCTTTGAGATTTCAAAAAGTTGTTCACGATCTTTTTAGTTGACCAAAAATTGGATAGGAATATGAACACAACTTGTGTTTTCTGAAATACTTTACGAAAAAAAGCCCTAAAGGTATTATGCTCTACTATTTATCATAGCATTGGACTGTGTCTAGCCATCCCTGCTTAATGACTTATTTGTCCCTTTCTTTTCCCATTTGTTAGCCTGTCCTTGTTTTATCAGTCATTGTTCCTGATAACTTTCTGGCTGTTAAAGGGATGAGTCTTCCATTTCGATGAATCTTCTCTACTTTTTCAACTTTTGTGCATTCCTCTTTCAGGTAGTATTTTTTTAGATTACGTAATCAATCACTGTTTGCTGAATTTTTTCAAGGCTCCATTGACTTTTACCTAACAAAATTTGAAATAATTTTTTAAAAGGTATATTTTTGTTAAATCCTCAACTTGTTAAATCCCAGTGCAATCAGTAGGGGCAATCTGTAACAACATCTGCCACAGAAAGGGCAAACTGTTCTCTCTAGTACAGGGCAAAATGGCCTTTGTAATGCATTTTAGCAAAGTCTTTACTCCTAATGCACTAGCTTACTGAGGCGTGCAAAAGCCATTTCCACATTAATCTACACCCGAAAAGGCTTCTCTGATAAGACTTGGCCTCAGTCGGTAAATCCTTCTCAGCTCATCTTAGTATTACTGCAAGGCTAATTGCACAAGCAGCAATCACATATCTAACCAGGGGACTGACTTAATTTTAAGCTCCTGTTGGAGCTATACTGTTGCACAATTCAGTGCTGATTTTCTGTAGCTAGAATATTACATATAAACTCCTGTGCTCAGTTTTTGCTGATTTTATTTCTAATAAAAATGAAGCATTTTCCCCTTCCACATAGATACACATGCACCTTCAATTATTAATGTTAAACCCTTGTCCATCTGTCTATGTTAGCAAAGTTAAATTCTTTCTAGCAATTCCCTTCTAAATCACTTCACCACAATCACTCTGTGCATGAGAAAAGTGGCAGATTAAAATGACTTCTCCAACTGGTGTTAGACATAAATGCAAAAGCTTGGACTAAAGTTAATCCACATCTTTAGATACAGTTCACTGAAATGAGGATTTGTAATGTTTCTGCGGATGACTTTTATTTCTGATACAGAGTGCAGCAAGTTCTATGTTACAGGGAGAGACTCAAAACATGAGATGCATTTGATTCTGAAACCAGAAGTTCATAGGAAGAAAGGACTTTGTGTGTAATAAACAGAGTGCTGGGTTAAAAACCACAATAATCAAAACATAGTGACCACTGGGCCCGGGACAGTGCACTTTTTCCCCTCCACAGAGCACTGCAGTCTTCTAGTATCAGAAAATGCAACCATTTAATATGATGGCTCTCCCAAAATATTGTGATCAGTATCATAAACACAGAAAATCTTCTTCTCCCTTTTTTTTTGGAAAACATATTTTTAATTTGTCTTGTGGATATCTTTAGGTCATGCCTTTAATCTTTTCTCCACAAGCATGAAGACTTTTTATTTTTAAAAAATAGTGGAAATTTACTGATAATCATTCAAGTCCTGTGGAGGGGATTAAGGAAAAATACCAAATATATCAAGATCAAGATAAAATTGCAAAGGCTGGTAACAATGATTCCTCTTCAGCTTGCCAGCTCTGCCAGTTGGTGTGTGGGTGGGAGCCAGAGGCCCCCACCTTCCTATGCTAGAGGATGTGCCTGCAGGGACTACAATCATGGCTAGGACAAAACACAACTTCTTGCATCCCTTGAGTCCATGTGCAAATAGAAAGCTATCATCATGTCCTCAGAGCCTACAATATTCTAACCAAGGAATAAACAAAATACAAACTGTGCCTGCTGTGCGTTCAGATGACAAACCACTTGATCTGTGCCATCACAACATTTTCCACCAATCTGAAGGCCTGTCTGACTTTCTTATTGGACCTGAGCTCCCCCTTTAAATCTTGTCTAAGAATGATAGCAAGCCGTCATAAGCATTTATTATTCCTATGTACTTTCACAGTATCTGACACAAAAGGTTTAGACAAGAATACTATAAAAGAGAGTGTAGTTTGGCATATCTTGACAGTTGAGGCTGTACAAGAATTGGGTGGACTGGCCACTCCTTGAACTGAAGAAGAGAGAGTCTCAAATGCTAATATGGATGTGCAAGAAACTTGCCAGGCTAGGCTGGATCTGTAACAGTGCTGTCGGTTTGCAGGATAGAAAATATTCCTCATCACTACAATTTTATACATAATGTAGTTACCAAATGGTTGATGCTTGTGAACTATTACCCAGCTAAATGTGATTTATATCTAACGCTATTACATTGTCTAATGAATAATATGGAAGCAGGAAGGAAAGAACACACAAAGCAAGCAACTATTGCCTTCTGCAGTCATTTCAGAACAAAAATTGTTAGTCTGCCTTTTTCCTGCAGTTCTATAGTGGGTCTGTGGCTATAATTGAAATACAGCTTTGAAACAAACAGATGTACAGAACTCAGAACTGATAGTAAATTAATGTGATTAACGTAAATATAGAATAAATATTAATAGAAACAAATATCAGGGCATAAGATTTCATGTTATATAGCCTCAGGGGATGAAATATTTAACTGGTTTAGTTTCTCCGATTTAAATAATATTTCCTCATCCACTGCTCGAAGGAGTTGTGAGAATTAATTAATGTCTGCTTTGACCTATAGATTGCTATAAAATGCCAAGTTTTATGAATTGTTCTGGTTTATGGATTTTTCACAGGGCCTTGCCTTCATTGTTTTTCATTCTCATATGGACACCATATTTTGCAGTTTTTGCTTTACTATTTAAAAGTATCTTTCACAGGTTGCATGTAGCTACAACTACTAGAAAAACTCATATGGATATATCTCTTCTAAAAAAACATAGTTTTTCTTCACAAGAAGAGAGATCTGTCTTTTACTTCAGGTTAAAGCATACATGCCGTACACACATACCCATTCTGTGTTGGCCATGTTTCACAAGGTAACTTGAGTTTGTGCAGAAGAATGTGTGTTTCCACAATACCAAGTCTTGAACATTCTACCCTCCATAGAGCATGCATAGAGAAAAAGTAATTCACATACACACAGCGTTCTCGTGGATTTTTAGGTACATCAGGCTCACTGAACATGTCATGGAGAAACAACCTGCACACCTAGATCTCGTATATTAAGACTGTATCCACCAATTGCATCTGGTTTTGCTTTGACATGGGATGCAGAATCTCACAGAATGACAGACTGGTTAAGATTGGAAGGGACCTCTGAAGCTCATCTTGCCCAACCCCCCAGCTCAAGCAGGGCCACCTAAAACAGGCTGCCCAGGACCATGTCCAGATGGCTTTTGACTATCTATCTCCAACGTTGGAGACTCCACAACCTCTCTGGGCAAGCTACGCCAGTGCTTGGTCACTCTCACAGTAAAAAAGGGTTTTCTTATGGTCACGTGGAACCTCCTGTGTTTCAGTTTGTGCCTATTGCCCTTGGTCCTATCTCTGGGAACCACTGAAAAGAGTCTGGCTCTGTCCTTTATGCACCCTCTCTTCAAATATTTATATACAATAGTAAGATCCTCCCTGAGTCTTCTCTTCTCTAGGCTAAACAGTCCCAGCTCTCTCAGCCTTTCTTCAGAGGAGGGATGCTCTAGTCCCATCATAATCTTTGTGGCCCTTGGTTGGACTCTCTTCAGTATGTTCACGTCTCTCTTGAACTGATGAGCTCAGAATTGGGTACAGTATTCCAGGTGTGACCTCACCAGTGCTGAGCAGAGGGGAAGGATCACCTCACTCATATTCTTCTGGGGAAGATTTTTTAAAATAACAGCAAGAAGTAACAATAATAGGAAAGATGCAAATGTGCAGTTCAAATGTGCAGTTGTAAATTCAAAGGCTTGAGCTGTTTCCTTCTCTTTTGACTCTAGCTGATAAACTGGGAAAAGCAGCTCCCAAGCTAAACTAAGACTCGATAGAGCCCTTGTAACTGAAGACAGAATTTTAAGGCAAACAAGAAGGAAACCAGCAAGCCTCCAGTAAATATGAGCCGAGATGAAATTTTCTATTCTGTTGTTGAGAAATGCACCTTGCAAATGGAACTGAGTTTTAGTTCAGATTAAATGTATTCTAATAGGGTAGAAGAAAGACTTGCCACACAGCACACACTGTTCCAATCCATAAAAAAGCTAGGAGCCTTACTAAAATAAGAAAAGATTCATATCAAGCAACTGACTAGATAAACAAACATTGTAGACTGCTGCAGAACACTGTAACCATATTAAAATATAGATATACACTATAAAAATTGCATGATGGAACTCCATTTCCATCTCCCATCACTTTGTGTATGAAGTGTTCCCTTATAGAGCACAGCCAGTGGTAGGAAAGGAAGACCTGATCCTTTCAAATGGCACTCCTTGTAGGAGAGGAGAAGCTTTCTGTATTTCTAAAACCAGTAGTACAAATATTCTCACCTACTACCCTTTCCCCCAGGGCCTCCCTCCTTTCCCAGCCTTTTGTCTCTTTGTTCTTCTAATCTGCTCTCTTGGTCTTAAAATAGTTTAGGTTGGAAAAGACCTTTAAGATCAAGTCCAACCATTAACCTAGCACTGCCAAGTCCACCACTGAACCATGTCTCTAAGCACCTCATCCAAATGACTTTTAAATACCTGCAGGGATGGTGACTCCACCACTTCCCTGGGAAGCCTGTTCCAATGCTTGACCACTCTTTCAGTAAAGAAATTTTTCCTAATATCCAGTCTAAACCTCCCCTGGCACAACTTAAGGCCATTTCCTCTTGTCCTATGGCTTGTTACTTGGGAGAAGAGACCCACAGCCACCTCACTACAACCTCCTTCCAGGTAGTTGTAGAAAGCAATAAGGTCTCCCCTGAGCCTCCTTTTCTCCAGGCTAAACAATCCCAGTTCCCTCAGCCGCTCCTCATCAGACTTGTTCTCCAGACCCTTCACCACTTTCATTGCCCTTCTTTGGACACACTCCAGCACTTCAACGTTTTGTAGTGAGGGGCCCAAAACTGAACACAGTATTTGAGGTGTGGCCTCACCAGTGCTGAGTACAGGGGGACAATCCCTTCCTTAGTCCTGCTGGCTACGCTATTTCCGATACAAGCCAGGATGCTGTTGGCCTTCTTGGCCACCTGGGCACACTGCTGGCTCATATTCAGCCGTCTGTTGACCAATACCCCCAGGTCCTTTTCCTCTGGGCAGCTTTCCAGCCACTCTTCCCCAGGCCTGTAGTGTTGCATGGGTGACCCAGGTGCAGGACCTTGCACTTCACCTTGTTGCACCTCATACAATTGGCCTCGGCCCATCGATCCAGCCTGTCCAGGTCCCTCTGCAGAGCCTTCCTACCCTCAAGCAGATCAACACTTCCGCCCAGCTTGGTGTCGTCTGCAAACTTACTGAGGGTGCACTCGATCCCTTCGTCCAGATCATTGATAAAGATATCAAACAGAACTGGCCCCAATACTGAGCCCTGGGAAACACCACTTGTGAATGGACGCCAGCTGGATTTATCGCCATTCACCACCACTCCTTGGGCCTGGCCATCCAGCCAGCTTTTTACCCAGCGAAGAGTATGCCTGTCCAAGCCATGAGCAGCCAGTTTCTCCAGGAGAATGTTGTGGGAAATGGTGTCAAAGGCTTTACTAAAGTCTAGGTGGACAACATCCACAGCCTTTCTCTCATCCACTAAGCAGGTCACCTTGTCACAGAAGGAGATTCTGGTTAGTCAAGCAGGACCTGCCTTTCATAAACCCATGCTGACTGGGCCTGATCACCTGCTCGTCCTGTACGTGCCACGGGATGGCACTCAAGACAATCTGCTCCATAACCTTCCCTGGCATGAAGGTCAGACTGACAGGCCTCTAGTTCCCCAGATCCTCCTTCCGACCCTTCTTGTAGATGGGCATCACATTTGCTAACCTCCAGTCAGCTGGGACCTCCATGGTTAGCCAGGGCTGCTGATGAAGGGTGGAAAGGGGCTTGGTGAGCACTTCTGCCAGCTCCCTCAGTACCCTTGGGTGGATCCCATCAGGCCCCCTAGACTTGTGCGTGTCTAAGTGGTGTAGCAGGTCACTAACTGTTTCCCCTTGGATTATGGGGGCTTCATTCTGCTCCCCGTCCCTGTCTTCCAGCTCAGGGGACTGGGTACCCAGAGAACAACTGGTCTTACTATTAAAGACTGAGGGAAAGAAGGCATTAAGTACCTCAGCCTTTTCCTCATCCTTTGTCACTATGTTTCCCCCCTGCATCCGATAAAGGATGGAGATTCTCCTTAGCCCTCCTTTTGTTGCTAATGTATTTATAGAAACCTGTTTTATTGTCTTTTATGGCAGTAGCCAGATTAAGTTCTAGTTGGGCTTTGGCCCTTCTGATTTTCTCCCTGCATAACCTCATGACATCTTTGTAGTCCTCCTGAGTTGCCTGCCCCTTCTTCCAAAGGTCTTAAACTCTCCTTTTCTTCCTGAATGCCAGCCAAAGCTCTCTGTTCAGCCAGGCCAGTCTTCCCTGCCGGCTCGTCTTCTGGCACATGGGGACGACCTGCTCCTGCCCCTTTAAGATTTCCTTCTTGAAGAATGTCCAGCCTTCCTGGACTCCCTTGCCCTTAAGGACTGCCTCCTAAGGGACTCTGTCATCCAGTCTCCTAAACAGGCCAAAGTCTGCCCTCTGGAAGTGCAAGGTAGCAGTTCTGCTGACCCCCCTCCTTACATCTCCAAGAATTGAAAACTCTTATAATTTTGTGATCACTATGCCCAAGACAGCCTCCAACCATCACATCACCCACAAATCCTTCTCTGTTCACAAACAACAGGTCCAGCAGCACACCTTCCCTAGTTGGCTCCCTCACCAGCTGTGTCAGGAAGTTATCTGCCACACACTCCAGGAACCTCCTAGACTGTTTCCTCTCTGCTGTATTGTATTGCCAGCAGACATCTGGTAAGTTGAAGTCCCCCCTGAGAACAAGGGCTAGCGATTGTGAGACTTCTCCCAGCTGCTTATAGAATATTTTGTCTGCCTCTTCACCCTGGTTGGGTGGTCTATAACAGACTCCCACCATGATATCTGCCTTGTTGGCTTTCCCCCTGATTCTTACCCATAAACAGTCAACCCTATCGTCACCATCATTAAGTTCCAGACAATCAAAACACTCCCTAACATACAGGGCTACCCCACTGCCTCTCCTTCCTCGCCTATCCCTTCTCAAGAGTTTATAGCCATCCATTGCAGTACTCCAGTTGTGCGAGCCATCCCATCATGTTTCTGTGATGGCAACTATATCATAGTTTTCCTGCTGCACAATGGCTTCCAGCTCCTCCTGTTTGTTGCCCATCCTGCATGTGTTGGTGTAGATGCACTTCAGTTAGGCTACTGATCCTGCCACCTTTTTGGGGAAAGAAGCCCTAAATCCTATGTGACCATTCTCAGGTGCTTCCATGGTTTCTGACACATCAATAACCCTTGCATCTTTGCTGCTGCATGGATCTCCATGCCCTGCCTCCACTGAGACGCAGACTGAAGGACCTTGCTAGCACATCGACCTTCAAACATTGGTGTGCCACCTTCAGGCTTATCCCTAGCGAGCCTGGTTTTATCCCTTTCCCCCTTCAAATCTAGTTTAAAGCTCTTTCAATGAGTCCTGCTAACTCCTGTGCAATGATCCTTTTCCCCCTTTGAGACAGGTGTACCCCATCTGTCACCAGCAGGCCTGGTGTCATGTAGACCGACCCATGATCAGAAACCCCAAAATTCTGCTGGTGACACCAGGCTCGGAGCCAGGTATTGATCTGCTGGCTTTTCTTGTTTCTTCTCTCATCATTCCCTGCAACTGGAAGGATAGAGGAGAATACTGCTTGTGCTCCTGATCCCTTAACCAGTTGTCCCAAGGCTCTGAAGTCTCTCTTGATTGCCCTCGGACTTCTAGTTGCAGCTTCATCGCTGTCTACCTGAAAAATCAATAATGGATATTAATCTGAGGGCCATACCAGGGTAGGACGTTTTCTCTTCACATCTTTTACCTGGGCCCCAGGGAGGCAGCAGACTTCTCCAAGAAGTGGGTCCGGTCTGCATATTGGGCTTTCTGTTCCCTTCAGAAGGGAGTCTCCTATGACAATGACCTGTTTTTCTTTATGGAAGCAGTTTTGACGCAGGGAGTAAGCCAAGTTAAGCTTGGTGACACCTCCAAGCTAGATGAACCGTCATCCTCGTCATTGTTTGGTACCACTTGCAGAGCCTCATACCTATTATGCAAGGGCACCTGGGAAGGTGGGATAGTCACAGAGGAGACACGCCTGCTGCACTGGGCAAGAAGTTGCCGCCATTGCTCCCTATCCCTTAAGTCACTGTGTTCAGCCAGGTGGAGAGAGGATAGGGAACCCTCCATATCATGCATCTCTAGCAATGAGACCCTAAAAAGATATTGAAAACAGCCAATAAAGGAAGCTGGAAGGAGACAGAGGCACATGCACTGGTGGCAATTTAGACTAGGGGGACCTTGGAAGGGTGTGAGGTCTTCTTATGTTTGCACAGCCTCTTAATTAATACTTTACACAGTACATAACACAATTACATTGTTTGATGTCACTCCCTACGTATTAGTGACTTCAACCTTGCACTTCAGAGAAGTTGTATTTTTCAGTGTTTTGTTTTGTTTTTAAAATGCAATATGTCTTCAGACTAGCAGGTATCCACATGGAAACCTGGAATGTTTTCAGGAGATCTGGAAAGCCCTATGAGACAAAACTGCTACAATTTTAGCATTTTTCTTTGTGTTCAATTAAATTCCATTCTTAGGTGTTGTATTCAAAAACTTCTTTCTCCTTTGCCATGTTTATCTGATGGACAAACAGTATCTGATTATGATGTTTTGTATGTTCTCCTTTCTAGTTATAGTAACTCTTTGTGTTCCTGTGATGATTAACCCCCTGGAGTCTTCCCACTGACATCAGCAATGCTGGGGTTACTTAGCGTTACCTTGTCAATCAAACTAATTCCATTTAGGAATCTCAATATAGCTTTAAGACCTTGACTTCGGACACTCAGGCTTGAAATCTATTAAAATGCAAATAAAATAATTTTTGCTCACATTTCATTGATGCCTGGCAAGTCTCTTCTATTAACCAATGGCTGGAGGATGTTTGTTTTGAACATGTGTTTTGTTAACAGAATAGGGAAAAATCCATTTATTTTTGACAAATCTCCATAAGCCTAAGAGTTTTATTTGTTTTATTACAGTCTCCCATTTTTAAAATTTAAATTCAAAACACCCTGTAAAAAAGAACTAGATCCTGATTCCCACTCATTTCAATATAGCTAGCTACACATTCAGAAACAGGCTGAATAAGAATCCCAGCTGCAATTTAGAAGTATAAAAAGCAGTGGGGCTTGTACCTCCTTAAAGGATCTCTACTCAGATCTCCAAAAGTATATCAGCACCTACTCTGAAATACTTGTGCCCAGCAAAATATATACTCATATGAACTGTCTAATGATGTCTTTCTGGTAAATCTAATTCCAGAACAAGAGCCCTGAGGTGCCATCACTGATGGCATGAATGCTTCCAGTCCATTTCAGTGATAAATCAAACACATGAGCTTAAAGCAACTACAGTGGATTATGAGCCTTCACACAGTTACCAAATTTTAGTGTGAGACAACTCAGAAACAACGTTAGAAATCATGCCTTATACCACTCAGCTAGATTTGCAAGATCATGTCTGTCAAAGTGCTGAGTTTCTTTATATGTAGAAGTGGTGAACAGGGCTTTGGGGGAATGATCATTACTAAACACTGTTTTAGGAAAAGCTGCCTCTAGTGAATGGGGTTTGTGTAGCATAGATAACTGGCTAGTTGTCATATGCTATATAAACATTGTGAAAACAGCCGAGGTATTTTGAAATTATATTTGCGATGAACTTGAAAGCAGAAGTTCTCCACTTGTTCATGTTGGGTCATTGTTTGGTTAAAGTTTCTCATTAGGAAAAACAGGAAAAGTATAGATTTCTAATCCTTATCTACTGAATGTATTTATGGACATGCACATGTTGCTAGATGTGCCAGCCCAGTGTGTAAGAAGTCAAAAATTCTTACAACCAGGAAGAAATACTTGATTGATGCCTATGGACCCCAGTGTAACTATTTGAAAGAACTTACTACCATGAACTGCAGTCTTATCAGCTGGAAGTGTTTTTCATCCTGTTAATAAAGACTGAAACTGAGATATGTGGAGATGGCTCTTCTGTGATTACACTGCTTTTGTCACTACAAAGGAAAGTACTACTTGACAGATTAAATATATGGGCTGTCTCCAGAAGCTAATACAAAGTATATTATTATTTAATATTTCTATCTGGTATTGTTTTGAGGGTCCAACCAGGACTGCAAGGGTCTTTAAAATCATTTTTTGAAAAAGTGTGTACACGCGAGGGGAATATCTGTGCTTTAAGACTACAGCCGAAACAGATAGAATATGCAAAAAGAACCTGAAGACAGCAAGAGTTGTGCAACACCACATAGCAGATCAGTTTTAAATTTTGAAACAGCATCAAGATATTCAGAGTACTTGCAGAGTTCCAGTTCAGGAGAATTGATTCCAGTCTACTCGGCATTGCTTTAACATCAAACACATGTGATTGGCCCAGAGATACAGATACATGAGTTCTGTAACACCTATTTATTTTTCTGGAGATTATTACAGTATATATAGTATGTGCTATATGAGACATCTCAAGCAGCAGACAATATAGGCATGGGAAAAAATGTATTGGGTGCCATCCCAGAACTACACATTAGTTATATTATATCCCCAGATATATGAATTGGGTCTATTTTGTAACAAGACTATTTAGAATAGATATTAGCCTTCTCCTCAGATGTGACCATGCAGAGTAAAAGTCTTAGTTAGGATTTTGGTTGCTTTATATGTACAGGACATACAGACTAGTACTTTTCTTTGTCTTTCTTGCCTTTTCATAACTAAAGGAGTTTGTGAGTAGCCTGTGGCATACACACAGTCTAAGTCTATTTTTGTGCAGGTGGCACTGGGGATTAGAACCTCTTAGGATGTGAAGTTATGCCTATGCCATTACAAAGTAACAGTTATACCTATGTACATCTGAGAAGGCTCTGTCCCTTAATCTATGGATAAACATAATGGTGAAATAATGTGGTCAAATATCACTAGTTAACACTCCTGTCCCAACCACTGATTAGTCCTCCTGAAAGGCTCCAGATACTTCACCCTGCTAAATGTTCTCTGAACGTTCTTCACAGCTGCTGTAGTCTAAACCAGAGCACAAAAATTCAGGTGAGAGAGGAGTAAATAGAAAATAAATTTCTTCTCCTCCTGCTTGTGCACTTTGCATGAACCCAGACCTTGTTCATAACCTACTCTGACCTAGATCAGGGTGATATAAAAAAACCTGTTTCAGGAGACTGAAGTGTCAATAACAGTAATTCTTCCCTTATATATTATTTTTATTTTTACCTGATTTTTTTATTTACATAAAATTTACATTTTTTATGACTGAGTTAAAGGAAACATTATTGAATTGTGTGTTGTGTTTTAATTTTTCTAACATTAGAAAAAATCTGTGGATGTTAACAAGGAATACCAGAGCTCCATTACAAAAATGAAAATTATTATTCGAATCACCACCAAATTAATGTCACATTATCAATAAATTCCTAGCTCTCAAGAAAGTAAAATTTACTTGCACTGAACCAAATAAACACAGACACATATGTTGTGGGTGTTTATTTCTGGAAATATTTGATAGTTATTCTATTATCATTGTATTTTTGGTGTTATTCTGCATCACTGTTGCCTTCATCTCTGATTATAGAAGGTTGAGAGAGTTGCTCATGACTGAACACAGAATAACATTTAATCTATTTATTCCAAATTTGCATAAGATTTTCTACTTCTGTTATCCTGTGCAATGAATTTAAGGAAGAAGAAGAGGGTTGAAAAGCCTGTTCAAAATCAAGTGCCCTTTTAGCTTCTTTATCTCAGTAATGAATCTTTGCAAACTTCATGTGGTGAGACAGGAATAGGAGCAACCATATGTACTTTTTTTCTCTTTCTAAATGTATACCTATACACACTATATATATAACACATGCTGTAACATATATTTATTGTATGCATAGATGTATGCATGTGAGTGTGTGTGTGTGTGTGGGGAATTAACATTAATTAAGAATGAAATATTAAGTTCCTCAAACGTCAAAAGTTAAGATAGCTCCTCAGTTATTGACTAAATCACAATGTACATTTTGAGTATGATTTTCAAATGTTCTTGGTATCAGTTTAAATCTGTTCCTATGAAAGGTAATGGAGAAATTTCCAAAAGCTGTCATAAGCCCCTTCATACTTTTTACATATAAAGTAGTATGCAGTAGTAATGTACAATATTGGTTGAGAGCTAATTTTTTTTCCTTAAAAGGCTAAAAAAATTTACACCACCAGAATGGCCATAAGATTAAAACAGGCAAAAAAACCCAAGCAAAACCTGACCCCTTCCAGCCCCAAGCTCCCACAAAAATACTATAAATGTTCATGGCTAGATTAAATCTCTGACTAACTCTTAGCAACGAGTCTGACTTAAGTTATGTTGGTTGCAAACTCTAAATATTTTATTAATGATGTTATTTCTATGGAACATGTTTTTTTTTAAAACTGAAAGGAAGTAAACTGAAGTTACTTGGTTTTCAAATTTGTGAGCCATTCTCACCATCAGCCTCCATAAAATGAGCAAACCTGGCATGTACAACAGGAAAACCCAACCTTATGCAAGTCTGGCTGAATCTAGTCAGTCTAATCAACATCCTCTCAACCAAGTATCCACATTTTCAAAAGTGTTTTAGGTGCCCCAGGTTCTGGGTGCTGAATTAGAGCCACAGGCAGTGAAGGTAGGACTGCAATGGGCAGCTGTGATCCAGCATGCTCAAGGGGCAACAGGAGGGCAGACAAGTCATCACAGGCATCATTAGCAAGAGCAAGAGGCTTCTCTTAGGTGCAAATAGATCTTAATATTTTTCTGCCTTAATGACACAGGGTAAATTTTGTCATTGTTCAGCTTGCTAGCTCATGTGAAAAGAGTAGCATCAACAAGCTGAATAAAAGGATTGCAACAGTATGAAAAAACCCAAAAGGGTAAGAGCAGAATCCCACTAATGTTTTCTTTTTTATATAAAGATCCACTTGAGACCACTGAACTAATTTGAAAGTACAATATTAAGAATCTCTTAATCTATCATGCAGTTCTTCATAGTAGAAAAGAAAAGGTTGGTTCAATAATCAAATCCCAAGTCAGCTGCAGTGATTACTGTGATTCTCTTTTTGCTTTTGATAAAATAGACGCTTTTCCCTTTGGGGATTGTACAAGTCCAAATCAATGAACCAAAATTGGTTCCAACACACCAATTTTGGTTCATTGATTTCCAGGCCAACATTCCTTTTATTTACTAGACAAAATCTCACAATCTGTCAGTAATATCTGTAGCCCTTTTTGTTTGAAAGTATTTCAAATGTTTTGTCTTCTTTTCATTCTTCTTCTATCATCAGTAATTGTTTCAGGTTACTGTTATATTTTATAGAAGCCCACTTCTCACAGCTGAACACTCACATAAGGTGTATTTCAGGGGTACACTTACTGCAAGTCATAAACTATATTGAACCTGAACTTGTGTTACAAGCAAGAGCTTCTACTGCTTAGGCAAAAAATATAAAAATATTCTAAATAGGTAGCCATGGTAGGTTTTTATCTTTTGTGAACAAAATGGAGCAAAGTTATATGCACAACCAAGAAATATTAAACTTACTATTCCAAGACTACTATTGGAAAAGATAGGTACATTTTTAACTTCAGCATGTTCTAGATTTGCAGGAGCACGCTTAACTCAATATTGCTTTAACTGAAAGGCTTAATTGGAGCTAAGTCATACAGTTCAAATGTGTATTTTGCTGACCTTACACCTTATTAATGTCATGTCAAGGTAAATTAAAAATAATACTTTTCTCAGAACACAAATGGATTATTTTTTCCCATTACAATGGCACATATGAGATTTTCACAATGTTAAAGATGAAAAGTCACAATTACTTGACTCATTTGAATTCTAGTATGATTTTAGTTTTTCCTCTTTAAAAAAATTTAGTATTCCTTTGCACTATCATGGCAAATGTAATATTTATTTCAAAAAGGTTTTGTACCTTGTATATAAAAATATGTGACTGATATCAGAAATATCTTTCATTTTGTGGCCTGAATGTTCTTTTTTAAAATGTAAAAGGCTAGAAAAAACTGAGTAAGGCAACAGAAGTGATCTCAAATTCCATTCTAAATCACTATGTGTAACTGAATTTATTCCTAAATATTATCTGTTTTGAAATGTCTTTTTTTTGTTTCAATAGAACTTCAGAAGAAATGCATATTCTGGTTCAGTTATTGCTTTTAAGAGAATATGAAATCAACAAAAGGCAAGTGATCATACACTGATGAACTTGAAAATACATATTTCAAAAGATAACAGAAAGATATAGGCATCTGATATTTCTAACGTATTCATCTTTCTAAAAAGAAGTAAAAGGCTCAATTCATTGTACATTACTGTGACTGGTAAGCCAGGAATGCTACACAAAATGGAAGAATTCCTTTTCTGATTGTTATTCCCCTGTGTTTAATAAATTTTATTTCACATCCTGTCTTTAGTCCTAATCAGAGAGAGAATATTGCATATGCACCTTGCATTTTGAGAAACTTTGTGGGTTTTTGCATGCTTATTAAAATGGATGTTTTAACAAAGGTGATAAATGTGCATCTCCCATTTCTTTTTTCCATTCGTCATTCTACCAAAGCTAACAGAAGGGAATTGGGTGAATTCCATGGTTCCAGTGAACTCCAGGATGGGACTTTTAAGTAAGTGTTAATGAAGAACTACATGTCTGCTTTTACTTCTTGCACAGTGTCTGAGCCCTACATTGTAGATATGACTTCATTTTAGTGATTCTGACTGTTGATTTTGCTTACCATCCCTGGCTAAGGTGCTCTAAACTTACTTTTAAATAGTACAATAAAATGAGTTACAAAAATAAGCACAATGAAAGAAGTAAGAAAGGAAAGAGAGAGAGTACAAACAAGGTTTATGAAAGGACAGGTGAAATAGAAATAATAATACGAGAGAAGAGATGACCGTTTGGTTAATGAGTTGCTGAGAATAAATGAGCTTTTGGAAGAGATTTGAAAGAGCACATTGATGTAAGAGAATGAATTGAAAATGGGAGCTTATTCCACAAGACAGGCAAGAAAAGAAAGAGTGTGTGAAGTGAGTAAGGATGAGAGAATTAAAATTGCCTTTATGTTCTTGCTTTTGCATCTCAACAAACAACATTCAGCAATCAAAGGTTAATAACAAGCAACTTGTCATAATTGCATAGCTCTCCTCCCAAAATGGCACAGCAGCAGCAAGGCGAAACATTCATGCTTGCCAGCTATGACATGCCTTGATAATTCCAAAGTAGTACTGAGAAAGCTAGAAATAGATTAATAGAGAGCATAGCAAATGGAAGGAATGATAAACAAGCAGACCACAGACTATAACCAAAACCTGCCTGGAAAGAGTGACAAAAAAGGAAAGGTTCACTGCTGTTACATGAACTCTGACAGCATATTTAAAGGGCTGTTAATATGTGTGAGACAGCGGCTACAAACACTGAATTTCTTTAGAGAATTTGTTTACTTACTGCAAGTTCCTCAAAACTGTGTCAGCCTGGTTTCCTGACGATAGCACATTTGCCACTGTGGTCATTGTAGCAGAGCAAAGATGAGGGCAATTCTAGTGTCTCATGCATCATCAACAGAATTGCCACACACTTGTTGATTACAGAATAATTATTAATGTCAGTAATATCTGAAACACAAAGAACACAGCTTGATGCTTCTGATATAGACCTGACCTTGTTACAAATAGTATAACAAATACATCTTATATGAAAGCTACATACATCTTATATGAAAATCAATAATGGAGCATAAATGTTGTTATCAGGATTTTTTTATTTTCAGTGTTGCTATTCTCATCTTAGTTTTACACTTGAAATCTGAGGTGAAAAAATCAAGTAAACGTGGTAGCAAAGATAACTGAACTGACGAAGACCCAGTGTGTAAACAACCACCGTGCAGCACACTGCACCAAACACAAGCTGTATAAGATGCAGATCATGTAGTTTGTGCAGAGGGAGAAAAATAACCTAAGCATCACTGCGCTTCAGCTCTCTTTTCCAAGATAAATGTAGCCCAAAGATTTCTGGGTAGATGTTGGAGTGTTTAAGGAAAGATAAAATCTACATAATATTCATAAATTGTGCAAAAAAGTCATAAAACTCTTAGTTTAACATTGTGTCCTGTTAGAAAGATGTACTTCTTCTAAAAGTTGTTAAATACATGAATTTTTGTAAGTAACTTTTTTTAATATGGTAAATGGGTTTCCAAATAGCTGTATGTAGTATTTCAATTTCCCCTGGGAAGAGCATTTTTATTTTCCTTCCTGATATTAAACTCTGATTTTCTTGATGCAGTGATGAATTCTCTGGATTGTTGCCTTACAAATATTTAAAAGAGAACAGAAGAGAATAAGGAGGTCTTTATAGTAGAATTATTACTTTCTAGGCCAGACATATTATTTCCTAGGCCCCATTAAGACATCAATAGGGGCACAGTAGCCCAAGAATCAAATCCTGACAGTGCAATAAAGCAAACTGATGGTTTTTCTCCTTCTCTCTTCTTAAAGCAAGGATGTTATAAGATATCAAATATTGCAGGAATTCCCCAGACTGGTCCTGCCTGGAGAAAGGAGAGAAGTTGTGCAGCATGAGTCATTCTTAACTAAACCCTCTTCATAACATCTTCTCCCTTTTGTGCCCCACCAGAACAGGTCTATCATTTCAGATGTCTTCTCTCAGGGTCTAGCAGACACAACAGTGTCAAGAGCTCCTTGCCTGTGAAGCTGGAGGATAAGCATTAAGAATCCTCCTCCTTCTCCCTTAGGGAACCAGTCAGTCATTTGCAGAAAACTTCATACCCTGCCCACTGCTGAGGCCCAGAGTGGGATTTTTTTAAACAGAAGCAAGAATTTTCTATCCCTTAACACCAAAAATCACACAACGAAGTCCTTGCTCCACTGGTGTCATGAGTAAAACTTCCATCGGCTCAAACAGAGACGGAATTTCACTCCTTGTCCCATTGTAACAGAAAACCCAAAAAGGGCACAGTATCAACCACTGACAACTCAAGTCCACCCATAAGAAAGTATGAATAGTTTTTCATGTAACCAGCATAGACAAGCAGGTAAAAAGGCATATTGATCCTGCAGAGGTTCAATTTTAATGCAGAGTTTCATCCAGAGCAAAGAAAACTCAGACTGCATATGCTTATATATTTTTCATAAGGACCATAATATTTCATCATGAAATTTTCCTCTAGAATGTAGCAGACCATGCTAATTCATTGTAGAGAATGATAAATGCTCTTTTTTTGTGTGATTCTGTGCACCGATGTCACAGTATCAGCATGGGAATAGAAGAAAATAGCAGTATCCTGTAGACTCATTTCAAAATTCTCTAGGAAGTCTATCTTCTTTTTATTTATTTATTTACAAATAAATACAATTAGTCATAATATTCTACTGATTTAACTGTTGTTCTTTTAATTAGTTTCTAGAGTGATGTTTTCACACTACATACGGCTTACGTGACTTTTCACGAAACAGTGATGGGAAAATGGTGCCGGGTCCTGCACTTGGGTCTCAACAACCCCATGCAACGCTACAGCCTTGGGGAAGAGTGGCTGGAAAGCTGCCCAGAGGGAAAGGACCTGGGGGTATTGGTCAACAGACGGCTGAATATGAGCCAGCAGTGTGCCCAGGTGGCCAAGAAGGCCAACAGCATCCTGGCTTGTATCAGAAATATCGTAGCCAGCAGGACTAGGGAAGGGATTGTCCCCCTGTACTCAGCACTGGTGAGGCCACACCTCAAATACTGTGTTCAGTTTTGGGCCCCTCACTACAAAACGTTGAAGTGCTGGAGTGTGTCCAAAGAAGGGCAATGAAGGTGGTGAAGGGTCTGGAGAACAAGTCTGATGAGGAGTGGCTGAGGGAACTGGGATTGTTTAGCCTGGAGAAAAGGAGGCTCAGGGGAGACCTTATTGCTTTCTACAACTACCTGGAAGGAGGTTGTAGTGAGGTGGCTGTGGGTCTCTTCTCCCAAGTAACAAGCGATAGGACGAGAGGAAACGGCCTCAAGTTGTGCCAGGGGAGGTTTAGATTGGATATTAGGAAAAATTTCTTTACTGAAAGGGTGGTCAAGCATTGAAACAGGCTGCCCAGGGAAGTGGTGGAATCACCATCCCTGAAGGAATTCAAAAAACATGTAGATGTGGCACATGGTTTAGTAGGCTTCGAGGTGCTAGGTTGACGGTTGGACTCGATGATCTCAGAGGTCTTTTCTAACCTTAATGATTCGATGATCCTATGATTTTCAGATGTATACATTGTCTAGATTGTCTCTTTCTGCTCAAATGAAAGTTATATAATAGAATACAAAGTACGTACAGTTAGATAACTGGATAAGAATATCTGTTTTGGTGATATGCTTTCTGGTGTTTGGTGGGGTTTTTTTCTTTTTTTTCCCCCCCATGGTTTTTTTTTCCTAAATATATAGAGAAAGGGCTTAAAAATGTTAATTACAGAACTCAGCATATTTGTGTATCACAGTTAGGAAACAGTGCTCTGATCCATTGTCATTTCCAGCTAAACAAGAAAGGCTATCAGACCTTACATGATGTAGGACAATACAGTGTTATTCCACATCACATTGATGTGTTTTGTCCATAGATTGTGCTGAAATCAGTTTTCAGTTCAAAAACAAATCCCAAGATCTTTTGAAACAACCATAGTTGGAGTATGGGAAGAAAGTAGCATCTGAAGGTCAAAATATATTGCTCCCCAGTTGCATGATCTCTCCCTAATGCTTAAGAGAGAGCTCTTACACTTCTCAACCCACATTCTCTATAACATGCTTTTAGAAGTTATGTCAGACTCTGGATAAAGACATTACATCATTAATTTGAAAAAATGTCCTGCTCCACATGTGATATAACATCAGGACATAAAGCACTGGTATATATGTACAGCACTGGACTTACCTAGAGCAGTACAGTCAGTACAAGCAACTTCAGACACTAAAATAAGGCCTTGAAATTTAGAAAGTCATCTCTGTGGTTCCTGGTTAAAATCACTCACTTTTTAGCAAAACTTAAGGCTCAATAACAAAAGGAAAAGCCCTTCAGACCAGCTGGTGGCAGAGGTTGCGCAGGGTCCCTGCAGTCACCCTTGCATCAGGGAGACGTGGGGGTGGTGGGTGAAGCCTGATGCAGGAGACGCTAAGTGGTGCTTAGGCACACAGGATCCCTCTGCATAAAGAATGCTTCACTGTTTAAGTGAACAGGATTTAAGAGTACTTCATTTTGCAGAGGCAGCTGTAACTAGCCTTGGGCTTTGGTCCAAGATATCCATTTTGTATCAAATACATAGTGAAAGAGCAGTGTTTAAGGCATTTGTAGTCTCTTAAGGTAGTGTTTGGCCAAGAAGAAATGGAATAAATAGATTTTCCAGTCCAGCTAGTGCAGGCACCTTAGTAACCCCCTTTCCCAGTTTTCCCAGATACATATATAAAAATAAAGGACTGAGGGTGACTTGCAGTAAAATGGTTCGGACCAAGAAATGCCTCTGAGAAACAGCTCAGCTGGGCGGCAGGAGACAAAGGTGTAGCGGGAAGGGGCGGGGGGGGATCGTTTTACATGTAACTGGTTATTATTGATTATATCTCATTTAATGAATGGAAACTCTAGACAGATAATATAAAGTGTAGACAA
The DNA here is from genome assembly GCF_034638445.1 of Ciconia boyciana. Lineage (NCBI taxonomy): Eukaryota > Metazoa > Chordata > Aves > Ciconiiformes > Ciconiidae > Ciconia > Ciconia boyciana. Next base: position 112,832,202 of record NC_132936.1, on the reverse strand, counting down.
CATTCCCAGACCTGGTTAGGGACAATAAGCTCCTCACAAGCGATACTGAATAAAAATAATTATTTCTTGACATTTTCTCCCCTTCTTCAAATGTCAAGTTAATTTTTTCCAGGTTTTTACTTATTAATGTGGCAGATCTTATCCATCATGTCATGCTTACTGTTATTTTGTTAGCAATTCAAGCCAGAGATATAACTCAAAGTAATCACATTAAATGGTCAAAAGCAAGGTAGCTTTTAAATATCTTGGGTTTAAAACTATAATTTGCTCAAACTTTTAAAAAAACTTTTTATTTTATTGCAGTATTTTTTTAGGGACACAACTACTTATCCGATGAGCTTTAGATATATTACCATAAACTTTTCAAGAGTGATTTTCGTGTCAGGAATTAAATATACAAATGATCCATGAAAAAGTAAATTTCAGTAAAACATTGTCTATTTATTATTCTTGTAGATTTCAATTATTTATAATATTTGTTCATACAATATTTATGTGTGTTAATCACAATTAATCATAAAGTTTTACTTCTAACTATAGCTAATGCTTCTGCATACCTTTTTTTTATGGAGACTGAGCACTCTTCTCATGAGACTGCTGTATGATATGGCTTCATATCACAGTGCATGTCCTTTACCAAATATCCACTTGTTTGCTTTGTTGGATTGAATTTTAGAATGAAAGATAGTAACTAGATTTTCTAATCCTGACTTTCTCACTTGGATCCATTAGTGGCAATGGGAAAATCATTAAAGCTGTAGGTATCTTGCCGCTTCTATTTCCAAATCAGAAAACCAGCACTTATTAGAAGAATTATTTGCTGCGTAGGGTTAACTGAGAAATTAGCTGTAGTACATTAGAACTGTAAGAGATCTAATCTAACAGTTATTTAGTTCATCATGATAGTTGTTAGCAGCTAGTTTTAGGTGTACTTTTGGATTTTCTTCTGAAGCTGGTTTCTAACTATGCAACCTGGATGGAATAATTTTAACAGTGAAGCTGTGTTTAAAAAAGGAAGATAGATTTATAGAGTAATCTTTCAAAGCTATACTTTACTCTGCATAAAAGAGGGTACTGACCTAGACGTACTGACTGCACACGGTTTGATGCATCTTATGACGTGAGTCTGGGGCACTTTTCACATGCCAGGTCTGTACAGAAGATAACTAAGCAATGCAATCACATTTTAACATGGCAAGTAAAATGCATGGAGTGCTGCATTTTCTTGAAATACTGGCAAAATCAAAGTGAAAAGTGTTATGGAGCTGTTTGCTCACCTTTGACACTCCACCTTATAGGTATCTTTCTAGCTTCATAGCAGCCTGAGGGAAGTGCTTAAGCCTATGTATGGAAGAAATAGAAAAATGCAGTTAGCATTTAGAATTTGGAGAAAGTACAGGTGATGTTTGAGAGTCTGTTAGACCACTTATTTGAGGTATGCAGGCAAAAAGAATCCTAGACTAACAAAAAAATCGTTATGTCTGTCCTTACAGAAACTGAAGCAGAATAAAAGAAAAATTACCCTCATGTAAAAGCAACGTAATGCCACATAGTTAAATCATGGACTGCTAACATGCCATCTTACGTAAATTATATATAGGACAATGAATGTGCAAGAGGTTTATATAGACCAAAAATAGCACTCAGACACCCTAGATTTGCCTGTGTAAAATCCAGCACTTTGCAATATAAAATTAAAGATGAGAATAACTAGCTCAGACACATAAATAAAAATGTCAACAGAACAGCCAATTCCTATTCAGTCCAGCTTGCTACAGCAATTTCTTTATCTCCAGCAAGACAATGTCTTGTAAGCTACAGTTATCTTAGTCCTCAACCAGCTCTTCCATGGGTTGGGGGAAATGCTGGGAAAAGAGAGCAGGCACTGTCAGCAGAAATGCGGAAACATTGATCTGAGTACTGGTAGTATAATTCAGACAGGTCAGGAATGTCACTTTCAGAAGCTGGAAAATAGGATATTTTTTTTTAAAAAAAGAAGAAACAGTTCCTTGTCCATTTAATGATCATGTATTAGTTACATCTGTTTTTATTTACAGTGATATTTATATTTGGGCAAGAGCATTAATCATAAACATCTACAGGATGCAATGCTCTTATCTTATGACAATATCCAGAGCCTTTGGAAGAAAACTGTGCATTTAATGTGTTTGAGTAGGAGAAACTATGAGATGTTTGTATATTTTGGATTATATAGCTCTTTGTAAGAAGCATTCTCAAAATGCGTATGGGTTCCTTCGTGCAGCTGTTTCTGACAGCTAAGTGACGAAGATTAAGAATTCCAGAACTTTTCAAATGCAGTTGCTGTTCAGATTTATTTTTTAATTTCTTCAGTGAATGACTCTTGGCTAACAATAAGTTCATTATCATACAGTGATCTGTGAATAACAGCAGTTTCTAGTTTGTTTTTTTGCTAGTCAGTTAGTTAGAGAGCTGACATGCAACAGTGCAAATCAAATTATATTATTCCTGCATCCTGATTGGACACTTAATTCAGTAACTAAGATGATGTATATAGTGATTTGTTTTGGTTTTTTTTTTTGGTAGTTGATAAAATTCAAGCTTTCTCACTGAAAGTTCACCTTTTACAAGTCTCCACGTGGAGGTGGCTCAAAGTTTTGAATGTTCATGGAAAGCAAGTGTAAACAAGTAACAGGCATATGAACCTTAACTCATAATTTACTGCATGGAATAGGAGGAGTATTCATTAATACATTGTTAAATCTGCAGACACTGTACACTGGAAGAGGTACAGTAAGTCTTAGAATTTGGCCATGTTATCAAGTGTGCGGAGTGTTGGGGTTTTTTTGTCCTAGAGATTGGCGACAGGGCAGATAACGGCACTTTGATGAAAAACCCAGAGTGATGGAGAAGGGGAGGCAACGTGGAGGGCACACAGGACCTGGGCAGCAGCAGCTCTGTTAAATGTGCAGCCTGAAAATAGGACATGTCTGAACAGTTTTCACACCAGAAGGCATCAAAGTGCCATTGCAGATACAGATGAGTCCCACGAGGTGGAAGATTGGGACGAAGGGTAAAAGGACCAAGCCTGGGCCCCTGCCGGATTACACTGTCCTGCTGACAGGCAGGCACGGGCTGGAGTCCATATCACTCAAGATGGAACAAGTATGTGTACTGCTTAAGTGACTCATGATCGCATTTTTAAACTATGGTGCCAGCCTGCTTCTCAGATCTTGCAATGCTTTGCTGGGCCCCATGATTTCTGCTATAGGCAGCTGTTACATCAAAAACTAAGCCAAACAAAAATTCTGTATACACTGGGTACCAAATGTGGGACATTTCAGTACTTTATGGTAAAAGAAAGGTTATATAGCTAATGATGCTTATGCTCCCAGCTTTGTCAGGGGTCAGCTGGCATGGAGTAGTCATCTATTCCCTCTTCTGCATTGCCCAGCATCATTAATTGCTACCTCCTATTTACTGCACTTTTGCAAAACAGTAAATTTTATCTTAAATGCATTTGTGCCACTAAAACTGAAACAAAACATGCTCAGATTTACAATGTCATAGACTTTGTTTATTCTGTGCTTCTGCAATATATCTGGTTTGTGGAGTAGCTCTTCCTCAAAAGCCTAAGGCAGGCTGTTTTCCTTCCTTTTGCTACTGTGAGGGCACTTTTGTACCGAGAAGCCTTCTTCCCATAATGTCATAATTGCCGCAACCAGTTTCTTTTTATTATGCGGCATTTCCCCTCCGTGAATATATCGCTTCAGTGAATTTGCAAACCAGCTCTGTCTGGTTCAAATCCATGAACCTACACTTATGATAAGATAATGAATGCACACTCATCAAGCAGAACCATATTGAAAGTGCTGTGGGCAAATGTACAGTACAATAAATTTTGTTAAATGAAGATGATGTATTTTTAGAGGCATATCATTTCTCAGAGGGGTTTGTTCACTCATCTGGCCCCAATACACACCACAGAAGGAGGCTTTTGGTCACTGTGTGTTCAGAGAGATAAAGTAAAACAGAAAATGTAAATAAAGGAAGCATTAATGAATTTATATATATATAGGCATAGTATTTAACTAGTAACTGTTGGGAAAGGGCACAGCAACGTACAAAACTGATTCAGACTGCTTCATGTGCTATCATAAAAATTTAATCAGTAAGTCATATAATGCCAGGCTAAAATTTGGATGGTTAAAACAGCAGCACAAAACATTAGTTTTATACATGTAGTAAAGGAACATATCTGTAAGTTTTAGTGTCTTAAACCACAGAAGCCAGGAGGCTTTTTTCCCTGTTAGTAAAAAAAGGAGGAAAATAGAACTCCCCACCCCTCCTTAGACAGGTGGATGAAAAGTGCTTTGTGTACAAAAGTTGACGTATTATTACCACTAATGCTGAACAGCAGTGAGATCTCCAAGCAGCTTTATGAAATATGTAGTGCTTCATACGTAGGGTAGATTTAGATTGGATATAAGGAAGAAATTTTTTACAACGAGGATGGTGAGACACTGGAACAGGTTGCACAGAGAAGCTGTGGATGTGCCATCATTGGAAGTGTTCAAGGTCAGGTTGGACAGGGCTTCGAGCAACCTGATCTAGGGAAAGATGTCCCTGCCCACAGCAGGGAGGTTGGGCCAGGTGATCTTTAAAGGTCCCTTCCAACTCAAACCATTCGATGATTCTATGTGATTATTGCCTTAAGAAACATCATGGTTTGGCAAGGGGTAGGTGGAGGAAAGGGATTGTCTAATACAGGCTTTCAGAGACAACTTCCACTCCGGTTTGATTACTCAGGATACTCTCAGATATGCAGACTCAGGATCTGGGCATAATGACTGTAAAAAGGGATGTTAAGATCAAAAAAGACTGAATGTCCACAGTCTGTCTTTCTGAGAACTTAAAGACAGCTTAAAAAATGTGCATTCCTCAGTAGATGTGCAAGATATTTAGCATCTCTAGAATTCGGTGAAAAACAAATCCCTTGACTTTTTTCAACCTCTTGGCATAGCTTTTATCCATGGGTTCTATTCCAAAATGCCATTAAGGCTTCCATAACATATGAGTTTTACAATCCAAGATGAATGATGGACATTTCCCATACAATTTATAAAGCATAAAGTTTTTACATGATCTGCCATGCCTGGAAAAGTTTGTAGCAAAGGTTGCCACATCTCATAGAAAGACAGTGCTTTGCTTTTTCTCTAACTGAAAATTTGTCCTGAGCAGGAGTGTCAGCAAATTGCAGGCACTATGATATATTGTCTAACAGAGGAGAATTCATTTGGGAGCAAACAATAAACTGAGTTCAAAACTTCATTGTGCTGCACAAATCAGATCTGTTATATAAGGCTATCTCTCTTAATAACAAGCCTGGACCAGCTGCTAAAGCGCTCGGTTTAGACATACAGAAAGTCTACTTGTTTTTTAAAATCTTATTGTTGCTAATGAATGGGCAAGAACATTTGTTCATATTTATAATGTACAGAGAATGTTAAGTCTACATATTGAGACAGTATAGAGCAATTTTACATTTAATTTTAAATTTTATTTCATAAATCTGATCTGCTGCAGATCTCTTATTGCTATTTTTATACTTTTTCTTTATGCTTTATCTTCTGTGTCAATCTATATGTTTTCTTCCAGGTTTCTCATAGCATTTCCTGCCGTAGAGCTATCTGACTCACTTAACACTCTAGAGAAAGATGAAAGGTGCCTTCAGGCAGCTTGGGCAAATTAATAATCTTCTTGAAGGGTCACAGGGTCAGCTAATGCCAGAGTCAAAAGTGCCTGTACATACATAAAATACTGAATACTGAAAGTATTCAAAAAATGCTCTTTGGTAACACGAAGAGCATTTTTTAATTGTTCCATTCAGTAACGTTCCTATAGGTCAACCATATCCAAGAGGCCTTTGATGATCCTAGATCTGAATATATTAATATTAGCATCGGTTCTATGAGATTAAAATGGTAGCCTGTTACACAGTAGGCTCAAAGTGCGATGAAGACTTGCATTTACATTCCCTAAAATTCTATACATATCTCTTCAAGCCGATATGCTTAACTCAAATTACCTCAAAGTCTATCAGTTGCTGAAGACAACAATATTCTACAAAAACAACAACAACAATTTTCTACGAAGTTGATACAGGCCAACATGTTCCCACCTGAATTCCCATAGGTATCTTATCAGCCATTCATGCTTGTCGTCAATGTCATAATATTCCACTCATGCATATAAAACTCTTTTTTCTGCCTGATACATTTCTGGATATGAAGGCACCTTCTCCCTTGAATCGATCATAAAAAGGTCCCCCAGCCTCCCTAACGGCTTTTCACTTAAGGACAATGGGCAGCACTTAAAGACAGTAAAGTGGAGTTGCAACGTTTTACTTTTTTAAGTACCAGACAGCACAACTATGTTGCTGCAGAAAGGATACAGTAGTTGTATTACAGGTTGTTCAGGGAAGAAAATGCCTCTTTTGTGTCTGATCATCATCTCTGAGTCCTTTCCTATATAGCTTGTTGTTTAACAGCATATAACAAAATAGATAATGAATTGCAATACTGAATCCTAAGAGCTATGTTACATGTAGGAGAAGATTTAAATTTAATTCTTTTAAAAAGAGACAGTAACAGCAATGGTGAAATTCATACATCCTTCAGAGTGGGAATGACATCTGTAACTATAGGGATGGGAGTTAGGAATCTTGTTTTATTGTGTTCAGTATTCACAAACGTAAGCAGTGGAAAAGTCAGACCCTTGATCTGAAAAAAATGTGGTTACAGGTAACTTCAGAGTATCTGAAGTGATAGTGATTCACTAAGAGTGAACTTCAGCGTTTGATATTAAGTGAGTATTGAACTCTGATATTCTAAATGTGACCACAGAGGAGCAGATATTACAGATTACTTTAAAAAACCCATGACTGATCACAGCATATAGCATTAATAACACAGTGCCATTCTTCCCATACCATTTTCTCCCACTATAATGAATAACCAAAGCCAGCTTATGTACAGAGAGCATAAATAACAGGCAGCTTCATCATTAAGACTCTCTAGCTCTACTTTTTCTAATGCTTTCTGCTATCAGGAAAAAGAGCTACATAGCTTTAAGTCAAAATGATTAACATCTTTTCCAAATACTCCTAAGGAGAAAAGCTCTGGATAATTGTTTCTATATTGAAGCAAACCCAGTATAAATTCATCTTTTTTAATAATACAAAATCATAAGTAATCTTGAATTACCTATAACCCAGGACAGTGACCTCAAATACTTAAAATTATTACTGAGGTTGGGATAAATATCAAACAGCCATTGTTCTCCCAGCAAAGAACATAGAACAGAAAAGACAATATGAACCTTTTTAGATCAGCAAATTATTTCCACACCACTGTGTCAAAAGCTTTCTCTGCATACAGAGACTTGATGCATATCAAGTCAGTTGTCAAGTCAATTGTTCTTAACTTACATTAATCAAGAGCAGAGAATGTAATGAGCTACGAAGAATATTTTAGGGCCTTAGCTAACAGTCAGGCTAGAATCATTCCGGTTTCTGTGGATGATGTTTCAATTTAAAATATGAAGAAAACATGAAAGGCAACAAAAGCAGGGCTAGAGGACCGTGTGGAAAGGAGGTTTCAGTTCTGAGAACAGCTGTGCTCTGTACCAAGTGTTTGTGGAATCTCAGAGAACAGCAGAACTAAATATCTATTAGCCTAGCCAGCCATTCTGTGGTTGCTTGAGACAATTTGCTATAATAGCCAACACAGCTTTTAGGAACAGTTGTTTAGCAAGGCAGGTAATGACATTAATAGCAATGAGAGAAAATGCTGATCATTACAGCTCTTGCTATATTCTGCCCATGTAATTCCTTGTGAGGACATTTAATGATCAGCAAACATGAAGTGCCTGTGAAAACTGTAATTCCCCATTCATTCAAATACTGATTGAGCTAACTTCAATTCAGCCTCAGCAGAGAAAATTCCTACTTTCTTATGGCCCACTCCTACCTTCGTTGCATGCTGCCATTGACTTTGATGAAAACAAAACTGAGTCCAGTGATTTGCAGCCTTTTACTACTGAGTTGCAGCCTTGATTCTATCTTTATTTCTATTCATAACACTAGGCATTTTCTTTTCCTTCTTTTGATGAAAAATTAGTTAATGAATTGATTAATGAGACTTGTGTTCCAGTTTCTCTATGTGTGAGTTTGCATACCTGTTGCTAATTACAGTGTGATTAGTTAACTCAGAAACTGCATTCAGCTCCTCAAAGCAGGAAGGTTATTAAAGGCCAGTTATCCTTAGCCTTCTAAAAGGAAAGCTCACCTGATATGCTTTCTCAAGTAAGTCTTAACACATGCAGACTAGAAACAGCCAAAACATGTTGCATCTTTATGTTATCTTTTGAATTAGGCATAAGGTGTTTCATGAGATTTGTAGGTCTTGTTTAATTCCATTTTATCCCTGGTCATTTGTATATTCAGTATGTTTGGGTGGAGGAAGTGATGCTCTTGACCTATTCACATGCTTTTATAAAGTCAGAAATAAACTCAGTTTGTTCACAGTGATGATGCTCAGCTGTTTATTATTTTAACTTTCCTGCCATGGATTTCCACAACATGAGAACTGCAGAAAGTTCCTACTAGCATAGTATATGTTTATCTGGAAACAACATACAGGATACCACTTGCCATAATCAGTGCTTCAGCATTGATTTCAGCAAGACACTCTATTTGATTAAAGTTATTTATGCTTAAATTATTCTCCTTCAAAATTGTGTTGATGAAAAAGCTTAGTGTATGCATTTTAGGTGGCAAAAGAGACAAAATAGCACTACTGTACTAATAAAAAATTTTTCAATATATTCACTTAAATCATTAGCCAGCAAGAGAAAGTAATAATCTGAATGACACAAAAGCCTAGAAGTAATAACTTTTGTAATACTAAACATGCCTTATTATATTAACAGTAATAATGCAATTAGACTTCTAATCAATGTTTTTGAAGAAGCATTTATCAAAAAAACCTTTAATATACATTTAATGCTGCATGTGCATATCGGCGCCCTCTGCTGGATAGAGTAAGATCCAAACTGGTATTTATGACCAGGTCTTCACACAACAGCGAGCTTCTAAGAAGTTATAAACTAATGTTATTCAGTACAGAATGTGAAGGAAATTCATACTTGGGTGGCATAATGGAAAAAAATGGTTGGGGATCTGAAGTTCCTAGATTTTGTCCCCAAGGCTTGCTGCAAGTGGTTTAGATAAGCAGCTGTGATCTTTCTATCTTTCGTCAAAGGAGTCTGCAAGCATATATGAATTTGTCTCTTTCTTTATCCATGAGCAAGTGTACACCACTACCCAAAGGATTTCACTGTGCAGAATTTCAGTGTGAAATTTTATTTTCCTTAGCTATAGCCTTCTATTTTAACATTATATTTTACACTAAGCCCCTAAAAGTGGCCTTCAGAAATATTTATTAGCTATTTAAGAGAACCTGCTTTATTGCTGCTAAACTAAATTTTACAGAAAATACATAAATGCTGCCCCTAGTTTACCTGCTCTGAGGATAAACAGCATACTCTAACTTCAGGGCTCTTAAGCTAACCAGTTCTAAATTCATTAAAAACTACATCCCAGTCTCAACTTTATTCCAGATGAGATGCTGCCTTCAGGGTAGTTCATAGAGGCCATGTGTGAAAAAGGTTTCACTGTACCACTCCCAATAGGTTGGACTGGAGAAACCAAACAGGTCAAAGGCAATACCAAGGAGCAAATGCATTAAGCAGCCACATGCTTGAGGTAAGGTGCTGATTTGGTATTACTATACAGATCCTTTTTCCTTTGAATAGTAAGTTATTCTTTTTCTTTCTTAAAGGAAATATGCTCCATTCTGGATGCCCTGTCCACTTTGATAGTAGTACTCAGCTTTTTCTACTTTGCATGTATACAAATAACCATTTATCAGCTGCTTATCAGTAATTAGCCATAGCACAAGGCAGCATCTTCCTCAGAGCCCAAAAATTAATAAAAAGCTGGGAGCTGCTGCCTTGTCAGAGCTTTGCTGCATCCATAGGGGCAGCAGCTCATAGTTTCAGATGGGTCCTACACTCCACTCAGCCTTGCTCCATTTCACTCAGTGACGCACACCTATGCCCAAAAAAAAGCATTTGACATCAGGACCAGGAGGACCATACCATCAGCATTAGTCTTAGGCGCAGAGATGTACTGTGCCAATGCAGTGTTCCTGGTTTCTGTCAGGCTTACGTCTGGTTTAATATTTACTTTGCAAAACACAATATCTGTCCACACTCAAGCAGATAACAATTATAATTTTGAGATAAAGTAAGCAAGTATAGCCTCCACCCCTCTCAGGAGGAAAATGCCATGAAATGAAGGACTAACAGGGACAAGATTTCCTTGGACCCCAGCCAGGTCTGGCTCACTTCTTCCTTACAAACATTGCTTCATTCCTCTTCCTCATGCTAAGCTACACATGGATAATAACCTGGATGGATAAGGGTGAATTTCTGCACATAAATATGGGATAAGTGCTGTGTTTTCTCACTGGGGTATGCTTGGTCAGTCAGGATGCTGTACTGAGGCCATCCAAGAGGCTGCTCTCTGTATTTCTCTATATAAACTGATCCTCTCCTTTCACCCTAGGTATTTATTCAAGCAATGCCTTTTTTCAATTCAGTAAGGACAAGTTAAAAACTGAAGGATGAATTGAGTTGATCATGTACTTTTAAAGTGTCTATAATCAGATGCTAGCTAATAAAATTGAGCTTTCTGACTCAGTAATTAATTATAATTACAAAAGTTACATTGTAAAAACCAGCTTTTAAGGTTTTTTTTAATATTTATTATTCTCACCTTTCTTTTAGCCATAGTAGTTAGTTAGAAACATTATAGTTAATTTTGGGGGATAGCGACATGCATCTCTGTTGCCCAAACAATCAATGAAACTTCTGCCTTTTTATGTGGACAAAACTGCATTTTTGTTTCTTGGGATAAGTAAGGCTAGTCAGTCTGGAAATGTTTGTCAGCCAGACATGCCTCAACTGGTGATGATCAGCCATGAAAGAATTTGCAATTGAGCCTAATTAGTCTTTGAAGTTTAATATTATTAAGCATCAGATTTTGCCAATCATCTGCAACCAAGCTGCCCATTGAAATCAGTAGCACTATCATAACAAAAAAATATTTTATCTGACTGTGCTGGTTTTGGCTGGGACAGAGTTAATTTTCTTCATAGCAGCTAGTATGGGGCTATGTTTTGGATTTGTGCTGAAAATGGTGTTGATTGATAATACAGGGATGTTTTCATTACTGCTGAGCAGTGCTTACACAGAGTCAAGGCCTTTTCTGCCTCTCACCCCACCCCACCAGCGAGTGGGCTGGGGGTGCACAAGAAGCTGGGAGGGGACACAGCTGGGACAGCTGACCCCAACTGACCAAAGGATATTCCATACCATATGACGTCATGCTTAGCATATAAAGCTGGGGGAAGAAGGAAGGGGGGGACATTCAGAGTGATGGCGTTTGTCTTCCCAAGTGACCATTACACGTGATGGAGCCCTGCTTTCCTGGAGATGGCTGAACACCTGCCTGCCCATGGGAAGGAGTGAATTAATTCCTTGTTTTGCTTTGCTTGTGTGCATGGCTTTTGCTGTACCTATTAAACTGTCTTTATCTCAACCCATGAGTTTTCTCACTTTTACTCTTCTGATTCTCTCCCCCATGCCACTGTGGGGGAGTGAGCAAGCGGCTGTGTGGGGCTTAGTTGCCAGCTGGGGTTAAACCACAACACTGACCCAAAAGGACTTGAGGATGCTTTTAATTTTCTCACAAAATAAAAAAGACAACACTGTAGCAGTTTACATTCTGGAGATCATCTTCATGGTTTCCTGTATCACAGTGACACACATGCTATAAATGACTGGACAGAGCTATCTGTCTGATTATCAGCTGTTCAAAAATAAACAGCACTGGAAGAGACAGAAAATTATCAGAAATTGATAATAAATATGCAGGTGTTCTTTACCTGACCTCTGGCATGTCATCAAAAGTAGGGATGTCTATGCTCTGCTGTCAGGGGACAGAACAAAACTTTAGGAGATATCCTTTGTCTGGAAGGAGCGTGCCAGTGTAAACGTGTGGGTACTAGACTGAAATGATGGCATATGTAACCAATTACCTTTATATGGCATTATATTTCCATGTTTGTCATTACTTGTATACTTATTACTTAATTATTACATAGGTTAGTAATCTGAGTACAATTCAGGTACAAATACAGCAACAAAATAAAGGTGCTATAAACTGTATGAAGGACCCCACTGAACAGTAAGTAATCATCTCTAAAATAAAATACCAATTGATAATATAAAGAAAATTTGCAGTATCTCATAAAATTATAACCTATTTTCTACATTTTGTGGAAAGTTAATGAAAATTAAAGTTTTACACTGAGTTTTACACTGATTTACAGTTAATCTGTAAGTATTGCTTGTATTAATCGGTATGTTAATAAAGTCTGATTTATAAAATATTTGAAATATGAAATGTGTCAGCAACTTAATATTTCAATTAATTCATTAATGCAAATGTTATTAGAAATATAGTGTTATTAGAAACCGGACACTAAAACTAGTTTCTGCAACTTTACCTAACTAAAATAAATTATTATGGTATATTTCTTTGAACATCATGTACATACCAATAAAAAGCATCCAAAATAAGCAATAAGAGATATATTCTGAAAATGAACATAGTAGCTTCATTCTTTAGTATTGCAAGCATATTGTTTTTATTAGTTAGCTATTACATGCAAATGAAGAGTTTGCATGAATATGCAGAAGCAGCATAATATTCATGAATAGACCTCAAACAGTAGTTTTAACAGTAGTGTTTAGAGTTTTATTCCTAAATTAGTTGTAAACATTTTGGAAATCTTTAGTTTATCAATAAATATATTTTTAAACTTCAGGTGTTTCATGAGCTTCAGCCCTATGGGGTTATTCCTTTTTAGAAATGCATTGCTTTTACTCACTAATAGTTATTTGATAATTGTCTGCCATTTATTCTTTAATTTCCCAGATAAAGATGTTCAGTAACCCCCTTCAGAAGCAGACCTGGCAGTATGACATACAGATACAAAATTTCTTAAATAACCAACTCAGTCCAGCACAAGATTGTTTGTACACTTTATTTGAGACTCACACTGAAAAATAGAAGCTGAACATCAGCATGAACTGACTTCCTAATGTCATTATGCTGAGAAATGAATTGAATCACAAATGAACAATTCATAAACACAACTCGGTTCAACATTTGTTCACAGTGAAAATGATCTCTGAGCAAATGGCCTGAATAAAGCCTGCAGATCTCCTAAATTCCTCCCAAATCCTCAGCATTGGTGATGTAGTGATTACAGAGCACAGCTAGGATCAGTATGCTATATTTCCAAGTCCAAATCCTTCATCTTGTCCATTGGGCTATAATACCTCCTGAATTCCAAGACTGCAGTTGCTTTTTCATATGAGACCTTCATCAATACTGACTAGAAGTGATGATAATCTGAGAGGTGATTGGCAGATCTTGTGACATCATTGTCATAGAATCATAGAATCAGTAAGGTTGGAAAAGACCTCTAGGATCATCTAGTCCAACCGTCAACCGAACACCTCGAAGCCTACTAAACCATGTCCCAAAGTGCCACATCTACACATTTTTTGAACTCCTCCAGGGATGGTGACTCCACCACTTCCCTGGGAAGCCTGTTCCAATGCTTGACCACTCTTTCAGTAAATAATTTTTTCCTAATATCCAATCTAAACCTCCCCTGGCGCAACTTGAGGCCATTTCCTCTCATCCTATCACTTGTTACCTGGGAGGAGAGACCAACCCCCACCTCTCTACAACCTCCTTCCAGGTAGTTGTAGAAAGCAATAAGGTCTCCCCTGAGCCTCCTTTTCTCCAGGCTGAACAACCTCAGTTCCCTCAGCCACTCCTCATCAGACTTGTTCTCCACACCCTTCACCAGCTTCGTTGTCCGTCTCTGGACACGCTCCAGCACCTCAATGTCTCTCTTGTAGTGAGGGGCCCAAAACTGAACACAGTATTCGAGGTGCGGCCTCACCAGTGCTGAGTACAGGGGGACAATCCCTTCCCTAGTCCTGCTGGCCACACTATTTCTGATACAAGCCAGGATGCTGTTGGCTTTCTTGGCCACCTGGGCACACTGCCGGCTCATGTTCAGCTGGCTGTCAACCAGCACTCTCAGGTGTTGTCACCTCATTCCATAATGTTCATAATGTGTCCCTGTCACAAAATGGCACCATGAACCTTGGCCCTAGCTCTGTTGTGGTGAGTGTGCCCAATGAAAGACTGGTGGCTCCTGCAAAAATGCACTGCCCACAGCTTCCCTGTGCACAGCTTCTGGGGCTGTCTGTCTGCTACACTTCACAAGCACTACATTGACATAAAATTAATTTTTTTATATTAAAATACATTAATCTAGTTCATATAACAGTATTACTGCAATTTTCTATAGCCATAAATAAAACATTTTAATTATACAATTTTATACACCATGAATACAGAAATAACTGAAAGTCAAGGAATACACTTTATATCATCTGAAAGACAATTCATTAGTATTGTTTTAGAATGGTTGCTATAAATTGCCTTCTAGATATCCTGCTTTCAGACTTCTACTTTCTTTCAGTGCATATGGAGTAAAGGATAAGATCTGAACTATACACTTGGTACATTTAAAGTGGGTGGAATCTGCACCTGCTATGCAAAAGTTTGCATTGTTTTAATGAATCAATATGCATACAGTGTAAATTAATGGTATCTCACTTAACCATAATAGATGTGTTTGTAGCATGTGTTTTTAAGAAACATTCCTAGACATTTTCCAGAGGAAGAATATTAGTTGTACACTGCAATTGTATCTAAAAGTATCACTCAGAATTTAAAGCTAATATTGCTAGGCACTGTACAATCACATAAGATGGACAAAACATAAGAATTAGTTGAGTTTTGTCCAGTGTGAATGTACAATGAGGTCCAAACTAGAAAAAGAGATCATTGCTGTATTCCTGAATAGGGTTTCCAGCCACTCTGAAAATATTTACTTTTTTTTTTTTAAGATAAATTACGAAGGGTGCAACAACGTCTCAGTGAAGTCCTTTGGACTTACGAGATGCTGTACTGCTCGTGTACTACAGGCCCATTAACAAACAGGCAAGTAAAGCAGCAGCTTCCAAAGAAAGATGTTCTAATGCTACATGCTATATGGCATAGACGATGCAGGCAAAAATGCAACAACTGCTCAGCCTCATCTGTCAGGATCATCCTCACAGTTGGAAAGATTCCTAGACTATGGCCCACTTAGAGGAAGGGCGAATGATGGAACATAAAACAAGGGTTGCCACTCTTTGCATTAACCAAACATAGCCTTGCCGGAAAGTCATTCTGTGGAAACCAGTCATTTCAGTACGACAATTCCTAGAGCACCACTGTCACAAGTATTTCTCTTTCTGGTAAACAATATTCAGCAGTAAAACTAAATAAAGATCTGCAAGCAGAAGTTAGGGTCTACTATGTACATATACGAAATGGAAAAGTGGTTTGTTTTGTGCCCCGTTCAGATGTCTCAAGCTGAGAGGTTTTTGTTTTAATTCTTATTTTTAAATCTGTAAAATGGTTCAGCATTCAGCCTAATACTGGGATTTTATTGGAACTTTATACATTTGGCTCACACAGTCTGGAGGCACTGTCAAGAGCCTATTTTTTTTTTCCGTCACAGCTCTGAAGCTTTTACAGCTGCTTCCTCTACTATGCACTTTATGTTTTGTATACACTTCAATTTGACAAAGTAACTGGAAAGCAAATCATAAACAAATATATAAAATTGGCAAAATTTGTCAATAAATGTAAGAGTTTGGTCTGGAGCAAAAATAGATCTAAATTTTTCTTTATGTATTCAGCAAACTGCAGTGATCTTAAAAGCCATGAGCATTGGCAAAAACAAAGAAAGGCTGTCAGACATGCAGACTTCAACCTTGACAGCATATCAGGATCCAGACTTGCAGTCCAGATACAAGCACATAAAGAGACTCTCAAGAGTACAAAAGCCAGCAGTTCTTAATATTAATGAGGATTTTTTGCTGTAGGATTAAGCGTTCTTCCTTTTTATTATAGAATTTATAATACAAACACAAAAAGTCACCTAATATAGTATTGAAAAATAAAGGGACAAAATACATTGTATCTTCAAAATGCTAACACTCATTATTTATGTAAAATCCATGTGTCTAGTTCAAGCTGCTCATCCTATCTCCTTTCCCTTTACCAACACAGACAGACAGACACGTACTGAATGACTGTTTCATCAAACCAGTCTCGGATATTTGTCCATGGGATGGAGTGAACTGCACTCTGAAGGCATTTATCTCCATAGATTACTGGGAGACCCAAAACAGGTAGGTTAAACCAGTTGCCTGACGTTTAGATTACATTATTTTCACTAAAGACAAGATGAGTATCAAACTTTGCTTTCACAGTCCTTTTCCAATTACAGCTATAGACTCCTTTTTTTTCCTCAGCTGATTACCTTACTTCTGTGAAGAGAAATATACTTGGTTTATGCACAAGTAGTATTTTCTGCAAGTTGCCACAAGAGGTGGTTTGACACTGTAGTCTGATTATATACTTTGATTGACCTTCATATTTAATTTAAACAAATGGAAAATAATGACGTTTTGTCATTCTAGATTGACTGATCTTTCGGTCTTCTAAGAGGAATACTTCCAAAGGGTAGCAACAGGAAATCAAATTTCCATCACAAAACTTTCCATACATCAAGTCTTCCATTGACTGCATACAAATTCTACATCTAGACACATGGATAACTCCAGTAAAGATAATTATGATGTCCTGATCTACTCACACTTTGCTATTATATTAGACAATAATATTATAAAAAATTTACAGCCAGCTACCATCTGCTTTGACGACACTGACTTGTCTAGAAGCAATCTATAAGCAAAGCTTTCTACCACCTTTAGTTGGCTGAATGTCTCCTCTGATAGTTGAACCTCCAATTTACAAACAACAGCCCAATTCATCTTGTCAGCAAGAGAATTCACAGCAGAGCATGTTGGTCTCCATAACTTTTAGGACATAAAAATTGTCTCCCGCACTCAAAATGGGCTGGTGGTTTCCCACAAAATAATGAGTTAAAGTCAACATTGCAGTTTTTCCACTGACTGTCCTTAAGACTTCCTGAACCCCTGTGGTTCTGGTATGGACGGTAATGCTGCTGAAGTGCCACAGTGGTGTGCCTGCTGTAAAGGTAGAGGTCATTTGTTCAGGAAACTGAACTTTCTCAGGTTCACAGTGCTGTGGTGTTGCTAGCACAGCTAGAAAGAAATACAGTTGATCTGAGCAGATAGGTACTAAATTACTTGGAAGCACTTGCCATAGCTGATAGGAATGTACATTTTCTTTGCAGTTTTTAACTTAAAACTTATGATTAATGTAAAATAGCCTAGTGCTCAGCTTTTGCTGCAGTATGTGCAATGCTCAGCTTATTAAAATGAATGACCCCATGAAAAAGCATTAGCATTTGGCAATTTTGGGGATGTAATGAAGCATAATTAAAATGATTAAGAAATAAATTGAAAGAAAATAGTTAAATGGTCTATGTGTGAAATCCAGCAGTGCCACAGGAAGCCTGCAGAAGGTCTCAGCTATCATGTTATTCCAACCATTTCTGCAGCCCCCCCAAAGCTGGGGAACAGTGACTGACATTCTGCTAAACAATATCAGATTTTCAGCTGCTGCCCACCAGAAGCCTGGGGGTGAGCTGTAAAGGTACCTCTTACATTGGTGTAAGTAACGTTAGTGCTATGGGGCAAACACTGCCTAAAGAAAATTAGCGTGCCTGGGTTTCATCAAGATTTTTATTGGAGTCAACAACATAAATCTATATTTATGTAATTTGAGCAGTTCAGTGTTATAGCTAGTGTCTCCCCTCTCAGGATTATTTCCTAATACATTGATGCGTTAGGTCAATGTGTCGATTTATCAAATCATCATCTACTTTACTCAAGATAAGGACTTGCTCTCCCTTTCATGTTTTCTATGAAAGCTCTGCAGATAAGCAGTGCAGGAACTGTACAGGCAGCATATAAATAACAACTGCAGTAAATACTCACTTGGTGTAAATCTGTGAAGGTCCATAAAATGTGAATACAGACAGAAAAATGGCCATTATTGTTTGGC
Organism: Ciconia boyciana; assembly: GCF_034638445.1. NCBI lineage: Eukaryota > Metazoa > Chordata > Aves > Ciconiiformes > Ciconiidae > Ciconia > Ciconia boyciana. Next base: position 112,813,898 of record NC_132936.1, on the reverse strand, counting down.
AATTGCAAAATGCAAGAAGAAATTTTTAAAAGCAGACCAGTTACCAGTTTGGGAACAAATACTTCATGAGGTATTCCCAGCTTATCCTAAATTACCTGCATCATGAATAGGAGAAGAATGAAGTATATCTAAACTGTTTGCTCTGGCTTATTTCTAGTCTGTGCATAAGAACATATATGGCAGGAATGAATGAAGCAAAGATTTAAACTCAGCACATATGTCGTTAGAGGTGAAAGGAGGATAGGAAATGTGTGTGTGGACCTATTTGGTTCAGAAAGGCTTAGATAAGAGTGCAGTTATTTCGACCATCTCACCAAAACACAGAAGCAATACTGCTGTGCACCTATACTCACAGGTTGTCAAGTCATTCTTTACATTTAAAATTGTTCCTGGTAAAACCTCTAATGACTCTCTAAATGATGTTTGGTGAAGAAAAATACTGTCATTCAAGCAGAACTATAGACATCTGTGTTCATTTATAATAAACGACCTCATTTAATTTTATATATAGATATATTAGGAAAATTCCATGTAGCTGGAAAATAAAGAGAAATAATAGCCTGACACCACAGTCAAACCTTTCTGCAATATCAACAGTTGAGAATACAAAGGTCATTCTCTTCTGGTATTGAGGCAGGTTTCTTATTGATTGTTTCTATGCCAGAAAAAAAAGAGAAATCAGATTAAAATTAAAAGAGTTTCTTAGTCTCAAACAGAAATGAAAAATAGCTCTTAGGGGGAACAAAAGAAAGGCAATCAAAATTACTGTATTGTGCCAAATGCAGGCAGTTTCAGTTTGTTTTGAAAGATCCATCCACATAATCATAAAAGAAGACTTTATAGCAGAGGTACAATAATAATGTTTTGTCTAAAAATAGGTCATTAATATGAATATTAGATGAGATTAACATTGCCTCATAATTGTTTTGTTCTGCTTTGGATTATTTTGTGCAAATGTCTGTTTCAAAAAAAAAAAATCAGACAACAAAGAACTATCCTGAATGTCAGGATAGAAAGAAAATCACCAGAAGGAAGCCGAAACTCTCTCTCCCTGTATTTAGATAACACATGGGCTGTCTACCTGGAGTGTTCCTCTGCTCTTCAATTGACAAAGTGAATTGAAAGGAAATCTATGTCAACAATAAAGGAATAATTATTTGCAGGGTATTTATACTCCTGGTAAAGAGCCATCTTTCAAGAGGAGTATTCTTCTGGAAATAGGAGTAATATTGCACTATAAACTATGCCATATGACTGTTTTTTCCCCAGGCACAATCTCCATTTTCATCCTAATGGCGTGAAAAGAGCCTTCCTTTGTTCTTAACAGTCATACCATTTAACTTGTATTCATACCTGTGCTTAAGGTCTAAACGATACAATTATCATCTGCATTTGGCAACACTTAAAATGACCTGCCTCTTTCAGGTGAGGTAAACCATACCCTAGTTTAAGATACATTTTCCAAGCAAACATTACTTTAATAATTAGTACCACTTACAGGATAGGAGAATTTTACTTAAGTCTGATTTAATGATTAACAAGGCACAGCCAGTATATATGAGTTCACCTCTATTCGGAGGATCCCCACAAAGCCTGTAAAGCGCTACCTGTAATTCTGAAAATAGCATATAAGTGAGAATTAAGTGCTGCACTGATTTAGGGCTGGCTGTCTGCCTGGAGATAAACAACAAACACACCTGCACTGAAATTTGTATTTTCAGACATGTACCAAAATCTAGCCCAAAATGGATACAATCATATTTCCTTTTTATTAGCTGGACCTCTAAAGAGTAATACCCAAGCTCTCTGTAAAATATTGTCAATGGGAAGTTCACTTAAATCCTTTTTTGTCACAGGCTAAGATCTTTCAGGTATAAGTAGCTTTCAAAAATTAGTTCATTAAAAACATAACATCCTCAGGATTACAAATCATAACTGTAATGGATGTCCTGAATTTTAAATTTTCTGAAATTGCAAATAGGCAGCTAGTGGATTTTTCAGAAGTATTAATTACCTCACCCAATTCTACGTGAATTAAGTAGCCAGTGCCTTTCAGTATCACCTATTTTTCAGTGTCACAGGTTAAATTTCTATATATTTACTCCATCAAAATTCTTGAAATTATTTCCGAAATCTACACAAATGTCTTGATTGCACAAGTTTACATTAATTTCATTATTTCAAAATGATATATACATCAGCAGATAACATTTCTATATTGCAGAAGAATATTTAGTTAGAAAAACTGTCTGCTTCTTCATTTCCAAAAATCTCCTAAATATCTAGGTTTTTAGATGTTTTAATTGTATGCACACGCGTTATATGTGTGTATCCATGTTTCTATTAGCTGGATTTTAGCAAAATGCCAACATATCAACATAGAAATTGAATTCTACCACTTATTCCCAGTTTTTAAAGTTTTGTTTGGGGTTTTTTTGACAGAGAACATTTAAGTAGTTGAAAGTAATTCATAAGTTGTTGGTAATCAAGGATACATGTGATTATATTTCCCACAAATGTCAAAAGAGTTACGCTTATATACTGATGTGTGTTGAAGTATGGCATTGCACATTGTCTTTTCTTTACTCGTTAACCATGGATTATTCATACTGCACAACTTGTGCCATGGTTTACTGTGTTCGCAGTGAGGCACCATGAATTAGCTGAATAAAGAGCACATAAACATAGGTACTACAACTCCTCATTAATGCGCATTATTCACAAGCACTTCTAGTGAAAATGGTATGCTCAGTAATCATGTTTTCAAAGGGACTATCTCAACAAATGTTCAGCTGCCACACTATGTAACCCTTCACAGAACCAGCATCTGAAAGGAGTACAAAATAGTTTTGTAATCAAAGTATTAATACTGTAGCACTTGGATGTCAACTGCAAAGCCCCTTCCTGCTAGGTGATGGCAGGAGGGAGATTGCAATCCCTGCCACAAAGACTTGCAACCAAAAATTTATCACAGGGAATTGGGGAGGGAGGAATAAAAATAAGATGGAAGGGGCACCATTCCCGGACGGCCAAAGTCATTACTTATAGATTGCCTCCTTCTAACTTGTTAACAAACTGCGAGTGTGTTCAAATATTAGAAGAGGAGGGATTGGAGAACTGGCTTACCTATTGTAGAAAATATGTCTATTTTCTTTGTGAAAGCCCTTCAGCAGTTTTTTTGGAGGATGTGGACAGAAAAACTGTTGACAATGGGTGACTCAATGCAGAAATGCAAGGGAGGCTTCTGCCATGTCATATCTCCACAGCAATAACCATAAGCAAGATGCTTAGAAGTGCTCTGTGAGCTGTACAGGCCCCTGCTCATATAGCTGTGTTTCTTAGCTTTAAATAACAATGTAATAATCAATAATATCTAATTCGATGTCATAATAAATTGAGCTGAGCAGAAAATTCCATTTTATGAAGGATCTAGAAATTTCTGAACTTGGTTTAGTTACAATTTGATTTTTTTCCGAATTCTCTGAAACAAAAGGGTTATGGGCTTACAAACTCTTGGCTTCTGTCCTTTGAAGAAATTGCCAGAAGGAGAGCAGAGCAGAAGCCACACAGGTCCCACCAGAGTCTTGCATGAGTCCCATCATAAATTTGCCATAATCCAAGCACCAGAATGAAACCTGCCATTTCTCTAAATGGCAAATTCTACTGAAAATATTTTTTCTGACTACATTTTACAATATTATGCACATAATTTTTGAGGGCTGAGATGTTGCTTATTATACTTCAGTCTGATAATGTTTGTTGGTATTATAAACACCTGATAAACCATCTTCTGTGACACTTGTGGACATCACTACTGTAATTAAGTATTTATATCTGCCAAAGATGGGTAACAAGCTGGAACGGTAGCCAAACAAATTAGCGTTCTAGTGTGTTTATCCTGCTGCATTAAATGACTGCAGGTTTTTTTACCTGACAGCACCAGCTGGGTTGGGAATCATAACCATTGTTTATATTGCAACTTAGAATTTCTAAGCTTCAATGTGCCTGATGAAATGATCCCTCTTTCAGGAGCAGCAGAGAGGCTGCCTTCCCTTAGTGAGTTGACACAAACTCCTACGCTCTTGCAGACCCCAGCTAATGCTGCCTTGGCATTTTGTATCAAAGCTGTCTGGGATTAAGGAGTGTCATGTTAGGATAAGCACTGCCAGCATGAAGTCAGAGTGAAATTGTCTCTTCTTCTTTACAGGTTGTTCTTACCTTATGAATCAATGCATTATAATGAAATGGATCTTTTCTGATGAACTGTCTGGAAGTTTAACACTAGCAGGCCTGCTCTCCACAATGAATATCGTTATTTACACCTGTGAAAAAGAGTGTAAAATGCTGACATTCCTTGTTCGACTACCTCCAACTATGCACAGTTTTATTCGCTGTGGAGAGCTCAATGAAGAATGAGCCTTTCTTCTATGGGAATGTCATATACCACTAAGTACTACTGTGGTGGGTTGGCCCTGGTTGGATGCCAGGTGCCCACCAAAGCCACTCTATCACTCCCCTCCTCAGCTGGACGGGGGAGACAAAATATAACAAAAGGCTCATGGGTCGAGATAAGGGCAGGGAGATCACTCAGCAATTACTGTCATGGGCAAAACAGACTTGACGTGGGGAAAATTAATTTAATTTATTACCAATCAAATCAGAGTAGGATAATAAGAAATAAAAACTAAATCTTAAAACACCTCCCTTCTTCCTGGGCTCAACTTCACTCCCCATTTTCTCTACCTCCTCCCCCCCGAGCGGTGCAAGGAGATGGGGCATGGGGGTTGTGGTCAGTTCATCACATGTCATCTCTACCACTCCTTCCTCCTCAGGGGGAGGACTGCTCACGCTCTTCCCCTCCTCCAGCATGGGGTCTCTCCCATGGGAGACAGTTCTCCATGAACTTCTCCAACGTGAGTCCTTCCCATGGGCTGCAGTTCTTCACAAACTGCTCCAGCGTGGGTTCCTTCCATGGGGTGCAGTCCTTCAGGAACAGACTGCTCCAGCGCGGGTCCCTTCTAATGGAGTCACAAGTCCTGCCAGCAAACCTGCTCCAGCATGGGCTCCTCTCTCCACGGGTCCACAGGCCCTGCCAGGAGCCTGCTCCAGCGTGGGCTTCCCATGGGGTCACAGCCTTCTTCAGGCATCCATCTGCTCCAGTGTGGAGTCCTCCATGGGCTGCAGGTGGATATCTGCTCCACCATTAACCTCCATGGGCTGCAGGGAGACAGCCTGCCTCACCATGGTCTTCACCACGGGCCAGCAGCGGGTCCGTCTCGGAGCCGGCTGGCATTGGCTCTATTGGACATGGGGGAAGCTTCTAGCAGCTTCTCACAGAAGCCACCCCTATAGCCCCACTGCTACCAAAACCTTGCCACGCAAACCCAATACAACTATGTATTCTTCACAAGTTGATCTATGTACAGTCCTCTGAAGATTTTTTTTTTTTTAAAGAGTATAATTCTAAAGGAAAAAAAAAGAAAGGATCTGTTTGTGAACACACTGATGGTAAGGAAGGCTGGCTGTGAAGCTGGCATCTGCTTCAGAAAAAGGACCAACAAAATGCAGGCTTGTGTTTTTCATACTCCAAGATTAAAGGACAGCAACTACAGCCTTTTATATCACCAGCAACAAAGCCTGGCCAGGGAGTGCAGGAAACTGTTGTTATAAGGACTTTGTTTTCTCAGATGAGAACTGCCCCAGAAGATGCACTGAAGAGACAGAGCTGCTCTCTGTCTCACTGAAAACCCAATGCTTTTCTGTGTGCCTTCCATCTCCCCCTTCGCATGGTAACTGAGGAGTCATAATTCAACAATAAACCTAGATGGTTGGCTTCATCAGGAGCAGGTCCCCATGCTATATTAGATATGGTTAAAAAGCAGCATTCTAAAGTCCAGGTAAATCTACTGAACTTAATAAGGTCATGAGAACATAAAAACACAGAAATAAAATCAGAGTTAAGCCTCAAACCCAGAGTGAGATAACAAATTTAAATTTTTGCAAGTGACTTCTCAGGCAGACTCCTTTTGCACTCTATAGTATCTTTTTTGCAAACAGACAAAAGGAGAAAGTATTTATCAGTCCAGCTTTATAAGCTAGGTGTAGAAATTATAATTTGTTTCCTTATGGAAATAATCCCTTTCTTTCAAATGAACAAATGTAAAATCTGGATTTAAAACTTTAATATTCATGTGCATTTTGGAGACAAAATAGCCAAAGTTCAAATAAATCAGGGGCATAATAAACTAATTTTCTTGACTGACTAGACATTCAGGCTGCTGAGGCAAGAGACAGTCATTCCTACTACTGCTGTAGCCATCTGTTTCCCTGTGTCTCAGAGCAAGAATGATGCTTGATTAATGCACTTCATGCAAAAGCATAGACTTTACAAGTGACCTGTAATTATTTTTGAACAATTGTCTAATGAAGAAATTAGTCCGTCTATTAATGTGGAGAAAGTATCACTAACAACATTGGTCAGATCAAAAGTGAAGGCTAGGTGCACTTTTTCCTAACCTTTAAGACTTAGGACAGCATATAACGTCTATGCTCCAGTGGGCTTAACATTACTTGTGAATCACTGTCACTATCTCAGAGAGTACTTTCTAGATCATGACTATAGGCAATGTTACATAAATAGTGAACTTACTTTTTTGTGGACAAAGGTGCTTTAAAACATTTTAACTTCCCAGTGCAAACCAATACACAGACCCATGCACTGGTGCAGGGAAGAGCAGTGAAAAGCATCCCTTTTCTTCCTGCAACATACGCAGTGGCCATTGCCCATGCTATCCTGCATTAAGCACAGCCTTGGAATTATTCCTATTTTGTTCTTCCAGTGAAACAGTGTACCAATGGGCTTACGGAGAAGTAAGGAAACAGAATAGGATATGTCTGTATTTATGCAAGGCTTAATCTTTTGAGTCGTAGAGCGTTCTCTCAGTTACAAGGATATTCAAGGAGATGGACAGCAAATGCAGGGTCAGCAAAAGAGGTGGGAGAGGGAAATAGGATAAAAGAAAAGGAAAGGAAATGGGATGTAGTGTTCATACAGTAATTTCAATGGCTGCTAAAAACTCAATCAAACCAATGCCACAGTATTTGTGGCATCACTCAATTAATTGTTCATGAGTTCACGAGTCATTAATGTAGCTGATCAATGGTGGTACATTTTGTCTGTTCCTGAGACTGTTTATGTGTCAGGGTGGCTTACATCAGTTCTGTTGCACTATACTCAGGCCTGCCTAGCTGTGATAGTTAAGAACTGTCCAACCCGTCCAACAAGGATTGCCAAAGTGCATCAGCAAGAGTTATATCTGCACTGATGTTCATAGACCAACCTGGAATATCATGCAACTGTCTTGAAGCCAAAATAGCCATGCATATTTACTATTACCTGTTAGGAGACTCCTTAGAAATTCTATTTGAACGGAAAAGTCAAGGTTACCCTCCAGGAGATGTTGTCCTGACCAGTAGATACAAATGGAGCTATCAGACACCCTATCATTTCTTGTGTGGTGATATCAGATGGGGAAAAAAACCTGGGAGAATAACTTGGAAGGATGGAAACTGAGTCTTTTCCTAGGAGAGCTTCAGCTCACACAGATAGTCAGAGCTGATGGCATCTGGTGAGAGAAAATAGACTGGATCCCAACTAGAAGCACGATAACATGAGGACAAAAGGTAATGGATTTTTTACCATAATACAAACATACTCAAGGTAATAAAATAATCACCTCATTCCTTTTGTCTCCTTCTTGCCCTACCAGCAATCTGCCATTAGGTGACAACTGGGCTTTTTCTGTTACCTAGGTATAAGCAATAGCTCATTTTCTTCACAACTTTGGCCAGCCTGCCAAAACTTCCAACTAATTCCAAATATAGCATTCTCTTGTGTGGCATGAAAACTTATAGGGGCTTGAGTATATTAAGTTGCTGTACACAAGTCAAAGAGTCCACAGACAGCAGTATCTTTCAAATGCAGTCAAGCTGGGTGAGAATTGAATCAGCAAACTAGAATCCAGGTGGTCTATATCCTCCCATCTCTGACCCACTGAGCTATCATTTTCTCTACTAACTTCCTTGAAGTCAGAATTTTAGTGAAGTTTTGCAGTTGCTGATCAAAAATGCTGCAAAGGGTAATGAAACTAAACGCAGCAGAGTAAGTAAGAGTTAAGTAGGACTCCATAAAAATAAGCATACAAAATTGAACAGGTGACATTCGCCTGTCTGTTTTCAAAGGATACTCCAGAGTGTAAGTCTCTGTTTCATCCATTTGAACATTGGCATAAGATTCTTCAGACAAGATGAGCTAAAAATGCTCATAAATTATTGGTTAGGATGAGAAATTAATTCCCCAAACACCTCAAACTCTGGGGATAGTCCATCCAGGGAATTTTGATTGGGATCACAAACAATACATTATCATCTAGACATTTCAAAGCACATATTTCTTTACAGCATTTAATGCAACTTTCAGCATTTGTTGCAATTTTTTGCAGCTATGGCTTTTTTTTTTTGCTCCTTCTCCTACAATTCATATCAGTAAATCTTTGTTTTATCAAACAGACTATAAAAGTGACAATTTTTCTTTTACTGTCAAATATAGAAAAAAATTATATGTAAAATAATGCTTTTCCAATTCACTCATATTTTTTTCCGCTGTATTATCTCAATTCTTCTGCTTTTATGCTTTATGAAAATTGCAAAAAGAAATCAACATATACTGCAAGCTTTGCAGTGCTAACCTTTTATTGTGCTGTGTTGCTTTAGTGAATTTCAGCAAGGAAACATTAAAGTCTTTCTATCAAGCAATAGTCCTTATGTTTAATTTCAAGTTGGTTACAAGGCCAAAGGAGTTGCAGAGATGTTTTAAAAATTTTTCCTGTAAAAACTAGAGAAGACTAGCTCTTCCACAACTAATGGCCCAGCTAAAATATTATCCAACAATCATATAAAACTCAGAGGATTAATTTACTTTTAGATGTCATGGGCCCTGAAGGACTCATTTGCTAACTAGCTTATGGAAATAATTAATGCTAGAGGTCATGTGATCTTTACATTAAAATGTCAGGAAAATAATTTCCTGGGAATCTCATTAGCACAAAACAAAATAGTACACAATATAACCACCCACATTTTTCCATCCCAGGCTTTCATTAAAATGTTATTTATTTATTTATTTAAATTTGATAATTTGAGTGTATATAAAAATGTGAATTAATATTTAATTTTACAAGGTATTTTATTACCATACCTGCAGATTATTTAATAGAAAAGCAAGTAGATAATTCAAATGGTTGCTAATCAGCTAGATCTTGCTGATTCACTCAAAAGATGGGGAAGAAAACATGAGATGTTCCCTATTATATATAGAAGGAATATGACAATTCATTTCAGCTTCACAAGACTTTTGAAACTAAGTCAATAGCTCATGTACTCCTTTAAAGAGAAGCTGTAGGGAAGTGCAACCATGCCAGGCATTCAGGCGCTTTACTGTGTGCAGTGTGCACTATTATAAATGGCCATCTTTAAAGCTGTAAAGTCAAGAACTCCAAAGTTATGAAATACCAGAGTGAAGTCTGTAATGCCAGTTTTATCTGAACCCATTGTTTGGGCGTATTATGCTATACTCTTTAATTACATGAGCACATACTGTTTTTCCAACAGAATGCCTGCCTCAGGGCACAATATGGATGTGGCTCACTTACTGAGCAGCTAGTCAATATTTTGTGTTATCCTTGTTGTTTGAAGTGCTTTATTTACTGCATGCTACTCAAATCCAGCTCTGAAAACTGACATTACTTTTCCCACATATTTTTCTATGGTGCTCTTCAGTATAGCATTTGATTACTTCATAAATATTAATTATATTATTTTCACAATGTATCTGAAAAATGAGAAGATAGTATTTACAGATCACATGCTTGAACTCAGAAGGAACCTTCTAATTTCTAAGTCATGTTGTTACAATTCTGATGATATAGGGGAGGCAAGATTTGCAGGAAGAGATACTACTACCCCAGGACCTGATAGCTATTTACCAAGCACACAGGTTCATCTCACTGTAGCTTGTGATACTGTTTGGCTATTTCCAGTTTTTGCTTGTTCCTCTTGAGTCAACATTATGATATATCCTCCTGCCCTGTTTTTTACGCAGGTGTGTCCAATGCCCTCCTGCTAAGTTCCTGTCTCCAGTTTAGCTTTCTTTTGGTCCTTGCTCTGGCCTAATCTCTTGTCTTTAATTGCTGTTCTTTTCTCTTGCTTCAGTTAATTATGAACTCTTTCCCTTGTTCTTTCCTCTGCACCTGGACTTTTAACTTTCTTCCTACTTTTGCCAGTTTTAGGTGTGCTTTAAATTTAGTTCCTCAGCTAATCATTTTTTGGTGACCATCAGGTCTGTATTCAGCCTCACCAGCAGCTCCACCCTAGCTGCTACCACTGCTCCTATGAGTGTAGCAGTTAGGGAAATCAGGTGTTTTCTCACATACTTGGATGCATCTAATGAAACGTACAATCAATGCTCATTGCTAAAAAAACCTATTCAAGAGCTAGAGCCAACGTAAGATTTAGGAAGTCAAGGAGAATCTACCCTAGCAACATCTTGCCCTCTTTCCCGTCTTTCCATGAAAGCAAAAACTGTCAGAGTTTGAGTCTTCAGTAGTTCGGTTACAGTAGAGACACAGTCTACCCAATAGGCTTTAACTGCACTGAAACGATAACATAAATTTTACCTAGGCTAAAGGACCACCAGCGTGGTGGATATCTCTGTATGGAACTGGGAAAGAAATCTGTATCCTAAGCAAGTGTCAAGGTCCCACCTTAAACAGAAAGGCCATTGAACTCATGGTGTAGCTGTTATCCCTTAAAGACTGAAGTTTTCTATGACAAAGGGTGTCCAAAGTGAGAGTAAAGCAAACCTATTCAGGAGGAAACTAGGTAGTGATTAAATTACGAGAAAGATGAATTGGTTCTGGAAAATATTAAAGAAATACCAGAACTGATTTCTAAATCCTCTCTCTTCATTACAGCTGAGAAATAAAACATAGTTATATTATGTCAATAAGTTTATATTATGCAACTAAAATAAAAAACCTCTACCGAATTCTTGCTTGAAAAACAAGTCCACTTCTATTCTGTGCACAGCAGTTTTTAAACCTGCAGAAGATTTATAAATTATGTTTGTGTCCTGGAACAACCCTTTTAAAAAAAGCAAAACAAAAAAATCCAGATCTGCTCCTGGAACTTTCCTTCACACAAATAATCCTATTAAGCAATGGAAACTCTCACATAACGAAAAACTCACACAATTGGGCACTGCCTTGTTGTGGAATCATCCTGTCTTTTCCACCTTACTAAAACTAACATTTGTTGGGGGCTGTATGTTAAAGTCATTTTACTTTTGTTTGTCCTGTCTGTTTTTCCTAGAGTAGATTCTCCCATGCTTGGAGCATGGACTAATGACTCAAAATTGAGTTTCACATTTGGCATTAATAGGGCTTCTGATGCTATCTCACAGTCAAGAAATAATGAAGGCGCTAGTGCAAAGCATGTTTCAAAAGCAGTTGATCCAACAGGCTATTTACAAGTATGATAACATGAAGCAATTGGTCTTCTTTTATATTTTAATATACTAAGGTCTTGATGAAAGTTATCCCTACTGGAACTTTTCATTGTCCTAAAATAGTTATTAACTGCTGAAGTTAAAAGTGACGACCTTTCTTAGGCAGCCTCTAATTCAATTCAATAAATAAAGGCACTTTTAACATAAAAAGAGATTCTCACAAATTACAGTCACAGTCTTATGGGTGCATAGATGTTATTATCAGTAAACACTCAGAATTTTTGCTCTTTAACAAGAATAGCTCCCATAAGTTAAGCATTTGAGACATATAACAAATGTCAGTGTATCTCCAAGTGACTACATTATGAGCACGTATTTTTGTTATGATGATGAACATCTTACTCTCCACCAATATGTGGGCCTACACACAAACACCTTTATACAGAATTTACTGGGATGCAAGAAGACAACATTGGCTTGAGTACAACTTAGAAAAAAATGCAAGTATTAAGGAAATACTTGTTCGTTGTGAGTTATTATGCTTGTTTTACATGGCATAACTCAATAATGAATCACTACAGAATCCTGATCACATCTATTTACCATATTCATATACACTCATCAAATTATATTTCAATTTGATCTTATTAAAATGTTTCACATTATTATGCTTTTTAAAAATGGTGTCGAGATGAAAACTACCAAACTGTAATGTCAAACCTAGTCCCAAGATCACAGTGCTATTTCCAAGTCTTTTTCTGAACCATTTTCTGTGGAGCTCCAGTAAATTTTTTTACTTTGATCCCCACAAAAAAAATATTTCAAACTCAAATGGGAAACTCACTGTACTAACATTTTAAGGGTGTAATCCCCAGCAGCCTTCAGAGCAGAGCCAGTAATGTTAGAAGCATTAAATATTAAATCAGTGCCTAGTGTCATAAAAGGAATTGCATGCACAGAGAAAACCACAGTTCCAGGTAATATCAAGAATTAAAGTAAGACTATGGCAAGCTGCTGGATGACAGTAATGCCTTGGCAACTTTGGAAATAACTCGAGACTTAAAAATTTCTTGAGAATACACTATGAAAGCAAATCAGAGACTAAACCTCTGTGGGTTTCTCACCCACAACTTCAGGCATTCCATGTGGTCAAAACAAAAACACATTCTTGATATGGAAAATACTGTTTCTGCATCCAATCTTCATCAAATTGATGTGCAGTCTGATGAGCTGAGGCAGAGTTGCAAGCAAAGTAGCCAGTATCTTCCCAAAAGACGAAACTGGACTAATGAGTTGCTGTACAGTGTTACATTTGCAAAACTCACTATATAAGACTTGTGATGTTAAAAAGAAACCCTCTTGCTCCCTTAGGAAAAGGCCATGATGATCGGCGAGGACCACTAAGCCAAGGAGATTCACAGTAATAGGAGAAAATGTTAAAATAAGCTAGGAAGAGAAGCGGTTGTCATAATCATATCCAGCTGAGGGAAGTTTATTGTCAGAGCAGTGATGTGAATCAAAAGTTTGTTAGTCTACATATTATGAAAAGAGGACTATGTATGTATTAGGAAGCCACACAAAAAAATAAACAGGAAAGGCAGTGTATTTTTTATATTGGGAATAAACGGAACAATTTCTACAATGAGGCAGCAGTCATTTCACTTTACAATGTCTTTAATTGAAAAAAATCCATAGCTCTCTATAGGCAGAGCTATTCCTTAGAGAGTCAATGTGAGATGGAAAGGGGATTTGACAGTTACCTAGTGAGGTTCTTACTAAGGAACAGGGCAAGCTGAATGGCCATACTTACCATCCTTTGAAAAAGTGTGATTTGACTGTGGAAACATCTGAAAAAACCTTCACTGGGGGCTTGTTCTCACTGCTGCCAGTCTTAAGAAGTAACAGTGACAGATTGTTGACAGTAATGCTTAATAAACTCCTTGCTGTGGTCTTGCAGCCTGAGAAGTAGAAAGTGATATACAGAAACACCGGCAATAAGAGGGAATTTGATTTTCTAGCTATTGTCATTTAAAAAGGATACTGCTGCTTGCAGAGCTTGAGCCAGGCTCATCCTTCCAGTTGCACTTATCCACCAAGAAGTAGGCTGCAAGGTCATAAAACAATATGCACGATTCCCTCTAGGAAGGTAGAGCTATCCATGTTGAAATTAGACTATTCATTTCATAGCACACAGCCTTTGAAGTATAAGAGAAACTAACAGATTTGGACAGCACTGTTGGGTATTCCAGATTGCACTCCACCACCGTTGCCTTTCTGCCTGTTTGTCCCCAAACAAAGTGCGGCCGCAGCCACCGCATGTTACATGGCTCTCCTAAAGGCTCTCAGACATAAGCGAGCTTAATCAAGAGAAGTGTGAAATCACAGCAAAGCCAGTGCTTCCTGTTTTGCAGATGGTGAGCTGCCAGAAAGGATCAGCCCAGACTTTAATTGCAAGGCTGATGAGAAAGGCAGGCAAGATGGGAAGGTACGTGTTATGGTGTGGGCAGACCATTACATAACAGCGAGGCTGTTGCACACGTGGTCCCGTATGAATCAGCACACACTAAAAAAATGGCACCATCCATGTTTTTCCACGTTCCAGAAACAGAGGGATAAAATACCCCAATTTTTTACTCTCCGCACTGGATGCTGAAGGTTCAGTTCACTGAGATAACCACTAACGGCTGGGGGGTGACTTGGCTGAAGTAACAACAACAATGTGGTTTGTTTCCCTTAGGAAGGGCAGATCAGCGATGAATGCAGGAAACAATCCCAACAGCAAGGAACATCATCTGCAGTGCAGACAAAAGGTGGTGGTTGTCTCTTGCCTGTGTGCAATCTGCTTTACATTCACAGGGCCAAACTGCTTTATTGCACTAGTCATAGCCTCACTGATATAAGGCAAACTTTTCTGAGTCTGATCAAGAATCTGGTAAGATTATTATTTTAAACTTAAAAGCAACCTCCTTTTTTAACTTGCCCAGGAAGATATGGAGTTAGTCAGGTCTGTGTATACATATACACTCATATACACATGCTCATGTATATTTAATACTCATGCGCTAGACACACATGTGCATATCCTTACAAATGAACATAGAGTTTTTTTTCTTTGGGAATAGATTTTACCCTAAGACAAGGAAATGTCCTATGTCACTCTAAGAAAATGTCAAAGAAGCAATTGTGACTTGTAGAGCTGTGTACTTCTAATCCTTGTCTCACTTTTCTACACGGGCTGGTAGTGACAAAGTTGTACTTATACCTCCCTGGAGCAAGGAGGTATCCCTGAGACTATGTTTCTTTAATGCTGAAAGAATTAGAGAAATGTAATACCAACTGCTTGTCATTGAAACAGGCAGAAAGGAAGTCAATAATCACCAAGATAGTTGACTGAAGTATAAAATCCATACTTGACTGAAGACTTGTCCAAAACTGCCTGAAGTATCATGACCTTGATGTTTGCATTGTAAAAATCAACTTCACAACCTAAGTGCTAGAAAATCAAAGTTTTCATCGTCTAACAAAAGGATGCCAACGTGTGAAACAAAACATTTGCGGAAGTGGCTGCAGTGGCTGACTAAGCATCTAGAGGTTTCTATAGGTTTTCTATATGAGTTTATGTTTCTATATGGGTTTTATTATATGGATTTTCTATTTCTATAATGCAGAAGGAAGGATGTCATGCACAGCTGTTTATAAACGTCACTAATTTAAGCAATTGTTTTTATATCCTAGCTTCAGAAGAAAACACACCAAAAAATTCCTTAAAATAAGTCACCTAGATTATTGTCATGGTTTAGCCCCAGCCAGTGACTAAGCCCCACACAGCCGCTCGCTCACTCCCCCACAGTGGGATGGGGGACAGAATCAGAAGAGTAAAAGTGAGAAAACTCATGGGTTGAGATAAAGACAGTTTAATAGGTACAGCAAAAACCATGCACACATGCAAAGCAAATCAAGGCATTCATTCACTCCTTCCCATGGGCAGGCAGGTGTTCAGCCATCTCCAGGAAAGCAGAGCTCCATCACGCATAATGGTAACTTGGGAAGACAAACGCCATCACGCTGAACATTCCCCCTTCCTTCTTCTTCCCCCAGCTTTATATGCTAAGCATGACGTCATATGGTATGGAATAGCCCTTTGGTCAGTTGGGGTCAGCTGTCCCAGCCGTGCCCCCTCCCAGCTTCTTGTGCACCCCCAGCCCACTCGCTGGTGGGGTGGGGTGAGGAGCAGAAAAGGCCTTGACTCTGTGTAAGCACTGCTCAGCAGTAATGAAAACATCCCTGTGTTATCAACACTGTTTTCAGCACAAATCCAAAGCATAGCCCTATACTAGCTACTATGAAGAAAATGAACTCCATCCCAGCCCAAACCAGCACAACTATGCAAATATTTTGTACCAGAACATGTTACTTAAAAACAGCAGAGGAAGTGAAATACTCAAAATCTGTGCAATATAAAGGAGATTACCTCCAAATAGAATAAATTTCATACATTTCCAAAGAGAATTTGTTTCTCTCTAAGAAGACAGACTGGAAGCTTGTAATATTTAAATACAGTATATATTTATTTAAAGATTTTGGCCTACTCGTATCAGGACTGGGAAATCTTAACCAATACCACTTTTTAAAAACGTGAACCTCTGTTACAATTGTTGCTTTTTCCAGTGTAAACAAAGAAGAGGATCAGTATTTCTGGAAAGGACTATTGACTGAGAATTCAGCAACATACCCTTATAATCTTTAGACATGATTTTTTCTGTAAATGGTCTACAAATTCAACCTGAGTTCCAGTAATAGAATAATGTCTTGGACCAAGTAAATTGAAAAGGCACCTTTTTCTCTATTGCCTTTTAGGAACTTAAAAACAGGACAGGTCATCCTCATCTCGATGCTTAAAGAAGCACCTCAGAGTCCGAATTCCTTTTTTTTTTTTTTTTTAGCATTCATTCTGTGCTGTGAGGTAAACTATGGGATCTCACTGTCATAGATTTATCACTGTCATAGATTGCAATATTTTTTATACCTGAATCTGAAGAGTGCCTCAAAGACTATTTAATATTTGAAAAAAATATTTTGAGATCCTTGGAACAAAAGTACTCCTTTAATGTTTCAATAGAAAGCAGAATATAATCTCTACAGCCCAAGATGTGAAATGCATTTCATAATTTGCATCATATTAGACAACACTTGTAATTCTGTGGGCGAAAATAAGGGGTTTCATGGTGTAGCTGGAAGCTAGAATCTGTTTGGACTTTCCATTTGCATGTTGTGACCACAATTCTGTCATAGTAGAAAAGTAAAGCTTAGAAAATAACTGTTCATATGTTTCCAGTTGTGTGTGTTACCCAAACTTAATTTTATTTTTCTCCTGGAATGCACAGATGGACTAATGGATAATTAGCTGGCCAGACTTCATTATGAAACAGTATATAATTCACTTTGTAAAATTCTTATACCTTAGCTCCTTTTCCTGCTTGTCAAAGAAGAAAGAGTGTTCTGCACTAGTATTTATGTGTCTCAGATGTATTTTATGATTGTCTATTTGATTTAACCCTTCTGTGACTACTAGCTAGCATGGATTTTTAACAAGGAATAATAATAAAGTTTGAAAGCAAACTCTGGGAATTTGTTAATTGAAAAATCTGCCTTAATCTAGAAGAACAAGAAAAATCTATTAGCTGTTTCTAAAACAGGTGGAAGTATAGAGGCTTCTTCATCTAAAAGTTTTAACTGTATCCAGACATATCTATAATGCGCAGCTGCTTTTCTTTTTGCAACACTAATGCAAACAAAAAATTTGCAAGGACAGTAAGCCTCACTGTGCAAGATGATGTTATACTTTACACACTGCATGCTAAATCTTTAATAGAACCTACTTCCCAACAGGGATGCAAACACCAATAATCAAAACATGTATATTAGTACAGGCTTGTAAACTTAATGCACTAAGGTTGGTGACTGCTGGCTAAAGCTCTCAGCAAGTAGGCAGAGCCTCTAGCGAACAGGTCATGAAATACAGAATGAAGATTTTCCTGCTACGTTGCAGTTAATTCCTGGGGAAAAGAAGTTGAAGCTATACAAAATAGTAATAGCAATTGGGACATGTTTGTGACTACAGTTGAAGTGCAGGCTATAAAAGCAGCCATTCAAAGTGATTCAGTCAAAATTTGTCCATACTTTTCCCTAAATTTAGGAATAACCCTTTATTAGATGAAGTAGAAAAGGAATGATAGAATAAAAATGACAGCACTGAAAGGAAAAACTGTCAGTCAGTACTCTACATTGATCAAAAGGACAGCTCAATTAGAGATTTAGCAGATGAGACTATGATTTTTTTTGTCCTCCTTTTTCTCCCTCAATTCTTTTCCACAGTGTATCATTGCAAGTAACTATGATTCATAATTAGTTTTTGATTACATTACCAGAAAGGATAATTAAAATATCAGGATGCATCCCTCTATAAAGAGTTTTTCAAATCATGCTGTGACATTCTCTGGCTACCCAGAAATTTTTCTTTGGCTTCTCAGTATCAGTCAATGTTTGCTGATTTCCATAATTCTGACTGTGAAGAAATCACCTGCTTTTTGGAAGGAAAGTCAGATTTAACCTGAGATACTTACGTACATGTCTTCAGACTGTTATTCTGAAAGGCCTAAGTCTAAATGTACTATGAGTTATTTACAGTGTGCGTTATTCTCTGAGATGTAGAAAATGTTGAGTTACCAAACAATATATCTGCAAACAGGTGAGCAACCAGCTACCTCACACCACTTGCACCTGATCAAGCATGTGTGAGTCACCACTAATGTGATGATAAAACAGTGACAACACAAAGTTTGACCAAAGTGGAACACCATCACTGCCAGCCCCAACTGCCATCCCTTCCCCTTCTTGCCCTCCCCTTTAACTTGGTATTTAGCCAACAGAGGGGGCACTTTTAAGTAACTGCGGTGCCTACTTCAGGACACCTTGCCAATGGGGTGGAGACCAGCAGTAGCTGAGCAGGGCAGGTGGAGCTGGGTGCTGGCAGCAGGGTCCATCCCCAGCACCACACGTGGTGAACAAGGGCCAGGGTCCAGCCAGGCTGTCCAGCCAGCAGCAGCAGGAGACAGGGCCAGAGACTGGGCTAGAAACAAGGCTACAACATAGACCTAAGGTCTACCCAGCTCTGGACACCAGCACTACTGCAGCACCATTGGGCAAGGGACTGACAGCCCCAGGCTGAGCTGGGCCATGGGGAGCTGGCAGGGGTGCCACAGGGGGTTGGTCAGGGCCATCAACCAGCTTCTAGCGTGAGGAAGCCTCGTTCCTGCTGCTCCCTGACTCTGTTCATAGAGGGCCTATGAGGTAACCCTAAATATGCCTGTTCTGGCTGTTCTCTTGGGTGATAGTTTTGCTCTAAAAACAGGAAGTAAATGCAGGAGCTATGAAAAGTAATAAAGCAAATGTTCTGATGCAAAAACAGATTTTTCAGAAATACATGGTATCGTCAACTAGCTCTAGTTTCAGCTAAGTATCACTGTGAAAAGAACATGTCACCTGCATCAGAATTGGGTGAGCAGATTAAAGAAAAGTAAAAATAAAGATTATCAACTCACAGAGGATCTTACAGCAAAGAAAAACCTTCCTGTCCCCTGCCATAGCTGCAGACTGCTTGACCTCCCTGAATATCATACTTCAATAGGCAGTGCAACATTTTTTAAGGAGACCTGACTGTCTAACTTGTTTTAACTTCCTAGAGACACAACTTAGAAGATGGGAGTTCCAGAAAAGGAAGCATAAATGTAGTATGAAGCAGGTTTCTGAATTTCCTATGTCCAGCCTGTTTCAGGGACTGAAATGGCAACAAATGTGAGTGAAGGAGTGATGAAAACTGCACTTCTTCCTAACTGTGGAGCATAGGCTTAGAAGTTAATGCTACAGCAGCATCTGCGATAGCCCAGCCTGAAAGCAAGATCTTGTAGAAACAAGATCTTGCTGGGGTGTCTCATGGCCCCTTTGCATGTTCACAGTTTTAAACAGTCCAGATTAGGGATGGGAATACGGAGATGACAATATCTCTCCTTCTGGCCCAATACGAATCCATATTCCCAAGACTAAAACTGGCCCTACTCCTTGTTATCTCCATGCAGAGCATCATTAATATTTGCATCTGATAATAGTCCCAAGAATGTATCTACAGAATTTATACCAGTGAACAGGAGCTGGGCTGTAGGGACAATTATCACTGGAAGATTAAGTTGTAACTTTATTTAAAAGAGGAAAATTATTTTATTTTAATTGAACTAGTTTGTTCGTTCCCGTGCAAAACTGCTTTACTGACAAATCCGGACTTCCTTGTCACTGAACTACATATTTTCCAGTTAATAATAAATAAGGCTTAGCTCACACAAGTGTTAGGAGTTATTTGTATATATCAAGGGGAAAACAGACTTCATAGGTTGGATTTGCATACTTTACGCATTAGCATACATTAGGACTACTGAGAATGACTATGCATAAAATGCACACAATGCATTGCATACAATGCAATGAGAATAGATCTTTATTTTCACATAACTTAGGTATCAGCCCATTAAATTACTGGCACTGATGTTATTTATGATATTACATATTTGCAATCATCATGAAAACAACCCGTAAAATCGATGAGCATTTTCCGTCATACAAGTGTGACAGATGGCATTTAAAGGTAAAATAAATAAAATAAAAGGCACCACTTATAATTCAGAAAATAGTTGATCTCCAATGTTCTTGCATTCAGCAAGTTCCATGTCACTGGAAACTCAGATGAACTCAGGGGAAGTACTGTTATGTATATATATATCCTGCCTTACCCATACATCTATGATTTGGCTAGATGGCTCTTCAGTCCAATTGAGTGAGTCATTCAGATTAATTTGCTCTTTCTTTGAGCATCACCAGCATGTATGAGTACAAGAATCTATCTATAGATTAATTTTAAATTTAATATCCCTGGTGCTATTTAGCCATCTCCACTGACCACTTAGACCACTGTAAGCCCACTGCTATCAGTGGACCTATATTTGAAAAGAACCAGGAAGAGAATCAGAGACCAAAAGGATGCTATTGGAAGAATATTTTGTTCATCATAGTATGTCTCCTCTGAGTGCTTATATGATCATTTCACTTCCCTCCAAACACTGTAATAAATAGCTCACAGCATCATAGAGATGTGCTGGGTAAATGCTGCAAGTTATGAGGCAAATTTACTGCCTCATAAACTCACAGCCAAGTAAAGCTGTCATTTGCAAGAACAATTAAGTCATCATTCTGTTCCATGGAGGGCATAGAGTATTCCTGAAACCTGTAAATTCACAGAAAAGGGAAGTTGGTCATATGTTCAGAGTGAATATTAACATTTTATTAATATTGAATTCACTTGCAAGCTTCAAGCCTGCATATATTTTCTTTGTTTCCCAGGATTTGCAATCTAGCCACTATTCCTTACCATGTATACTGTTAAAAGGCAGAAGAAATACAAGAGTATCCTGCGATGCTTTTTTTGTTGTCTGGCCCTAAAGCATACTCTTGAAGTCATACTAGTGAGATATTGTTGCAAAGAGAGAAAAAAGGATCAAAAAATAAGATTGTTATCTCTGAGCCATGTAAAAATCTGACATCTGGGGCTACTATAAATATTGCTAATGTGGCCTGAAGATTGTCCAAATGGATAGAGGATGATGGTACAAGATGTTTCTGTTGCGTAACACATTTTCTCTACTCACTCATATAAACCCACAATAGGATCTTTACAGGTTGGCTTTTTAATCTTCAGGGAGCCGCAAGATAAAACTTCACAAGGCATGCTTCCTGAAACACTGTAATAATTCACAGATTTTTGTGAATACTATAGATGCAAGTGGTATGGAAGTGTCACCTCCTGCTTATGTAGTTTCCAAGGAATGAAACATCCACAAAGAGTATGTATATGCTGCCTCGTGGCAGCACAAGTCATCGTTTCCCTGAGAATCTGAGTCCTATATGACCTTCTCATTTGACCGCAAGAAATATGTATGTATATCTCTTACACACAAAACTATAGATACATGCATTGCAGCTATCTTGCTATATGTCAGATGAAAGGACAACATTTTGAAAGATTAAAGAATGAGGCTGAATTGGGTCGTTGAATAGGAAAAAGCCTAGTTGTAATTTAAGCAATGCTGGCTCTGTCATTTTAACTTGGAACAAGAACACAAGCCTAAACTCCCTCGTTGTCGTCACTGTCACAAAGCTGACCCACATTTCACATTTAATTAGAAGTGAGCTAACTGGACTTCCAGGTAAGGAAAGTCAGAATAAAGCTGCAGAAACAGCTCATATCTGAGTGCTCTGCTTTTAAATAGCATAAATGCAACTTTTTTGGAGCCACTTGGTTTGTGAACTTGAGTCCAAACTCAAGCAGAACTCCTAAGGGCAGCATGGATAAAGCCCTCATTCCCTTTGGTGCCACTGCAGAGTTGCATTAAGGTGGTGTGAAGTTACATGATGTCTGCAGCTTCTGGAAGACAGTCTACACGGTATCGGGATCCTGGCTAGTGCTGCCAGCTCTGCTAGTCCTGGGAACTGAACCAGAGGTAGCAACGCTGGAAAATTTCAGAGAGAAAAAGCTGGTATAGCTAAGCCTCTCGAGACCATAGTTTCTGTCTGAGGAAAAGTATTATAAACCCAAAAACATACATAGCACCAATGTAAAACTAATGTGGAAAATTCCTGTCTAAAATCCTATAGAAAGTGACACAAGATTCATGTTATGAACCAGATATCAGAATATACAGTACATTTTAAACTTTCATTACTGTCGGGGGAGCCATATAAATGTACTAAAAGCCAGAATAGGCCCCTTTAAATTATTAATTGTAGTTGCCTAATAATAACTCGGTGAATAAGAAGAAAAATGGTAAAAATGTACTATTAAAAACATATTAAAACAATAAAACATGCCAAGTGCACTGTACTTCACCAAGCACTTTTCTGTATAATTTATATTTTCGTACAAGTATCTTTAAGTAAAATTACACTTTTTGCCCAATTTAATATTTATGAATGTTAATTTCCAGAAAGTTTATATGTTTTGCTGAATACTCATTTCTGAGCACCATATTGATTCTCACAGTGGAAGTAAAGAGGTCCCAGATGTTAGCTGTACCCATTGTTGACATTTCTGAGTTTTAAGAGCAAAAACCTCATAGGTCTGTAAATGAGCTGAACCACTGAAAACTTGTTACACAGGGGACAAACCACGGTAGCAATGGGGTGCTGCAGCTTTTTCAATCCCAATGGACACAGAATGTACAAAGCGTGTTGGTGTCTTGACTGACTGTGGTTTAAAAGGTTGTGTGCAACTGTACAGTAATAAATGACTTAGCTTGATCTCAGCATATGAAACAAACTCCTAAGAGAAAGACATGCAAATCCTGCT
The DNA here is from genome assembly GCF_034638445.1 of Ciconia boyciana. NCBI lineage: Eukaryota > Metazoa > Chordata > Aves > Ciconiiformes > Ciconiidae > Ciconia > Ciconia boyciana. Next base: position 112,790,886 of record NC_132936.1, on the reverse strand, counting down.
ATTTGTTCATGTAGCTGAAAACACCTTTTTTCCAATGCACTGTTATAAGGCCATAACTCGCAGGTCCATTATTAAATAAAAGTATTTCAGGGCTTTTTCTGATCATACTAAAAGCTTCTCTATGAAACACTGTTATAATGTTGTGCAAACACAAAAACAGATAAAGAAACTGGCTTTAAGCATAACCTATAAAATATGGCACTGTAATCCACAGCAGTAAAGATTACTGGCTAGCTTTTAAAATATTTTTTGAGAATTTAACTTCCATGCAGCTCACTAAATTCCCACTAATTATCATGCAGTTAAAAAGTGAACAAATCGTTAATGTTATTACATTCTGGGCTTTGCGCTGAAAGAAATGACACCACATATCTGGTTATGCCATTAGAATTCCTCTAACTGGAAAGGATATCCTTTAAAGTTATCTAACAAATAGTCTTTACCACTAAGATATTTTCTCTTCGAATACAAAGATCTTTTTTTTACATTCCTTCTCTTATTAAACTTTGTTTTTTAATTTTTCATGGTTATTCTAAATGCTCTATTCAAATAAGGCAAGTCCCTTTCTTAGATGGCTGTCCTTAGTGTTTTCTAAATTTCAAATTCTATAGAAAGTAAAGAACTTTTAAAAAACAATTTCTGAAGGGGTGCAACTGTTTTATTTCAGATGAAGCAAAAAACCAGCATACTCTATTTGCTTTGTTCATCCACTATCCTTTCACCAATGAATAAATGTATGATAAGGTATGTTAATTGTGAAAAATAATGCTTCAACAAAGAGATATCCAGTTGGTACTATGGCACTTTGAATATTCCTAATGGAATTATATGACATCTTTACCATTATTGTGAGGGTATTTTATGCCCTTGTTTCTGCAAAAACACTTTTCCCCTTTCATAATATTAATAACAATAAAGCATGTCTGTAAGTGAGTCCAGTAATTGCTAATTAGTAACTAGGTGAAAGGAAATTTCATTACATTTTGGCTGGACCTGACATTTGTTATCAAATGAAACATTCTAGGAAAAACACAATTAAAAAAAAAATCACAATTCTTCATATGCTCAATATAATATTCTCTGATTCAAATATAATAAATACCGATAATAGCACAGCTGCTCAGTAGAGTTGGTATGCTGGGTTAATTACATAGTTCGAGCAACCGAAAAACAACAGCTCTGAGGCTTGGAGTGTATCTTCTATATAGGAGAACACTCAAACAATAAATACATTTATCCAATCCCTTATCTATCTGTTAGGCTGAGCAGGAATTCAGTTCCTTATCTCTGACTGCCAAAGGCTTCCCCAGCGGTGACGGCTCAGTGTGCACGATGGACGGTCCAGGTCTTCCGAGGTGTGCCAATGCCAGCAGAGTTCCTGAAGGTGCCACCTTCAGTGGGGCCACTATGGATGGACCGGTGCTGCGGCCTCCTGCTGTGCTGTGGTGGGTGCCACCAAGCCTTCTCGTCATGCTTACTGGGGCAAAAAAACTTTACTCTGGGGCAAAAATATGGGTGTTTTCTTTTCAAGGAAGAAGTGCTTCAACAAGAAGGGCATAAGAAATGTATTCTAACAAGGTTTGCTTCCAGTGAAAAGAAATTCCTCAGAAATCAAGGAAATTCCTATGGCGAGCCAGGAGACAGCTGTCAGCAAGGATGACAGAAGGATATAAGGAATATGGGAGGAAGAATGTAATGAAAGGAAGAAGATTATATATAGGAATTTAAGAAAAACAGAAAGAAATCAGTGTCCAGATGAGATCTTAAAAATCTGGCCTCAGTAGACATCTTTTTTATTTTCATAAACTGAGGAGATAGAACTGGGAACTACTAATTCATTGTGAGATAAAAGTTTTTAAAGTTTTAAAATATAAACTTCACATTTGAAACCCAAGCAAATAAAAAAGCATTTCCAGTTTTCATATTCATAGCTTTCAGTGGTACAATTTTTAAGTTATGTGTACCCTATAGTTGGATTTAGATCACATGCTTCTTTACTTGCAAGAGAAAATCTCTTTAGTATCTTTTTTTTCCCTTATAACTGTGTTGCTCAGCCTTTTCAGCTATGCTGGCTAAACTCATTAACACACAATTAAAGAAAGATGATTGAAAATACAAAAGTAAAATTAGATTGCAATTTCTTATCATCCTAATCCAAAAATATTGTTTAATATAGTATTTTTAATTTATTTAAAGCGCACCTTCAACTGGTCAGTTTTACTGTTCTTGGTTTGGGGTACATATATGTAATAATATATTGTATATATAGTATACAATGCATCATTTTATAGTTATTTTACTTGTGTATATAAATCAGAGTAAAATCCTTCCACAAATTACTACAATGAAGCTAGCAAGACTTGTATTCACCCCATAATACCTGTCAACAATGTATATCGTTAGTCTTGTCAGTACTGGCATTTTACTTCTCAGAATTTTTTTTCCTTTATTAAATTTATTGGTTGTGTGAGTATTGTACAGCTCTAGGAAGTTATCTCTCTCATGCAACTTAATGATTCCAACAACAAATATAGATAAAGATATATGACAGATCTGGATGGCTGAGTGAATGAGCCACGAGTAATACAAATCAAAATCAAGATTTCTTTTACATTCAAGACAATCACACTATCAGGAGGAAAAGGACATAAACTACTTAGATGATATATTTTACTTGTCGAAAACAAAAACAGTAAATTCCTCAAGCCACATATGTAGTGTTTGGAAAATATATAACTACACTGGATGGGTTGCTACTCTTTAACCAAGCTATGGCATAAATCTTCGGGGAAAAAAAAAAAAAATTAATGATTTTTTTTTTTTTATGTTGTCACCAGACCAAAGGATGATTTGGATGCTGAAATGTTTGGCTAGAACATTGGGTCACAATTTCTATTAAATCACAAAAATAATGTGAGTAACTAGTACAAAACCTCAAACATACACCCACAGTTGAAGATGACTAAACACTCCAAGGCTGGACAGCGATAGAAAATCTAGCAAAGACATAGACCATTAAGTGACCATTAGGCCACCTGTCCTTTTTGGCAAGGTTCAGGATTCATCAGTCTACAACCCAGAATTACATCCCTGTGAACTGACACTTGGCTGTGCCAGCTGCACCGTGCCCTACGCATCTTCCCAACAGGTGCCACGTATGACACCCCTACACATACATGTGGCCCACTGAAATGTCTAACTTGGATTTTACCAGCCCAGCATCCAACCTCTCTCTGTTATACAAACCCAAGCTGTGTTGACATGAATGGCCTTAATCCACTCCCAAGGTGCATCAGAAGGCACATGTCCACAAGTTAACATGTTGAATTCAATTAATACATCTTCTAGGAATACCACAACAAACAAGATCAGAAACCCAGCACAACACACAGTGACAAGTGGATATAGGAAGTGTCTCTTGACTGTACTTTGTGCATCTGAAAGGTAAATAGCTGACTGTTTTACAGGCAGTGAATTAAGCTGCCTGTAATTGTACTCCATATTTGCCTTTCCCCTATTTCCCTTCTTTCTAGAGTTGGGGCCAGATAGTCAATGAATTAAACTGCAAAACACACTACTCTCTGGCCCTGAGGTTAGAACTATCATAAGCACTGACTGGAAATCGCTGCAAATAGTACTTGTCGTGCCCTTAGTTTCCATTGGAAATCGAGTAATGACACAGGCAGCGAGTGGAAGCCCTTGCAAAGGTCACGGATTTACACCGGCTGAATCAATTTCTTACAATAGCATTGCAGAAGCTGTGGAGGAGTTTCTTCCTAAGACTTTGTTGATTTTAACATATTTTGTACATGTTTGTTGTCTCCTTTTAAAAAAAGAAAAAAACAACATAAAGGATGCTAGACAGCAATTTGTGTCATTGGAAAGTTGTAAATCCAAGGTCCCTTGTTGGGGTTTCCACTGCCCAATATGTAAAATCCAATGTCAGTTCAAACCCTCAATGAAAGCAGAAGTAACTGCTTCGGTTCTAAAAGAACAGAGACTGAGCTCGCAATGGCAAAAAGCAAAAGCAGCAAAAGAAAAAATCAGCAAAAGAATGTAATTTCTAAGGGAAATAGCAACTACCATGCAAGTGAGCATCCTCACTCAATATTGGAAGGCTATTCATTTGTGTCCAGGCCATCACAACCTTTCCAAATATGCAAATGGGTAGCCCCTTCAGCTGGGGGGACAACTTTGCTCTCTTTGCAAACATCTTCACATTCCACTGAAATTTGCAGGAGAGCCAAGAGCTTGATTCATGTGGGTTCCAGTTAGCTTTAATCTGCCTCTGGCTTGTACTGTTCAAATATTTGGATGAATAAAATTCATAACTTGAATCCCCTATCAATTGAATTAAAATATAGATATAGATACAGGAAAGTAAGAGAGAAGCACACAGAGGATAACAATATATATATCAGTATTACCACCTTGGCAAAACCAAATGATATACTTGTTAGTGTTAACTGAAATTATCTTTCTATCAAAAATTCAGCCTTTCTATATAAACTAGCACAATGTGTTTTCTATGGCAGAGTTTGAACTAATCATCACTTTTTTAGGATATGAGGATGAAATGATTGCTGGGAAGAGTAATCATCAAGGTAAAGTTAAAAATATCATAAATTAAAAGCAAAAATTGTATATAACAGAAATTACCTATGTCAACAGTGTTTTTTGAAAACTCATGGAAAACACATGTTGTCACCATTTTACATGCAGATTATAGTGACTAATTGAAAACCATTCCATGAGAAAGACTTCACTGTTTTTTTTCAAAAGCTTTTGTTGTTTTTTTTCTCTCCTCTTGTCCACGGTTCTTCTCCAACTGAAAAGCTCCACGGAAAGGACCTTTCCTATTAAGGACTGCACTTAAGAACACATTTAACTTTCAGTGAAGTTAATGGGATTTAAGCATGTGTTAAAGTGCTTTTCTGAACTACAGCCAAAATTTGAAAGCAAAGCTGTGAAGTTCCTGTTTTTCAGTAACTACATGTGTTCAGGCCTCAATTTCACAGTCATATTATCTTAATTTCCCCAGGAAAGCCGAATTTCAATATTCCTCTGGTGACTGAGTACCTGGATGGGCAGAATTTCCGAGTAGGTTTTTAAAGATATTTAGGAACTTAAGAACACAAACCAGCAGCCAGCAATGTTTCCACTGACTGTGAAATAAGAACTGAAGTACTTCCCTGCATCTTTAAGTGCCCAAATACTTTTGAAAATCTGCCTAGTGGCACCTTAGGTCTTAGGCCAAAACCTTTAAATTCTGATATAATCAAAAAGAAACAATGAAAGTTTTGTCCCCCAAAACTGCACAAGAATCTTTGCCTTTTTGGGGGGATTGCGGCTTTCTCAGCTTTTTCTTCTCTATCCTCTTATGGCAGTTTTGCTTACGATGTCCCTCCTGGTTCCTGGAAAGGTCTTCTGATGGGAAGCATAGGTAGACTTTCCCCAGGCTACTTGTCAACGGGATTCCTGTAATGCACTAAGGTGTCTTAACAGTTCTTCTCTTACTGATGATCTTGCTCTAACGTACATACACCCCGGTGGCTGGGGATAAGGGAGTGGGGCAGAATCCCAAAATTTTGGCCTCAGGCACTCCTACTCTACGCCAAGTAACTTAATTTGTCTTGCGCCACTGTACCCTTTCTGCAAAATAGATTATATATTGGTCAAACACATGGAAGAATTAAATCCATGTACTTTAGTAGTGCTCAGATATTATGCCAATGGGTGTAGGTGGAAACATTTAATGTTGCACACTATCCCATGAAAGTAACATGACTACATACACTTTTCCTTATTGTATTGTTTCTTGACCCTATGACAGATTCCATGACCCCCTGTTTGTTACCTTCATCTGTCATAGAGAAGTACTGCAGTGATTTTCACAGAAATCCGTAAAAATTTGTTTTATTAAAATTCCTACTAAATACTTTCATGATTATATTTGTAGCAGGATTTGGCTCCCTATTAACTCCTAGAGCAGGGCTGGAAAGCTTCAGTTGGAAGGAAATAGCCATACTTAAAAGATATAAGAACAGTGCCTCAAAAATTAATTTCATTTTAGGATGGGATTCATCTGTTTCTATGAAGACTCCAGTAATGTCTTCCCTAACTGTGTTAGTTGCCCAAGTTGCTTTTAAAATCAATGGTGGTCTAGTCAATACAATTAGTGAAGTCCTTGTGTCATGGTTTAACCCCAGATGGCAACTAAGCACCACACAGCTGCTCACTCACTCCCCCACAGTGGGATGGGGGACAGAATCAGAAGAGTAAAAGTGAGGAAACCTGTGGGTTCAGATAAAGACAGCTTAACAGGTACAGCAAAAGCCACACACGCAAGCAAAGCAAAACAAGGAATTCATTCACTGCTTCCCATCAGCAGTCAGGTGTTCAGCCATCTCCAGGAAAGCAGAGCTCCATCACGCATAAGGGTTATTTGGGAAGACAAACGCCATCACTCCGAACGTCCCCCCTTTCCTTCTTCTTCCACCAGCTTTATATGCTAAGCATGACGTCATATGGTATGGGATATCCCTTTGGTCATTTGGGGTCAGCTGTCCCAGCCGTGCCCCCTCCCAGCTTCTTGTGCACCCCCAGCCCACTCGCTGGTGGGGTGGGGTGAGGAGCAGAAAAGGCCTTGACTCTGTGTAAGCACTGCTCAGCAGTAATGAAAACATCCCTGTATTATCAATCAACACTGTTTTCAGCACATAACCAAAACATAGCCCCATACTACCTACTGTGAAGAAAATTAACTCTATCCCAGCCAAAACCAGCACACCTTGGTATAATGCATCTCATCCTGAAACACATGTAAAATAGGGTAGATCGGCTCTAACATCACATTGTCCATGGAGATCACTTTGGTTCAAGTATGCATGTTTATCTTTAGAAGGACTGGCATCCCCATATTTTATTTTACATTTGAAGGCTGCTGCTTCTATTCTAGACTTGAAGATACACATTTTTTCCTGGAAGTTAGTCTACTTTTTCTAACACTTTTAGTTTGTTTAATGAAAGATATTGACTAAACCTACAAACCTTCCTTTGCATATGCTCTTTGACTGTCATGCCGACAGCAATGCTACCAATATTTCTCTCTCAACTGATTATAAAGGGACTTTAAGGTGATTAAGTTAGAGAAAAAATTATGGATGTTTAAAGATAAATGAGATTAATTTCATCTTTGGTCTCCCTACAAAATCCCCTGAATCTAAAGTAGAAAATATCATATAAAATAGAGTTGTGTGTACAGGTGCCATGATCCTGCCCCTTCACAGAGACCTTGCAAGCTTCTTGCATCCCTCTGTGACTTCATGCTATCCTCCAATGCCCATCTGTGCCACCATGAGTTTTGTTTCATTTTTCAAAAAGGCACTTAAAGCAGATTGCAAAGTAGCCTTCTTACTTTTCCACTTTCACAGTCGGGGTGTTCTGTGTTTGATTCTCAGCCATGCACTGACAACTGAAACAGTTCAAGGGAGAACTTTCACAAAAACATAAGTATTTCAAAGAACGATTTTTAAAAGAATTCTACTGGAAAATTACTTATGGAATACAGCAAATGAAAGAAAATTGTATAACAGATGTCATGAGGGAAATACATGTAGCTCAATTTTATAAACAATAGGGGAAAAAGAACATTAATGAAATTTTCAAAAGTTTTAAAATGTTCAGTAGCACTAGCGGATGGAAAGACTACTAGGCAAGACTAAATATTGCTCAAGCTTTAGATGTTCAGTCGCAAAGAAACAGGAGCCTTTAGTATGCACCTCAGCACAAACATGAGTTCAATGTCAGAGGGACACTGCAGGAGGTCAAAGCCCTTCTTTTTATATGTAATTACTAAAATAAAGATATTTGTATGGCAACTGTAAGTACTTAATTTGTCATCCTGTCTTTGGCAAGTGAAATCTAACTTTAGGCCTGGTATTTACATCCTGGAGTTACCAAAAGCAGACTGATCCTGCTCTGCGGTTCATTCCAGCTGTGAAGGTGAGAAGTTTGTTGCTTGTACAAACCCTTGTCTATAACTATGTCTCTTGATTCTTCTTACCTTTTGGGGGAAGATGAATCGAGACTCTTTTGGGTCTAATCTAGACTAGAAGCCTTAAACTTGCAAAGCCTAAAACTCTCAAAGCCTTAACTTCCCAGGCATTTTCAGGCTATTAGAAGGTCTGTAAGAGCCATGTTGTGACTAGCATTGACAGCTAGTTTCCTTGTTCAATCTCACCTGAAGATATCATGCTGGCCACAGACCAAGATGGATTTCCTCAGGTGGAGGAGAGAAGGTGAGAGAGGAGATAGGGGGAATAAGGGATGGTGTGCTGCCCCAGAAATCCCTCTCACTCCTCAGAGGAGTAGGGTGGTAGCAGAGGTCTGTAAAGCTGAGCTCCATCCATCCAAACATAGAGGAGTTGATAGCCAGTGTATCAGTATCAAAGAAAAGTGGTCTCCTGAGGAATGCAAAGCAAAGTGTGGTTGGCAGTGTCAGGTAAGACACAGTACAGAGACTACGCTGATAGGGTGAAAAGCTGTACATGCAGACGGGAGTGACTCAGCTGCAGGGTACATGCTGAAGGATATGCATTACAAGTCATCTTCAGAACAAGCACCATAGATGCTTTTGGTACACTCTGCACGTCAGACTACAGTTATTATTTTGTGTTTGGCAGTTTTCTGCCTTCCCCCCCATTGTTCTATGTTTTCAATCCTTGCATTGGTTCAAAGACAGAGAGTTTGATTTCAGCTGTTTGGCTGAATTTTTCAGTAACAATATTCTCTTTCTATTTCTGTTGGAGTTCTAGCCAGATTTACCTACTACTCTGCACTGCCTGTAGCCAAGATCTGCTTTCTTTCATTTGAGGACCCAAATAACGAACTCATTTTTATTGTATTTACTTTTTACTCATGTTGCATCTGTGAATTATTCCAAACTTCAGAAAAGATTGGGGAAAACTGGGAATGCAGAACTAGCCCACAACAGTATCTTTCACTTTTCTAATAGGAACTACTAGTTTACTTTGCTTACTTCTTTTTATATTCTGTATTTTATTCCTTTCACATGAAGATATATTGAACATTGGTCCTCAGCAGAAACCTATTAGTATGAAATGAGCTATGATGTAGCAAAATAAAACAAAACGGGAATCCCATGACATTCAGTTAAAGGTTTTCAGTGTCTGTATAGGAGGAGGATTGAAAAATAAACATGGAAGTTGTTTCAAGATCTCGTTGCATTTTTATTTTGCTAAATGGAACATATCATGATAAACAGAGAAACAAAATATGATTTTAAAGCATACTGTTTATATGTACACACTTATATCTACATACATATGTCATATCACATATACATACAATACAATATAATATGTATAATATAAACATTAAGCCAGAACCTATGCTCATTGACAATAATGGGATGGACCAAAGTTTTACATTTGGGAGACAATGCAACAACCTTTTTTTTAAAAATTAAGTGTTAGTATTGTGCTATCAGGCACAATTTTAAATTCCCTCTTACTCCCCATAAACGTTTTTTTCCCTTTCCCACATTATCAGCACTGTGTAAAAATAGCACACACATTTTTCACAAACAGTTAAAGACACTTTTATTTCTCAGAAATATATCAATATTAAACCCTTTGCATCGTATTTGGAGAATTTGCGACCTTACAAAACATTTATGCTCACATCATGAAAAAACTGAGGATTTCTTTGAGACTACTACACTCTTAGCAGCAGTATTGTTTTGAATACTTCTCTCAAAGATACTAAACAAATGTATATTCTTTGTTTAAAAGATGTAATTCATTGCATGTGGCATCTTGTCATGGAGAGGATGCAGCACATTGCATATTTAGTATCTAAAACGGCAGATTGGCATTGTGGTAAATGGGGGCCTGAAAGCAATAGCTTATTTGTAAAGATACATAAAGATTTGTAAAGGTATTTGTAAAATACTGCAATGACTAATTTTAAAGTCTAAAAGTAGATATGAGAAATGAATAGAAATTAGTGGCCTCGACCTCTGGTGTATCTTTCCACATTTATTTTCTATATGTATCATTACTAAAAGGGATATTTTTTTATTTCATTGTAAAATTTATTTGTACTATAAAATGAATCAGTTACAGATCTGGTTCACTAAGGCAAATTATGTATTAACACAGACACCCTATCTGAAAGCACTTAATACCTACCATGTCTTATTTAGATCATAACAGATAGAGGAGCTTAAGAAGGCAATATTATTATACCAGATTGATATATGACTGTCTCAGCACCTTATTTGCTAGCCTACTGTCAAGTTTCTTTAAACCATTAGAGGAGTTGAGTGTTTCAGAGTTTTGAATTAACTATTTCGAGAGTGATACATGTGACCAGCATCTCAGCTGGTCATCCACCTGGATGAAGCTTTAAGTAATGCAATACCTGGAGTAAGTTAGAGTATCGACTACTGAGCCAAGACACCCTGCTAATCAACTCTCCTTCTTCTGCTGTGTTATTTTCCACCAGTGAAGCTCCCACACAATCTCACATATGCTAATAAATTCATCAGTCTTGATTGAAAGAGAGTTCATGTGCTACCAGCTCTTTTTGAAGTGTGCAGCTGGTCTTCCTGCATTCGTGTGGGCCTAAACCAAGCCTGCTCTTGCTATTTCTGATAAATATTTATACAGCAACGTAAATTTACAGAGAACATTACAAACAGATCAAACGTTCTTTGCCACAAAAAGCTTAAAACAATATATATGTATTCCCATTGGAAAAATAATTATTAACAATTGCAAGAAACAGTACAATATGCAAACAGCTTGTTTTTTAATGACAGATTGGTTATGAAAAGAATCATAGACTTACAAAAGAACTGATATGATCCTTGTTTAGGATACATGACTGCTGCTTAGACCCTGTAAGCTGCCAGGTTCTAGATCAAGCTACTCATTTGAATGGAAAAAGCATCCTTCTTTCACCAAAGTGCACTCTTTGACAACTCAGTAAGCCTGACTGGAGTCAGCACTCCTCATAACTCTGAAGAGACCTAGCTTTTCAACTAGCAAAAAATTATCTGTAATCATGAAACAGTAAGTAAGATTCTATTACAATGCAGGCATATATTCCCTTTTTTTTTTTTTTTCCCTGACTGGAGATGCTTACAGAAACTCTGAGCATCTTGAAACTGAAAACATTTGTTGCAGAAAGTAACATCAACCTGTTCAGAAACACTCCTCTGGTAGTGAAACTCTGAAACAGTTGCTAATAAGAGAGTTAATAATATGTTTTACTGAGTGAGAAAGAGAAAGATCAAGAAATTTGTATAATTAGGAATGTGCTCAGAACAATCAACATAGTTTTCAAAGGAGTTCTTGTTGCTGAAGAAAACTGGACAGGTTCTTGGTTTCCTTCCTACCCCCAGGAACTCATCATATTGAAAGCTACTTGTCTGAATTATTCAGGTGTCTGCCTTTAAAATGAGTCAACAGGAGAAGTGAAGGACAAAAACACCGAGTTCCTTTACAATAAGTTGCATTTTTTCTGACAATCATCTTTTTCCTCTTTTTTTCCATCCCTTCTCAAAAACTCCAAGTAAACATAGTTCCAAGCAAAATTCATATTTATGGAAATGAATGGAGACAATGGAGCTATGATGCTTTCTGATACCTACTACTCTAATTTCAAATACTCTGTTACTCTCAGAAATATTACACTTTCTTGGACAGCAAACATATAATAATACATTTCTTATTCTCCTGTGTGACCCAACTCTGTTCCCCATCTAAGCAAAATTAGGATTGGACTAGGGAGTGAGTCAGGACTACTGTTTGCAACATAAAGATATGAGGAATAAACATAACCTGATCTCTTCCCACCCCCCGCCATATAGCTACTGATGAATGTATGCATGAATATGCAGGAAAAGAGTGTCCTGCTGTTACCAGTTACCAAAGCTGATTTACCCCACATGCAAAGGCAGACCCAGGAAATTAATTATGAATATCAAAAATGCAGTTGTTACCTTTGATCTCCCTTGGGAAACTCTCATTTCTTGTTGTCTCCAGTAATTGCAGAAAATAGATTTTTTTTTCCCCCACATAGACAATTTGTGTTCTCATCCTCATTTCCATGAACTGAACAATAACAACAAAAAATTATTCTCTAAAAATGATCTAGTAAAGTTCTGCACCACGACCAGGAAGGTTGTTATGCCACCATCAGTTAGTGGGCTTCTGGAAAAGGCTTGCTTTGGCAAAGAGCAATTTGATCCCCAGTGCCGGTGACAGCGAGGCCAGTGTCTTTATTAGGCTGAGACTGACTAAGGGCTTAGATTGCTCCTCAGAAGAAACTCAGTAGATTATATCCTTTTTTCTTTGGTAATTGTTGTACATGTTCCTAAAAGATTTATGGCCTAGTTTTCTCCACAGGCATTCAGATTTCCCTGAAATTTTGTCTCTGGTGGAAGATACAGTGATAGGATGTAAAAAGCAAAGGTGAAAAAGCAGAGGACACCTGAATAACTTCAGTATTGGAGGGCGGCCATGGCCTGCCTGCCCTGGTACTGGTAGTGCAGCCTTGCAAATTCTGTGGTGAGTGTGCAGAAATTTAATCTTTCCTGAACAGAATTTATTAGGATTATAAACCATTTATCTGTTTCATGTATTAGAAATTCTTATGCAATATGCAAAAAGAAGAAGAGAAAAAGAAGCTAAAACTGGAGAAAGAAATTTATGTATGGTTCAGGGGATTTTAATACTGATTAGCTTAGACTATGGATAGCTTGAAGTGATACAAAAACTAGGAAAAAACAAAGCTACCCAATATTTCAAAACTGTCCATAAGTATCCAGGGAGCTGGAAGGTTATCAAAATTCATCTATGAGGGTAAAATACAATTATATAAATAAATGTGAAGGGGGGGGGTAGCCATGAAAACATAAAGACTTTGGAATTTCTGCATATTTGTGATGCACTGAATTTCACTTAGAATTAAAGATTTATACAGCAAGTCATGCAGCAGTGGTAAAATCATTATGTAAATGTCATTTCCGTCTTCATGACAAGGGTTTTCTTTAAATATGTATGCTCATTTGGGCATAACATATACTTACCTATAGAGTCGTTCCACTTTTTTCCTAGATGTTCTACTGACTATTGTTAGGTGGTTTGTTTAGTTCGTTTGGGGAAATAAATCACTTAAGAATAGAAGCCAACATACAAATTCTTCAGAACTCCTTGGCAAAAATGAGCAATGCTGGTTTTTAAAATACAAATAATGTACATAAATTGACACGGCCCTGAGGACACTGCCAGCCCTTACCAGTTCCAGGGCTCCCTAACACTAATAAAAAGGAAGTATTATCTATTTAGTGGAGCTATACATTCAAATGTGCTTTTAAATTTTACTAATAAAAAAAGATTTGCACGTTCAATTTTTCCTTGAAGGAGCTGTGAGCTTCTCAACTGCACTCCAGGAATTTATGAAGAAAAAAATCTTATCCTATGAAGAAATCACTTTGGTTAAAAGGATCACAGGTCAGCAGGAGAGCACCTGAAAAGCAGCACAAAGGAATTCCAGCTACTCCAACCAGTAAGTCCGCTTCATTGGGGGCCCAACTTAAATGCCTCTATGCAAACACACGTAGCATGGGGAATAAACAAGAGGAGTTAGAGACGTGCACATGCCTGCAGGGCTATGATCTTATTGGCATCACGAAGACATGGTGGGATGACTCCTATGACTGGAGTGTCGGAATGGAAGGATACAGGCTTTTTAGGAAGGGCAGGCCAGAGGGGGTGTCACCTTCTATGTCAATGACCAGCTGGAATGCATGGAGCTCCACCTGGGGATGGATGAGGAGCCGACCAAGAGCCTATGGGTCAGGATTAAAGGGAGGGCAGGGACAGATGACATTATAGTGGGGGTCTGCTACAGGCCACCTGACCAGGAAGACCAAACAGATGAGGCCCTCTATAGACAGATAGGAGCAGCCTCACATTCACAAGCCCTGGACCTCGTGGGGGACTTCAACCACCCTGATATCTGTTGGAGGGACAACACAGCAGGGCATAAGCAATCCAGGAGGTTCCTGGAATGTGTTGATGATAACTTCCTTCTCCAAGTAACAGAGGAGCCAACGAGGAGAGGTGCTATGCTGGACGTTGTTCTCACCAACAAGGAGGGGCTGGTGGGGAATGTGAAGCTCAAGGGCAGCCTTGGCTGCAGTCACCATGAAATGGTGGAGTTCAAAATCCTTAGGGCAGCAAGGAGGGAGCACAGCAAGCTCACTACCCGGGACTTCAGGAGAGCAGACTTTGGCCTCTTCACGCATCTGCTTGGTAGAGTACCATAGGATAAAGCTCTGGAGGGAAGAGGGGCCCAAGAAAGCTGGTTGATATTCAAGGATCACCTCCTCCCAGCTCAGGAGCGATGCATCCCAACAAAGAGGAAGTCAGGCAAAAATTCCAGGAGGCCTGCATGGATGAACAAGGAGCTCCTGGACAAACTCAAACACAAAAAGGAAGCCTACAGAGGGTGGAAGCAAGGACAGGTAGCCTGGGAGGAATACAGAGAAATTGTCTGAGCAGCCAGGGATCAGTTTAGGAAAGCTAAAGCCCTGATAGAATTAAATCTGGCCAGGGACATCGAGGGCAACAAGAAAAGCTTCCATAGGTACATTGGTGATAAAAGGAAGACTAGGGAAAATGTGGGCCCTCTCTGGAAGGAAACGGTAGACCTGGTTACCCAGGATATGGAGAAGGCTGAGGTACTCAATGACTTTTTTGCCTCAGTCTTCACCAGCAAGCGCTCAAGCCACACCGCCCAAGTCGCAGAAGGCAAAGGCAGGGACTGGGAGAATGAAGGATCACCCACTGTAGGAGAAAATCAGGTTCAAACCATCTAAGGAACCTGAAAGTGCACAAGTCCAGGGGACCTGATGAGATGCATCCGCGGGTCCGGAGGGAACTGGCGGATGAAGTTGCTAAGCCACTATCCATCACATTTGAGAAGTCGTGGCAGTCTGATGAAGTTCCCACTGACTGGAAAAGGGGAAACATAACCCCCATTTTTAAAAAGGGAAAAAAAGGAAGAGCTGGGGAACTACAGGCCAGTCAGTCTCACCTCTGTGCCCAGCAAGATCATGGAGCAGATCCTCCTGGAAACTATGCTAAGGCACATGGAAAATAAGGAGGTGATTGGTGACAGCCAACATGGCTTCACTAAGGGAAAATTGTGCCTGACAAATTTGGTGGCCTTCTACGACGGGGTTACAGCATTGGTGGATAAGGGAAGAGCAATTGACGTCATCTACCTGGACTTGTGCAAACCATTTGATGTTGTCCCGCACAACATCCTTGTCTCTAAATTGAAGAGACATGGATTTGACAGATGGACCACTCGGTGGATAAGGACTTGGCTGCATGGTCACACTCAAAGAGTTGCGGTCAACGGCTCCATGTCCAAGTGGAGACCAGTGACGAGTGGCATTCCTCAGGGGTCAGTATTGGGACCGGCGCTCTTTAACACCTTTGCTGGGGACATGGACAGTGGGATTGAGTTCACCCTCAGCAAGTTTGCCAACGACACCAAGCTGTGTGGTGCGGTCGACACGCTGGAGGGAAGGGATGCCATCCAGAGGGACCTTGACAGACTTGAGAGGTGGGCCCGTGCGAACCTCATGAAGTTCAACAAGGCCACCTGCAAGGTCCTGCACATGGGTCGGGGCAATCCCAAGCACAAATACAGGCTGGGCAGAGAATGGATTGAGAGCAGCCCTGAGGAGAAGGACTTGGGGGTTTTGGTTGATGAGAAGCTCACCATGACCTGGCAATGTGCGCTTGCAGCCCAGAAAGCCAACCTTATCCTGGGCTGCATCAAAAGAAGCGTGACCAGCAGGTCGAGGGACGTGATTCTCCCCCTCTACTCTGCTCTTGTGAGACCTCACCTGGAGTACTGCATTCAGCTCTGGGGCCCCCAACATAAGAAGGACGTGGACCTGTTGGAGCGAGTCCAGAGGAGGGCCATGAAGATGATCAGAGGGCTGGAGCACCTCTCCTTTGAAGACAGGCTGAGAGAGTTGGGGTTGTTCAGCCTGGAGAAGAGAAGGCTCCGGGGAGACCTTATAGCAGCGTTCCAGTACCTCAAGGGGGCCTACAAGAAAGCTGGAGAGGGACTTTTTACAAGGGCATGTAGTGATAGGACAAGGGGTAATGGCTTTAAACTGAAAAAGGGTAGATTTAGATTAGATATAAGGAAGAAATTCTTCACTATGAGGGTGGTGAGGCACTGGAACAGGTTGCTCGGAGAAGTTGTGGATGCCCCATCCCTGGAAGTGTTCAAAGCCAGGTTGGAAGGGGCTTTGAGCAACCTGGTCTAGTGGAAGGTGCCCCTGCCCATGGCAGGGGGGTTGGAACTAGATGATCTTTAAGGTCCCTTCCAACCCAAACCATTCTATGATTCTATGATTCTATGATTAAATAAAGATTTTTTTGTGTAAGTTGATTACTTGCTGGTCTGCAGTGCTCATATGTAAAATCTCTAAAGATGATAATGTACTGAAAGTGTTATCTCTTAATGTGGCTATAGTAGCAAGGTAAGAGTCCACAGTTGAAATTATAGCAAAAAAAATTTAAGTTCATCAAAGCCAATAGAGTTCATTCAGATGCTATATATGTTAAAGTGAAAAAAATCTTCAGATATTAAAAATACCTGTGTTTGATGCAGGCCCAGATGCAGGTTTAGTCTTAATATAGGGCTTCATTTTCTCAGAAACAGTTTGACACTCCTTCTCTAATTATTTTTAACTTCTGTGTAGAGATGGTCAAAAACATTCACCTCGATTGATCTATTTGGCAAGAAGATAAGACTTCAACTGATACTCATATTCATTCTTATGAATGTTCAGTACGAAAATATATCAGTCCACAGAAACCTTCCCAACTGTTATTGTTTCAAGTGCTCTGTATTTGCAGCACAGACTATTTGCGGTATGTAATAGGTCAGCTCTGGGGAGATGGCCAAGCTGCCACCATGGCAAAGGCACAGGAGGGTTGCTCTCAATGTCTCCTGAACAAGCTTATCTTTCTTCATTAGCTGTACAGAGAGCCCAGGTTCTCAATTTAAGCAGACAAATTCTATGTTTAAAATAAATCAGAGCTAAAATTTCTGACAGTGAATTTTTTTCTGAAAATAAATACCCAGCACTTTTCTTAGGTAAAATTAATCTTTATGCCTAGGCATAACACTCAGCCTATACAATGTGTATCTTTCACCTCCTCCCTGTTTCACAGTCTTAAATAAGGCTTAAATATTGCATAACTCTTCTTTTTAACTCTCTGAATGGTGAAGAATTTCATGTTACATGAACATCCTGATGAAAACATGCCCTGAAAAATATTAAGAGTATGAAAGAGAATACAAGGAAAGCCAACATTTCATATTTCACAGAAATGCCTAAGTGTTCAGTGTTTGTTTTCATTTTGCAATGAAACGAAACGGAATGCTTTTAATGTTTTCATAAAACACATCTGTGTTAAAATGTCATATTCACAATAAAAACATCAGGTTTTAAAGTTCCTTCTCAGTTGGGTCACAGATAATCAGAGACTTTACAATCAAACAAGCCATTTTCACCTAACAGCTTTCTAAATTTCAACAGATTTCCACAATTCTTCAAATTCAACAAATTAGAATATTTCCAGTGTATTTTATTAGAAATTTTTCAGTCAGCTTCACATGTAAATATTAGTGAAGTACATTGTCAAATATTGTTCAAACATATGCTAGAGAACTTTCATTTTCATTATTTTCTTAGCTCTACTCAAGAGATATATTGATTACCACAAGTTCAATGTCAAGGTCCTAAAAATAGAAAGCGATATTTAATAAAAAGTAGAAGGGACATCATTTCTATCCTGGATTACCCCACAACTCTCAGTTGCACAACAGGTGGGTGAAAGGGGCAGAAGGAGACTGCAGAGTATTATCAGTTTCCTCTTAGGAGCATAGTCTATGGCTTTCTAAGTTTACATGGCCTGAAAGGCTAGGAAGATTTGCTATAGACTGGACGCAAATTAATGTTTCAAAATGCAGAAAGTATCTGCAGCTATTTCATTATAAGGTGTGGGTTGACCCCAAGTACTGAATTTAGCCTCCCATCCATCACAGACTAATTATGTTTCCAGAAACAAAAAAGGATAATAATTCAATATTATGTGCAAGGAAGTGACCATATAACTGCCATTAACCTATGCATCACACTAAGTAATTGTCCTAAAGTCCTACCACTAATCCTGGCTTTAAAGTTTTGCTTACCTATTTCAATAAAATGTGCCAAAGGAAAATATTTTGGCCTCCTACAAATGAGTATTTGTACTCACACTACAATCACCATATAATATGAAGGTTACTATGTAACACAGCCATTGATCAAACTGAGTAAATGGGGAAAAACGCCAGCATTTATGCAACAGAAATTCCTTGTCACAGCTTCACTCACATTCCCACACTATGTTGTGTAATTTATGCCATAAGCATTATTTATTAGACTGATTTACTCCATTACTGGTGCTGTACTATTAAATTCTTATATGCCTTAATGATGGCAATGTATTGAGAATAATTTATGAGGAAAATGAGAGAACACATAATCAAACGCAAGGTTGAAAAACTGTTCAAGAGAACACGTCGTGTCTTCACTGACCACTGTAAGGCAACGGAAACATCCCTGAAATAGCTCAGGGACCTTTGAATCACACTCTTCAGCGTGCTGTAGGTATGTCCTGTACTAGCAGAGGTTCAATACCTGAACTCCAAAGAGCTCTCCAGTAAACATTATTTACATTAACTACTCAACTTTCAGCATGCCTTTCCTGAACCATATGAGGACACAGTGAAGAGAGGATGGATGAAATTCATGGGTCTCTTGGGAGGGACATTGAGACTCCCTGACTACAGTCTTGACAGGTGTGCACAGGCCTTTTATTGCCTAGGATCATAATTTCAGTTCCTATTCTGAAGGACTCTCCTTTTAAAGATAATGCTTATAATTTTTCCATGCTTCTAAAAAAAAAAAACAACCAACATTTTCTGTTCACTGGCTTCCTGGCAGCAACTGAAAGAGTTGGCAGAGGTTTCCCTGTGAGTGCACATAGGACCAAGACTTAATCCTGTCTTTGACAAGGTACTAATGAGTGATAAATTCTTTCAAATGCAAAGAAGGAAGAATGGACGTATTAATAATCTTTAAGCTCTGTTACTGCAAACAGTAGCTGCCTGTTCCTAATTATGTAAGTAAAAAACATGCTACATCAGAAAAGTCTTTTCCCCAAATCCCTAAGTCAGTTGTTTGCTATGAGCAGAGCAGGATGAATACTACAGGCAATATTTGTGACTATGAATATATATTTTTAAAACATCAGTCCTGAATTCAGTTTTATTGATGTTCATAACCCCTTTCACTTGCTTCACAGTAACACCCAAATCTTTTTTTTTTTTTTTTGTGAAAATATTCATGTGACCAGCTGAAGTAATAAAAAGCACACAGGTTTGAAAAAAAATGGCAAGTAATGAACATGCTATTCTGTTTGCAGATGCCTGATTTGATGAATAAAATTATGACTATATCATGTTCAAATCCACATCTGCTTATGGATACTTTATAAATTTAAATAGGCTACACTTGTTTACTGAACAGGTCACTAAATGTCCACATACAGGCTACAGTACAGCTACACAAGAATGAGAGAGCAGAGAAAACGATGCCATACATCACTCAGCGGAGAATCTGCTGCTGATTAAGAGACCTTGGAACATTTAAGGAGAAAAAAAACCCTCAGCAAGGCTCATTAGCTCAGACATAGTGCTATGCTAACAGCTGGCACACAGCTGGCTAACTCTTGCATGAGCAGAACAGATGTACATGTACCTACAAAATGGTGCAGCAACATAACAACTATACTGGGAAGAAAGAAAACCCATTGAAGGAAGTAGAAGATACACACATGAGTCCAGTTTTGGACGGAAAAGCTCTTCTCAGTTCCCTACTGGAACAGAATCAAGCTCCTTTTATTTTGGCAGGCTGTCTTTCACAATGGTCAGGTTGAGATGTTTAAAATGAAGAAGGAAGAATTGCATACTACAACTATGGCAGATAATGATCCCCATAAAACTGCTAAGGATTTGGTTGCATCTTGAAGTTTACCAATCTTCAAAAATGCGTTGGCAGCCAACATTATCAAAATTTTTCAATTTTTTCATCATTATATGAATATTCAAACCGTTTTGGAATTTTGCTTAGTCTTTGGCCTCACTAGCAACCTGTGCAAATGCGTTTCATGGTTTAATTATATACTGTGTGAAAAAGAATTTTCCCACACAGATTTGAATCAGCTTCCTTTCAGTTTCACAGAATATCTTCCTCATTATATATGACAAGAAACAATAACTTCCAATCTATTCTCTTTTCAGCTATTCTGTAGGTTGGATGTTTGTTGGTGGGGGTGGTTTTTTGCTCATTTGTTTGTTTTTTAAATGTTCACTCATATGACTCTTCTTCATAAAGGAAACTTTGGTCTTTTCAGTTTTTTATGAGAGATTCTATGATGTCCCAGCATTGTCATTGATTCTCCTCTCCTATTCCTGAACCCGTCCTGAAATACAACAATATTCTTTTTGAGGTGTGTGGACAAACACTTCAGGAAACCTTTTAGATGAGGTCATACAGTATTATAATATTGGTAGTATGTTATTTCCTAGTATTGCTCTCCATTAAATTCTCTATACATCCCAAAAAAATTACTAGCTTTTCCAAACACTAGATTGAGAAGGTACCTTCAGATATATCTTCATAATTGCTCTCAGGCTTGTAACGTAAGTTGATACTTAACACTTCATCAATAAGGGAGAAAATTGTTAACACAGCTCCATGTTACGCTCAGTTGATGTGCTTAACATGGTTATATCCTATATTACATCTGTGTTTGAATTTCAAAAGGTTTTAACAACAGATTTGTGAATATACAAAAGAAAGAAAAGATTGGATGTTACTCTGAAGTACCTATAGCATCTACAAGGACACTTGTGGACTTAGATGAATGTTCAGCAAAGCATATTGTATAAAATTTACCATATAAAACTCATTAAAATCCTAAAATACCTAAAATCTATATAAAATAGTAAACAAACAAAATCAAATCTGGAAATGAACAGGAGGAGGACAACTCAGGGAAAAATAGGCATTCTTAATGAAAGGTTAACATTTTTAGTGATTCAGTTAACAGGAAACAAAAACTAAGCTTTCTTGAGGGATTATTACTCATATAATAGGACAGTTCAAGAGCGATTACAAGAAAGCTTTCAAAAAAAGGCTTTTCCAACGTATAACAGGGAACTTAAGATCACTGCAAAATTTTTGATCTTCTTTAACTCAACTATATGAGAAAAAATTGGCATTTGGGGCAAAATGCAATGATAACCTACTCGTTTTTATTCCTCATATCAAAGTGATTATCACTTTGTGGAGACTTGAAGCTTACTTTCTCCATCCAACAAATCTGTCATAAACCAAGAGAACCACACAAACAGATGGGATTTTACATTCCCTCCCTTCATTCTCGACCATGTCACAGTGAAGTCCATTTCCGTCTGTGGGGTTTGGATCATGCTATTCCTAGGCCTTTTTCATCTTAGTCTTCCTTTCCAAAATGCAGCCTCAAATGGTCCGAACAGGTACCCTATGATTTCCGCATCTTGAATAGCAAGTACCTGCTTCCAAATCTGGAGTGTTACAAAGCCAGGCAGCCCAGTTCTGGGAGTGGCATTTCTTTTTATGCCCCACAGAATTAGGATGCTAAAGGTTTTATACCCTGAACAGAGTAAGTCACTCTATAAAGGAATGAATCATTACTCTGGCTTCTCAATACTTTTCATAAAATTTATGTTTGTTTTTGACAAACGTGTTTTATGGACAACTGTGAAATGTCTATGGGTAGGAGCTACAGAGCTTGCAACAGCAAAGAATTAAGTCACTGCTACCCCTGGGGTGCTAATGAGGTAAAAATGTGCTGAATGTTCATACTTTCGTTGAAATACACATATTATGCTTGCTACAGGTGCACAATGCTAATTTGCTTTTTGGGCAAACTGTGCTCAATTTGCATAATTTTAACATCCTGAAACCTGCAAACATCAGGAAAATCTGTGTGTTTCTCTGCCTGTAGCATTAAGTCACTGAATGCCTAAGAATCAATATAAGCTCTCAAAACCAGGAGGGAAGCCCTGCTGGAGCCCTGCGTTAGCTAAATTACAGGATCAAAGCCTTGAGATATACTAGCCCAGGTCTTTTGTCTATAACCAACATAACCATAGTAATTTCACTGTCTGCAGGACCAGAACTATTTTTTCTGACCCAGCAATACTTTAAAATTGGCAATTACTAATGATCCATCCACTTGGAAGACATTGCTATAATCTTATCTGATAAATAGAGAACTCAAGCTAAACAACATCTTGTAGGCAGGTTGTGGAGTAATTTCTAGCTTCCAATTTGCTTTAGCAATAATTGAATGTGATCCAGCCTACACATCTTTAAAATAAAAGCATGATATTTTTTATTACTTCATCTTTTTATCATTTGTCAAATTAAATGCTTCTATGTATTTTGAAATAACTTGAAATAAACATAATCAGTAGATGAAGACACCTTTCCAATGGTCACTACAGCCAAAGAAGTTTGTTGCTGAGAGGATGTATAAGGAATGCAATGTAAAATAACATGGAGAAAACATGAATACACATCACTGAAACAGCACATCGCATCCATGACAATAGAGGAATATTAGTAGAGAATAGCTACTAATTAGTACTCACAGTTCAATCTGGATCTTTAAAACCTTCTTCAGATTATTGTGGGTTGTTCAATTTGGGGTACCTGGCTACAGAACGATACAATTTTGTCTTATAATGCATCCAGCAAAACAAGAGTTTACCAAATACCTGAGAGAGAACTTGAGTCTGTTGTTAAAAATATGCAGTATTTTGACCTTTTCTCCTGCCACTATGTAAGTCTCTGTGAAATCTCTGTTTTTCCTACTGCTTTGGTAGCTATGGCATTTCTGCACAAATGTACAGCTAAATCAAAAGCAGTCGGCAAAGGCCCTGGTCACAAAATGGCTGGAAAGAATCACAGAGAAAAGCAAGAGTAAAAAATAACTCTATCCATTGAACATGGCAGAGGAAGGCAAACAGTTGAAACAGCAACAGAAAAAACAGAGTATGGATCAAAGATTACATGAAGCAAACACTGATTTGGCAGTATTAAAAACAGAAATGACATCCTGACATCAGAGAAGCATATTTCTCAGAAAGGGACACAAACCTTCCAGATCCTACACAAAAGTTTGAATATTCATATTGTGTAGAAGGAGTAGTTTCCTGGGCTGAGGGAACAGGCTGTCCTGGATTCTGGCATTTTTTGGTGTTTGAAGGTGGCACTAGAAAGAACTATGGAGCTAGAGACAAAGTGTCTGAATGCTGCTAAGAATTTGTTTATGGCAAATGCATTAACATGTTCAACACTGATTGCCTGGAAGGTCAGACCAGAAATATCATTAGCATTGTATAAGAAAAGCAATATATAGCACTACCTAGTCTGAATCTTAAAGTGAGTAGGTTTGGTGCTGAACAGAAGGGAAATATTATTATAAAATCTTTTGCTACTTTTCCCCTCCAACAAAACCACAAGAACAACATTCACTTACAGCAGTGGAGAGTTTACCCTTTCCAGTCAAATTTGCCCTGGAAGCACCATGGGATCATCCACAAAAAATCCTGCTGTGCCACAGATCATGTGTGTCAACGAGGCACAGGAGAAGAAGCTGTCAGCAGCCACAGACAGTTCTCCCAACAGCTCCAGTCTACTCTTGCAGTATTTCTGACCTTAGCATGATCATAATACAACTAAATGCAAATGTTTCTGGTTTTGGCCAGGGTTTGCTTCTGTCTGCACCATACAGCCTGAGTAGTCAACTTTCTGTCTTCTTTCTTCCTTAGGGCTAGTGTAAACTCATAAGATGCCCAAGTATTTACAATTTGTCCTGCACCTCATTACTCCTTTTTTGACCCCAGCCAAAATGCTCCATCATAAAGCAATTTTGATTTGCTTCCTTGTACCTAGTTCCTACTTGCCTTTTAATTATTTTTGTTTGTTTCTTGCTCATCACCCTTTCTTCTCCCTCTTTATTTCCAACAAAAACTCTTGCTTTTTTAACTTTGGTTGCTTGCATTTTTCTTACCACTTCATGCACAGTGACTGCATCCCCAACCTGTCTTCTTTGCTGTCTTCCAGTCTGTCTTTCATTCAGGCCCTTGTCTTATTCCTACTTGCCTCCTCTAGTACTTTCTTCTGCACTGTGTTACAAACACCTGAACTATTAAGAAGTAATGATAACACTAAGGACTCTTAAGACAGATTGTGGGGACTAAACAAAAATAAACGGAATCAAGCTTTTAAACCAATAGTAATTAATACTGCAGTTTCTGGAAAGGGCAACTCTCACTTCCCTTAGTGAAAGGTTTTTTGAACTAGGCAACTCAACAATAAAGCTGCCCTGAAGTGTAAAAATACTATCCATCTGGCACACCGCAGTATTCCCTTAGTGAATCTCTTCAGCAGGTGCATCATTTCTGGTTTAAACGCTGATGATCTCAACTACCTATCTGCAGCTTCATACCACAAATATTCCTCTGCTTTGATGCCTTAGTAATTCTCACCAACATTAACAATTATAGCAATTTTTGAATCAGAGTATATCTTCTGATTACTAGGAAATTATACCCTTATGAAAAGTAATATATTTTTAGTATACTTGGCACACTTTTAGTACAGCTAAGTATCTGTAGAATACTTGAATTATAGCAAGTATACTCATTTTTCATAAGTGTAGAGTGACACATTATAAAACAAATTATTATAATCAGAGATTTTCTTGAAGCTATCAAACGGCTTGATTCAAAATGGGACAAGTTCTTCCTAGTACCCTCAGCCCACATTAGCGGTTAGTGGGAGCTCAGGGCACTCAGCACCTTCGAGGGAAGTTCCCGCGTAAGACCCAATCCTGCAGCTGTGCAAGATGCAATTTCTTTGATTGCTTCTACTAATTTGCATACTACATCTATGATTTGGGCACACTGATAAATTACACTAGAACACCCTGTTGTTCTGCCAGCCTTACAGACTTGCTATACATTGTTTTTCAATTTGCGAGGTCTTTGGAAAAGAGCTTGTTTTTTACTCAGAGCCACACACTACAGAGACTACCCAGAAGCTCTCATAACACACAGGGGTCCTGAACACACTGATGTATATAGGCAGCATTGTGATCCTAGCAAAGAGGATGAGGAAGGTGATGACTGATGATGATGAATGGATTTCATGGAAATTTATACAAATGACACACAAATGGCATTCATATAAATTCCATATAAATTACATCAATTACATATGAGTAGGAATTTAGTGAGATTTTAGAAGGAATTATGGGAAATTATATGAGCAACATTTATAAAAGATTGTTAAATGTTAAGAGTTTTGAAAGAAATATTAAGCAAAATACTTCAGGGTTTAAAATAATCTCTCTTGGGGATTGGAACAAAATATTAATCCCATATCTGCTTACAGTGGGATTTCTTAGACATTTCTTTCAAGCAAGTGATTCCACAGACAGTTATGGGATGACATGACCTTCCAAGTTCTTTTGGTGACTGTTGTCCACTCAATGACAACATACAACAATTTGGTTCTCTCTTCAATTCTCCTTCTTATCTAAAGGATTGCCTATACTTCGCTGCTCAAAACCTGCTTTAAGACATTAAAAAGCAAACATAAAGATGACTTAGCTATGCTAAATTGATTTAGTACCTTATATTTTTGCAGTCAAAGGCATTTAGTTGCACAGTATTTATGTGTATTATTCTTAAACTCAAATCTGCAAGGGTGGCCTTGAGATGTATCTGCTGTATGCATAAATATTTGATGTTTGTTATATCATGTTACCACATAAAGATTCACAGAAAATAATCTCAATTTTTTTGAGATATGAACATAGGGGCTTCTTTTGAAAATAGTAAGATTATTAATATGAAAGTTACTCTTACAATTTTAAAAAATCACAGTATTGATGTTCATATCAATCTTACCAAACTCTTCTATAAAGAAAATTCTACAACAGCCTTCTTATTAACAGATTTAATATCAAACCAAATGTGCTTTGGAAGCCAGTTGATTTAACAGTTCTCTGTTTTACCATGCTTTGCCCAGTTGACTGATACAGGCTGTCAGATCCAAACATATATGTTGAGAAGGACATTTTGCACTACTTTGACTTTCTTCATGGAGCTTCAGTGAGAAAACCATTGCTACTTGTGTCATATCATAAACCATTCCGAAACCCATTGAAGATTCATCAACGGCTAGGTGATAAATGAGTTCCTGTACAGCTCAGAAGAGCTAATATGGGGTCTTTCATTATAGATTTCTCCTGGCGATGCGTACTGCTATGCCCATCAGTCAAGCCTTGTGCACAACAGGAGTTAGAACCGGTATGTGTGGAAGTGTACTGTATCTTCAGCTCTGAGACTTAGAGCCATCAAACTATAGGTTTTTGTCACTGATGATGTCTTTTTAAATGCACTTTAAGGATTTTTGAGGTCTTGGTAGCTCCTGTATTCTTCACACTACATTTTCCCCTGTGATGATTATGTTGTAGGAATACGATTATCTTCAAGATTATCATCAAGTTTTCCTTTTATTTAATGAAAAAACCCCACAGGTTGGATACGCAACTCCTGATAAGTAATAAAACTTTTAATTCAATGTCCTATACATGTTTCATATACATAGATACCATCTATATTTATGCTTTGAACTATTAAATAGGTCTGTTTTTCTTAGTGCTTTAAGCAATTCCCTGCAATGAAGCTACCAAGCCAAAAAAATGGCATCCACATTAATCTCTGAATCATCCCAAGATTTTAATCTTGGGGATCAAATGGGGATCTTCAGCAACATGTTACTTATTACTGTTAAATTCTCTTGAACATGTTTCATGTTAAGTTTTCAATATTACAGTAAATACAAGGAAGCAGTTATGTCCAAGGAAAAACATGTGTAAGCCTTGAAATAGTTTGTGGTCAGCTGAGATTTTGAACTTACCAAGAGTCCACAAATACCTTCTGATCCTCAGATATGCCTATGCATTTTCTGATCATGTTTGCTTTCTTTGGACAAAACTACTTTTGGAGCCCAAAAGCCACCTATAACTATATGAGTCTCCAGTCTTCTCTTCATGACTAGAATATTATATCACTAAACACAGCTGATACCTTCTGAAATAGCAGAAGACTTGGAAATATCATTAAATGCCAGTACTGGGTATAAGGTCAATAAATATTTTAAATCCTCATAAGTATGCTCCTTTACTTTATTATTTATCCATTCAGAATTGGTTTTAAGCAAGTTTTTAACACCTTAGTCCTCCAAAGTTAGGTATAAGCTAGCTCCAAAAATGTATTATCTAGAGAAACTATCAAATCCAATCCACATGTACTTAGTTGCCTCTCAGTTCTGTTTTCTGAATTCAAACGTATGTCTCAGTCAAATACCTCCAGTACTGTATTGGATTATTTGCTGCAACTCATTTTGTTGAACCATACAGTTTTGTCTCTTTTACTTCAAGATCTCCAAGTACTTCAAAATTTTCTTCAATTACTTTTAATTGAGCAAGTGAGGACCCATGTAACGTGCTGCCTTTCTTCCAAGACAGGTATCTTTTAATTTTTTCTTACTTTAGATTTACCCATACTTTCCTCACCCACGGCTGAGATTGCCCACTAATATAGCAATTAACAGGCAAAAATTATACCTTTCTTCCTCCGTATTTCTTTACACCTCACTGGCTGTATGTAGATACAGACAATTGCATGCCACTCCGTTAGTTCTGCAATACATCTATGTCGTCCTGTGTGTTCTTCACTCTGGGCCAAGTTCAAAAGTTATTACTGAATCGTTTAAAAAAATGTTACTGGCTGTCCTCTAAAAAAAACTTGTATTCAAACAAGCAAAGGGTCAGCTTTCTAGTGGGTCTGAAGCGCTTCTCAAAGATTTGGTTTGGTATAGGATTACTGATGATAGCTCCAAAGAAGGGAAAGATGTCAGGCATACGTGGAGTGATTATAACCAGAATAGAGCTTTCAGGTACCTCAAAAATCTAACCACCCCATTATTGAACCACTTCAGCAAAGAAACAGGTTTTCTCTCTTTCAGATCTTTAAAACAATTCCTGCTGTCTCTGTCCCAGAAACAACTTTCTCCTTTCTCATATCTTTCTCATGTCTGCCTAGATAACCAGTGTTCTCTGGAAGCACCTTTAGTTTGATTTTAGTTGTGTTTTTTTTCTCAGCAGAATAATTCTTATTTCTTCTGCACCTCCTTGACTGGTTACTTCCTTTTTTATTAGCTCTGACAGCCATGCCAATTGCATGTGCGTGCCTCAGAGACAGCTCCAGCATTCACTTCAGCTTGCCAACAAATCTCTTATTTAAAATTACAACTGTTGGACAATTTCACATATGTACTTTTTAATGACTCAAAGGCACTTTGTTCTGACAATGTACATCCCTCCACAAGGTCTCAGACTTGCAAGTTGGATAATGTACTGCATTCCCTCTGACAGAAAATACGATTGGTTTGTTTCCAAGAATATCATTGCTGCTTTTATCTCTTTACTTTTCAAAATCTATAAATATTTTGGTATAATACAGAACATTAATTTATGCAGAAGAAAGTCAGGTTTCTGTAAGGCCATGTGCTTCTTACAAGATATTCCATATATTTGTCAAGCTGAAAGACCTACAAAGAGAGATGGTTTGGAAATCACGTTTCTTTTTTTTTTCCTTCCTCTTTTTTTTTTTTTGGTGCTGCTTCAGAATGAATCAACTATGACACCATATGCTGCAACAATTGCTGAGAATGACAAAAGTAATACGTTCTTCTAAAACTCAACCAAAACCCACCATTAAATTAAGGAAATTGTATCCTCCCTAAATCTCCCTGTATCTTCCTGGCTCACTTACTGTCTCATTGCTTTATTTCTATGTAGGCTTTTCCCAGCCCTCCTCTCACTGTGGCAGGCTTCTTACTACAGATTAGAGAAACATGAACATCCTCTGGCTACTGCTGGAATAGCTGAACTGTCCCTCAGTTTGAAGGTGAACAAATCCTCCACCTGTGCCGGCACCTCCACCGTGCTAGCACATCCAGGGTGGACTGGGCTTTGGCTTTCACACTTCCCATCTAAGAGCGTAAGAAGCTTTACCATGTGTTCACCATGAGCATAATAAAAATGAGGCCACAGTTAGAAAATACTATTTTTTACATTACCTACACACACACACACAGAAAATAGGAACTTCTATCAGGTTACAATTTTTCTCCTTCAAAAGTATGTATCACTCGTCACATTGCAGCCTAGAATTTATATGCTTTTCATAGCAGAAGATATATTTGCTCCTTGCTCTGTTTGCATGGGTCAAGTTACTAGAATTATCGAGATAAATTCTCACTCTATTTGAAAGTAACTGGATATGGATATCATCTGGCTGAACAAAAGGGATGTCTGATTATGCTGTAAGTACTGAAGATATGTTGCGTATCTAGCAAGCTTTTATTCTCATTACTTAACATGTTGCTTGGTTACCTCATCAAACTTGTCATCTGTGAGGAAGCCTGTTTCATTAAAAAAAAAAATCATAAGGCTAACTCCTCTGGGACTGCAGTGGGAGAATGGATTTTCTTTTTTTAGACTTATTTCTGAAGTTTCAGTTCAAAACTAAGTTGCTACATTCACACCCTGGACAACAAAAAGTATGGTTGCACAGACCATTCTCAAAAAATTCTGGGATGCCCAATACTGGAGTGCTCTTGTGACTCTTAATGTGACAATCATCACTATTTTCAAAAGTTGCCAGGAGCTTGGCTAAGGCTACATGCAGATCACTTACAATCAATTCATCACCTTTCTGTAGGCCACTGAGTACAAAGTTGGAAGGCCAACTGATAGACAAGACTGAATATGTTTGGCACGATCAAATACTTTCCACGCAGCTAAAACCAACGATCTTAAGAAGCCTTCAATTTCTTTAATAGTTTGCCACCATTGGGAGGCAACATACAGTCAGACAGGTTTAACACCACACCAGAAAGCGGCCCGCCTTTCCCAAACACTTCTGTAGTTGTAGACCTAGCCCTTGGGTGCGCTCTGGTCACAACTCTGTACCTCCATTTTCCCACAGGCTGTGCAGAATCCAGCAAGCTTCAGTTCTAGGGAAAAAAACACGACAACATCATCATCAACAACAACAACAAAACCCACAAAACCGCCCCACGCAAACAAAGAAGAGTTTTAGCTGGGGAGCTGGCAGAGGTGCCCACAGTCCCCTGCGGCGTTCCACCATCGCCCCTTCTGCAGATGTCACGCCGGTGCAAACTCCCCCGCCATCAGACGGCAGCAGCGTGCACGCCCATCAACCCCCCGCCTCGCTCAGCCGACGCACCGGGGTTCCCCCCCCGCTCCCCCCGGCCCAGCACTGCCCTCAGCGGCTCCTCTCCCTCACGGTCCCCCCAGACGCGGCCCCCCACCTGGAGCGGCGGACGCGCCCCCGCCCCGCGCCGTGCCCCGTTGCGGCGGCGGCGGGGCCGGGGGGGAGCGGCGGGGCCGGGGCCCGGCGGGGCGGGGCGGGGCGGGGCGGGGCGGGGCGAGGGGGGCTGCAGCGAGCGCGGCACCGCCCCCGGCGGGCAGACGGGCGCGGCGGCGTCACGCGGCGGCGCCGCCCCCGCTCCCGGCGGCCGCCCCGCCCCCGCCCGCTGCCGCTGCCGCCGCCGCCGCCGCCGCCGCCGCCGCCGCCGCGCACCCGCAGCAGCGCCCGCTCCGTCGGCGAGCGGCAGAGGCAGCCCCGGCCAGCCGCGCCTGCCCCGGCCCGCCGCACCCCGCGCAGGTAAGGCGCGTCCGCAGCGCGGGCAGAGCGGCGCCGCGGAGGACGAGCCCCGCTTTGCCGCGGCGGAGCCGGTGGCGGCGGCGGCGGCGGAGGAGGAGGAGAAGGAGGAGGAGGAGGCGGAGGAGGAGGAGGAGGAGGCGCGAGAGGCTGGTGGGTTTGCGTGCGGCGTTGTGGAGAGGTAGATGGCGAGGAGAGGAGATGGTGGAGCGGAGGTAGAAGTTAAAGGTTGGATGCGGTAATTTATTATCCCTTGCAAAGGCGGGAGGAGGAGGGGAGAGGGGGTCTGTGGGACTTAAGGAATAAAATCAATCTGCTGCATGTTTTCCCTGGCGTGAGCTGCCTTGGTGAAAGGCGAAGCCGGGGCAGCGATGGGGATGAATATCGCAATATTATTGTTATTTATCGGCAGCGGTCTGGAGGAGGCGAGGGGTCTGTGCAGGAAGTGCATTGATAATTTGGGACATTTTCTATTGTGAGCCAGAAGAAAGAGGGCACCCGGCTTCCGTGATATGTGTTTGAAACTGTTCAGGCTCCTGCTGATGGTATGCATTTTTGAAGGGGTAGAAATTATATCATAAGCATGTTAAAATAAATACATCTGCAGACTGGGAGGGTAGCAAAATCGATCATCCCGGCCGCTTAGGAAAGAGTTTCATTCTAGAAATTACGTAGAAATGAAAGGAAAAGATTAATGATGCTGTTAAGTCTGCTTTTGAATTAGAGCGCTTCTCCCTTTGGCTGCAGCAAGGTTGTTTTTCAGATCCTTTTATTTCATCCAGTAATTTGTGAACTCTCTGGTCTTCCCCGCACCCGGAGACAATGCTGTGTATTTTATACAATAAGGATTCTGCCAAGGATTGTGCATGCCAACCGACCTGGCATTTATTAAGGATTTATTGACCTATGGGTGTCTCTCTCTCTCTCCCTTTTTCTAATTTGAAAAGGCTCAATCGGGGCACCTGTGACTAAATAATAATTTTTGAAGAAAAAAAAATATTGTAGAGGGGTGGGGGAAGCATATTAATTCACTGGCGGGGCACTGAATGCGATAGCTACATTTATGTTGGTTTGTGTGTATTTCTCGCTACATACATGCGTATACATATATACGTTGCTGGGAGGGATGGCTGGTACTTAAGAGCCCATTTGAGATATGTATGTTAATAAATTGTCCTCTTCTGAGAATGAAAGTGTTCCTCTGCTTTGGAAATGACTAGACAAGACTGAGCTGTTTATTGACAGTGTGTGAATTAAATCGGCAGTAATAAATAAGCAATTGTTTGGGGGGGGGGGTTTCTTGGGTCTTTCTCCTTTCTTTTTCAGTCTTTCCATCTCTCTGTCTTTTTTTCCTTTTCTCTCTCTTTTCCTTCTTTCTTTCTTCCTCTCTCTCCTTTCTCTTTCCCCCTCTTGCCGCTGCTGTGTGTTTGTCAGTGAGAGGGGAAGGCAGGCGCCGCAGACAGAGCAGGCAGCGGGCAGGGATGCTCTCGAGGTGGGATCCCCGCTCGGCGGCTCTGCGCGGACACCTGTAGGGATCGCTCTGGCACGCACGGCGGGCGCGCACGCACACTCACACTCACACGCGCGTCCTTGCCCGGCTCCCCCCGCCCCCGGCACACACCACGGGCTCCTGGCACCCTCCCGCCCCTGCGCCCAAGCACAGTGGCACTCCCCGCGCAGACCCCTTCCCTCCTTCCCCCCGTGCGCTCCCGCGCAAGGAGTGCCGGCGCCCTGCGCCCACCCAGCCGCGACGCCCGCCCCGCGCACCTTGCGCCCCTCTGCGCGGCCCCCGCGCGCCCCTCCCCGCGGCACCTCCCGCATTTCCTCCCCACCCACCGCTTCCCCCGAGGCGCGCCGTGACCAGCCCAGCCCCAGCTCCCCGGTAACCCTCGTGAACACACACACACGCACCCCCGCGCCCCTTCCCCACGCATCCTCTCCCCACATACCGGCGTGCGGGCTCCCCCTCACCCACGCGTCCCGGACCCTCCTCCACACACACGCGCACTCCTCCAAGTCATTTCTCACGCCGCCCCCCGGGCACGCACGCCGTGTCTCACACCGCCACCCTGCACCTGCCTCACCGCACCCCCCACGCACCCCAAACCCGCTCCCTCACCGCCCCCTTCCCCTCCGCCGCAGCGGGGCCCCGCGGCCACCCGCACCACCCCTCCCCGCCCCCGCTGTACCCACATGGGCTCCCACTCGTGCACATGGGGGCTCCCACTCGTGCCCAGCCCCCCACCCCCCCAGCCGGTGCAGAGGCCGCGGGGCGGGGGCGGGCGGGACTCCCCTGGGCGCAGCCGGCAGCGGCGGGGCCGCTCCTGCCGCCGGCGGGCGCGGGGACCGGCGGCCGCCGCCGCCGCCCCGTCGGGCCGCGCAGGGCGGAGCTGTTCCGGGTGCTGAAGCCGGAGCGGCGGCTCGGCGCGGCGCGGTGCCGCAAGCCGGCGTCGCCCCTGCCCGCAACAAGCCCCGTACCCAAAAAGGCGTTAATTAGGAAGGGGGATGCCGGGCCCGGAAGAGCGGGGATGGGCCGGGGGCTCCCGCCACGGGCGCTCCCGGGCACCGCGCTTTGCAGAGGAGCTGCTGGAAATCCCTCGGCGGGTAGCGGCATTGCGAGCGGTGGCTCCGGCTGGGGGCAGGGAGGGCGAAGCCCGGGGGCTCTCTGCTGCCCGGCGCTGCCTGGTGCTGGTTGGGCACGGCTGGCCTCTGTCCGCGAAGTTTGGGGGTTCTCCTGGCCTTCCTTTTGCTGCTCTTGCCCACCTCGCGTGTGACAAATAATAAAAATAAACGTGTTGACATTTAGAGGCATGAAATTAAATATAAAGAGAGAGTAGGAGGTGACTTAGCAGCTCTGAACGTGTCAGGTGCAGGCAGCTGAGGTGTGTGCCTGTTTTAAAGACGGTTTCGCCCTGGCAGGGTCCTCTCTGCCCCCTTTCCCCACGCACAGACACACAGACACACAGACACACACCAGCCCAGCAAAGGGCTTGGCAGTGGCTCTGGACATGATACTCTGCCTGCCTAAGTGCTGCTGGCTAAGAAATAGGAGGGAGGTGACGGGGAAGCGGTGGGTGAGGGAGGTGTTGGAGATCCTCTCCTCCATCAGGAGAGATCTGCTAATACACACCTTCCAGAAAAGATAGAGTGGCTTGGGGGAGAAAAACAGACAGGGGAGCCTCTCTGCTGAAATGCTTTGAATGCAGAGACCTCTTCAGAGGAAGCGGGTGAACTGTGGCATATATATTATTTTTAAAATGAGGAGTTGTCCTCTTAAATAAGGGCAGCTGAGTAAACATACATAAAATACTGCAACCCATTTCAGAGGACTAACACCTGGGATTAGCTGATCTGCATTGTGAATAATGTCAACATCAGAGCTGGCTTGAATTGGATTTTCCCTGCCATAACAGAGAATATCAGCAGCAAAATAAACCAGGTGGCAGAGAAAAATGAGGTTTGAAATTTTCAAAAAGCCTTCTAAGAAACCATTGCAATTCTTCCTCACCCCATGAAAATAAATCAGTAGGTGTGCCATGTACAGTGAAGCCGGCCAGTTCCTGCTGGGAGCTCTGTCCACTTTATATGTTTTTGAGCTGTATTGGAAAGAACTAGAACTGGGCTTGGCAGCATCCGTCTGCATTAATAGGACCCTATAGCTTCACAGGTGCTGGTATTTCCATAGATAAATTACAATAAGACAAACTGCAGAATAAACACCTCATTTTCTTTTTAACATCCTCCTTGTAATAATAAAATATGCTACTAAAATATTTGAAAGTTTTGGAAAGGTAAGTCATTTACGTATAGATTATACCATAAAAATGTAATCTAGTATAAGCATATACATTAAGATTTAGGTTTAGCACTGCAAGTTATTATGATTTCTCAGTCACTCCAAAATTACAGCAGCAGTTAATTTTCCTAATGTCGAACAGCAGTTGAAATGAAAAATTAATCACAAACGTCCACTATTGATCAACTTTATGATTTAACATGTTATTAGTCGTCATTTCTTATTATTCTGTTTCAATTCCTTGCAGATTAGAAACAAAAACAATAGAGGAAAATCACCCCCCTGGATCTTAGCCTTGGCCTTTTGCAAGCAAACAGAAGAGGAGCTGTCAGGCTTTGCATGTCAAGTAGCCACTCGGCTGTTTGACAGCTTCTGGGTTTCAACCCCATTGGGATTGAGGCAGCTCAGGAAACCATGAGCGATGAGTCCTGTCGTCTGCTGACGCTGCTCTAGCACCATGGCAGACAGTCTGTGATCTGACAAGAGGATCTGTCCTAGGGAGGCAGCGCTGGGATCGGTAATTGGCTTCCTGGGAAACTACAGCTGGCGGAGAGGATGTAAAAAGAGGCGTGCATGCGCTGGGATATTGCTACAGTCTTGCCGAGCTGGTGGATCCGCTTGGAGGAGGGTTTTGCCACCGATCTTGGTTTTTCTCCCGGTTTGGTAATGTTGGCTTTGGGGAAAATTTCTGCTGACTCACCCGCCCCTGGACACCTTTTGGGAAGCCCAGCCGACCAGTGAAGAGACCCAACGGCGCCTTCCCCCCACCGCGGGTCCCCTCTGGCGGCCCCCAGCCCCTCCCTGTGCCTGACCCCATCCCGCGGGGCACCCGCACCCCCCCGCCCCGGGGAGTCCCCCACAGTGACCCCCGCACCCGGGGCGGGGGTGAGCACACTCGAACCTCCCAGCGCGGCCGGCGCCCGGCAAGATTTTACCCTGTCTGCCGCCGGGGCCCCAGCGCCGCCCCCCGCCGGCCCTGCCGCCCCGCTCGCCCGCCCCAGGCCGCGCAGGATGGGGGCGGCACTGGTGCGGCGCGGGGGCTGCCTGCTGCTCTGGCTGGCCCTGCTGCTGGGCTGCTGGGCCGAGCTGGGCAGCGGGCTGGAGTTCCCGGGGGCAGAGGGCCAGTGGACCCGCTTCCCCAAGTGGAACGCCTGCTGCGAGAGCGAGATGAGCTTCAACATGAAGACACGCAGCTCCAGCGGGCTGGTGCTCTACTTCGATGACGAGGGCTTCTGCGACTTCCTGGAGCTCATCCTCACCCAGGGTGGGCGGCTGCAGCTCAGCTTCTCCATCTTCTGTGCCGAGCCCGCCACCCTGCTCTCTGACACGGCGGTCAACGACAACCTCTGGCATGCTGTCATCATCCGCCGCCACTTCAAGAATACGACGTTGATCATCGACCGGGCCGAGGCCAAGTGGGTGGAGGTGAAGTCCAAGCGGCGGGATATGACTGTCTTCAGCGGCCTTTTCTTAGGGGGGCTCCCGCCGGAGCTGCGGTCGGCGACGCTAAAGCTGACGCTCTCCTCCGTCAAGGACCGGGAGCCCTTCAAGGGCTGGATAACGGACGTCCGGGTCAACTACACGCAGGCATCGCCGGTGGAGAGCCAGGAGGTGCGGCTGGACGACGAGCAGAGCCGCCTGTGTGCCAGGGAGGACGTCTGCCTCAACGGGGGCGTCTGCTCGGTGCTCAACGACCAGGCTGTTTGCGACTGCTCCCAAACGGGCTTTCGGGGGAAGGACTGCAGCGAAGGTAAGGTGCCATTTCAGCTCGCCTCACCGCCCCCCTCCCCATCGCTCTGTGGAGAGGACGAGTAGGAGGTCAGGCCTGCATGGAGTTTCATTTGTACGAGTGGGTCTCCCTCCCTCCCTTCCCTCCCTGCCATGTCCCCAGCTCCCCTCTTCCCTGCCTTCCCCTCCCTGCCCTCCACGTGTCTCTGTGGCCGACCATGGTGCCATCACTCTTCTGTTCTCTTTGAGGCTGGGCGAGAGGAGGAGGAGGTTATTTGGGTGTCTTCCAGAGGAGGGATGTGATTTGGGGTTGTTCTGGGCAGGGAAAAGGTGGGTCCTGGGTGCCGGGTGTCACCTGGAAGGGAGGGAGTGGCCAGCATCACGCTCGGCCAGAGTCAAGGGAGGGGACGGGCACACTTGTCACAAGCAGCTGGTGGCAATTAATTTTGGGAGTGGGGAAAGCAATGCTGGGGAGAATTTTACCGGATTAAGTGCAAAGTCGGCCTGGGTTTATTTTTGTAGGGTAGGGGAGACCCAGAGTCCACTTTGTATTGATATTTGCCTCTGCTATGTCGTTGAAATAAAATCAGTGATTTATTTGTGAATTCCTTAAATTGTTGCCAAAGGAAGAGGGGGATTAAACAGAGGATTATGTTTTTACACAAATGTGAACGGTACTGCTTTGCAATGTATTTAGCAATTCACTGTGCCAGGGAGAATACAAAAGGGCAAAGGGGAAGAACATACTCCAAGACCACAAAATTACTGAATAATTTTGCCAAGGAAGAGGGAGCTTAGAAAAACAGCAGTTTCCTGAATTCCATCTACAGATAAATCACTGGGTAAAATACAATTCGTATTCAGTGCCCACCTTTTTTGGCGAATGGAAGGAGCGTGAACATTTACTTTGCAGATGCGCGTAGGACTCTCTTTTATTATTTTGCTAGTAAATGTACCATTGTTTGCAGCTCCTTAAGCATAGAGAGTACATATGTTGTGTACTTAGAACAGGACGTAAAGGTATACGAGTGAAATAAGAGCAAATGTATCAAAGGAAAATACAATCTTCATGTCAAAATTGGAGAGCAAAGACCTAAGTTTAAAATGTAAAAGGTAAATATAAATAAGATTTTATCAAGGCCAAATGAAGATCTTCACTCAGTGGCTGCATGACATTGATGGCTGAATAATTTGCCTTTATCATTTCTATCAGATTTCACTCATTATAAGAAAGAAAACATCATTTGTGACTGTGCTTTATTATGTAACACCTTCTGTCCTTAGTGTCAATATTCAAAACGCTACAGTCATTCTGCATCCTGTTTACTTTATCAGCTGTTTATCTCTCATCTGCCATTTGTTAAAAAATTCAAACCTTATTAACATTTTAAAATAATTTTAATAAGTAAAGAGCAAACGATAGTTTCAGAAAATAAGACATTTGTACTTTCAATAGCACACAGTCCCAGAAACTGTAAAATGAAATATATTTTATATTAGGTAAGATGATATCAATGGATTTAATATTTGGATGTAAATTTTTAATATATGCTACTACATAATATATAGGTGTATGTAAAATATTGAGTTGTCTTAGCATCCTTGAGTTAGACCCTATTATAAACCAAAAAGAAAATTATGAGGTGTAGCAGCTTGGTTAAAGCAACAATAGTCATTTATATATTATTATACATTTATATACCCTTTACATTAAAACATAGTTTATTTATTTGAAGTTAGTTTGAGCATGTAATATTTGTATGAAAAAGCTCATATAATTGCATGTAATATCAGAGAAAATCTTATCTTTACATAATAATTAGATCAATAGCTATTTTTAAGGACCATTTTTATGTTTAGATTGAATGTTATTGAAATACATATATATTTTTATATATATTAAAAATTGTATAGAGCTTATAAGATGGTGACACTCAAAATAATATTTAGAATCCCCCAAATTTAGGGTAAAATGCTGGCTTCATTCAAATACTGGTGGTTTTACAATTGACCTCAGTGGGATCAAGATTCCCCTCACATGTCCCTTGACCACTAAGAAACCTTATAAAATAATAGCAAGACTTATAATTTTAGCATACTCTCTCAACAAAGGATCGTAAAGTATTCAGATTCTGATTTCCTTTGAAACAGGAGGCAACATTTCCACTGATAGCAATATAAATGGAACTAGTCCTACAGTTTATATCTGTTGATTGAGAAAAGATAGTAACTGAAATTCACATCAGTAAGGTTTTGATGAAGGGATCAGTAGCTACTCATATGTGCTACCAAAGATATTGAACTATTTTATAAATTATTTAATATTCTAAGAAATAGAAAAGGCAGAAAGACAAGTAAAACCATTATGTCTGCCAAGGAAGAAACCCTGGCTATTGTTGGTTAGTTCTTTATAGCCAACATAGAAATTATGCTGTTGAGCTTTGGTCTTTTGTTCCCAGAATGTGTAAATTTCCCACAAAGCTTAGTAAGAGGTTGCCATTGCTGCAGGATGCAGGATGATCTCAGACTGCAGTGACCTGGAGGGGTCTTGAGTTTTCATTCTTTGTCTTGACTACTTTTTGACTAAAATGGTTTAGATTTAAAAAATTCCCAACGTTCCATTTTTATCTGAAATTGTAACCACATGTCCTAGTTCATACCTTTTCTTTAAAGGTGAAAGACGGTCATTACATCCTATTTTCCTTAGATTTTTTAATAATTTTTTTTTTGGCTTGGATTTAGTGTGCTTCTGCATCTCTGCAGTCTGGTAAGGCAGCGAGTCCCACAGCATAATGAGGACTTTAGAAAACAATAACAACAAGAAGAAATAAAACCTTTCCAAAATTTTCTAGCCTGACTTGCACATTTGAGAGACTAGAAATAATTGACTAGAGTCAAAGTCTCAGGCCTTAGGATGCAATTTTTGATAGGACTTAAGTTATTTTCAGGAAAAAATCTGGTGTGTTTTTTTTCAGATTTTCATCTTTGAAAAATCTCGCTAATTTTTCATGAAGTAAAATTTTCTCATAAGAATGAAGTTTAACCAAATTTATTTGTTTTGGAAAACCCATAGTAATATAAGTTACTCCCGGTAAGGCTTAACTGTCCTTGTACCTGTCTAAATCAGGAGTAGCTTCATTTATGTTATCTGAACTACACCGGTGTAAAAACAGTGTAAGCTAGGAAAGAATCACATTTATCACATTCAGTCATGCTCTTTGTTCGAATAGGATCTAAACTCTCTTAGTGGGAGGTTTGGCATGAATCACAGAAAAAGGGCTGGAGTTTTGCTTGAGTATCAAGGGTGTGCAGTCTACAGCACAGAAAAATACGATCTGTAGCAGTTCTGTTGTTGATTAGTCCATGTGCTTATGAGTGAAGACAGTAAAAGAGCTTTCTAAAAGAGAAAATAAAATCTCTATTTAGTACTGAAACAGGCAAGGGAATATTATTTCACGTAACAATAGTGACTCAGTAGAAGGAAAAATACACAAAATTATGATAAATTTTGTTAGGAATAAGACTAGCATTAAAGTAAACCCTGATTGCCATATCAATTTTCTGATAAGTTTTTGACATACATCACAGTCTTCTATTCAGTGAAAATTATATTATTCCTTGAAATTAATCAAATTGGTATGGCTTGATTCTGTGATATGGAGAGCTGTTCATTAAGAAGACTGATCCTTAAAATAAAATTTTTAGTGAATTAAGTCAGGGCCCTAGAAGGTAGGGAGAATACATGATTCATATCAGTGAGCCTCCATATTCCTCTTCTCATTTTGCTCCATATGTTAAAACTTCAGAAGAAAAAACCCTATACTAAATATTACATTTCTAAAATAGTGACCCTCTGGCTTTAGACAAAAAATGTAAATAATTTCCCTTTAATCCTCATTTGTATAAAAATAACCTTGTCCAGTATCCTGTCTGAGAAAATAGGCAGATACCTCTGAAGGAGGAAATAAAAAACACATAACACTTTGACTTGGGAGAAGTTTCTCACTGACCCCAGCTTCTTGTCACTCCATGCCCTTCTGCTTTTCTGTATCTGTAACTGCTTGAAAAAATTGCATACAGGATAATTTGTCTTTTTAAAATATAGCTGGCCTATTTGCCTTAATGTTAGCATGTTATAGAGATAATTACTCTGTGAATTCAAAGTATTCCTGTTTAAAACATGTTTTATTTTAACTGTTTTACTGAGTTTCTGTTTTCTGGGGGAAATGAGGACTGTTCATGCAGCTGTTCATTGTAAGAGATATTCTTCCTTGTCAGATATTCAGAAGTTGATGCCAGCTATGGTTTGAACTGTGAAAGTGATTTTTTAAGGAAGCGAATTCCAGATGTCTCAGGCTAGCCAGCATTTAGATTTGTTTGTTTGGGTTCTGAATATATTACATCAATCTTTGTTGTGTATATTTGCTTCTTCATGTTAACTTTTTAAGAAGTCATCCAATATTTATATCTTTTTGAAAAATTTTGTATTTTAATTCATTCAATTCTCTTATGCCTTGAATAAAACATATAAACATATTTTGGCATTAATTATCTTTTGCAAGATATGTATTTGAGTGCAAAGCGATGTTGTTGAACTCGTTGCCTATAGTCAGTCTTAACAGAGTAGCCACCATGGCCTTTATCCTTCTTGAATAGTTAGCTAAATATACTTTGAGCTAGTAAATACTGTGAGCAAAACTCTCCTTTTGATTTACACTTCAGAATCTTTATCTACAATACACATCTCTATTACACGATCTGTATTTCTTCTTCATGCTGAATTTCTTGTCAGTGCCAGTGGCCACTGGGGTGATGTTGATTTAGGAGGAGGGCTAGAAATCCCCTAGAGATTACGCTAAGGTTCTGTTGTATTTACAGATTATTTGATTAATTTAACAATAAATGTTTTAATTTTA
Source organism: Ciconia boyciana (assembly GCF_034638445.1). Lineage (NCBI taxonomy): Eukaryota > Metazoa > Chordata > Aves > Ciconiiformes > Ciconiidae > Ciconia > Ciconia boyciana. Next base: position 112,749,390 of record NC_132936.1, on the reverse strand, counting down.
TGTAAGATTTTTAAACAGTGAATTTGTCAGGGTAGAATCTTGAGGGCAGACAGTCAAGTAATCTCAAAGTCTTTCAAAACTATTAAATCTGTGCACTTCGCTTTTAGTCGTATGAAAACAGAATCCTTATGTCAGTTTAAAGCAGAATTTTGCATCACTTTCCTAATGCAATTTGATATATTATTTTGTTTGCCAGGATTCAGCATTATAGGATATTGATTTCAATATCTGCCTTGTGTAAAATCACAGCAATTTAAATACTGTGTCACTGGTAATTAGGAATTGGCAGTCTGTTTTATATTATCTTCTAAGGCGGCTACTTGTTGAATATTGCTAATCCTTTCAAAATGCTGATATTGAAATAATTCCAAAAGACCACTTACACATATAGCATACATCTTAGTACCCCAGATCAATAATATTTTATATACTGAGGTTGTTGCTTCCCTTTGTGCCTCGCTGAGATGCAGGGTCCATGTTAATTTTAAGTTTATATTGCAAATTATAGAATGCTAATATGCTAGAATAATTTACATCTAGCAGCATAGGACCTTGTGTCAGATCGGTCATATTAATTCAGAATTATATAATAAAATTGCCTATATTTTAATGTAATTACATTTCAAGGCTTACAGGCATTTTGGGCCAAATGCACTTGATCTCTTTTCTCAGCTGCAGGTTGGCTCCCTAGGAGTCTTTTAACAGTAGATGCTAGCCAAGGAGTTGTGGGAAAACATTTGGATTACAGAACATATAATTTTATCCCATCATCATTACCAAGCTGATGGATAGGAATGGGGAAACAGACTGGCAAGTAAAACCAGTTCCTGATAGAAATAGCTTTATGTAGATGCTAACATGAACATATGCAGCTTTGAGGGTTTATGCTTCTTTTAATAAACATATCAAAATTGTCTGGTAATTTAAAACAAAAAGGTTCATCCATCTCTCTTGTTGAAATTAGTACAATGTTTTGTCTTCTAGAAAGCTTAGTGTTACTTTCAGAAAACATGAAACCATACCAGCTTCTGGAAAAATACTTTGTCTAGTTTATTGCCCTGTAGTTGAAAATTGTGTACCTTCATAAACACATGATTTTACAGAATAGTGAAGGGCATTCTGAGGTTTTGTGTACTATGGTGTACCTGAGGAGTAAATTGTAAAGACCAAAGTACACTTCTTTCAGGGCATGATTTGGTAGAACGTGACAAACATAACATTAACCGTGCTGTTATATATAGAATTCACTAGCAAAGTCAGGGTACATAATACCTTTGATGCCTTTATTTAGCTCTATGCTGACCAGGGATCATATTTTAATCTTTTACAAAATAATTTAGCTTTTTCCCACAAAGATGTGCACTTTCTGAAATTACACTTTCTCCTTCTGTACTGTGGTGATGGTATCTGAGTAAGAAGCAGTTGTATGTGGTGGGTTCATGCTAATGTCTAGTCATTCTCTTGGATCTTGGTGTACTCAGTAGAACCAATGAGCATTTAAATGCACAAAATACCTGAGTAACTAGTGAATGAAGTAGGAAAAAGCACATGATTTTGATAGGGCATTGCTTTCTCATTGACCCTAGCCAGTTCACACCACTTCTCCAGTTTGGTTTCTCCATCTGTAAAGTTAAACTAGTGACACTCCATACAGGAGTTTTGGCAGGATTTTCTTCCTGGCTGTCAGGCACTTGAAAGATCAGAATTTCTATTAGGGATCTAGTAGGGGAAGTCAAGACTTGAAGCTCCTCTTACTGTAGTGCAACCTATTTAGTCTACAGAACTGATACTTATCATCTGGCTTTGAAGTTGCCACCATTTCTACTGCCTATGTATCCATAGCTGAGTGTTCAGAATAACGTGTTTTTTCTTGTGCACAAGTGGTCTGCCATTACATGTTTTCCACTAGTCTGACTAGATATTGGAAATGATGTAGCTTGTCAACTGCCAATCACTTTTCCCTCAACAATTCAGCTCTTCTCATGGTTGTAATGGTTCCCATCGTTTGCAATGTTATGACACCTCTACAAAAGTCATCCTTATTACTATAAAAGGATCTAAGATTTAATCTCTGAGGATAGTGGAGAACTCTGGGTCCAAGTCAATGATCATATAATTTTTGAAAAGTTTCATTCTCTTTCATTTTCAATGAGAAATTTGGGGGTGAAAGTGGGAGGTGGCCTCAGTCATGCCTTGTTTGAGCTTGCAAAGAAATAAGAGACAGAGGTATGCTGGCAGCTTTCTGTAAGAACAGAGTTGTATGATAGAATTTTAGATTTCTTTAATTCTATGGAGTTGTTTATGAACCTGGAACTATTTAGCTAGGTCCTAATAAGCAGCAAATTTGGCGCCTCATTGATAGCTGAAAAAAATAGGTTCTGTTTTCATTCCATTGCAGTCAATTTGAAGTCCCATTGACTCATGTTTAGAATTAGGGCAAACCTAATAACCTGCTGATTCTGAACTTATTATTCAAGTGGGAATATGAAAACAGAGAAGATCTAGGGCAAATTAAGTAACCTGCTGATTCTGACTGTAGTATTCATCTGGGAATATCTATAGAGAAAAGACTTCAGAAATTCGTATATTTATTACCATCATCATCATCATTATTTATTAATTTAATACATGCTTATGAACCATGCTGTAAGAGTAAAGTTATATGACTAATTTTGGTTTACATTTAAGGGACTCTGTAATTTGTGGAAAATTCTGTTTTACCAACAAAGCCGGAGGTGTATTCAATAGAATCACTTTTGCAGTTGCTACCACTACAAACTGTGAAACAGTATATTTTGCATACGTAACTGTTATGTACCAACATGCTATGTAGGTGTGCAAGTTGCAGATTGCTTTTAGTCTGTGGCACAATGTACCAGGGCTTGAATGAAAAGGTTTGACTTTTTGGTGATTTTGTCTAGAGAAAGGGCTTCGTGTTGCTTAAAGGCAGAGAAATTAGACTGATTCTTCCCACAGTGATGTCTCTTTGTAATTAAGAGAACATGTACAGCCATTACAGAGGTCACTGACATTACGCTATGCAGTTGGAGATGTATGTCACAGTTCCAAAGTTTCAGAATTACATCTTAATTTCTGATACAGAATGACCTTCATGTTGATCTTCTTTCCCTTCTATGCTTTTGAGCTTTAATAAAAGATTAAAAAAATGACACTTTCGTCAAAAGAGGTATTTCCATTAAGAAAAGACTCCTTGAGAAAGATTACATATATATATAATAAATTATATGTACTTTCTTTTCAAGAAGTGTATAGAAAATCACAGAATTAGTGAGTAGACATGGGGTGAAGATCTGTATCTCAATATTGTAATTTTCTTTAGAAGCTTATCCTGACTCTTCTTTGTTCCCAAAGGTGACAACAGAAATGTTCACAGACACATGTCAGCATTTGTACAACGGGTGTCTAGGGGATAACCATGATGAATAGCTTTAGGTTGAATTACGGTCTTGTGATGCAAAGATAATATTCATTATTAATACAAATGTGAGAATCGGGCCCTAATGCTAGTAAAAAAAAAAAAAGCTCTGCAGCCATCTTAGGAAAGACATTATCTTTCCTGATTCTGAATCGTAGAGGAGTGATAAAAGTGATCTAAAAAAGTTTGGATTCTGCTGATGGTTATGCAGCAACAGGCTTACATTTTACATTTGTAGAATCACTTTTACATTTTACATTTGCAAAATCAGACTCTTAACCTGAAAGGTCCAGGGACAAGAGGTGGCGAGGCTAGTGAGACACTGCATTTCCTTCCCAGACTACACACACTGCTGTGTCTAAGCACAATAAATTCCAGGTGAGTATCTGTAGTGGCGTGGACAGATGCTTCACGTGACATCATCCAGTAGAAAAGCAGTGGAATTTCTTCAGGAATTTTCCAGGAATGTTAGTGCTGACAGAGAGGTTACTGGTTTTGCTTATTTTGAATTTGCTTTTCTTCCCATTTTTCCTCATCAGAGGAGAGAGAGGTGAAAATGAAAGTTATAAACCAATAGCTGTATGTCACTTAATTTTTAAGACTATCACGGGGTGTTATAAGAAAGATTAGTAAATAGATTTTCTAAGAACTGATTAATGCCCTCGTGCTACATCCTTCTCAGATGAATGTTGCTGAACTTCCCAGGAGCTGATTCTCTGTGAAGTTTGTTTTCTGTGATACTTACTGCAGAAAAATAATATCTGTAATATTACTACATTTCAAAGAACATGTTGTGTTTTTTTTAGAGCATATAGTTTTTCAGAGATAAATTGTGGACTGTCGTTCAACATTAGACAAAAGATTTGTCTGGTTTGGTTAAACATTTACTGAAGAATTGTGAATACAGATTTCATATTCTTACCTAAAGCATTCCTGACTTAAGTGTTATGAGGAAAAACATCAGCATTTTCCTACTCGTTCACCAGGAAGAAAATATGATTTGAACATATTTCCTTGTTGACCCAAAACTCCATTAGTTTTCCATGAACGCTGGTAATTGTGGTAGTTTCCAGGAATTTCTGGGTTTTTTGTCACTGTACCTGGTCCAAAGTATTTGGAGGAGCAGCTAGGATGATAGTTAGTTACACAGCCTTGAACTTGTGCTTTTTCCTCTACGGCAGTTAAACAACTGCGTCTGGCATTATAATAAGTTGTGCACTTAAGCAGTACAGCACAGTTTCTATTTTTGTTTTTCACATTATAAATTTTGAAACTCAAAATTTAAACAAATCATACATCAGATTCGAAGTTATGAGAAAAATATTTTCACACTGTTTCTTATTCAGGTTTTTGTAACCAAAAAAGTTCCAATGACAGAAAAAAGTTAATGTAACAGACGTTTTGACCTGCTATTTTTGCAAATCCACTGACAACCACATTTTTAATATTTGAAAAATTGTTAGCATTCAGAGATTTTATCTATTCTCTTATCGTCGGCTAGATCCCATTCTCTTATTTTAAATATCATTGAAGTCTTTAAATAAGTAGGGTCTTTCTTGCACATTATAAATACCTACATCATTCAAGTTTGTAAAAGGGACTGATTAAACAAATCTCTGCTATTCAGTCACATATTACCCATTGTGATACTTGAGTCACGCTGGTGGATTTTTTAAATCTTAAACCACAGAAGCATGCATAGTAATGCAAGTGAATAAAACTTCCTTCCAATTTCTCCCCTGTTAAAAACCAGAAACATATCTATTGGAAGTGGAAAAATAGCAGTCTAACTTGATGGCACCACAGGAATTCAGAAGCAAAGCTATGTTCAATGAGTGGTGGCTTTCATCTTTTTTGTTGCTTGTGTTTAAGGGTGGAACTTGTCTCTCCATTTTATTTACATTTGCATGGAAAAATAACAAAAAGCAGTTAGTGATGCTGTATCTATTGTGATAGAGATATACCTAACTCAAAAGCATGCCTCTGAGAACTTAGTAATATTTAGTTATTTTGATGTTGTACTTTAATATGGGCTCATTACTCCTTGGATAGCCTAAATATATAAGGTGAACTGAGTACAGGTTTTGATGTTATTCAACTTTGCTCTTCCTTAGCTTCCTCTTCAGAAATTTAAAAAATAGTACATAATTATGTCTTGGAAACTTGGTCCTTGCCCCGTCTGAGCTCTCAGTGACTTAAATAGAGCTTTTGATCATTAGAGAATGCAGAAAGCAGTAGTAAGGAAATTAACTAATGGAATTGGAAAAGAAAAATGTCTTTAGAAATCTTATATATTTTTATGGACAATATTTCTAAAATATTTTGCTTTTGTAGGTTTGTCACATTCCATAGCATCTCTCAGTCACTTGATGGAGTAAAATAATTTATCCTGGTACTCCCTTCATATCTGTGTAAACCAGGATTGATGTCTCTTGAAGCTAACATATTAAGCCATTGTAAAATAAGGGTAAGATCAGAATCAGGTCCTCTGGTTAGAAAAAAAAATAATCTTTCAAGTGTATTAATATTAAAACACCCCAAAATCTCAAGAAACAAACAGGCTTAACCTTGCCCACTACTATGTAATATTACTTTGTGACCTTTGTACAAGTTTCCTTTGTCATTCAGATGCACAGAAACACTTTGCCAGCACAAAAATATTGGTGAGAAGTTTTGCTCGCTTGTTTCCCACACCCGTATGGTAACAATAATTTCTTATTCCACTCTTTAATTTTCCTGTACTTGTAGAGGTATAATAAGAACTGGCAACGAAATTTTCCCTTACAAAATTATGAATTAACGGCTAAAAAGATTTTCATATTTTAACCCCACTTCCCACCCCAGTTGCTGAGATGACCTATCCTGTATTAAAATGCTTGCCATTTGAAAATAGACTGTCATGTATTTTTTTCATCCATGTGTCTGAATCAATCTTCACACTCCTTTTGTTGTTCCTAGATACCCATTTAGCGCACAGGTTTTTAAAGCATAGCTTGGTATGGCCAGTTTTTTTCTTCTCTAAGCAGCCTAAGTCATCAGTATCAGTCTAACTTGTATGAACATACTGCACTCAAAATCTATGCTCTGAGAATATTATTAAGTTTATAAAATAAAACACTTACAAGCTATGAACTGTCAGGACAAAAGATACTGTACAATTTTAATTTCATCCATTTCTGGGTATCCATTATGAAACAGTCTTTAATTACATGATCATATACCACTCTTCCTCGAGCCTTCTGCCTCATTCAGTGCATAGTCCGGATGTAAGTTCTTCAATATTTTGTTTTCTCCTTGCCGTTCAGTGTGTAGCTCTGAGCCTTATTTATTGTCCATATTCAAACCAGTTCTGAAGAGAAATTATTAATTTTTCTATGGGCTTTTCTAAGGTTTTCATAACTACAATGTCTGAGCTGCTGTGCAAATATTAAAAATTACACAATGCCCATGTAAGATGACGGATGCTCTTATGCCAGTCGTAGAGGAAAACTGAGGCAAGAGAGACTGCAGGTAAAAACATTTGCTAATACTGAGTGCACAGTGTGAAGTTTTTCTGAGTACTTCACATATAACACTACATACTCTAAGCATCCACTAAAATTTCAAAGCACAGCTCACACTGACTTCAGATTTGAGTGGTCAGCACTGCATATTCGGGGATATCCAGCAAGGCACGCTCCCCGAAGATGCAAACGTCCTGAACAGTGTAAGGAATGACCACTGAGAAAATGCCTGGCTTTAAAAACCTGACCAAAATCACATGGGATTTTTAGGAGAGAAGGGGATAGAACATATTTCTTCAAGGCAGTATGCACCTCTCCTTGGTATGCAGTACACCCCACTCCTTTTTAGCAAGGACTCTTGTACTGCAGGGGCAGGGGTACTGCTCATTGGCACAACAGCTTTCTTCATTACTCTGTCATTACTTACTGCTAAGAATAGACCTCTTCTGTGTACAGAACAAGTTACGGAGGCTCTGGAGACAATTGCATTAAACTGTGTAATTAAAGGCTATATCATAACGTATATGAATAAAGCGGATGGATCTAAGTTACGTAAGAAGCCTTATGTCTCAGAGCTGCTATTTTTGACTTTGCAACATAAGGAACATTCTTTTAAGGTAGTAAAATAGTCAGTGTGTATAATTTTTTATAGGTTTTTAAAACTCTACTCTCACTCAGACATCCCAGCCCCAGCCATTGTGTTTTCTGCACTTTAATCAGGAAGCGCCCTTTTCACAGGGCCCATTCCCAGCAGGGAAGTTGCTGATGGACTGACACTTTCCCTGCTCCAAAACTGGGTAGCTGGACCTAGCGCAGGTTACAGAGTTTCCAATGACAGGGAAGACCTGCTGAGGCTGAAGTTGAAGTATGCAACCGCAGTCCAAACAATCTTTCAGGGGTTTCCTGATAGAATCCAAGCCATCTCCAGTAACACTGTACAAACATATTTTTCAAGAAAGTTTGCAAGTTGAACAGATTCTGGTGGGTTTTCAAAGGATTGGCAAAAGGCTTAACCCCGAAAATCAAGTTACTCCTGCCCAAATGATTTTTATATTTCTGCTTCAAAATAAGACTAAAGTCAAAAGGAATCAGAATGGAAATGAAACTTACTTAGAGTTCCCTTGGGCAGATACTACTGCTAACATAAATGTCAGGTTTTCAGCTGAGCTGTTTTTTTGTGACTAAATCAAATATATTTTTTTAAGACTGAAAAAATAGAAGACTTCCTTGCTATACTGGGTCACTCTCAATTTTCTTTAATTACTATAATTGATCTTCCTCTGTAGTAAGTGTGTCTTATAAAGAAAGAAAGCAAGCAAAATAAAATAAAATAAGGCTTAGGCACAATTGTTTCAGTACATTTCAGAACCATTTTTCCAAGGAATTAATTGAGTTTTTAAAATAAAAAATAAATATTGTATTTGCACATCTGCTTGTTCAGTGTTACCATTAAAAAACTTTGCCTAAAAATATTTCTTAAACTCTTCCTGTAAAAGTTTTATGTGAAGGAAAAGTATAGTCATAATAGTATATTCTGCACACAAAAGCCAGAAATGCAGTGTTAATCCTTGACTTGACCAGCCAATATTTTTAAGATACTTCTGTCTTTATAAGAGCCACATTTATTAATGTCCCAGGAACTTCGAACACACCTTTATTATTTTTCTCCTTATTTAGAGATTGTTACTTTCTCTACTTACAGAATTAGCAGCTCTTTCTTTCTTCATATATTAAAAAATTATGAAGATTAAAGAATATTTATTTTTCTTTTTTCTTTCTATGATTTATATTATATCCACTACGTTATACTATGTACTATTTTGACTATAAAGCATACAAATAAAAAGCTATTAGGACAGGAGAAGGTGAAGACAGAGTAAAGTCACAGTCAAATTCCCAATAAATTTCTTTATGATCACTTAACTCACAGATGGTTCCACTGTATTTGGTTGGATTATTTATGTGAATAATTTTATTCCCTTGATCCCCAATATAAATTAATGTATATACTAATATGCTGCAGATAACCATACTTATGTTAATAATACAATATGACTGTTTACAAGCAGATGATTATTCTATATGTTACCTCATGGTATTTAATAACCTAGTGACATTTTCAGGAATATTAAACATTATTGCTACCACTGATTTAAATGGGACTGTGTGTGTTAGAATGAATAGAAAAGTTTTGAAAAGAAAAAAGTTCAGTAGTTAAAAAAAGAATTGAAAATCATGGTTTAAGCATAATCAGATACAAGTTAAACTGCAGAATCATAGAGATCAATTGAAGTATTTATATTTATAAATTTTTAGAGACAACTATTCATGTTTTTACGTATTATAAATGTTGTGCCTAGTATGTAATCTAATTAGACTCATCTTTAGAAATGCCTTTTTATGAATAATAATGACTTTAAATTCAGATGTCTGTATGCATATAAATTTTCTTCAAGCTCAATGTATGTGTTTTTTACCACCTCTTTGTTGCATTTTCTATAAAACAATTGCAGTGCTATTTTTTAAGGAAAGCTTAAATTCTACAGGAAAATAGTACCAGTCAGAAATCCCAGTCCTATGTAACATCCCTAAAGGCTATTTTTTGCTAAGCAGTGAAGGGAGTATAATTTAATGCACTCTGATTTTACCGTGATTTAAAATATGTCCCTAGCTCAGCAGTACTCCTCTGCAAACTTCTTTTTTTTTCTTTTGAAACATAGAGGATAGTATACAAAGAATGAAGCAAAAGTTTACTAGCCTAATGGGACCGTAGGATATCAACAAAAATTAAATGTATTGACGCTTTGACCATCATTTAATCTGCTACGTACACTTACCAGACTTGTCAAAATATCAGCTTCTGTGATTATTTACAACATTCATGCATTTCATAAACTGGCTAAAAAGTATTCTCAATTTAATAAAATTCTAGAAAACAATTTGTCCTAAATGTAACTTTATAAAGCCTCCTAAATTAAAAAAAAATAATAATTTTTTTTTAAAGGCAATACTTCTCTTATTAACCAGAGGCGTATTTATTTTACAATTGTTAATGTGCCATCTCTGGGATTTATATCAGTAAGATTAAAAAATAGGTAGTTTTCAGTATTTTTAAAATTGATGCAATTATTATTTTATGTCAGGCATTTTCATTCACTTGTAAAACAGCAAATGAAGCTGACTGCTCGAAGTGAAACAGTATAGCCACTGCACCTAAGGTTACTTCTCTCTCAGATCTGCCCCCATACACATACATGGGGAATCATGCTGAAGCTTGCTCCTCCTACAGTGGTTTGGGTAAAGAGAAATAATTTTCTTGGGAGGACTTTGTTAAATCCAGATCATTTGGAGAGAGCAGTTCCTCAGGCAGTTATACAAGTTGATCCGAAGGGCCAAATAGAAAGGAGTTTTCTGATAGCGAGCATGCAGTAGCTTAAGAGGAGCCAAAGTCTTTGCCTGCTCAGCCACAAGAGAAGAGGGTGTGTGACTTCTGCTACATGTCTTTGAATTTCTGTCTATATAGCTGTGATTGATTCCTGCAAGCGTTTTTGATTATCAATGTTCTGGCCAGAAAAATTATCTAAGGAATTTATTGGAAATATTAGGAAAACTTTCAGTTATTTGGAAAATATTTTCTCTGTTTTAAAGGAGTCTGTTTTCAAAGATAAGTAAGGTAAAATTTGTCTCTGAATAAGCCTAATATCTACACTGTACTGTCTTAATAAAAATCATGAAGTTTTTCAGCTGAGCTTGTAAGAACTGGACCTCCATTTTCTGTGAGTCAGTAGCATCACTTTTAAATCAAATCTTGGAAAAACTCTCAGTACTAAAATTTGCATAGCTATCAAAAATATTTTTGAGAGTTGCTTTCCTTTTAGCTGCATTACAAAACAGGTTACTGATTTTTTTTTTTTATTTTAAGTATTTTGGCCAAGTTTCAATATGACTTGGTGTTTTCTCTGACTTTATGCAAAAGGTAGCCTGGAAAACTTGATAAAATAAGAGACTGGCAATATTGCTGAAACAAACCTTTGGTAACCAAATAAATTATATCAGGAGAAGAATGTAACAAAAATATCTGAAATGTTATTCGATATTATAGTAGTATATCATGCTCAGCCAAGTTTCAACAAATTATTGGTTACTGAATGTGGTGTGCACTGCCTCCCTGTCTCTAAAGGGTGCACAACAGTCTCACCATGAGTCTCATCCTGCACTTCTTACTGCAAGATGTTCTTACTGTAGTTTTTGCTTGGTAAGAACTGTACAGTACTTAATATATGACCAGCTGCAAGTTCTCCTCTGAAATGCTGGATTCCTTCAGAACATCATTTTAATTGTGGTAGTGACTTTTGGTTCTTGGGTTTTGCAGTTGGGTTTTGCTTTTTGCAGAATTTACTACAGTTAAGAAAAACTTATTATGAAACAACCCTTTTTTAGCTTTGGACCCAGATATTATTTCTTCTTTAAAAACTGGATCCTTCAGAAATGATTACATCCGATGAATGGTAGACATCTGGAAGCATAAAGTGGAAAAAAGGAGAGATGAAGGACTAAGAAGTAATTAAGTACTGGAAATGGGATTTGGAATTGCTATTTTATTTTCACAATTCTATTACAAGTTCTTTATCTATATCAAGTATTTAATCTCCCTCACAGGTTTTCATCCATAAAATAAGGTTAATAATATTCACTGTGTTCTTACCATTCCCTGTCTGTTTTGTTTAGTAATGTCTGAGATTTCAGAGCATATTTTGCTATATTCCTACCACTATCTACTACAAGAGAAGTGGATCTTACTTATGGTTTTAGATGTTATATAATACATACAATATTAAGCTGTAGTTGAGATACAAAATTGGAGCAAAAGTAATGAATAAATTTGTGTAATTTAGGGTATTCCAGATTGCTTTAAGGGCAACAAAGTTCCTGATGTACTCATACATATTCTTTATAAACATATGTTCTTGTTTGGGATAACCTGTTTGGGCCTGGTTTGTGGTTTATTTCTCATAGCAGAACATCGCAACAAGGTCTGTTAACAAGAGTAATATATCCTTGAGTAAAATGGTGTTTGTTTATAAAGGAGTCCTTAATAAATGTAATGTCAAAAGATTCTTAATTTTATCTCCTTTGCAAGCAAAAGCAAAGATACTTTTTGGAAACGAGCTGAAAACCTACTAAAATACATGTAAGATTGTATTTTCTTGGGATAAATGTCAGCTGATAAAAAGAATTTTCTCAGGCGTACTGCACTCTAATAGTACTTGCTGATGCTATTGTATGAAGGATTTTAGAGCTTTCTGGCAGAAAGTGTTTACAAAATGTCATAGAATGGGAAGCTTTGTACTTGCAAAAAGATGTAAGGGGGGAAACAGTGATTTTCATTAATACTTGGTTAAGTAAAGGCTATTCTGAACAATACAGACTGATTAGCTCGTAAAGAGAAGAAAAGCACTTTCCTAAATTTCTAGCCTTTTGGTTCTTCTGCTACTAGGAATTAGCCTACAAGCATAAGACGAATACATTCATCTATATTTGAATTGAAATGAAGATCTGATTTTCAGCGATGTAACAGTGGAATGATTCTCCTCGGGCAACCTTTGAAAGCAAGGGAATATTCTTTCTGATTTCAGAACTGTTTGGATCAAGGAGTTTGGTTCTACCTCAAACTGCTTGAGCTGTTACCTTCATGGAAGTTAGTTATTGTTGTTCATGAAAAATGTATCCAAATATATTGCTTTTACTAATTATTTATAAAAATGTTTATGCAGAAATAATTCTAATCCGATCTTTGTACGATGAAATAATGTTACGAAGGCCTAAAGTATATGTAGCTTCAATGACTGTAGGTGTAACATTTGATGTCATGAAGGTCTCATCAGGGTATCTTTAGATAGCAGTTTGATACTAGACTAGCAAGTAAGTCACTTGTTTTTCATGAACAATAGATATATGTATTGTATATAAAAAGATGGATCGACTGGGAAATGTCTAAATGACCATTTGAAAATATATAACTTGAACTGAACACATAATCCAGCTACATATTGTTTGCCATTTGGATAAAATGACCAAACAGGGAGCGTATGACACCTGTGTCATAGAAGATGATAACCTAGTGAAGAATGCAAAATCTACAGGAAAAAGAACTGGTTAAATATATGTGAAAGGGAATCACAGATTGCATTCCAGCTCCTGGGTTATTAACATATCACCACATACTAGATGGTCATGCATAGCCACTGTTGTGCTAGCTACTTTTCATGGGTACATCTGCATCATACATTCAGCTGAACTGTACAGCTAAGCAAGGCTAATAAATCAGATCACAAGAAAAGTGTGATTAGATAGAAGCTCTGTCCAACGACACAGACAAAATCCCAGAATGAGCAATCCACAGTGCTGACCCAATGTTCTCAATTTCAGTTCGATTTTAAGTAGAATGACAAGGAGTTTTGAGAAAGCAAAGCACTTTGGCTAAATGAAATGTCAGCAAGTCTGTGATTGCAGAAGGGAGCATGGAGATTTCAGACCTTTAAATCTGTGACCAAATGTACTGAACATGTAAACTCCTAATTAAAGGAAGGAGAAGTAAAGTATTAGTTATCTGTCATAGAAGTAAATGTTTAATCATTAATGGAAAATACAAAAAGAAGAACGCTAGTAAATGGACTCATCGTTCTAAAATGTTGAACAGATTACTGGAGTTTGAAATACTATATTATTGAGTACAACAATGCTAAAATGTTTATTTTATCTTCAAAATCTTTTTATTCTGACATTTTAATTTTGCTAAGTAGTGAGGAAATATAGAGTCCATAGCTTTGAAGGCCATAATATTACTCTAACCCCTCCTCTGGAACAAATAAATCTTTACTGTAATTTGCACATGTACTCAAACATATTTTTAAATTGAAATAGCCATAAACATAACAAGATTTTATGATGCTTTCCTAGGCGCAGAGTAAATAGAGGGAGTTTTTTTTCCAAAGCACAGAGTGTACTTACCTCTCATGATGTCTATACGAATTTGCTGACAAACTTTCTTTTGTGCCTTTGATTGCTATACCAGCTCCAAGCAGCAATCTGACACACTTCATAGGTATCTCCTACTATTGCTAAACTATAGCAGAACATATTAAAAAATAAGATACCATCTCATCTATAGTCCATTGCCAGACTACATTATGTGTGCATCACACTCCTTTCCTTTGTCTTTCCTTTTCATAGCTGTGTATGCTGCCACTATAGGATCGCTGGAGGTAGCATACATATTTAATTAAATAGTTCATGTTGTATCTGATATACCATTCCTGGACAATAAATAAATTACTCTTACTTTGAAACGTCTACTAATCTCTCTCAAAATGTTACATTCCAGAAATCCGAATATTGTATTTTTTTATTCACTAATAAGATTTGTATGTGCCAAAAATCTGTTGCTACCTTTGTAAGTACTTCAAAGTACAACAAGATCAGCTATTTTCAATAATGGTCTTGGACAAGAGACTACAGGTTCCGTTTCCTTAGAATAGTATAAAATACATATTTCCTTTGGGGGGAAACATATAAAAGTAATTTTTCCTCTCTATTTAATCTATTTTGCAAGGTACACTATAGTGCAATTCTATTTCAGCGAATGTTAAAACAGCACTTTATTTTTTCTTTTGGGGAAAAAAAAAGACTTGCATTTTTATTCTACTGAAATTGCTTGCTTACAAAGACAATGTCTGGAGTTCAGGGGAATGTATCAAGTTATTTCTGTGCCTTTGTCATAGAACAGTTTTTAGCAGACATTATTCATCAACAGAAATTTGGGGATATTTAAGTAAAATATGGCAGCGAGAGAGACAAGATTATATGTTTATTTAGGATTTCCTTGTGCCTCCTTTAAAAGTCCTCAGAATATATGTTGATTTCAAGCTGTGAAAAAGATAGTAGAATGGTCATTAGATTTGGGACTTTGAATTCTGATCAAGATATTTTGTAAATTTCTTTAAGAATAATACCAAATTGGTGAGTGATGTTTGAATCACACGTCAGCAATAAAATACATAAATCTCTGATTAGTTTATCTTGGCACAAACTCTGTGTCCTTTTCTCAGTTCCACTGAGTAATAAATTGCACAGTGCAATTTCATTCAAGGACCAACCTGAGATAGAATAAAATCCTGAAGGTTTTATACTTACCCATTAATTGATAATAATGTGCTAACCTTCAGATATCTCAGTCCTGTAGTTCTTATATTTGGGACTGAATTTGATTTTTTAAATTCAGTCTTCTTTAAATGTCAGTGGATGTGAATGTCATACCCAATTTCTGCCTGTAACTACTTTCTCTCATAAAAATAGTAACAGGTTTGGTTTTATTTGCTCTAATCCCTATGCAAAAATGTTAAGGAGGATTAAGTTATTCTTGGGTAAAATATCATTTTTTGTATTTTTTAAAATTTTATTATATAAAAATCTTTCATGAGCTACCTGACTTAAACAGCATGACTGTCAAAACTTTCTAAGTATGCTCAGGAACAGATTTTTTTTTTCCTAAGTCCTCTTGAGAGGTCACATTCTCTCTGTGCCTGAAGTAAGCCTGACGGACTTTTAGCTTGTGGTATATACTGTATTTGCAGTGCATTCAAAATAGAAGAATTAATGGGTTAGTGGGTTCTGTACTAAATACATTTTTAGTATAAAATCTTCATTGCATTTAAATCCCTGAGAATTTTTGCCATTCCCATGATTTGTTTGTGGAATTGGTGGTACGGTTTCACCCGTTCTGATGCATGAGAGCTCTCTTGGGCCAAATAATGACAAAAGCAATTTGTCATCATTTTTGCCCCTCATGATATCAAATACTTGAAAGCTGTCTTAATTGCTCTTTGCATTTGTATTACTCCTTCTGGTACATGCGTGTGAAAGAAAGAGAGAACAAATAGAAGTTATCTAGTTTGCTGAGGGAACGTAGACACATATTTTTTATTCTTCAGTATCCCACTTAGATCTAGAGATCAGATTAAGGTTTTTTAGTTTGTTTCCACAAGGATCTTGTTGATTTGGCTCCTCCATGAAGGAACATTATTTTCCTGCACTTCTCTTTTTGACAAGCCAGAATATTTCTGTTTGAATGAAGCCGTGTTTATTTTTTGGAGAATAATTTCTTGTTAATGAAATAGCAACAGAATAAGAAATTCTGCAAGACCCTATTACATTATTAACAATGCTTTTTTAATACCCTAGTAGATATACAACTTGCAGTGGCAGCTCCATTACAATTTTCCACAAAAAAAATAGTTCTCAACCTAAGGATTTATGTTCCATTTACAGAGCAAGTGTATTCAAAAGTAAAATTTCATATGAAAGAATTACAAATTATACATAATAAAGAACATTCAAAGGAGAATTCTTATACCATACATGTGAAATTGAAACGAGAACTTTACTTTGTGGAGCATTTCTAAAGGAACATATGTTTGTGCTATGAAAAGATAAAAATTGGTATAAGCAGTTGTATGAAAAAAAAGAAGTATCTACCGCTTGTTATGGAGATACAACAGACTTCTGAGTGACAAAGTGAAGGAGGTATTTTAAGCTCATTGATTAAAGGTCAATATAGAAGCCAAAGAAAATGAAGGAAATCTACCACTCAGGTGTGCTCTTGAAAGCAGCAAAATAAGATTCATGCTTCTGTAAGAGATGAGATTGTGGGAAAGGCAGTACAAGAGCTCTCCAAGGGGTAAGACCTTCAAACTGGCCATTTCAATGAGTAGCCATTCCTGAGGAAATTATCAAACAAACTAACCATATGGCCAGTCTGGAGCATGTGAAAAAATAGTAGTAAAGCAGCAGGATGCAGTTGGACTATATATTGTTTTACTTCAGAACAGGTGCTTTCACGTTATATTTATGAGGTGACCAAGAACTAGTAATTGACAGCAATGCTAAGGTCAGAATTTGGTAACAGCACTGAATTGATCTTATCTTGGAAAGGCAGGGCTATAGGGTAAAACTTTCTTAAAAGATATCCTGAAACTTAATCTCTGAATAGGCAAAGATTGTTCTGCTTTATGTTTATTTGGCTCTCTATCAAATTAAAAAGGGCTTCCCCCACCCCTTATTTTACATTTGTCTTTACTTCTAGCTATACACTTCAGTTTTATTTTCTCATTCCTCTTGTTTGTGCTCCTTTTGCTTAGTCTTGTATTCTCTCTTTTCTTTGGCTTTAGGAATTAAATAAAGCAGCCAAAAAGGGACAAGTCCAATAACTTTCCATTTTCTCAAGCCTTGTTTTTCCAAAGAGGCTGGTTCAGACTTCTGAATTTGTGGATCAGAGCAACCAAACAGATCCTTCTATCAGGATACAAGTCCATCATAATAGAAGGCATTTGCCCTCATTTCAATCTAAACTTCTGCAAAATAATTGGCTCTGCACCATGTGAAGTGTGGACCTGTGTAAAGGTGATTATTTAATCTGAATTGAACAACTACATTTTCAAAGACAGTAGTTTCTATACATACTGCAAGACCTGTATCTCTAAGAGGTTCCAATTTGTGTTAATCTAATGATCCAATTTGGATTTTATCTGGCACAATTTTCATGTTCTGGGAAGATACCAGATGAATTGGCCCAGGTTTCATTACAGCTTCAATAAGGGCCTTTAGGTCAATGTAAACATTGGTTGAAATGTCTTGCTAACTCTGCTACTGGACTATAACTATATGCTTCCTATTGGTTCTGTTCACAATTATGTGCCAAAAAATGCTATGTAATCTTCTTTTCAGCACTTCTACAATCTGCTGTTGATATCTCTGTGACTGTCAGCTGCACTCATTTCACTACAGTGTTACATCCTCTTTCTCTTTTATGTCACATGCCATTCCAATTTAAGAAGATATACCTGTTACTATCTACTATTCTTTTTTTTTTAATGACTATATTACTAATCTTCTGTTGATCACGTTTTCCAGAAATGACAGGATGTCTGGGATTTTCATGCAGTTTCCTTTTAGCATTCTCCAGTTATCACATCATCTGATTTGCATTGCTGATTCTTTTTTGATGTTGAACCACATTCGACTAAAATTTCCTCCCTCAGATATTTCATTCTTGTACTAAGTCAGACTTACTCATATTCCTTATTGAGTGATATTTAACACAGTGATAAAGATAAGGAAATGTACATAGCAATCATAATTGGTTTTAGATGGCCTATATTACTGCAGATGGCATCTACAGTTTTGAAGGATTTATAGGAAATATTTTATTCCTTTACAATCTCCTTGAGTGCCCTACCTCTCCCCTTATTGCTATTTCTTCTCATTTCTGTTCCTTACAAACCATTCCTTTTCCATCTCTCCATTTCCTGTGTGGTGATCCTTTCCAATTTTCAGTGATGTGGGCCTCTTCATTTCAGCCTTCCCAGTTTTACCCCCCAGCCCATGTTTTCTATAAAGGCCTGACTAAGGGGTTTACCATTCAAGGGGCTTACTCTTCTTTATTGAATTTATTTATTTTTGCCGATTCTTTACTCTTTGTCTATTTTTCTCCTTCAGACCACTGTCTCTGGCCTTTGGCCAGTCCTTGTAATGATTTATTTCTCACCCACAGTGAAACCTTTGAAGTTGTGTGCAAGGAAGTAAACTATTTCTACCTTAAGGAGTAATTTCATTTAACTTCTTTTTATTGCTGTCTCCTAAGGTGGGATTTAGATAGCTTTAATGCGGTGGTGTGTTGTAATGCTACCTAATGTAACACAGAATACACTTCATTAAATATATATGATACAATTTCTTGTAAATGTACCTAGAAAGTGACACAAATGGAACAGCACAGCACCAGGACCTCCTGCTCAAAATTGTTAATTCAGTTCATAAAAGAAATCCATGTGCAGTATTACAGAGCTCTCATGTCTTGTAAATCAGATTGAAAACAAAACTGAATACAAGTTATATTGGAAAAGTTTAAATTAAATTGCCTACAGAAGCTATTTTGGGTGTCCAAGTTTGGATTCCGTACAGAAGTGTGCTTTCTAATGCACGCTCTGTAATGCAGCTGCTGTTTTTTCTTGTCCTTTGAAGTGAGGTTCAAATGTGCAGGCAGAGAAGCCTCACCAGCTTTGCAGAGGATAGAAAATGCTCCAGGATAGACAGCTGCCTGGGACTTCCATGAAATGCAATTGCCTGTGAAGATCAGCAGATAAAGTGCATGCAATTTCATTCTAACTGATTCTGAAGGCCATTCACATTTGGACCTGTGGTCAAAAAGCTAACTTTGCTTTTATCTTACCAATCTACCACTTTAGCCATGGAGAGGTCCAACTGAGCTATTAACAAAAAAGCTAAGGCTTGATTTGGGGTGGGTTTTTCCCTCTTTAGAACCAAAATAGCTGAGGAAGTAAAACAAAATTAGTCCAAAAATCAAGGACAAAAAGTAAGGAATTAATCAGTCTTCCTTACTAGCAACACATTATGTATCACCGAGAAGAAAATAAAAGCAATAAGAAAAGGTCTAATGATGTAGCTTATAAATTGCACATTGCCTGTTTGTGAGACATAAAAATCGATTATAGTCTATAAAGAATATAATGGTATCACTGAAGGTTTGGAAACACTGTCTGTCATTAGAATTCATGAGGGGATATATTAGCCTTTCCCTCTGTAAAGATTTTATGTTCATCATTTGATAATGTGGAGACCAGGTAGCCTAGCTCAGCTGGTAAGTAATTTCAACATGAGGCTGAAGCTAGAGCAAGCTGAGGAGCTCCTTATGACAGAACTTCCATTAGCTGTAACAGCACTTTACGTAACATTTCCCACAGAAACTGAGGATTTTCTTTTGTTCTAACTTTTCTCATTGCCAAAGAAAGAAGGAAAGGAATGATCTATCCCCTAGCACAGAAAACATAATAAAAACATGGGCTAAACTCTGTTTCCAACCTAAGGTAATTAAGGAGGAAGATAGTCGAGGTCCTTCAGCATCAGCTAATGAAGAAAGGAAGCATGGCAGAGCATTGTGTGCCTAAGCTCAGGAGTGAAGGAACACATTTCTCTTTTTAACATTTGATCTTTTTTACTTAAACCTTTAATTACATCAGTGAGTCTATATATGAGAGGGGAATTAGAGCCTATTCTAAATTGTGAATTCTAAAACCTGTTTCTCTATAGGGATAAATAATTTATACAGTCTTGCGATCCAGCAATTTAATGAGCCCTTATGCATGTAAACAAAGTTATAGCTCTTCTTAGCTACTGCAGAGCTCTTCAGTAAAAATGTCTGGGGTGAAACAAGGCAGAAGTTGTGTACAGCTTCTGGGATCTTACTTGGATTTAAAAAATGGTGCATCTGTGGTATTGTCTTCAGAGTTGTTAAATTATTGTTTGACCACTATGATGATCTGGAGCCACCAAATATGTGCTTAAGACTGTGATCATCTAATGCTATTTCCTGTATAATAAAGGCCAAACAATTTGATCTAGTCATTTCTTAAGGAAAGGAAATTTAAAGGAAAGTAGCTATCATATACGTTCAAGAGTTTAAAAGTTAAAAAAAATTGTTTATTTGATTTTTTTCATAACTAAAGGTCTCTCTTAGAAACTGAAACAGGAATCAGTCTTCAGGAAAATGTGGTTTGTAGAATACAGAAAACAATGTGTCTCTTTACCATTCACATCTTTTACACCATCCCTAGAGGATCCCTACTATACTAATAGAAAATCCACTTTGGAAAGCATTAGGTTTTCTTTTGTTTTGAAGCACAAACTTATTGTAATATGCCTACTGATTAAAATATGCTTACACATAGCTAAGCTGAATGGATTTTTTTTAATGAAGTGATTCATCATTAGAAAATTATTAAGAATTTTAATGAAATACTCCCACAGAAACATGTCAGTTGCAACAAAGATTCCATCAGAGATAATCCTCATCTTAGTTTAGAAACAGAGAGCTGTATCCCTGCAGAACCAATAGTTTAGTGGCTAGAGCATTTACCCCCAGTGCTCTGTTTTTTGAATAAATTATATATATATAAAATTATCTTTAGAATAAATTATACCTACATGTGCATCTCATATCAACACACACAAACATAAACATATACAAAGATGGAAGGGACCTATTTTTCTTCTGGATGAAAGCAAGCTGTAAAAGCCTTTACATTTTTTGCTTGAAGTTAAGTTGAAGTATTAGCTCCAGTTGCAGAACATTGGAGAGAAGATCCTTTAAAACATAGTGTATTATTGAGCATGTTCTTCTGACAATGTGATATGCAAGGTATTTGCACTTCATTGTGGTATTTATGAGGAGGTCTTTTTCTGGAGCTACACATGTTAGCAAGGTGCCTGAAGTGACTTGTCTCTCCCAAAGATTATGATTTTTCAATGGGCAGGCAGCAACAGATAGGATAGTGTGTGTACAAACTACAAAGCCCTAGCTCCATTCCTCATAGTCCTTACAGATTAATCCACAGTAATGCATTTATTGCCAATCTCCCTGTAGTCATAATACAAGGAAAAAAAAACAAAACCAAAAACCAAAAACCAGAATTCGTCAAAGAGTTGGGAGCCTCCTGTATAAGTTTGTTTTGAAAATAACTTACATATGTTTTAGCCTTATGTAATAAGTATGTTTAAGCCAGTGTCTTTATAAATTAATGTCAGGACATTTTAGTTATCACTTGTGTTGATGGGAAAACTCCATGAGGGATGCTGCATAGGTCTTGTTAACTATTAAATAGTGATTTCCTTTAGCATTTGTGATTTGCACTGAAAGGCAAGATTTGAAAAAAACATACATAAACGTGTGTCACATTTTCACATGTAATTATAAAGTTTAAAATCAGTTGACCCTAAATAGATCTTTATGCCTATAATTTTCTGATTTATATGACATATGTTAGCCAAATCATGGCCGCGTAATTTTTAATTGAAATGTATGAATGCTTCTGGCAAGTATAAAGGTAACCTCCTCATGCAGCTATCAGAAAGTATAAAAGAAACTTGATTTCACTTCTTCAGAACATGTAGACTGATACTGAGTCATAACATGGCTGCCTTGTTTCCGCTGACTTACTTAAATAAGGGATATAGTGCCCAAATGGCTTGGGCCTTGACAGTCTGTGGGAGTCAGCAGGTTATTAACGAAACAAGGACCTTATTGACCATTTCACACATCAGCCTGGAGCTCTATTACCTAACAATGACATAACCATTAGTATATCTCTACATTCATTAGTTTTTCTGACCACTTTGGGACTGCCTCTTACTCATCTGCAAATAAGAATTGGTTATTTCCTGCTTTTAAAAGCATTTGCATATACAGGCTTTCATTTTGAATTTATGTGGTATAGTTAAAGAGACACTCAGAGTTATCTACAGTATCTGAATGAGTTAGTAGTTAGGAAAAGCTGACAACTTGTTACATTAGAAATAATTTGGTGTATTTATGCCATTTTTTAAGAATATTTTTTATAGCCACATTGACTCAGACTCTTAACAATGTCTTTCATAACATTTTCTAACTGAAGGACTTGAGACAGAAATATCCCTAAAAAGGACATCACACACTCAATCCTTTTTTCTTGAAATTAGTACAAAATTGTTTCTGTCATAACAGAACATTTAGTGAGCTAAACCTTGTTTAGACAAAAATGAGCACTGCTATTGTTATACTACAGAAATATTAATCCATGGCCTTGATATCAGCATGTCTTGAATGAATATGCCACTTAAGAAAATAACAATGTATTAGGGTTCTACTGAAAGATTTGATACTTAATTGTGTCCGTTGATCAAAAAGCATAAACAACATAATAAACATATGAAATCTCTGTATTCTAATGATAATGGTTAGCCTTAGCTCTCTGTCTAGACCTGCTAAATGCTGCTAAGTGAATTACTGAATACAATGATGACAAGTGATTCAAGCATTCTGTTCTCAATATTAATTTTCTGGATGCCAGCAGAAGTTGTATAACCAATAAAGGAAAAAGTACATAGGCATATGCTCACACCTATCAATAGTAAATTATAACTTTGACAGCCCAGGAGTGTTAGGAGTAGAGGGGCAAGTGGCTACAGTGCCTTAACAAAGAGGAAGGCAGACAAAATGGCAATTTCTTTTTAATGTGGCTGCTAATTTCAATGCCTCCTTTTTATTACTGATGATATCCTTTGAAAACTGAACAAAATAATGAATTAGTTATGTAGAGATTAGGATTGTCATTCTCATGGAGAACTATTTTATGGGAAAATAAATTCAATGCCAGACATCTGGAAGGCGAAAAAAATGTTCACTTATTAAAGTTATTTTTGTCAGTGATGTTAAATGGCAACCAAAGAAAAGAAGAGAATAGCTCCACTATACACATGAAAATTCCATATTCTTCTTCATTTTGAACATAAGCATATTTGTGTTTATCTTATTTCATCATAGTTTCATATTGTATGTGGAAAAAAAAGGCATAATGATGCAAATGTGACTGAGAACAGAGGAAATATGCAAAAAAGTAATACAAGGAAGGGGAAAAAAAAGGAGTTCCATATGCCTAGAGAGCAAGAGTATGAAAGAACTGTAAGATGATGAAAGAAAAGGTATGGACTTGTATGCAACAGAAGCTACAAAGAAGAATGTAATAGAAGAGTACTAAAACAAAAACATGTAAAATAGGGAAAGTAATAAATAACATTACAAATAATGGACAAGATTCTCACCTGGATAAAAAGATCTAGCTCCATTAATTTCAGTCTCAGCTATACTTATTGACAGCCTGGTCTACAATAGCAATTTCCCTGTGGTAACTAAAACAAATCATTGACTTGAAGTAGATATAGTTGAGCTTTTTGCATCTCTGCAGTATCTAGGATGGGCCTAGCTTAGTGTTATTTGTCTCCCCACAAGGGGCATTGATATTATCCTTAAATTAAAGTAGTCCCACAAGTTTGTGCTTCCACAAGCACAGATTTCCCTAGGAAGCAGCTGGCTTGGTGACAGGCACAGAGGCCACTGCCACTGTCCCAAACTGAAGTTCCCAGGCACCAACTGGCAAGATCACATTATAGCCTGAACATGGGTTAACCTGGGTGCAGGCGAAGCCTTTGAAGCCCTGTGCTGGAAAACTGTGCACCATCTTTACCACGAACAGCAGTGGTGTTTTGGAGATGTAACTGCACCCTGTCTGCCTGCAGAGTGAAGGTGTAATGTCCAGGTGTAATTTGGCTAGCTCTCTGCCAGACTGCGATCGACTGAAGCCTGCTGTGCATTGCTGAGCCTCTCTGGGAGCATGGGAGAGCCATTTCATCTAGGCAGCAACTGTGAAGGCTGGATGCTGCAGCCACTGTGGCATCCCGGAGGTCTCCAGCATCTGCAGCCAGCACTTCCTGTCCATGGAGGCTGGACATACTCCCAGCTGTGGGCTGTCTGGGTAGTACTTAAGTAGAAGACAAAACAATTTAACTACTTTATACAAAGATAAAGTATTTTACTTTTAAAATGGTAATATTATCCATCCTTTCTCTCTCAGTCCTTTTTCTCTTCCATCAGGGGTGGTCACTAGCTCCTTTCCCCTTGGCTATGGCTTTTGACTCTTCTCCTCCTCCTTCCCACTGTCTATCCCTCAGCAGCTGTGCCCTCATCCCCCAAAGCCTCTGTTTTCAGTTTTGCCATCCCATCCATCCCACTTCAGCTGTTTCCCCATGTTCCCAGGACTCTGTTTTGGCTCCTGGTGCCTCTCCCCCGCCCTCAGCAGCTGTCTAGCTCTGCCCCGTGGAGCCTCTGGCCCCTGCTGAACGGTGTCCCTTTCCTTCCCAGGCCTCTGCCCTCCCACCTGGCTTGGAGCCAGGATGCTTTCTCCTCTGCTGCTCCTCCAGAGCCAGCCTCTGCCTTTGGCTCCTTCCCTGGCCTCTGCCCATCTTCAGCAGCTGGCACCTTCCCCCCCGCCACGCCTTTGGCTTCAGGCCTTCTCCCCCTCCTGCCTGGCCTCTGCAGGCCACCCTCATCCCCCTTCCCAGACCCCAGGCCTGCGCCGTGTGCTTGGAGCCCCGTTTCCCAGCCCTCAGCAGCTGTTCTCCAGGCACCTGCCCCCGCACCACTCTCAGCCCCGTTCCCCCCTCTTCCAGGCCACAGCAGCTGTTGCTCACTCCCTCAGGCCAGGCCTCGGGAGGGGCCCTTCCTCCCATGCCGGCCCTGCTCCCCCCCAGGCCCGAGGCCCCATTCCTTGAGCTCTTGGCAGCTGTCTCCCCTCGCACCAGGCCTCTGCCTCCGGCTTCAGGCCCCTCTCCCTGCCTTTCCCTTCTCCCCCGTGCCAGCAAGCATGGGTGCTCCCGGCCGGGGCACTGGGGCTGGGAAATGGTGTGGCAGAGGGTCAACTGAATTCCTCACATCACGCTTCGTTACTGTGACAGCACATCACAGCGGTGACAACCACGTTGTTAGGATGGCCTCCAGAAAAAACTGCAAGTAGGGGGACAATATGGCCCACGGCAGAAACCCTGTTAAAGGGGAGACCAGAGTGACCCATAGGAAAATCTGTAATGCGCAGTGTCAAGCCTGGCCCTCAGGATTAATAAGAGCAGAGGCACTATGCCCATATGGTGAAAAGAGCAGCCAGAACAGCTGTGGAGTAAGCCATGGTTCGCTGCAATTGCTCCTCAGCAGGCAGGACCTTCTCATGGTAGATAAATGGAAAACTGGCAACCATAAATTGCTGTTCCAGTTTTGTGCAGGAAGGAGGTCTGCAGCAGCCGCCCGTGCCATTTTGATGCCAGCGCTGGCATGGCCTGCGGTGTGCGGGGAGGGGAACGGGCTGTGTGTGCACAGGTGTGAATGCTGCAGTGGGCTTTAATTTTCTGCCTCACACTAAGCAAACTGCTCATTATTGGCCAGGGGACTGGACTATGAGAGAGTTGCCATGCAGAAGAGACTTCCAGCAGTTCCCACCAACAAGGAGATTACATTTAAAGATAGCAGCAGTCTCCTTTTCTGAGCCACTTATTTACCTAGTGAGCCATGTCATGTTATTGCACCACCATAAGCCGTGAAAAAAGATGGCATGACCAGGATGCTTGTTGGAGTACAGGACTGGTGCCTCAGTGTTCAGGAATGTCCTCCTGACGAGTCATCAGAGAGGACACCCAACAATGGCAGCAGCCTTGCACAGGTGCTGTCCTTCTCCCTCTGCTGCCCCTGGGATGGAGGGACCAGGAGTTCACCTTGGCTGGCAGTTCAGTTAGGTCCTCACTTCCAAAAGTGACATCAAAATGCAAATAAGAGAATCTGAACTGGTCTGCTAGTTAATGTCTTGGACCTTCAGAAGCTCCACCTTCATTTTTTTAAACTTCAAGAAGCACCACTCCATTTTCCTCTCGTGACTAGTAGCAGCATGTCACCTGGACGTCTCTTGGTACGGCCTCAGGGAAGTCTGTCTGCTAGTAAAGCCCCAACCTCTTTCCTCCACAGCCAGATAAGTATAGATGATTTATTTTGGAGGCACAGGTCAGACTGCCTTAGAAATGTTGCTGGGAAGAGAGGTAGATATTTTGAGTTTAAAGAAAAAAAGAAAATCAAGATAGAAGAGGAAAAGTAATTAATAGGAATAGGAATGAAGGACAAGGACTGGACCCAGATCAGGACCGGGTGTAGATTGCAAAGGGGAGGAAGGTGAGTAAGGATGAGGCACCTTGAAGGCCAGGAAGAGCTCAGATGTTTGTTGTGGGTCAGTTTGGAAGTGTAAGCAGCAGTGGTAAGGTAGTTATTTCAATAACTGTCTTTTTGAAGAACATTACCTGAGGGGGTTTTCCAATGTTGCTGAGCAGTTTTGTGGGGCATAAGTATTAGGTTCCCTCTGCACGTAGGTTCAGCTTCCCGCTTTCCAATGATGTGGGACATGAATTAGGGAGAGGCTTCTGCTTCAGCTTCACCCAGAAGGAAAACAGTTTCTCACACCATGATGCATTCCAGACCTAAACCAGCACATAATAAATGGTTATGAGTGGGGGACTCCCTGCAAATACTCAAGCTAGTTCTGATTTTAAATGCTAATTTAGGTGTCTGTGGTGTGTGATTTAATTCAGTGAAAGATCTGATCCTGTCTCTAAAAGAAATGAAAATAGTCGAAATCCATGCAAGAGCATTCAACTGTTTTTTCTATACTTAGCTGTATTTGGGGGGGGTATTGTGGTTTGTGTTTTTTTCTTTCTGTGTGCATCTGCCTTTCATTAATTACTTCATAGCTTTATTATTTGCTACTAGATATACCCTGTAGGTGAGCAAAAAAGGCCTGCACTCATATGCAGACCATGTTTGTCACTCTGAAAAGCAATATCCTTCAGAGAATGCCATCTGATTCTGCTGCAATGCAGTGAGTGACTGGCTGGGGTTAAAAGCCTTGCGCACAATTCCTGCTAGCTGGTCATTAATCTCCAGGAAAAACCCCATGTCTTAATTGCTATTGTATAATTAGTAATCTCTTCCATCTAACTGGTGTTAAGCTGAAACAGTAATGTGCCAAGTCACCATCATTCTCTCTAAATGAGGATCTAGAAGCACTGCTCTAAACAGTGTGTGTCAGTGAATTTTTTTTTTAAATAGTCCCTTGAAAAATACTAAGACCAGCACCATCGGTGTTATATGGCCAACTCTGAAAGCCCACAGAGCTTCCACAGATCACTGCAGCGTAAGTGGCTAAACAAAGTAGTCCCCAAAATTGTAAAGATGAGCAAAGTCTTCAGGCTTCTTACATAACTTACATTGTAAAGGAGCCTAAAATACCAGGCAGTAACTATCGCTTGATTTACAGAATATGGAGCTGAAAGCAAGAGAAAAAAGACTTTATTTTAATACAGCTGTGAACCTCAGGGCAGCCAAATATAACTAAGCCTGAAGAAATGGATGTATTTTCCTTAGTATCTATGGGCTAGAAATTTGAATGTTTGATATGGGATTAATTGATAGCCCAGTGTCAATGGTAAATTGATTTAAGTTTCCCTGTGGTATTTAGTATCTCTGTCTAGAAGAGGTTTCTGTCCTGAGGAAAATATAGATATATTCTGTAAAACCAAAATTCAGATGTAGAAACTTTGAAATATTTGGTTTTTATAACAACAAATTGTTGTCTATCAATAACTTCCAAGAATCATATTCTAGTAAATCTAAAATATTATGTAAAACATAATATAAATTAAAAATAAAGGAAAACCAAATTCAAATGAAGACAAAAAAGTGTTTTTAAACTACCTTTGTTTTCACAGAAATTCTCCTTTGGATGAAACTGCACTTCCTGAGAAAAAAATTCTTCTCAACATTTTTCCCCCAAAATAATTATCATTCAGCTAGTCAGATTCTTGTCTTCAGTGTGATTGTGAAAATATTCTAGAAAACTGATAAAGCTAGCTGCCAGGCTGAATAATCAACCATAAATAATAGTGAAATTGTACACAGAAAATTCAGTGAATGTGGTGTTTTTTTTTCTCTCTGACGCAACTCTAATTGGCAAAACAAAATTAATGCAATAGAGATGAGCATCTGTTTTGCTTTAAGACAGTCTTTTTCCTGGTGTATTTTTCCAGGATTTATGCTGGCACAGATGACTATAGGATCAGGCCCAAAGAATTACTTGGTGTGTGTGATCTTGTGTAGTGCTGAATATCTAGTTGAAGACTGCTGTTCAAGAAAGGATTAATCTGAATTTCTTTCTTTTCCTGCTGTTTGCCTGTGTTATGTGGTTAAAGTGATAGAGGATTTAAAAAAATAAAACAAATCTTCTCAACTGCCTCTCTTTCTGAGAAGAGCTTGAAAAATTCAGATGAATCAGCAAGCAATATTTAAATAGTTCCTCATTTTATTCAACTGGAATATCATATGGCATACTTTATGCACCGTCAGTTAGTGGATTTTCATAAATGTTCATGTCCAAAATAGAGAGGTCAGAAGCTCTGCTGCCCTCAGTGCACTGTCAGAAACTTTTTTTTTTAGTTATTTCATTTTCTAGTTATTAAATCCTCTAGACAGAGGCATCTGAATCTTTAGCAGTCAGTAATAATTCAAACATAATTTGCTTTTACTTTCATGCTTTGCAGAAGCTTCTTGGAGCTTAATACAGATTTCCCTATTCTTGCAGTCATTTCCAATATTCCATAGTATCCTTTTTTCTGAGTTTTGCTTGTTCCCTATGGCCTAAAAAAAGTTAAGGTTTTGAACATTCTTTAAGTTCAGAAGGGCACTTTTCTAACTAGTTCCACCAAGCATAATAAAGCCCTGATCTCTGTGGAAACTAGCTGCTGTTTTAAAGTAATTATAAGGATGAGAGAGGACTCTATAACTTCTACAGTTGCTTTCCCCATTCTCATCAACTTGAAAAACACATTTGAAGAGCACTGCTACAAGTCCCAGGACAGCAAAGAAATACTATATTAGAGAGAAAATATGATCTGTCTTTAAGCTTGAGGAGTGTTTTATTGATGTTGTTCCCATCATTTTAAATGACCCAAAAGTACTAACAGAAAACTAATGAGAAAAGAAGGAGCATTACAAAGAGGAAACAAGAAAGAGTGAAAAGGAAGGCTCCAGGTGCTGCTTCTTTCTGATGAAATTCCTTGGAATTCTTTAACATTTATACTGTATTGTTTTGATTGCTCTTAGTAATTTCAGATGAGCCTTAACATCTGTTATGTAATAATTTAGGCAGTGCAAATATAATGTAGCTATGCATACAAAAACAAAATTCGGGCTTCTGGGTTACAGCCATATTATGGAGATTCATGTTACCATGGGAGTATTTTACTTCTACAAGCAAATTCACATGCTTTAGAATAATTTTAGAAATTTCTTTACACATTATTAAAACAAAATGACAGAAAATATGGAAAATCAGAAATGTGGAAAAAATGTTTACAAGTAAAAAGTACATTATTTTGAAAATTTTAATGCCTTGTATCTGTAATGATTTTCTTAACTTACTACTTTTCCCTTGCTAAAAAGCTAGTTCTGCAATTAACAAATTTGCACTGAGACTAAAGGTCACCTTTTTAATCAACTGAGCTTTTCAAATTACTTAAGGCGGTAATTCTCAGACTATGTCCACAGCAAACTCTTCCAGGTGATAAATGGATATTTCTATTTTATTCTGCTACTGTGGTAAAACACTTGGTCAGATTCCAAACACTGTCATTAAAGAATGCATTTACAGATATTTCTCCATTAAACCAATAATCTTTCTTCATCTATTGCAGCTGTTTCATATCTTCTGATTTTTTCAAAGTTTTTATACATCATCTTTTACACTATGAGTAAAAGTTAGGTTGTAATCAGAGTTTTGAACTGTTAGGATAAATATAATAAAGAAAAGAGTCTTGAACACTCATAATTTTCAGAAAGAGATTTTATAGTCTTTTTCCTTAGATAGGTTTATTTAGTTGGAAATAGTCTTGAGTATGGCTGCTTGTTTCACCTTGGAGACAGAACATGGCTATGATTGCTTCATACCTAACCTACTTATTGAATCAATGTATTTAAAGAGGTGAAAACCACTAGCGGATGAGGGAAGAAGGGTTGAGAAAAAAGGTGGCTGTGGATGAGAGCCTTAAGCAATAAGTTACTTGCGGAAGGGAAAAAGTAATTGATCATTTGCACCTGTCTGCTTAGCAAGTTTCCACTTTGCCTTCTGGGTTTCTCCCTCCTCTATTCTGCTGAGTGTTATTTGTGGCTAAATTTTAAATTAAGGGGATGTAAATGGTTGGTGCAGAGAAGAATTGGCTGTGTGGAGGAAAGCAAAGAATCTCTTGCAGGGATAATAAAAAGGTAAACTGTTATAATTTGAGAAAACAATAATTGGCAAACAGGCTAGTGTTTAGTAGCACTGTTTGCAACTAGATCCCTTCAGAAATGTTTTACGCCAAAGGTTATGAAAAAGGCTGAAGAGCTGCATGGTCCAGGGCTGCACCCTCCTTCCTTATCTCTGGAAAGGAAATCTGGCAAATCACAGAGAAGAGAGTTTCACAGATCACTGCCCATCAAGAACTGGAGAGTACAAACAAAGGGATGAAGTACTTCCTTGTATTCTCCGAAGTGTAGACCTTTTACCAAGAACACTAGTAGGCACCTGTTTTTGCTAAATTATCAATATTTGTGATGATAACCAAAGTTATAAATGGTCATCAGAGGAGCAAACATACAAGAAGACAGGTCTGAAGAGAGCAGTTTAGAGAAGCTGGAGCACTTAACTTAATGACATTTACTATTCTTTGATGTACCATTTTCTTGCTATCCATTTTCCTCTGCTACCCAGAAAATAGAAAAGGCCTGGAATTCACTACACAAATCATCATAATGCACTTAATTTGATTCATTCCTGTATACATTTATATTATGTCCAGAGTCACCCTTGTTATTTTAGAACATTAATATTCTTCAAAGAAATCTGCCCCATCACAGTGAGTGACTGGCTGGGGTTAATGGCCCTTGCCACAGCTCCTCCTAGTTGGTCATTAATCTGCAGGAAATGTCCTGTGCCTTAATTATTATTGCTTAATTAGCAACCTCTTCTATCTAAACAAGTGACATATGACCTGAAATAACAATATACACAGCAACACTCATTTTCTCTGAGCATTTGAGCTATGCCATAGGCAGATTCTATGCAAGTAAAACAAGGCATGGGAAGTACGTATCTATTCAAATGACGGGATGTGACACTAAAATAGCGTTCTGCAGATATGATCATTAATAAATGTCTTTTCTTAGATTTCTGGGATGTCACTAGTTTAAATCGGTGACTAACCTGATGCCTAAAATTTAAAATGAGAAAGGCTGTGTTTGCCTTATTCCTCATACAATTTAGTGTTCCATATTTCTAATTGATCCTGCCGTTATATTTTCAGTCTGTCAGTGGTTAGCCATGGTTTTAATCACTGCAGGATCTGTATAAATGCACAGACACAAAACCAGAGCATATTCCTACATGAAATATAAAGTTACATTTTTGCTTAGAGCCCGGGTCATGAGAATCTGTTGTCTGCACTCTTGGACATTAACTTCTCCTCTCTGTGCTTTGTTTCCTTTCCCCATACTTTGTCTACTTACAAATTGCATATTTTGATTGTAACCCCTTATAACAGAAATTAACTCTTTCTAAGTGCATGCACAGTACTTAGCCCACATAGGACTTTTGCACACTCCTGGAATATTGTGTAGAGAGAAAACACAATATAGACACAATGCAGTACAGCATCAAAGGAACTTTTAGAATTTGAAAGTAGACTTTCATCTTTGCAATTTACTTTATAAATAAAAGATAAATGCTTTATTTGTTGAAGGTAGAA
Source organism: Ciconia boyciana (assembly GCF_034638445.1). Classification (NCBI taxonomy): domain Eukaryota; kingdom Metazoa; phylum Chordata; class Aves; order Ciconiiformes; family Ciconiidae; genus Ciconia; species Ciconia boyciana. Next base: position 112,717,140 of record NC_132936.1, on the reverse strand, counting down.
TATAAATATGAATGGTCTGTTAATATATCAGTTTGCATCTTCTAAAATTTGATATTGCTTCCTAGTAAAATCTCAAATCATCTGATACTTTTCCATGTGAAAGAGTAGTGAACATTATACAAGTAAAATCTTGACTGTTTTCTTTTTCTGGTTTTGTTTCTTGACTAAAAACGTTCATATTAAGTGTTCATCATCAGTATAATTCAAACTCCATTGAAGTCTATGGAAATAGGTCCAATGACTTACAAGGGCCTAGGTTCATGGAAATTATTTTGTAAATATAATAGTTAGGGACTCTGTTATTAAAAAGAAAATTAGATCACTTGGGTTACAAGCTGGAGAAACTCCATAAATGTGGATGGTTCAGCATATGTAGAGTTTGAGTCCTTTCTCAGTAATAATTTTTCACACATTTTTTTGAATCATCAAATGGCAGCCCAGCTGTTCTACTTTGCTCTGTAATACCACTGAAAGTCCGACTATCCTAATCTACATACACTATTGCCAATGCCCATCTGCTCATAATGCTGAAGAGTAGCTGAAAAAACAGGGATAGAACAAATAGAAATCTTAATAAGCTCATTTTAGCTGTGCTACTGGATTTTTGTGAGCTTCCATGAATTTTAAATACAAATAGATGTTATACACTTGCCCAGTTTTAGTACAACATGGTAGTAACAGAAAAATTGTGGAACCTAAAGTGGAAGCTAGTGTTGTCCTGAGCATGTACTGAGCCATTTAGTAGCTGTGCATAATTTATTTTAATTCAAACTGTGGACAAGATTTGCAGCTAGTTTGAACTAGTGGACTTCTGTTGCTGATTGGCCTTCAAAATCTGTTTTGCACTGACTCATCTATTTATTTACATGTAAAAAAAAAAGTTCCATTTCCTTTAACTAAAGAACTGTTTATCAAAAACACTCAACATAAATGTTACTAAAAAACATCTAAGCCTGTTCTTCCGAAGTCTACATAAAACTTCTGCTAACTTAAAAGAAGATCTAGCAAGACCAAATTAATCTCATAGCTGAGGACATACATAGCTAGTTTTGGTCCAAACCAACAAACATTACAGAAAGTTATAAACAAATAAAAACCTCTAGAATTTATAGGAGAATATATGCAACAAAAATGCATTCATAATTTACTGTACTCTATGAATGCCATGGGAGTAATTGTTTCTTTTAAGTACTTGGCAAACACTTCTAGTATCCATTCGAAAAAGTAATTTTCCACTCAGAGAACTTCTTCTTGTAAGCACTCATGGGAAGAACAGCCAGCAATACAATGCCTTCTCTGCAATTCTCCCTGGTTACCTTCATGTAGTCAAAGCAGAAGCTTTAAATGCAGAAAAAATGAACAGCTGGTATCAAATCCACAGTTAGATGTGGAAAGATCATCTTCTCATGAGAGCAAAAGTTCATGGTTATTCTGTAGTTGTAGTTGTTAGTTTTCTGGTTTGCGTCTTTAAGCAAAACCCTTTTGTAGTTTGAGGCAAAGTTCTACAATCTTCTTAAAATGAAATAAATTTGCAACCTTAAAAGAGAGTCGCATGATTGATAGACAAAATCACCTATCCTTTAATCTCTGTGTGAACTGCAGTGCTGTCTTTTCTGTAACTAAAGAAATTGTACTTTATGGACTGGACAAGCCTCGTTAGTTAAATAGGTCAGCTGGCTTCAGTGCCAAAACCTGCAGGTTTTCGAGTGTTCTAAAGAAAAGGAATACATTATCCATAAGATACTAAAGTGATATACATGTGCATATATATGCACCTAATTAGTAAGTAATATGGTCCTATTTAGTAATTAAGGGAATATAGATGCAGCTGAACAAATAGATAATAGTTTACTCAGCCATGTCTGCAACTGTGGTGTATTGTCTCCTATTCATGTAGTTTCAGCTTGCTGCTTGTCTGTACAATGTATTGATGAGAATCTTCTTTCTGTTCTAGAAAGTGCTAAATTTTCAGTACAGCACCGTTAGATTCTTTTTACTGTTAGATTCTGTTAGGTATCAAAAATTTAAATTCACATCACAGAATGTACATGTCATTAAAATATTTATTCATAATTCTTAGTATTGGTGTTGCAATAGAATTTAGATGCCACCTTGGTGCTCTCTTGGTTTTGGGTTTGTAGAAGCAAAAAGTAAAAGATTATTCTAACAAACAGCATTTCTCTTAAATATGAATTTGGTGTTTACCTTATATCTCCATATTTACGATAAATCTAAAGTTCAGTGAAATGGGATTTAAGAAGTTCTGCATGATTTTGCAGTGTAGTTGACATTTTTTCATCAGAGCATAGATACTTTTCTCTCTGAAGCACAAAATGTTCACTATTTTCAATATACTGTGTAAATGAATTGATAGAAACAGGCTTGTCATCATAACAAACAGAAAAATTGCCCACATCCAAGTATACTGTATCTACAGCTGGGTTTTTTTGTGGTCAGAAATGTATATAGCTCTCACTTTGACACATACTTCCAGATAGGCTAGGGCTCAGGGGAGAAAAAAGCTATTGGACAGCTGTGTTCGATTACCAATATCAACTCATTATAAATACATAAATACTTGTACATGCGTAGAATGTAGCTGATTAATACAATTCTTCATCAGTACTTTTGTCTGTAGCTACACAGCTTACATTTTCCAGAAAGATGGTTTTAAATTCAATTTTAGTTGTAGTTGCCTTTTTTTTTGCTAAACAAAATGGCACGGAGAAATTGTGCATTTCTGATCAGATAACCATTCTTTATGTATCTAGCCTTCAAGAAGAATCTTAAGGATGAAAATTGTATTTTCTGCTCTGCGTTTGTTGCTTCTTTCAGATCAACCTTGCCTCTCAATATTAAACCCACATTCAGATTAGCTTCTTGCAAAGCATCTGTCAGTTATACTCTTTCACTTCATCAGTGTTTTGATACTTCTTGAAGTTTTAAGAACTTCTGCAATTTAGCCTGCTTTTTACAAAACCATATATTTTGAATGGTACTTGAAAGTGGAGGAATTTTTTTATTTGTAGTTTTTAAATTCTATTTGTTCCAATGCAAAATTATGTACTAGGGCAACACAACATACATAGTTGATATATAGATATATCGTTAATATATAGATCTGGGAATAGTTGATATATGGATTTGGGATCTATAGTTGATATATAGATTTGGGAAAAGAAGTATTTTCCTGTCTAAAAATGTTTGCTATAATCCGGTAAAGTAACATTAACAACACAAAGGTTCTTGTCCAAAAGATCTTAAAAGGACATGTGGCTGTGGAGGGAAGAACTGAGAGAAATATTCTTCTGTATTTTTCTACAAACCAAATACAAATTCATTGGCCAGAAAGCAAAGAGAAAAAGAAGAGAATGAGATTAAACCATGTCTTAATCTCAGAAACACAAAAGATAGAAATGGTACAAGCCTTTTTCCATCCATTGGTTAACTTTTTGAAAAGTGGATCAGAAGAGTGTAGTCATGCATTCTGCTGTCTTATGCAGATGAATTATCAAAATGCTATGTGCCAGTTTAATTAATTGGTGATCTAACAAATCTTTCTACAGACACATGCACCAGACATTCTTTAAAATGCTTTTTAGAAAATGCATAACTGATATTTAAGGATCAAGTAATTATTTACCATTTTTATAAGTACTTCTAGAATATCAAGTAAAAACATTTAAAATCATTATTTTTAAAAATGTTTTCATCAGTGGGACTTTATTTTCAAAGATGACAGCTGGACCAGACTAATTCCTTATATACCAGATACAGTGGTAACTAATCCTAAAACTTTGTATGTATTAAATACTGTGTATAATTGGATCATAAGGTTGTGGTTAACTCATTTGGAAAAATTAGCAAAGCCATAATTACTCACAAAAACTGTGAACATCTCTTATGTATACACTAATCAAGGATATGTATGATATGCACAAGGATATACACTACTGTACTGCACACTTTATACAATTTAATGCATACTTGGCATTATTTTATATGACAAATTGTGAAGCAGAACTTTGCGGCATTATAAATATACTACACATATACCTCTTGGAATCTTCTTAGTCTCTATATAAACAGTTTTGATTACATTCAAAAGAATTCCTTCCACGTCACATATTCTAAAAATGTTCAGTATTATATTTTTTGAAATTGCATATGTAATGGCATACTTTAGAGTACTGTAGATTAACAGTTCTGCTGTATAATTTGAAATGTTTCTCACTGCAGATCATAAGCTCTGTTTAAGACATGGAACACAGCTAAGTGTTGCAACTGCAAGTCCATCTCTGTTATTCAGTTTTTATTGCTAAATTTAAAAGCTTATTCTTCTTCTGTTTGCACTGATGGTATAAAAAAAGAGCAGCTCCACTGCTTAATGTTTGAGTTAAGGCAATGTCCAAAGAGTTTTAGGAACTTACACAAAGTCAGTCGAAGTCAGGGAATTTCAGTAGGCTTTGGATAAAGAGCAGAAGTTAAGAAAAGAAGCGCGTATCTTTATTCTGTGTTGTTATATGTTATGTATAGTTTTTTTATTTTTCTCTTTTGATTTTTGCCCTCACTGAATACCACTTTCACCTACAGTGAGAAATGAGGCATAGTTATTTTAGAGGTTTCTAATTCATTAAAGCTGGTGACTGCTGAGTCCCATTTTAATAAGCACCAAAACCAGACAAAATGATAATACTTTGACCAAGAGAAACAAGGGAAGAGAAGAGAAATAGTGCATAAAAGAGTAAGCCAGAACAGATGTAATGAACTCTTACTAGATATCCTGGTGCATAATTATTCAATTAATGTTTAACTACTAAAAAAAATTACAATAAATAAATATATTCACAAAAGAAGGAAAACTCCTCTGTTTATTACCAAGCAACAATTCCCATTTCAATCTACAACTTTTGTTTTCTGTTATGGGTGAAGAAAACTCATGAATGGTAAACAGCAACATTGAATAATCAATTAAATGGAAGTACCTTGACTATTTATTGTTATGTTGTTTTTCTCAAACGTACTTCTTGCCAACCAAGAAAATTTTCTCGAATACTCAAATAACATCTAGCACCTTTAAAGTAATTCTGTAGTTCTGTATACATTCTGTCACTGTAGCATCAGAGCTTCTCAAATGAACTAAAGCAAGCAATTTATGGATTATGGATTCTGGTTCCAGTAAGCAATTTAGTGGCCATTTTTATTTTTTCTGGCAATAAATACAATAGACTTTGGATAGCTCAAATACTTGCTAGCATCCTGTAATACTCATCCTTATAGTCAGAACATCAGATGGAAAAGTTATTTCCCCTAAACAACTTCATGCAAGATTTTTAAGGTGAGGACAACTAGTCCGGATAGACATTGTTCAATAGCAATCCAAAACAGCACATCATTTATCAGGAAAGAAGTTAAGCTTTTACGCTGGTGTTTTGTGAGCAACTTGAATCTTTTCCAACTCATGAGTCCACAATAAGAGAAATGAATTAGAGAATGCCAGGCTATTAAAAAGATATATAGAAATATATATATCTTATGTATATATAGAACAAGTGTTAATTACTTACATAAATCTGTCCATCTCCCCATCTGGATACTAATGGATAAAGCATGGTTGAATACCAAGCTGCTGCTAAGCTAAAGATATTTTTTTTTCTTGGGGCACCTACAAAATAGGATGTCCTACTGCAAAAAAGATTCCAAGTATGTGAACTATAATTATAAGCTACAGCCATCACATATTGGTGGATGAAATGGTTAAGGGAAAAAAAATCTTCAGGATACATCCGTCTTTCCCACTAACATGCTCTCTGTTTTATCAAGATACAGCTACAGCCCCTTGATATCTATGCAGATGCTGATCTCAGAAAAAGAGCAGTGTGAACAGTGCAGTTGTCAGCTGACATGAGGCGAGGTGAAGTGGATGTCATTTCTGTACTTTATCGCATGGTATTTTATTAGATTCCCAGTGGCTTGCTACAGACATTAAAAAAGGTAGGAAAAAATTGAGATTGCTTCTAAGTAGCCTAGAAAAGATTCTTGGTTCTACTGTAGAATAAGGAAGTGTTGAAAGAAATTAATTTGTGAATTTCATGCTGACTGATACTACTGCATGTAATAGACTATTTTAATTACATCCTGGGATGATGTAGACCATTAAATAAAAATGTTAACATCTTCGTAGCAACAAAAGCTAAAACCATGTACAAATAAATGTAAGATCTTGATCATGGAGACTCTTGCCTATTAAGGTTGTCTACAGCTTTATGTCTAAATCACTGAGGATTATAAGTGTCTGTGAGTCTTCGGTTATAAGACACTCCCAGTTGTCAGGTATGGATTTACTCACAAACGTAACTTCTGAAATGTAAGTTAAAGAATTGTATGGGATGTTCTTGAAGAAGATCTATTTTTGCTAACTAACATTAAAGGTGAAAAAAAGCACATTTGGGAAGCTTAAACAGAAACTATCATCATATGATTATATGGGGAAATCTTAATCAAAACCCATAAAATTTTAGATATGACTAACTCCTGATTTCAGTTCTGCAGCTCATGATTCTACCTGCTGAAAGCCTAGTAAAATCAAGATAATTAAGTTTTAGCAGCAAATACTCATTATTGAGGAAACTAGCATATTTAAGACCAAAGTCTGGCTCATGTTAACCTAATGGTAATCTGATTTAAATGATCACATTTTGCTCACTATAAATCAAGTTATGAACATTTTTAACCAAATACATGGTATGAACTTATTATGGAACTCATGTTCTGATAGCACTTGCAATAGATTTGCAAAAAAATACATTTTTTCACCAGTCTTCACAAAATGATCCAAAAATGTAGAAGGAGCCTGATTCTGATCTCAAAATAGTTTTGAAATACCATGTATACTTGAAAAGCAATAAATTGCTTTTTCTTTTTTCTCCCAAAATATGGCATGAATGAAAATGAACACATTCTTAGCTCATATAAATTGGCATGGGTCTATTTCAGTGAAGCAATACAATATTAAATCAGATGTGGCCTTTAAATACAAACAAGTCCCAACTGTCACATACAGTAATTGTGCTGCTTTAAAATAAGCAATGAAATACTGTGATTTACAGATGGTGATACAGTTTTTTTAAAATGGATTCTGATAAATTACCTATATACAGGAAGATGGGGTTTTTCCCAGATGCATCATTTTAGTTGTCATATACATCTTTTAAAAGTTCTAGTATCACCAGTATTTATCTGGCTCAAATATCTGGTTTATATTATTTTGTTAATTGCAGAGCTGCCTTCAACTGCACACAAATATTATCCTGTGCCAATATATTCATGCTGGCAGAAACCTTGCATGCGAAGGAGACAGAAGTATAGAAAGGTCCAAGACTGTTGATTTTTAAAGCCATTCATGAAAATTCTGTTTAATAAGGGAACAATGTAATATATGCAACAGGTAGATCATTCCCATGTCTACTTCCTTTTTATTCCGTACTTACATTGCCTTCTCTATTGTAGATGTAATAGCTTTTAATTTATGCACTATCAATTTAGTAATAAAGTCAAGCCCCAAGTAAACACACAGAACAGTTTGCAATGTGTTTAAAAATGTTGATCGAAATTGTAGATTTGTTGTCAGAGACAAAATAGGCTGAACATTGATGGAGCTTATGAAATGTGTTCGTTTCATCTGTGTGTGTAAAGATATATTTAAAATACCTTAATTTATTGTATAATTAAAAATTGTACAATAAAATTGTATAATGGAAACCCTACTTGTAGGAAGGACACTATGAAGAACAAAATATGGGTTTTTATGGCCTTAGTAGAAACTGGAAAGAAATCTTAATACATGCCGTGGGGGTACAGTGTTTCTGAGGAGGCAAAGTTTTGAGAAAGAAACTGAATTATAACTGAGATACTGTATTTGAATAGCTGGAATAAAAGGTTTGTCTCTTGTTGAAGGTCTGTGGAAAGTCTTGGTTCTGCTGTAAGTTTGACTAATGAAAATTTTTCAGGCTGGAAAACTAAGCAGTAACTAGAAAGGTAAAGTGTTCTCTGGTGTATGGAGACTCTAAAGTAGTATATGATAAACTTTGTTTAGGACGTTTGAAATAGTTTGCTGATGATCAGACGTGGAAAAAAGTTAAATCTCAAATTAGAGCATTAACAGATTGTTTCTCTGATAGTTTAATGGGCTAATTGACAGAGGTCTGTTTTTTGTTTATCTTAGTAGCCAAGCTTGGGTATTCTCAGACAAAAAGATTGAGGGAAAAAAAGCTTTTAAGCATGCTTAATTAATAAGGCATATATGTAATCACTTAGCTAAGAAAAGCTATAGATGAGCTTTATCAGATTTTAACCATTACAGACCATTCAGTGTTACAAACTACCGTGGAAGAATATTTCTGACCTAGAAATCTATGAAAGAAGATTTAAGTTAAGGCTGTGATACACCACAGTAGAAAATGAGGAAGAAAATTTATGCATTCAATCACATTTCTTCACTGAAAGTATCAAACCTGGGAATGCAGAAGTGGCAATAGAAACAGTAATGAAGGCAAGCCTACTGAGCTTGAATTATTCGAGGGTGGCAAGTTTGTCAGTTTTACAGCACACCTTCCAGAAGTGTTTACAATGCTAATACATTTATATAAAGAGAAACTTGTGATCTTAAAAGCTGCTGAGTCACATTTTGCCCTCACCAAAGTGGAGCAATCAGTCACCAACACAAACACATTGCACAGTGTAATGTGAAATTACAAATCAGCTGGACACATCCACATGTGTCCAAGCAGAAGATTGTTAATCAACATGTCGAACAGCTGTTAAGAAGAGAATGCTATATGTCACAGGAAAAAGCTGGAAATTGTTCTTCCTGGTAAACTTGCTTTTCACAAGTGAATGTGAGGAGAGTTGCATTAGAATCTATTAATGTGCTTTTTTAGAAAATCATGGAATTGAATAAAAATAAAACACTTAACCTCTTTTCTGTGTAATAGCAGTGTTCCAAAACAATACTGTGATCAAACAAGAGATTCTCTATAAAAAAGGAAAGCTTAAAGCATGACAATTGATAGCCATATGACACAACCAGAATTACTCAGCCAAAACAATTGAATGCCTTCTTTTTTTTTCTGCTAAATTGGCAGAGTTCTGTTAATTCTTCAAGAAAAGAAAAGGAATCAATTATCTGATTTTTTAAAGTTGAGCTATTTAGGAAAGTCACTGAAACTACAAAGAAAAATATTTTATCTCACATTAGAAAGGCATAAGCACTGGATCAGGAAATAGAAGGCTTAACCTATTAGAAATGCTCTGTCTGAAGAAGCTATTCTAAAATACCCCACCCATTCATAAATTAGTATTAGAAATAAAAGCACTTTATGATCTCTTCAGATGTAAAACATAAAATCAATCTTTTTGTGAAAAAATAGTGCAATGCATTTTCTTGTGGAGTATAATTGCATATATTATGCTGTAAATGGAATAAGGCATTCTTACTCTGACTGATCACCATAAAAGCATCCTGGTCTCTTGGCGATTAGTTGAGAAATTTATATGAAGCAAAACTGAAATTTGTAAAAGTTGGAACTGTCAGTATTTAAATATGAATTTAATTACAATCTGTGAAACTAACTGGGCAATTAAAACAGGAAGACAAAGTAAAAAACAAAGTGCATAATAGATGTTGAAATATAGCTTGTTTTAAAATTAACAGTGTTCAGAAAAATCATGCCTTGTTATGCAATTATAGGCCAGCTAAGGGCATAAGATGCCTGGTATCATCATATACTGTAATATAGTGAAATCCTACAGTTATATCTTTTATGGTCTAAGCATTAAACTTAAAAAAAAAAGTTAGTAATACTTACTGTTCTATTTTAAGATCACAAAGGGGTTAGGGCTCTTAAGTTTTAAAAAAGAGGAAACATAAGAGTACTGTCACCTGTCAGTGCAGTCTTTGGCAAATTTTCTGATGCTTATCTAAAAGTTCCCAAATATACTTCCTTCAGCAGCATAGACAATAATCTGAATAATGCAGCCAAATCTTCTTATATTAGTCTTTGATTTCTGTGGTTTATTCTGATGTGGGGGCAGGGTTGTAATGATTTAAGCAGAAATAGTGTCTTTGGTATATGCTGTATGTAAATCCAGAAGAAATGTAAGCAGACGAATGCCTACATTTTAATTACTTCTTCAGGTAAATGTCTCTGTTTCTTTTAGCAAGCACAAAGTGCACCAATTTTTAATTCTCATTTTCCTGTGAGAATGTTGAAGCGTGAATGATTCAGGATTCCTGAACTGTAGAAACTTGAACAGAAAAAAGACATCCTGTATTTTATTTACCAATTTCATTTGTGTGTTTTCATAGTAACTGGCTAAATGATATGTCTTAGTACTCTTCTATTTAATTTTCTTTCTTCCATTCTTTTAAAAGTCAAAATACTATCTCTGGTCTATGTCATTTAGGAAAAAAAAACAAACCATTTATCTCATTTTTGAAAGCATTTTCACAGGCAAAAAAAGCAAACAGGAAATAATTTTATCTTCAAATAACATTGGATCATACAGGGGTTTTTTTTTTCATTTATAGTGGTAGTGTCACAGTTTCACACTGTGTATTGACAGTTTTTAATTTTAAAAGAGTACCTACTTTATATAAATGGTAACATAACAGGCACAAACAGGATACAGTAGGTAGCCTGCAAAACAAAAAATAGCATTTAAGAAGATATGTGAAAGTATAGACTAGCTTGTCATCTCTACTTGTTGCTCTCAGTTCTTCTGTCCTCAAAACTTTCAATAATATTAAAGCACAGAAACCAGGAAAAAGATAAAGTTTCCTCATAAGTAAATGGAAGAGGCTATAGACATTGTAATTCTGGCATACACACTTCAAAGTCTCTTGAGTACGAAGGAAGTTTAGAAAGCACCGTGTAGGGGATATTTTCAACAGGTCTTTAGGGAAGAAAGTGCTATTTGTTTGGAAAATGCTTCTAACTAATTGGATTGCTGAACAGCCATGGCCACCCAGTAAACTCTTGTACATCTTAATGTTGCATTTGCAGAAGACTTACTCCTCTTGGTGCAGTTTCATTGAATTGAAAGGAGTAGAGCTTCTAGATATTTTTTAACAAGGCAGTTTTTCATTAATAAGGTCAGTGGATTAAGTGGAAGTGAATGTTAAAGATGTATCTTAAAATTCAAGAAATATTTGTTTGCAAGAAACCAGGCCAGAAAAAGTTTAATTCATTGTGCAGGTAACAATGAAATATTTAAACTACTCTTCTAATAGTGGGGATTTATGTTACCTTATTTATTTCTATTTCTATTATTTCTTAGAAAGTGATAATTACAAAAAGCCTTTTAAGGGTGATGGTATGAGTTACTATATTTCCATAGACATTCATGACCTCTGATAACCTTTAGCTATTTACCAGCACGTGAATATTTTCTCCAGATTTTACGATGTTTCCTTTATATTTACTACTCTCTTGTTTGTTTGTTTGTTTGTTTTGTGGTGTTTTGGTTTGGTTGGCCTTTTTTTTTAATTCTATGATGAGATTCTCAACCACCACTGAATCTTTCCCAGTTCGGGAATTAACATAATGCCCTGCACATGATTCCTTTCTGTGTGACGCATCTCAAGATGAAGCTGTAAACTATCTGCGCACTATATGAAGCTGTTTGTCTAGCATGTTCTTTTTCCATTATAAGGTTTAACTTTCCCTTATCATATACAGTGACATACTTTAAGAAGCCATTTCCATTACTGTCAGTGGTTCTAGTTTTATACTCATAGCCAGATGCAAAACCCACTAAGGTCAATGAAAAATGCCCTTTGACTTCAGTGGTCCTTATGTGAGATTACTTATGTCTTGAAATGTATTTTTGTAAAATAATACCTTGAGTTTATTTGTTTATAAGTATTTTCAGTTATCTTTATTTGCATTAGTAATTACAGTAAGTGGTAACTATTCTGGGGTTCATTTAACACCAAAGACCCAGCACTGATGTAGGAGTGATCTGGATTCTGTACTGCTTCTGCATAACCAGAAGTAAACATTATGTTGGAATTAATTAGGTTTCTGGAAAGAAAATGAGACTGCAAAATTCATTCATGAATTTGCACAGATGAAACCAGAGGTGTAGCTCTGCATTATAACTGTGCTGTTGTTAATGATGAATAGAAAGAGAAAAACCCTGCTCATTTTTGAGATTGTAGGCTGTGTGCTGCTGGGAAGGCAATTAGAAAGGTACCTTCCTTCTTATGAACAAAACACAAGTAAAAATTAATTCATTGCAACAGTATCATGTCATTCCGCAATATATGAAAAATTGTTTAGAGTGCACATAAACTTTTAGTTCTTTTTAAATATGTCATTCCAGGTGTATATTTTAAAAGAAAAAAATTAGAAAAGTATAGGTAAACTCACCTTGTTTCCAGGTTTTGATGTATAAGCTTAAGTAACCATCTAAATGCTAAGTGACCCTACAGCAGTTTATATAGTTTCTGTACTCATAGAACTGTGAGCAGGAGAAAAACTGAGCTACTTTTTTTATCATCAGATAAATTAAATTAATTATAGCATTGATAAAGTTACAGTAGGAAGTAGATAACATTAAATCATATTTCAAAGTAATTATTTATTATAAAAATCTATTATTAAGGGCAAAAATTTTGTGAATAGATGAGTAAGTTAAAGGAAACACTTTTTTCTTTGCTTCATGATTATTCAGGTGTTCACAGTAGCTCATATAAAGAAGACTCTTAGAATAAGAGAGGTTTTATACATATATAGATAGATAAATAGATATAGGAACACTATGCAGTGTGAGCTTCGTTGAAAACTCAATGCTGTGTGTTATTTCTTTCACATATATGACTGTTATAAAATGCCATCATATTAACTAAGCTTTGCTAATTTTCAGTGTATTCCTGGAACTTTAGCTAGAGCTGTAGCTAGATTGAGCTTTTGTTGAATGGAAGCAGAAGTGAAACTTCTGAGCTTTGTGAGGAACTTCAGGTTTTATCACTCATAATTAAAAAGTTGATGGGAACCAGCAGTACAGCTTTATAAAATAGCAAATGCTTCTGGTGCTCAGCAGGTTTCATGTCTGTGAAAAACACTGTTTCATGGGAACAATTATTATCTGAGACTAACTTTCACTCCAGCCTCCTCTCTGAGTTAATTTCCACCCAAATTCAGTAATTTGACAGACACAGGAAAGGGAAGAGCCTCAAACCTATTATTGATGCCTCTTCTTTCTCTTGACGTAGCTGCTTTTCTTGCTGTTCACCAGTATGATCATAGACTGCAGCTCTTTTTAATGGTCATTTTGTATATTTTTTAAGTTATTAAAAACCTCTCTTTATCTCTCAGCGTGTTTTTTCATGGTGCTAAAGATTCTGTGGAAATTATTGCCTTGTACTTTTTTTTTAATGTTGTTGAACAAAACCACAAAAAAAATAGAGAAAGAGAGAAATGTAAAGAAAGCAATCTTAAAGTTTGTTTTTAAAATTCTAGAGGTGGCTTACACCATCAAAATTATTTATTTATTGGATAAGGGCAAATATTTTTAGGAACTAACAGGGCAAGAAAACATGAAATGCTAAACTTTATGTATACATTATTTTGATTATGTGACAGTTTTGTGTCAATCCACATCCTCTCAAATTAGGTTTAACAATCTAGAATACCATTCAGATAACTAATTCAAATTAACCTACAGTTCATCTTAGCATAAATCAGTTAGAAATTTAGTGAGAAAATATTTGGAACTATAGGTTTTCCTTGTTTTCTTTTCATCATAAGAAAATGATCTTACCTTTTTTGTCTTAGTTTCTTCATTTGTAAAGTGGGCCAGATGTGTGGATGGATTGCTGCTGGGTATTGCTCCTGAAAGATATTTAAATGCCCAACTCATAATCCTAAGCAAGAACTGGTTTTGCACATGGAAAACGTTAAAGACCTTGCTGTTATGATGGAAAAGACAATAAAGTAACTATTCCAGTTAAAAGTTGCAAATACACTCAGCAAAATGTTTGCCCTCGAAGATTTGAAACGCCAGCTTTGACCTGATGGGAAAAAGGAAATTGTCCTTTGTACTTTTTGTAAAGGATTGTTGTTTTCATTTTGCAGAAGCTGTCTCTCAAGCTAGAGGCCAGGAACCTTATTTATTTCCCTCCCATTTTGTTCTGAAACTATAAGTATGTTGAAAAGAGTGAACTAAAAGCTTTTGCTAAGACTTTTCAGATGTTCGCAAAACAAAATTAACCTTTGACATTTTACTTGGGCTAAAAAATGGAAGACATTTAATCTTTGTTGTTGAGAGCGCAGATGGTTGAAAAATTGTATTAATAACAAAAAAAGTATTTTACTGTTTGTAGTGCTGCCAGTGTGGATACAACAAACAAAACCTAGGGAATTCAAACACAGTAAGAAACAATACGTGACTTGAAATATTAGATAATCCATGGCTGAGTACACAGAGTGGTTTTAGAAGAACATGAAATTTAATATACCAGCTCAAGCCATAAAACCCATTGTCTATCAAATTGAACAGCCTAATGTGTCTAAGTTTAACATTTTAAGAGAAAAAATACTCCCATAAAGCAAGTAGGTTACTGTTAAAAGATGTAGATGGTGGTGAAAAAATTCCCCAATCCTCCCCTGACCTTCAGTGTTGATCAGTTCATCCGTGAAACACAATACCACATTTTTTTTCCTTAAATCTGCTTGTAAAAATAATAATAAATTTGTAATAAGCCTGGAATTACTCCAGTTATTCTGCCTCCTCCAATGATTACAGTTTCTCTGGATGAACATCAGTGCAAACATTGTTAGTGCAAACAGTGCAACCAAACCAAAAGGCCAACCAAACATTGGTAGCCTATCAAACTTCTTTCTCTTACGCTGGGGTGTATTCCAGGACTTTTTGATGCTCTTTACAATCACAGGCATTATATATGAATTGCTAAATAGACTCAAACCTTCAGACATGTAAGTGTATATTAGCTGTGACCTCAGCTAATAGGGGAATTGCCTTTTATAAATAGGAAGTTAATGTTGCAATGCAGTGGCAGATGAATAACATACAACAGCACCATTCCTGTAGATCAGATAAGAAAAATATACGTGATATACTTAAATAGCATAAGTCCATATAGCTTCATCCACTGCAAAGGAGCTGACCTGACTAATATTGGAGCTTCCATGAATGTCGTATGTAAATGATAAGTGGCCAATAGTGTAGAATGGGATGCCTAATTTGTAGGGAGAAATATGATGACACAGATAAAGAGGGTGTGAGAGGTAAATGTAGTAAACAAAATACTTTTTTTAAAAGTGTAATTTTCAAAGTATGACTTTGGGGATTTTTTTTAACCAAATTGTACCAAACTTAATGGCTTTTGAGCTGAGTTAATTTAAAATTTACAGTAAAAGAGAAAAGCAAAGAAAACCAGGGTCACTGCGAAGAACAACAGAAGGTTGGCAACTAATGAGCTTGATTCTGCTAAGGGAGTAAAAAATTCATTTGTCTTGTTACTGATAGGAGAAACAGAAGGTATCATCCCAGAGACAGACACATTTTCCTGAGGGAAAGAAAACTGTTAAAGACCTTGCTGTTATGTTGGAAAAGACAATAAAGCAATTACTCCAGCTAAAATTTGCAAAGCATTAAGCCCAGGTGAATTTGATTGCTGAGTTCTGAAGGAAGTAGCAAGAAAAATAGTTAAAATTTCAAATACATATTTTTGATTCATAGACTCATAAGAACAAGAGATCTTATGAAGGTCATCAACTTAACTGTTTGACATTACACACAGGAAAATGTCAATACAACGGATATCAAAGGAAACAAATAATGACACTTTAAAATGGCGACGTATTAACATTTTTCACCAGTAACAACAGCCAGATAACTTGCTTCTCTATACGGTCCCAAAGTATAATATCCATTTGCAACAACTGAGAAGCTCAAATCTATAATTTTTCTCCTGATAGCTTTTGCAATGTAATGCATGCCTTTCAGTACAAGATTCAGTGCACCACGAAAGTTATTAAAACTTTAGCAGTTGTCTGGTATCTATTGAAAGTAATATAAAACTTAAAAATCTAAACACCTTGGGTGTGTGATTATTTTCACACATTATTCAGCAAAATGCTAATTTATACATTCATGCAAACCTGCTGCAGAAATTGCATTACAACCTAAGTACCAAGAACAGTAGAAAATCTTGTCCTCTAAATATGGAGTTTAGACCTAACTTTGGCAAAGTATGTAAACCTTTGCCTGTAGATGATGAATTCCTTTTGAATGAACTTTTTATTAGAAGCAAAATTCTTTGTTCAAAACCCATGAAGCAATCTATGGTATTTTAGAATTATAGTAAGACACAAATACTGCCAGCACTAAATATACAGAGAAAAACTTTCAATATCCACATCTTTATATGAGAAATAAATAGATTTTGATATGTAATATATATATGAATTCTTGTAGCTGCCATGCACAGAACCGATGTTGCTTTTTGAAGTGCAATCTACAGAAAAACTACAAGCACTTTAATGTAAAGTTTGGATTGTGCAAAAAACAATAGTTCTAGCAACCTTTGCTAGTCCTATCACTTCTACTATGAACATAGACAAATAATTGGTTGGCCTGTTCTTTGAGCTTCCATTTTTCCATGTAAAGCCAGATGATAACAGCTTTTACAGGACAAAGTAGAGAACTAAAATATTGATATGAAACCTAAATGAGTGGTTCAGTCACATCTGTAATTTTAATCAAAACATTGTATTTTAGAAGATTTATAGAAATCTATAGACTAAGTAAAATTCATTCTCTACAACCTACTTATTATTTAGTTATTTTAATGGTTCTGAATCAACCAAAAATTATGGTATAATTACTTTGTACAAAAATAATTCTCCTTACTGCATGCAATAAAGCAAGTATTGTGTGAACAGAACTAAGCATACTTTTAAATAGCTAAACAATTTTTTTTCAGATGGTTAAGCTGCCTGTAACTAGAGTTAACTAGTTACAGGTTAAAAGTTAGAGTAACTAACTTTACTAGAGATATTTCTTGGTATCAATACATGTAGTAAAAATATGGTCTGAACTTTCTGTAATTATGAATCATGGCTCTCAGTCTTCCATCTAACACACCTGTTGTCAGTTGACCCCAGCCAGCAGCTTCACAGTCATACAGCCACTTGCTCACTTTCCCCCAGCAGGACAATGGGAAAAGCAAAAGTTAAAAACTCATGGGGCGAGATAAACACAGTTTAATAAGTGAAGGAAAGAGGGGAAAATCCAACTGATGCAAAGGCAATCACTTACCCCACAAGCAGACTGATGCCCAGCCAGTCTCCAAGCAATGGCTACATTTGAAGACAAAACCTCCCAGTTTTACTGCTGAGCATGGCATTATATGGTATGGAGTATCCTTTTGTCCAATTTAGGTCAGCTGTCCCATCTGTGTCCCTTCCCAACTTCTTGCCCACTCCCAGCCTACTTGCTGGGTGGCAGAATAAGGACCAGAGAAAGCCTTGGTGCTGTTCAAGCACTGTTCAACTACAGCCAAAGCACTGGTGTGTTATCCACACTGCTTTAGTCACAAATTCAAACCACAGCACCATATGGGCTGCTACAAGGAAAGTTAACTCCATTCCAGCCAGACCCAGCACACCACTACAGTCTTTCTTTGGTAGATCGTGTACACGTGTACTTTTGCAGGTATTCAATTCATTGCATAGCCTAAAACATATACTTTGACCTCCACAAACTTAAATCTCTCAATGCACATTAAAATGCTTCTGAAATAATTAGTAAAATATACTATCCCTTTACTGTCACTTTGTTCTTAGCTTCCTTGTCAGGTGCAAGACTATCCTGCATAGGCGTTGTAAGTATTCAGTATGGAAGTGGTATATTCTTTACATTTCACCTTATTCAGGACTTTGATGTCCAAGAAGTACATGAATGAGCATGGTGTGATGAACTTCAGCTTGATACTTAACAGAATACTGGCCAGAAGCAATCTTACCTCTATCAGAGGTTTCCTTTAAGAAAGTGTATAAGGGTGTATGATGTTTTGGAAGACTGCAAGAGGGGGAACATAATGCCAAATTTTAAAATTGCAATAAAAACCAGCCAAGTCTAGCTTTCCAGCATAAACTTTAGTTCCTGGAAGACAAACATTCGAGCAAATGATTTGTTAGCAGTTGCAAAGTAAGGAAGAGATGAGTAACAGTAGACATGTATTTGTCAGCAACAAATTACATTAAACAAATTCTTCAACAATTGTTAGAGACTGTCAAGAAGCAGCAGATGTCATATATTCTTAAACAAAACTTTAGGCACTGTCTAACATGACATTCTCTTAAGCAAGCTAGGAAATCTTGGGGTAGATTAAGTTTCTAAATTGCTAGTAAATTGCATGCAAAGTTGGCTGGGTACCTGTGAGTTGTCAGTGATTCTCTGTCAAAGTGAAAGGACAAACTGACCACAGGCATCGCTCCTGGAATCAATTCTTTGCTACTTTTCTTTAATCAACCTGTGTGGTAGAACATAGACCAATTTTATTAAATCTGCGATAACGCAGAGCTGGAAAAGAGAAACAGTATACTCAAGAACAAGCTTTGCATTCAAAATCAGCTTGACAAATTAGCAAAAACGACCAAAAGATATGCTAAAACTCTGTGGAAACAAGTGGAAGGTGCTAGGCGTAGGAAGGAATTATGGACAGTAAAAATATGCTGTAGAAAAAAACTGGTGAAATACTGTTTCTTTGGAAAAGAATCTGTGAGTCTGCATGTATCACATTCTGAACAGGGGTCAGCAAAGCCATGAAGTTGTAAAAAAATCTAAGAACATTTTATCTCTTGTAAATGGAAATAAAGCTTGTAAGACATGGAGAAGTAATTATCCAGTTCTGCTCAGTGCTGTACTCCAGGCTGGAATTCTTCATCCAATTTTGAGCATTGCATTTCGCCAACAAAGTAGACCTATGAAATAAAAAACAAAAGACTTGGGGTTATGTACCTTACAGGAGAAATGACTAAGGGAGGACCTGATGGCAAAGATCAAGTTTGTAAGGGGGTGGTATAAAAAGGAAAGAAATAATCTGTTCTTCTTTTGTCCATGGTAGATAGAATAAGAAATAATGGGGTTAAATTGCAGCAATTAAGAATAAGTTTAAACATTAGGAAGAACTTTCTAATGATAAGAACAGTGAAACACTGAAATAGATGTAATGGGAGTGGGGAATGGGAAGACATTAGATAAATATTATCAGGATTGACATAGACATAGTTTATCCTACACTAAGGCAGAAAAACATGCTGGATGGTTCTGGTTTTAATCACGATTAATTACATTGATATATCCCTGGAACAGAGTAAAATATCCTGCCTAACAGCTGGTGGCCACAGAATTACATCTTCCAATACAGTAAATGCCAAAGACAAAATGTGCTGTAATAAGTCAGTATAAGTAATAAGTAGCTGTAATAAGTCAGTATCTGATTCTTTGCCTTTTAATATAAAATATTTTTGCCTTCAGGTTAGAATTAATGATATATTTTTTTCTCTTCCCTACTCCCAGTAGTCAGATTGTGGGAAAATTCTGCTTGTTTCTACTTGGACGAACCACAGGGCGTGAGGGCTTCAGCAGGAATTTGTTACTGGAAGGAAGAAAGGGACAAGTCAAAGGACAGTGGTGGTAGAAAAAGTGGATCTGTGGTGCTGTTTTTCTGTAATGATTAGAAAATAGGAAAAGAATCCAACAACACAAACCATATTTCAGTTTTCTTGGTTTGGACCTTACAGGGTTATGAGTAGCCCAAGAAATGACAGAATGAAGTCTGAAACAGTATAAACCTTTGATGAAAATTTGTTGCTTCTCCTGTCTTTGCTTTTTAGATCCTGTAGTGAGATAAAGAAGTAGATGAGGAAGTCTAATTGTTTGTATTTACCTCTTTCCTGAAGGGGCTTGATGTTTTGGCACGTAATGTTATCGCAATGAATAATATGTGGTGCTTTTGTTGTTCTGGTTGCTTTTTGAAGACCCCGTAGTTTGGACCCAACTGAACTGAATATTTCTCTTCCTTATTTCTCTCCTGAGAAAGTTTTTCTGCATATATAACAACATTTCTTCTCTATTACGCTTGATAAGAAGAGATTTTTTAACTTTCCTCTTGGTGGAAAAAAAGTAAGTCTTCTTTATTTTCTTCTGTTTGCCATTTTGTCCTTCATATTAAATCTACAGTTCTTTCTACATAAAGCCAAAGGGGAAAAGGGAAAGTCTACAATAAATTAAATTAGCACTCGGGAGGCATTTACTAAAAATAAGTACATATATCTGGGGTGCAGAAGATTCTGATCTTTTCCTTGCCCACTTATTGTTAGTAGCAGAGTTGCTTTTTGTTATGATAGAAATTGAAAAAATAGTCTAAATAGTGCTATTGCTAAAATAGTAGTCTAAACTGAGGAACATCTAGGATTCTTAGCACAAGCAAGTATTTAAGACAATAAACTACTTCCATGGGCCCTTTCCCTCCTTAGTTTCCTAGCTGAATAAAATAAGGAGTTCACAAATGCTCATCACATTCAGCACTGCATATTTTTTCCTACTTAACAAAGTAGAGTTTTAGAATTAAATCCGCCATCTAAAAGATCACAACAATTTTCACAGACATTATGGTCTAGAGAAGCAGCATTATACACAATTTAAACAATTCTCCTGTTTCAATAAAATACTATATGGCTCATATGATTCCTACCTGATCTTTTATAAAAGTTTAAGTCTGGTTATCACCTAGCTGTAGACAAAATATTGTATGCCTAAGCCTAGCCAAATCTTCTATCTTGGTTTTTATTCTTCATTTTTCCTGAATCAAATTAAAATTCCCCTATTGTGTTTTCTTCAGCTCAGCTATGAGTGGAGGAAGTCCTAGATGCACATGTTCACTTGAATTGAATGACCCTCACATCAGTCTCGAGCACCACTTGTGCTTGCATGGAAACATTTACTACCAAATTTTCTGTCTGCTTCATGGAGGCATTTGTATGTATAAACTGCTGAGGTCCTTCCATGAAAGACACTATAGAATCACAAAGAGGTTTTATTGCTTAACAAAGTGTGGATACTTCATCAATGAACTAAAAAGATTCCTACCTGCAAAGATATGAACTCAGTGCTCAGAGCCTGAGGATACAGAATCAGCTGAAAAGGGAGAGTCATTTTTTGTGATAAAGCTTCAAAAATAAATTTAAAAAAAAGTGAGTATAAGCAGAATGAGCAAAAATTAACCCTAGGAAGAACCCATTTAAGAGGGTATTTCCCCCAAAACAAAGTAGTAAGTTCACCTGTAAAAGTATGGATTTACAACAAGATTAAATGCTTTGTTTTAACACTCTATATTATTTACTAACTATAATTATTCTGTGAACTCCATATTGGAGTCATGGTATATCTGTAGCTGCCTGTAGAGATCAAGACCCATTTTTTCTCTTGATGTTTGTTTATTAATAGTCTTGTGAACTGTCATTTCCATCTTGTTCAAAACATCATAGCTATGTGATTATTTTTTGTGAGGAGTGGCGCTTGTGTCTTAAGGGATGAAAATGCTTTCTCAGAATCTGATTTTTCAAGGTACTGTGTAACTCCTGCATGCTTTTTTGAGGGCTGTATGGGGTTTTTTCATATATATGAAGTCTGAGTGTGCTAGAGTTCCAGAGTCTACTGAAATATATTTTGCACCGCTGTAAAGGAACGTAGCAGCCCTCAAAATCTCTTCAGTCCTCTGTGTAGCACAATGAATGTAATTGCATATTATATGTAAATTCACATTCACATTATCTCTTCTAGAGAGGGCCCTGATCAGCAAGGTAACGTGTCCTGTTTTACCATACAGTTCCTCCATTTCGGTTGTTCAGTTCCTCTACAAATATTTTTCCTCCCCTTCAAATCACTATTAAATTAGCCGTGTAATGTTTTGTTCACAAACCGACATACATCAGTGACAGGATTTGTTGATACTGCACTGGAAATCAAATTTGGGCATATGGGTTTGCTAATTTCTTAGTGAAAAGTTGTGTACTTGCCTAAGGTACTGATCCTGTATCGGTCTTGATTTGCATGAACATCATCTCTCTAAGTCAGTGGGAGATGGTGGTAGAGATTGAGGTCACTAATGCACACTTATTACTATGCTTTCCATGGCAGAGCAGGCTGCCAGAAAATACATTGCCTTGGAATTATTTTGTTTGACTCTCTGTAAGTTAATACTGTGTTTTCCAAACCAGCCAAGTGCTTTCTGAACAATTGCATGTGAGGTACTACTTCACACTGATTAATGGGTGTAATTTTTATCCCTGGATATCAAGCTCAACTAGTCTAACCCTGACTGGTAAACTGACCTCCAGCTTTCTCTTATAGCTATCAATAATTCTCCATGCATTGTGCTAGAAGCACAATGAGCAAAGACTTCAAATGGTACAGATAATCACAATCGTGTTTGTAGTTTCCACTGAATATATTTAGACTGTTCTTTGAAGGGGAAAAAGGCAATTATCCATTTTTTTCTACCTGAGCTTGGAATTACAACTCATTTTTTAATAAAAGATCTTTAAAAAAACCCCCAAAACAGCCCACCTTGGTATAGTTTCTTTCACGTGACCATGAGATACACTCAAAGAGATATTCAGGAACATATCTGAAACAACAGTACTGTTTCCTTTAAATGACCGCAGTAAATATATTTGTTAAAGAAAAATCGATACAGAAAGAAAAATTAATCACTGCTCCTGGGGAAAGAAAATAAAGTGTCTCAGATGCTTTATAATTGTTCAGAAAATATTTGTGGGAGGAATGACTCCTGGAAAACCTCCCAAGGTCAGTGAGATCCATGGCATTGTGCTGAGTAAGTTACACTAATTCTTATGCACTTGGTTTTCCCAAAATAAATTGCTATTCTTTTTCTTCTTATTTTCCTCTTCTTTTTTTTTAATTCTTCTTTTTCTATTGTTGTTGTTGTTGTTGTTGTTGTTGTTCTTCTTCTTCTTCTTCTTCTTCTTTTCATTTGCCTTTAGTCCTTATATTTGATAAGAAAACTACCAAAACTCTCCAGGAGGGAATATCCAATTTACATGAGTGAGTGGGATCACTTTTATATGTAAATGATACCAAAATGTGTGTCACTGTTGCACAAAGATGACTAAGCTCTCTGTGCAAGCTTCAGCCTTTAGGGCCCAATCCTATAATCCAGTCACAAAATTCCTATTGACTTGAAATTTCCAGTGGGACTTTTATCTTGTTTCAGAGAAGCATAGCTGCTGTTAGTGCTACATGGTAAACTTCAGTTTTCCTTTGAACCCACCACTGTTTTCTTCCAGCATGTGTGAACCCTGTTCTTCAGTTTCTGGAGAAGCTGGGACTTACAAGGCATGTGTTGTTTCTACCCAAATTAAATCTGTACTCCACTTTTCACTGGATTTGACTTATGTTCTTTAATGTTTGTGACTATAGCTATTTTTGACAAATTTTGATAAATGAGAAAAAAATAGCCAACACTTGAATGAGATCTTTTTTCTAAATGCCTTTCTCCTCTTTTTATGCTCCAAAGTGTATGTAATTGAATGATGCAATTCTAAGAGAAGAATTCCAATTTAAAATGTGTTTATGAGGGTTTCAACCAGAGATTTGAACTTGTATTATAAGGAACTTACACCAGTTCACATATATTTGAAGTAGCTCTCTTGTCTCAGTGGAGATACACATAACCATATCTTCCATCAGAATCTGCACTTTCCCATTGCATACTCACTCAATTTAGATGAAAAATTTATTTGACCTATTTTAATAACTTTACTGTCACAAATCATATCTAAATATGTGGGTATGTAGGCATTCACAAATAAAACATATGAAGATGATTTCCCTGTGACAGTATCAACATTTTCTGTGTTGTTTTTATTTCATCTTATAAAACACTTAGCCTTGACCTAATGTATAATATGCAGCTGGTGAAGCAACAACTATACACTAGAGATGGCACTAAGCTCATTTTAACTACAACATAAACCCAGGTCTTGAAAGCATTGTGGTAACTTCCATTAAACTAAAAGCTATTGATTAGAAATGCTTCCCTGGCAGAAAGAGGGGACTCATGAACTCATTGTGTTCCAATGATTCACCATGAGATCTCAATGGGAGTTGCAGATGCCAAGTAGCATCACAGCAGATAAACCATGAAAATCAAGGAGCAATCCAGGTCTTATCCAAGCTGTATAAATTAATGAAAAGATTTCTATCCATCTGAATGGGTTCTAAAGATCCCATTGTATGTCATAAGAACTATTCCTGCCCATTTTTTCTATTCCACTTATTTTTTACTAGAACTTTATTTGTTTTGATTATTTAAATTTTACACTTCTCATTAGACTACTTGTTACTGAAGACAGAAAAGGCATGTAATGTAGGACATTACATAAAGGACATGTCCTTTTTATGTAATCTGATTGTAGTATTCGTTAGGATACATCTTTTACATGTCTTTTAAATACATGCAGATATCATTGATACAAGATGTAAGAGAATAATAACAGCAAAGTTGTTTAAAGGTTATGCCAATGCCCTAACCAGAAAGTGGTGTAGTTTAAAAATTTGGCCCACTACAGAAAATGGTGATAACTCACTAATAATGCAGACTGCATAAAAAATGATGGGTGTCAATATTGAATGTTAAGAGGTGCATTCAAAGAGATAAAAGAAAAACACTTGAGCCCTGGATATTCTAAAGTACTTTTGGAGACAAATGGCTTTTTGGGGAGGGAGAGTTGGTTTGTTTTAATGGAAGTAAAATGAGGTGGCTGTTCTACATGCATTACAACCATGTTTTGGGAAATGTGCTTTGAATTTTTTTCTTTTTCTAAGAAGCGAATTATTTATGAGCATTAGATGCTCTTCATAACACACACTTTTGGAATAAGCATACATTTCTTAAAGCAAGAAGGCATTTGCTACAGGCTGTAAAAAGCAGAATGAAAAAATGGATCAAGCACTTTTTAACTTGCTATATGAAGAGGCTTTGCAAACAAAAATAATTTGAGTTATGTTGTTAGTGGCTTTTGTACAGTTCTTATAATTTTGTTTTGAAGCAAACTACAATTACAGGTCAGCAGTTCCTTGAAGTATTTTCTTTAAACAAAAGAACATGCAACAAATTCAAAATCCTATTAATCGATATTGCTTTTTCAAGCCATAAGCATCTTCATATGCATTAGTCTTTATCTTGTTGAATTATAAGGAGACTTTTCCTGAAGTTCAGTGTTATCTATTTCTTGGCATGATATGATATTTTGGAGGAGTTTTGTGTTAGTAAAGTAAAATTTTTTTCCTATGTTCAGTGTGAAGATTGCTTCTGCTTTGGTTTCTGTATATATTAATAGTTGGACCATAGCACATCATTTATTGTTCACTATGTTGGCTGTATTCATTACATTTATACACACTTTACATTGCATAAGGTATTTTTATTACTTGAATGAATGTGCACATGCTTATGTATTCTATGTACTCAATATATACTCATAACAATTCCACCTCGTTCAAATATGAGTTTCTCTCTTAGTAGATGGTTAGTTGCTGAGGTTATTTCTTTATTCTGAAAATGTAATTTAAAAAAATATATGCAAGAAATGTTTGTGGTTTGTTTGGGAGTTTGTTAACTTGATTAAGTACATAGGTTATATGATACACGATCCTTGCTTTCATGATTATAATTCTGTGAATTGCCTAATGGCATAAATACTCTGCCGGGGAGAAATTTTAATTATGGTTTAGATGTAGGAGTTTTTCCACTTTGGGAAACCTCAGAATTATTCCTCCTCTTCATGAATAAAAACTAGGAAGCAGGTGATTTGTGTGCTCATTTCAATAATGGGCCAACAATCAAACAAGATTTCTGTTATTTGCTGGGATTTACCTTACAGAGAAGGATTTCTCCTGTAGGACAGTTTGCTTAGTCCACTTGTTATTAAAATTTTGTTTTAATAATATAAGAAATACCATTTTATATCACGCGTAAGATGTAACCTCAAAAGAATGCTAAGACATACATTCAGAACACATTTAATGGATATATTTTTTCATATTACTCAACCAATAATATTCATGTCTCCTCAGAGATTTTCTTCTATAGCTCTACATTTAGATGTTCTCATTAATTTCCTTCTAAACTTCTATTTGACTCAGTTCCATGAAAGGTCATTACAATATTCCCTACTGTCCCCTTAATATGTACTACAGGGCAATACACCACAGAGACAACTTTTCATGAGGAATTATTATAATTGGTTCTGATAAAGTTTTAGCCCAGAAATAGTTCTTCACTAAAGAATCCTATGTTGATTTTTCTTGATGCCAACATCTTTGTCATTCTAACCAATTTGCCAGCTGTAGAAGAACTGACAATAGAAAAGATGCTTTACTACTTTTTCATCGGCAACATGCTACCGTGCTAATGTATTATGGTAGATGAATTACATCACAGCATAACTATACAAAAAATAATCTCCACATGGCCTATACTGAAGATAAGGTAGGTTTAGAAAAAAATGTAAAATCATAGAATCGTAGAATGGTTTGGGTTGGAAGGGACCTTAAAGATCATCTAGTTCCAACCCCCCTGCCATGGGCAGGGACACCTTCCACTAGACCAGGTTGCTCAAAGCCCCATCCAACCTAGCCTTGAATGCTTCCAGGGATGGGGCATCCACAACTTCTCTGAGCAACCTGTTCCAGTGCCTCACCACCCTCATAGTGAAGAATTTCTTCCTTATATCTAATCTAAATCTACCCTTTTTCAGTTTAAAGCCATTACCCCTTGTCCTATCACTACATGCCCTTGTAAAAAGTCCCTCTCCAGCTTTCTTGTAGGCCCCCTTGAGGTACTGGAACACTGCTATAAGGTCTCCCCGGGGCCTTCTCTTCTCCAGGCTGAACAACCCCAACTCTCTCAGCCTGTCTTCAAAGGAGAGGTGCTCCAGCCCTCTGATCATCTTCATGGCCCTCCTCTGGACTCGCTCCAACAGGTCCACGTCCTTCTTATGTTGAGGGCCCCAGAGCTGAATGCAGTACTCCAGGTGAGGTCTCACAAGAGCAGAGTAGAGGGGGAGAATCACGTCCCTCAACCTGCTGGTCACGCTTCTTTTGATGCAGCCCACGATAAGGTTGGCTTTCTGGGCTGCAAGCACACATTGCCAGGTCATGGTGAGCTTCTCATCAACCAACACCCCCAAGTCCTTCTCCTCAGGGCTGCTCTCAATCCATTCTCTGCCCAGCCTGTATTTGTGCTTGGGATTGCCCCGACCCATGTGCAGGACCTTGCAGTTGGCCTTGTTGAACTTCATGTGGTTTGCACGGGCCCACCTCTCAAGTCTGTCAAGGTCCCTCTGGATGGCGTCCCTTCCCTCCAGCGTGTCGACCGCACCACACAGCTTGGTGCCGTTGGCAAACTTGCTGAGGGTGAACTCAATCCCACTGTCCATGTCCCCAGCAAAGGTGTTAAAGAGCACCGGTCCCAATACTGACCCCTGAGGAATGCCACTCGTCACTGGTCTCCACTTGGACATGGAGCCGTTGACCGCAACTCTTTGAGTGTGACCATGCAGCCAAGTCCTTATCCACCGAGTGGTCCATCTGTCAAATCCATGTCTCTCCAATTCAGAGACAAGTATGTTGTGCGGGACAACATCAAATGGTTTGCACAAGTCCAGGTAGATGACATCAGTTGCTCTTCCCCTATCCACCAACGCTGTAACCCCTTTGTAGAAGGCCACCGAATTTGTCAGGCATGATTTTCCCTTAGTGAAGCCATGTTGGCTGTCACCAATCACCTCCTTATTTTCCATGTGCCTTAGCATAGTTTCCAGGAGGATCTGCTCCATGATCTTGCTGGGCACAGAGGTGAGACTGACTGGCCTGTAGTTCCCCAGCTCTTCCTTTTTTTCCCTTTTTAAAAATGGGGGTTATGTTTCCCCTTTTCCAGTCAGTGGGAACTTCATCAGACTGCCACGACTTCTCAAATGTGATGGACAGTGGCTTAGCAACTTCATCTGCCAGTTCCCTCCGGACCCGCGGATGCATCTCATCAGGTCCCCTGGACTTGTGCACTTTCAGGTTCCTTAGATGGTTTGAACCTGATTTTCTCCTACAGTGGGTGATCCTTCATTCTCCCAGTCCCTGCCTTTGCCTTCTGCGACTTGGGCGGTGTGGCTTGAGCGCTTGCTGGTGAAGACTGAGGCAAAAAAGTCATTGAGTACCTCAGCCTTCTCCATATCCTGGGTAACCAGGTCTACCATTTCCTTCCAGAGAGGGCCCACATTTTCCCTAGTCTTCCTTTTATCACCGATGTACCTATGGAAGCTTTTCTTGTTGCCCTCGGTGTCCCTGGCCAGATTTAATTCTATCAGGGCTTTAGCTTTCCTAAACTGATCCCTGGCTGCTCAGACAATTTCTCTGTATTCCTCCCAGGCTACCTGTCCTTGCTTCCACCCTCTGTAGCCTTCCTTTTTGTGTTTGAGTTTGTCCAGGAGCTCCTTGTTCATCCATGCAGGCCTCCTGGAATTTTTGCCTGACTTCCTCTTTGTTGGGATGCATCGCTCCTGAGCTGGGAGGAGGTGATCCTTGAATATCAACCAGCTTTCTTGGGCCCCTCTTCCCTCCAGAGCTTTACCCCATGGTACTCTACCAAGCAGATGCGTGAAGAGGCCAAAGTCTGCTCTCCTGAAGTCCCGGGTAGTGAGCTTGCTGTGCGCCCTCCTTGCTGCCCTAAGGATTTTGAACTCCACCATTTCATGGTGACTGCAGCCAAGGCTGCCCTTGAGCTTCACATTCCCCACCAGCCACTCCTTGTTGGTGAGAACAACGTCCAGCATAGCACCTCTCCTCGTTGACTCCTCTATCACTTGGAGAAGGAATGATTAAAGATTAGCAGCAGAATATATATCCATGTAATTTCTTTCAGAAAGGAACAAAGGTAACAAGGAATACTTCAAGAACTGTCAAAGGTGACATTATAGTGGGTGTCTGCTATAACCCACCTGACGAGGAAGAACAAGTGGATGAGGCCTTCTACAGACAGATAGGAGGAGCTTCAGATTTGCAGGCCCTGTTCCTCATGGGGGATTTCAACCACTCTGATGTATGCTGGAGGGACAACATAGCAGGATATAAGCAATCCAAGAGGCTTCTGGAGTGCATTGATGATAAATTCCTCCTCCAAATGATAGCAGAGCCAATGAGGAGAGGTACTCTGCTGGACCTCATACACCAACAAGGAGGAGCTCACTTGGGATGTGAAGATCAAGGCAGCCTTGGCTGCAATGACCATGGTGTAGTTCAGTATCTTGAGGACACAGAGGAGGGTGAGAAGCAAACTCACAACACTTGCCTTCAGGAGAGCTGACTTTGGCCTCTTTAGAGATCTGCTCAGAAGAGTCCCATGGGATCAGGCCCTGGAGAGAAGAGGGTTCAAGAAAGCCAATTAATATTTATGGATCACCTCCTCCAAGCACTTCCTCCATCCCAACAAATACAAAGTCAGGCAAAAATGCCAGGAGGCCTGTGTGGATGAACAAAGAGCTGCTAGCCAAACCCAAACACAAAAAGGAAGCATAGAAAGGGTGGAAGCAAGGACAGATAGCCTGAGAGGAATACAAAAACATTGTCCAAGCATCCAGGAATGAAATTAGGAAAGCCAAAGCCCAAATGGAATTTAATCTGTCCAGGGATGTCCAAGACAACAAGAAGGGCTACTAGAAGTACATTACTGACAAAAGAAAGACCAGGGAAAATGTGGACCCATTGTCAACAAGATGGGGGACCTGGTGACACAGGACATGGAGAAGGCTGAGGTACTGAATGCCTTCTTTGCCTCAGCCTTTACTAGCAAGACCAACCTTCAGGAATCCCAGGTCCCAGAGACAAAGGGGAAAGGCTGGAGCAAGGAAGATGTACCCTTGGTGGAAGAGGATCAGGTCAGGGAATACTTAAGCAAACTGGGCATACATAAGTCCATAGGGCCTGATGGGATGCACCCACAAGTGCTGAGGGAGCTGTCAGATGTCATTGCGAGGCCACTCTCGATAATCTTTGATCAATCATGGCAGCTGGGAGAAGTACCCAAAGACTGGAAGAATGCAATGTCACCCCCTTCTTCAAGAAGGGCAAGAAGGAGGACCAGGGAACTACAGGCTGATCAGACTCACTGAGATCCCTGGGAACACGATGGAGCAGCTAATCCTGGAAACAATTTCCAGGCACATTAAGGACAAGAAAATCATCAGGAGTAGTCAGCATGACTTCACGAAGGGTGAGTCATGCTTGACCCACTTCATGAACTTCTATGATGAATTGACTGACCTGGTAGATGAGAGCAGAGCACTGAATGTTGTCTACCTGGACTTCGGTAAGGCCTTTGACACTGTCTCCCATAAGATCCTCATAGAGAAGCTGCTGATGTACGGGCTAGATGAGCAGTGAGGTGGCTTGAAAACTGTGTAAATGGCCAGGCCCAGAGGATGATGATCAGTGGCACAAAGTCTACTTGGAGGCCAGTGACTAGCCCCAGGGATCAATACTGGGTCTGATCCTGTTTAACATCTTCGTTAATGATCTGGATAATGATGCGGAGTGTACCTCAGTAAGGAGGAGAACCTTCAAACTAGGAGGAGTGGCTGATACACCAGAAGGTCATGCTGCCATCCAGAGGGACCTTGGCAGGATGGAGAAATGGGCTGACAGGAACCTTATGAAGTTCAACAAGGAGAATTGCAAAGTGTGGCACCTGGGGAGGAACAACCCCATGCACCCATATATGCTGGGGGACACAGCTGGAAAGCAGCTTTTCAGAAAAGGACCTTAGGGCCCTGGGGGACGCCAAGTTGACCATGAGGCAACAATATGCCCACCAAGTTGACCATGAGCCAACAATATGCCCTTGGGGCAAAGGAGTCTAATGGTATCCTGGGCTGCATTAGGCAAAGCATTGACAGCGGGCCAAGGGAGGTGATATTTCCTCTCTACGCAGCACTGCTGAGGCCACATCTGGAGTACTGTGTCCAGTTCTGGGCTCCTCAGTGCAGGAGAAACATGGACATACTGGAGAGACTCCAACCAAGGGCCACAAAGATGATGAAGGGACTGGATCATCTCTCCTATGAGAGTCCCAGCTGAGAGAGCTGGGGCTGTTTAACCTGGAAAAGAGAAGACTCAGGGTGGGTCATGTTAATGTATATAAATACCCGAAGGGAGATGCATAGAGGACGGAGCCAGGCTCTTTTCAGTGGTGCCCAGTGACAGGATGAGAGGCAATGGGCACAAACGGAAACACAGGAGGTGCTGTCTGAACATCAGGAAACACTTTTTTACTGTAAGAGTGACTGAGCACTGGCACAGGTTACCCAGAGAGGTGGTGGAGTCTCCAACGTTGGAGATATTCAAAAGCCATCTGGACATGGTCCTGGGCAATCAGCTTTAGGTGGCCCTGCTTGAGCAGGGAGGTTGGACCAGATGACCTCCAGAGGTCTTTTCTACCCCAACTGTTCTGTGATTCTGTGAATCTGTGATTCTGTTATATTGATTAAACTGTTAGGAAGAGAACTACCTCTGACTTGGTTTGGGTTCATTTTATAGATGTCCGCAAAATGTGACTGTCTTGAAACATCTACTACCACTAGAAATTTTAATTGTGCAGTTCTGAAATAGGAACAGTCATAGATGAAAAATTAATGTAGCTAGCCATAATATACATGCAATCAGGGTTTTGCAAAAGCATGTCAGGTACAGTGTCTCCTTGTCAGGAGCCACCTTTTTCACCTATTCTAAACTAATGCCTGCAAGCTTTTTACATCACTTAGTAGCCTTATAAAAGTTACCATATATATTCTTATGTCAAGAAAATAACTGTTTAACCAATTCATATCAAAGTGATTAATGAAAATCAAGAATTGCTGCAAAGCATGTTTCCTGATTGCGATGTATGCAAGTACTCTGTACCCATGGCAGTTCAATCCAGGCATTCACATGGCTACAAAAAAAGAATATTGTTGCTCAGTTCCTGTAAAATCTATGAAGGAAATAAAAAATATATCAATTCTTACTTTAGCTAAGGATGACCAGATTTTCAATGAAGAAATGTTGATTTTTTAAAATTATAAAATTTCTTGTAATTAGTTTCATTGTCATTATCTATAACTACAAATTAATCAGAATAACTTTCAGCATTAGCATTGAAATGATTTTAGACTAGTAAAGGAGAAAATTGAGTTCAGTTCTTTAAAAAAAATAGAGATATCCATATTGTTCACTCGCAGTCACAGATAGCTGTGATTAAATTTTAATTTGATGTCAAATTAAACACTTGGTTACAGCATGCTGACTTCCAGAGTACAGCTCCACTCACTTCAGAGGAAATTCCCATTTAAACAAGCAGAAAGTTTTTCTGTATCATTATAAAGGCTTCCAAAAGCACGTTCAGCTCAGTTCACATCCACAAAATGAATCTCGGTAGTAGCCAAGAAAATTTTATGGTGACTAGCTAAAGAACTGTACAACAAAGTGATTTTGAATATTGTTACTCTATTTTTAATTGTGTACAGTGTGTTTCCTACATTTTTTAGCTGCTAACTCTGAGGAACACTTCATACCAAATTGTCTTCAGCCACTTGTGTTAAAGTCATAGCATCACTGATAGCACACAAACATTCCTCACTTTTGTATAAAGACACTGTATGAATACACAAATATGGCTAGCTTTGCATGCAGTCCTATTAATTTTGGTGTTATACTAGTCTAGGAAGGCACAAATATAAAGCTACAGAGTCAGGGCCTGAGTGAATATCTCAGATGGGCAGAATGTGCAGTCATATGTCATCACCATTTAGTAAGTATTACAAAGGAGAAATATTATATTTACACAGTAGAGATTGTGAAAGTGTAGATAGCTGCCAGTTCACCATACAATACAAAACCAGTAGAAGAGGTTTAGGAAGCATTGTCTAAAAACAATATTCTTCTCATGGATAAAAAACAT
Organism: Ciconia boyciana; assembly: GCF_034638445.1. Lineage (NCBI taxonomy): Eukaryota > Metazoa > Chordata > Aves > Ciconiiformes > Ciconiidae > Ciconia > Ciconia boyciana. Next base: position 112,684,037 of record NC_132936.1, on the reverse strand, counting down.
GACCTCTCCTCCTTTGAGTGTCCTGCTCATGTTATCCACTGGATCATCACCTTTGTAAAGCTGCCATCCAGTTGGAAAATTACTTCTGCCGTTCAGCCACTGCACAGCGTTTTTACTCACTGTCAGCTCAGCTAATCCTATTGTATTAATGGGTCTAAGAGACCAGTTTTGCTGAAAGGATGATTGGACAGGGATTTGATTTCTTCTGATAGTAACTGGGGCCTGATTTTGCAGCCTCTTGTATAGACATAATTGACTACACAAAGCACAGCGCAACAAGGAATGAGATTTACTGGGCTAGTTTCTACTCTCATGTACACCAAAACAAGCATGAATAATTCTGAAAAAACTTTATTTCCTCATTTCACTGCTTTAAGAAACAGTTGTTGAAATAAGTTATTTTATGAATCTTTCAAATTAATTTCAAAACAGACATTCTTAAAATAGAAATACCTGCATCACCCTGCATCACTTTTATAGAACATAATCTGTTCTTGCCATTACTCTCTGCCAGCCAGAATAGTTAATTCTGTATGAAAGGTTTTGATAGGAATATCCTGAAAATATATTTTCATGCCATTTACCCAGCAGGGCTAAATTGGAGAAAATCCAAAGGAATAATAATAGTGCTAGGAAGAAAAGAGGAGTTATGGTAAGATGTACATCCTATGTAAAGTGGACCATATACAGTCAGTCCTTAATTCTAGTTAGTCTATCCATTCTCCGTGATAGGAAATAAGACCTCTAGTGATTACAAGGAAGAGGTCTAAAAGCACAAATCAAAGTAAAGTGCACAAATCCCAGAGATTTTCAATGGAAATTTAATGTTTCCAATCCAGAGAAATAGTCCCAGAGGCTAAATGGAAAAAGAGGAGCAGTTCTTAAAGAATATCTGGTCACTGAGTGAAATATGTAGATTTACACTGTGTTTCATTTTCTGCTTATACATGGAAATTAAATCACTGGGGAGGGAGCGTGGTTCTTTGACTCGTCTTCATTTATGCAAATGACTTATTTCTCCTTTCATTATCTCTAGTATTAGTATTACTAAATTCAATTATTAAAAAACCTTTGATTCCACCTTTGTGGTTACTGCAGCCATGACACAGATGCAAGAACACTTGTCCCAGTGACTGATGCAAATTTCCTTAAAGCATTGACATATTGCAAGCAGGTCTGAAATTTAGTACATCTGAGACTAGCCAGACCCATTTTGGAGAAAAAGAATTAAATTTAATGAGGTGGCAAAATAAGGCCAAAGTCAAATTTCTTGGGATTGTAATATAATTAAACAGCAGTCATTTTTATATCTACATCATGATCTCTCCCCTGAGTCAGTCCAAGTTTATTTAGAAGTATGGTAAAAATTACTAAAAGAAGAGGACAAGTAACTTTCCAAAAATGTCAGTTCTAGGAAGTAGTAGAGAAAAAGGAGATATAAGTATCAAAGGTGTGCTTATTTATTAACTACTGTGGCTCCAAAAAAGCACAAGTCTATTCAGATATGCAATATCTAAAAATGTGTAACAATAAAATAATCATAGATTAATAGCATTAAACTAAAGCAATGTTGAGTGATTTCACATTTGATACACTTGTGATGATAAACAATAGAAAAGTGATAAAGCTGCATAGGAATTAAACAGCACAAAAAATTGTTGCCTCAGAAAGAGTATTAATTTAATTATGTCTTGATTTTGATTTTGTTTGTCACCTGCAGACAACTGGAGAGGGTATTAGAAAATATTACAGGGTGTAGAAGTAAATTGGGAGTGGGGGGTATTTTCCCATTGGGAACAATAGTAACGATTTGTCTGAATGATTTTTTTTCCCCCCATTATATTTGAATTCTTCATGGGAAACATTTCTCAGTGAGCTCTTTGTGCAAATGATGCAGAGATTGGTTCTGAAAAAACAATTTATTTGAACATTTTTGTGTTTAACAGGGTGTCAAAGTATTTGCTGCTGTTTATGCTTGGTTTCTGTTCTCCTTTGACTAGAGAAAATTCATAGATTCATGCAAGTTATGGCCAGAATGTACGGCTATGAAAATATTAACCTGACCTCCTAAATGGCAAAAGGCAGAATTTCTACAATGCAGCCCAAAAGCAATGATTGATATACAGTTTCTATTAGACAAAGGCTCTGTCTTAAGACTTCAGGGAAGAATTTCCCAGTATTCCTAGTGCTTATTTTATCTTTATTGAAAATTTTTGTCTTATTTCCAGTTTGAACTTTCTGATTCTTGATCCCAGCATTTGTCTGGTTGAAAGGACTTCCAGGTAACAAGAGTCTTCCTCCCGACATTGATAGCTACAGACTGGCTTCAAGACACCTCTTAATCGCATCTTTGATGTATTCAATAGATCAAGCATCTTAGGGCTTTCATTGTAAGACATCGTTGCTGAGTTTTCTTAGGTTTTTAATGCCATGAATGACTGTGGGAAAAGTTTTTTTCTGAAATCTCTTTCATTTTTTACTTCCTTTTAAATATATGAGCACTGGAACTAAACACAGTAATGGTTTTAGTTATGCCACAAAAAGTAATGCCATTTTCTATTTCTGTTCGTCATTTCTTTGCCTGTGCATTCAAGACTTGCACTGCCCCCCTTAGTTGCTGCTTCACACTAGGAGCTCATCTACAGTAGCTTAACTAAAATGATATTGTCATTATTTCATTCTCAATGCACTTGGGATACATAGGACTGTCTAGAAAAAGTGGCCTCACCTAGAGTAATTTCATGGATGTTAGTAGAATTTAGAGAGATGTACTCAATTTGGGATGATGGCTTTGCCTTGTACAAAACTGGCAGAACCATCTAATTGTGCCCTAATGATCTTCATTTGGCAGAAAGTCTTGCCCTCATTTTTGGTCAAGACAGGTCATCTGTGCTCCTGACTGTATCACACCTTTCTCCAGAGTCTCGTACAGGGCATTCCAGAAAAGAAGGGATCTTCACAGAGATGTAGATAGAAAATGGAGCTAGAACAGAACCAAACTCCTGTTACTCTGAAATTTCTTCCTTCCACCAAAAAAATCAATAGAATCCCTGTTATATTATATTGCTATCCACTGCACTGGAAAGTCCTCTGAATAGGTCCACCCAAAGCTGTGTGGAGTCTGGGAGAGGCTGTACATTGACTTCAGATCTAATGGGGCCATGTGGAAATGTAGGAACTCCTGGGCCCTCTTCCCTAGATTCTGGTGGATTTGCAGATTTTGTGAATGAATCCCAAATTTTCTTCCATGAGGCCCAGCTGTAGGAAATGCTGCTTCTGTATTTACTCGATATTCAAGCAGAAGGCTGCAACAGAATCAGAGTTCTGTACTAGGTATCTTTATAATACATTTCTAATTATTCATAATTACAGTCAATAATTACAATCAATATTTACAGTGTTTTTCAAAAGTACATTTCAAAAAAATGCAAATAATCCTAGTGGAATTTGTCAGATACACAGCACTTGAGAAGGCCAATGCTAATAGCCACAGATTTTTCAATGTATTGCTTTAGTTCATCATTATTGAGACTATGATTGTTCATGCTTTATAACATACTTTATAACATACTTCATGTTTTCATATCCTTTCCAAATATTTTCTTTTGAACCACGTGTTAAATAAAACAGTTGCTCTAACAATTTGAGAAACTGATGTGACAGGCTAAGTTACAGTATACAAGAGATGCTGGGTGCAGTCCCATAGAAAAAGCTGCCTCTTGAAATGACATTTTCCAGTACAGTATTTTTAAGTAGATAAATTTATAGAGAAGTACATCTATGCATTATTCTTTGGGGAAACAATCTTAAAATATCGTATCTTAAATTTCTAGCCATCATTTTTATTGCAAGACACCTGCATAAAAATAAGCTTTATTTCAGGCTACTTCCCCACTATGTGTACTACTGAATATCTTACAAAATTTCATAAACTACGTCTGTGGTATATTATATGCTTTATTGTTGGCAAAAGTGATGTTGAACTATAATTTTGATGAGGAAAAAGAACCTATAAAAATGCCACTTCTAATACACTATTTCTTATTATGTTATTTCTAGAATGCTATTTCTGTAACTTCCAAATACTAATGTATTGTTTCATCTCTTTATCATGAAAATACTGTTCTTATATAATTGTCAGGACAAATATTGTGCTCTGTGTGTGGCTAAGGTGTAAATACTCTAGCAGAAGAAAAAAATGTAATAGCAGAAATAACCACAAAACATATGAACAGTCACTTATTTTTTTAAAAAATCAAGGTTTCCATGAAGTATCACCAAATATTAAAATGATTCTTGAATTAATAAAAATATCCTGTAAAAACATGGTTCCCATTTTTATATCACTGAATCATAGTAATATGCTAAAATAATTACAATTGGTTGGGCTTTTGCTGCAAAAAATATGGAGCAGATTCTGTTCTCAGTTCAGTAGGGACAGCCTGAGACAATTCATCTGAAGATAATAAGCCAGATTCACAGCCTGTGTAAGTTGTATAGTTCTACTGATTTCAACGATGTCACACCAGATTTAAATCAACTGAATATTTGGCTCAATATGTGCAATCAACGGATTACACCAGTAGCGCTGAGAGCAGAATTTAGCCAAAGGAATTACGTTGTAAACGCAGAAATCAGCAGTGCAATACAGTATCGTTGTTGGTGGGGGTGGGGGAAGGTCTAGGAAATAAGCCTTTGCAGTGGATGAAGACCTGTCTGGTTCTTCAAGTGAGTAGCTCTGTGCAATGTGAAAACAGAGGACTTTTCACATCTACTAGAAGTCAGAGTGCTGAAGAGAAAGTTAACTCTCTGGCCAGTCATCTGGTTGCTAGTGGAGGCTATAAGGCCTTTCTGCTCCTCCGCCGTTGCATTGACAGTCCCTTTTAGCCCCTTGTCTCATACCTGGGCTGTGCGTTGGTGAAAATCATTGGTATGATCAGCTGATGCAGAAAAGGCTAAGAGCCGTTCTGTGCCAATGCCTACAGCAGATAGGAGATGGCACTTAGGGTCTTGAAAGCCTCTGGTTCCACTGATGCCAACAGAGCTACTCAGTACATAAATTTTACACCAGTGCAACTGTAATGACATAAATACAGTTACTCCTGATTTAAATGAGGAAAATTTTGTTCCCTCCAAACTGCAAAACTGAGATGTTGATAGTATACGTGGCTTTCAAAGAGTTTTCCTTTTTTTATTTTTTTTTTAATAAGAGTGGCTGGAGTAAGCAAAACGAATAAAAAGCAGTTAGAATTTGGGTCTTCTGGCTTCTTAGTCTCTGCTTAGAACAATAGGCCATGCCAAGAAAATGGGAATAAGGAAAGTCAAGCAAAGTGTTAGTGATATGGAAATAAATAAGCCATCATGAAAAAACACCTTAAATAAATAGTAGTGCCCAACGCTAATCTAACGTAAAAACCTTGTAAAGTACCATAAAGAAGCTGAACTAATTTTTTTCTTAGATTGCAAAGCTGTTTAAGATGGTTTAACTTACCATGACAAAAACATGCAGAGGAATGAATTTTCATTGCTGTTTACTAGTGTATAGGGGTTTGGCTATATATGCTGGTTTATTCACAGAGCAGGAATTCAACACTTTCAGTTTTATTTAATTCAAAATGCTTTGACAGATTAATTTACTATCACTTAAAAGTTTAATCAATCAGATAGTTAGGGGAAGCTGCTCAGCTAGTGTAAATCTTTCTGGTGGCAGAGTCATCAAAAAATACATACCAATCACTGCAAAGAATAGGGCCCATGATATAAAACAGAATATGCTAAACTCTGTAACCAGACGAGTTTAACCATCTGATGCTGCCTGTGATGTCATTTTCAGAACTCTCCCTTTGACTCTGACATCATGAGCAACAGAACTGGCCTTTCAGCAAGTTCACGTGTTGGTTTTAAGTAATCATGTTAAGCTAAGTGTGGCCACCAAAAAGGATGTCATTGCAGTATTGGTATTGCAATATACCAACACTGTGGTAGCCAGGACTAGATGAAGGAGCCTGAAGTTATACTACAATTGAAACAACTAATTTATTTTTCATTAAGTTTGGGGGATTTTGTACTTAAAGAAAGGAAATTACTATATGCAGTTAAATGAAGAAGACTCTTCCAGAAAAGTTTAGCTATAAGTAGCTATTTCTAATAGCCCAAATATCACTGTAATGTACACCGTGTATAGAACATATACACATATAGAACAATATCTTTGTCTTGTGAAATTGTGTGTTTTTAATTTTCTCAGTGAACTTTATTCGATTTGTTGATCTTCAGGTATTTACTCACAACAGGCATACTGCTTTTCATATTTTTTTTCTCTTCAGCCTCTTACTTTCCTAAATGCATGAAACAGTACGTACCCTTTCCACTTTCATAACAAACTAAAATTTCAGGCAGTGAGATTTTAGAAGTCTAAATTTAGAGTGTGTGCATGGAAAAAGCAATTTATAATATCTTAAGCCAAATAACTTTATCTGGTCTAACCTATGACTGTTGCAACTAAAAACTCAGAGACTTAAACCCTTAGTATTCATTGTTTATAGTAGTTATTATTTTTAAAGTGGTAAACTTTTCAAATTGTTTATTGGAATACTGTCTAGTTATGATGAGATTTTTCAGTGTTTTTTGGCATTAACTTATAAAGGCTTTTCATTACGAAGAGTGACACATTCTGGCAGGAAATTGCTATGCTTAAGAAATATCATTGAGCCCAGTTCTGTGTAGCTCGTTTTACTGACTCCTAGTTTACAATATATTCAAATTAGTTTAGATCACATTTCTTAATGGTCACATGAAAAGGTATTTTCCTATAGGAAGACTCCATGAGAAATGACTTGTAATGACAGAACTGGGCTTCAATTTGCAATGACTTCTAAGTGCTTGCTCCCCAGCAAGTGCTGGTGGAGATGGCACAAACTGCAGGAAGAGATGTCCCAAGCAGTCAGGCTGCTGTGTTGTCACCCTTCCCTGTTTCTTTGTTGGTTTCGCACAGTCCATCTCCTTGACTTCCGTGTTGGTTTTCCTTTGTTATTTTACCTTTCCCATTTTCTCTCTCCCCTGAGATATCTTTGTACTCTCTCCTATCCTCTCCTCAGTGAAAATCATAATGGGCAACAGAGACAGACTCCCTCAAAATCACCTACCTAGTGGAGGAGCTGAGGACTATAGAGACTAGCATGAGTACTAGGACACCGAGCTTGTTTCCTAACTTTAAATGCTGTCCACTTCATTAGCTGAGGCTCAATTCCTAGTCCCCTCATACTTTGTAGGCTTTGGGGGAACCTTCTTTCCTGTGCCCTATATTGATGTTGGGCTCAGGATAAAAGGCCAAATTATTGCCTGTTGATAGCAGCCTTTACTTAGCCAAAATGCCATTTGATCTAATTTGGGGGCAGAACCCGTGCCTCAGATTGCTGTGGCCTTGGCTAGCTGTACTAGGCAGAGAATTGATTGATTTTTTAAGGTTTGCAAGTTTCTGATGCTGACAAGTGCTGTGAGACATGATCCTACAATTCTGAGTTATTCCACCCAATTTAAGTGACAGTTTTTCCACACTGGATTCGGAGATCTGACCCAATGACTAGAGTGAGTGCCTCAGTAATGAGTGCAGGATCAGCCATGCTGCCTGTGGTAACATCTTCACAGCGTATTCTAAAACTTAAGTTATCTATCTTGTTCGATCTGTTTAAAATTGTCTACTTCATACAGGTCATTAAGGAAAGTTCAGAATGGGAAAGTAGAAGCAAATGAACTTAGAATCCCTATCACAAATGACTGATGGCTTTAAAATATACAGTTATAAAAGTCTTACAAGAAGATCCTCTGATTAATGACTAATAATAATTGAACTTAGAAAGAGCTGCAGTAAATCCTGTACAGTTTTTGCACTTTGGAAACAGTATTGTTTTATTTCATATCACCTAAATTTTGTTAAATAGAAGAAACACTGCTTCCCTGGTGCTTTTGTTTTTCCCTCTGGATTGTAGCAATGGAGCACTCGCATGTTGTGTTTGATGCCTTGCATGATGAAGACATGCAATGGCAAGTTCCAGTCTGCATGCTGCTTAATGAATGTTTTCCTTTTCTCTCCTTCCCTGTTATGTGCTTACAGAAGACAACTATGTGGAAGGTGGGTGCTTTCTACCTTATTTCCCTAAGCTCTTGTTTTTCCCTTCTGTTTAGTGGGTTTTTTCCCTTCTGCTTAATGTTATAAAAGTACACATATCATTCAGTACGGTAAGTTGCATTTTTTTACCCATAAAGATATACAAGTTTATTAAATAAGTGTGATTTCTTTTTTCATACAGAACACAAGCAAAGCTCCATTTTAATCTTGGCCTTATTGGTGTAATTCCAGAATATCCCCACTGAAACAATGGGATTTATACTCGTATGACTGATACCACCCTTCAAAATAATTCAGGAGTTTTGCAGAAGGACTGATTTCTTCACATGTTCTGTATGAAAAACACTTCAAGAAACTATTTGTTTCACTAGTGTGGAGCATAAATCTTCCTCACAAGAAAGTAATGCATGTTAAATACCTATATTTTAATTGCTTAGGAAAATGGAAAGCGCTTTTCTCTTTAATACCACAAATCTTGCTTACTGTATTATCCTTTACAGCACAAAGTTTTAGGAAAAAAGTTTTTCTGTCTAACTTTTCAACATAATGCACTCTGCCTTTTCGACACTGTGAAAGAAGGAGCATGTGATTGTAATAATAATGTTGGTATGTAATTAAGTCCCTTTAAAGAAAGTATGGCACAGGGCAGTGGAAACTAAAGCACAATGTCATCTAGCCTGACTATTGGTAAGTATGCCTATTAGCTGGTAAAACATGTTGCGTGCATATATATATATATATCATAGTTTTAAAGGTACAGAATATGCTTCACAGATCAGTTATTGCTGGGAATCAATACTGTCTTTTTGCTTATAAGCCAAGAGGTGCAGGTGCTTTTTTATGTACAAGTGCTTTTAAAAGTCTCTCTGGGCTAAACCTTTGTATGCTGGATAAGCGATTATCTATTTGAAAAATGAGTTTATCTATCTAAACTGAGCAATAACTTTTATTTTATTTTTTCCAATACTTTTAAAACTATTTTTAAATCAAGGACTTTGTAAGTTAACTCATACGCAAAGTGACTGGCCTGGCACGGCTCTGACCCAGGGTCCTGTAGTAAGCCACTGTGGGGCCTGAGTTCGTTCAGCATTCAAGTCACCATGGGCCACTGCCTGCCTCTTCAGTGGCAATTTTCTAAAAAAGCCTGGAAGTATCCATTCTGTGTTTCTCTATGCTACTGCATACAAGGGCAAAGAGAGGTGCTCAGATTTAGCATATGCACGATGCTGTGCAATTTTCTTAAAATATATGTTACCAGTAGGAGAAAGAAAATTTAACCAATTCTGGTGCTTTAATTGTGTGCACTGTCACAAACATATATATCAATACAATTTCTGTTTCATTGTGAAATAAAAATGTATTCAACAACACTGTGATAGGAATTCTAACTGAAAAACATAAAAGCCTAGAAATAAGTACCTAATCTTATATTTGATCTGTGCATAAAACTCTTACTGGTGTCAACATAAGTCTCAAATGTGAATTAGGATCAGTATAACTAGATAAGGAGGTTCAATTTAATTTCACATATTCATTTATGCACAGCAGTACAAGATGAAACCTGGATAACAGTTAATCCAGACTTTACCTGAATGTAATTCTTAAAACTGCAACCTTAAATTTATTCCAACTCAGATCTGGATACTTATGCATACATTAAAGTTACAAAGGATGTATATGTAAAGAATGGAAGAATAGAATGTGTATCCAAAGCACAATCTGGAAACTGAGCTATAATTTTTCATCTTTGATTTCTGTGATATCTGAGCATCTCTGTAAGTTAGGCTCCATAAGAAAACAGATGGATTTAGCATTCACAGAGTTAAATTTGTATATATTGCTGGTATGAAAAGGCTACATTTTATTCAATTTACTAAAATTGTGCTAGGGTTGAACATGTTCACTGCAGGTTTACCATGTTTAAATTTTGTTTTGGCCTGTGCTCTGCATGGAACTCACACACCAAATTTTGAAAATATCCTATCTTCATATCCACTTCCACTATCCCATCCTGTGCCCCTTCACTCTCTCCTGTTGGAGCCAAGTTCAGTATAAAGATGGAGTGGATCACACATGAGGCATTCCTACTAAATCTTGAATTCCTAATTCACAAAGAAACGGCTTTTATCATTCTGCTTATGAAGCAATGGTGCACAAATAAATATTTTTAATGTATGGTACACTCATACATGGCTAGTTAAGGCTAGAACTTTCTATGACTAGCCATTGTGGTATTCTCTGTTATAAGCAGACTGTCATTTTGAAAAATCCAGCAGTGATTGCTATCATGGTAGATTTATCTGTATCATTTTAAACCACTCTGTGGATTGCACAGGTACAGTAATAGTAATTCTTCACTCTTCCATAGCCATCATCCATAGATTGCAAAAATATAAGATAAGGTAAGTATCATTATGTGCTTTTAGCAAGTAAGTATAAGTAACCTTACTGCTTCACAAATAAAGTAACATCCAGAGTCAAACAAAATACAGTGTCTTGAGGACTAGTACTAAATTTTTTAATTGATAGATGTTTGGTTTGAGCAGTGTATTTTTTTTTACATTCACTTGACTTCCTTTTTTAGTTTAACAGCACTGTAAGTGACTCTTAAAATTCAAGTGGTTTCTATGATGTTTTCAAGAGGCACTTCTGCCATTTACGTTTTTTCAAATTATATAAGAATCATGTATTTACAACTGACCAATCTCACATATCATTTTAGCAAAAATAATAGCTATCAAGCAGTGGTAATCTCCTGAAGCTAGGCCTTTTGTTTAGGTCCTTATAAAGATCATATTTAAATGCAAGCTAGTAAGAGATTACCTTCTTTGCATTCCCCTAGGAGACATGACACTGATTTACTTCATACCTTCTACGAGCTGAAAGAGCTCACATAAAGTAGCTGCTGAAAAGTCATGATTTTATTAAGGAAAAAGATGTTGTAATGTTAGACTAGTTTCACCTTCCCTCTATTGAATACAGTTAAGGCCAAGTCAAAAGTCTGAGATTTCTTACTATAGTTGCCAACACAAAAAGTTAAAAGCCAAAAGACAACTTAAAATATAACATTTAACTTGCCAAAAGACAAACTAAGTAATCACATGAAGAGACTAATACTTCCAGAAGGCCATGCAGGGATGTTCAGCATTAAAAGAATGGAGCTTGACTGTGGGTCTTTATACTTTGTGTTTTGAGCATGCAACTGTTGCAGCAACACTTACAGAGAAAGAACACACGTGAAAACATTTCTACTCTCTTTCACAAGCTGCTCAGTGCAGCACAGCTGTGTGATGTTTCCCAAGCAATGCTTAAGTAGGCGTCCCTTCAGGATCACACTCAGCTTTCATTTACATTGCTGTAAACCCCAGGTAATCCCACCAGCTGCGGGGCACCGTATGTGGAAACAGAATCTATTGCACAAGAGATGGGGCACATCAGGCCCTTCAGTTTACCTATGTATCTAAAAAGGGTGACATTAAAACCCACTAGTTCAGCAAAACCATTGTTAGTCTATTTGGAACATCACTTGGAGATTTGGAACTGATAAGATATGAACCCTTTAAGACTGATTGCAGTCGGGAGTATCTTCTTTGACCTCCCCCCAAGTACTATGAGTCATTTGTGCACCTAATTTTCTTTGCGAATTAGAAATCACAGGAACTCTCTAGGAAGTCTGCTTTCCAATAAAGAGCAGGATATTTTATTGCACACCTTCTTTGTGTGAATTAATTTTAATTAATTGCAAATAAGAAAATAATGTATCACTTTTTATAGTTGTTGGAGAAGGGGAGCACATTTAACACAGGACCAATTAATAGCTTTTAAAATGGATCCTAAAACAGTTAAGTTCAACAAGAATAAGCGTGTTTTTTAAACTAGACATAAAATGTGAAAAACTTTCATATTTCTAGAAAAATGTTCTCCCTACATCTCATTATTCTCAGTGAGAATATAAGTATCACTTTATTATCATGAATTTAAAAAGCTGAATTTTTGGTTAAAGAGTAACAAAATTTGGCTCTGGTTGAGTGATTATCATTATGGACATCTGTTTTGAAATGTCACTAGACCTACACTGGTATGATTGGATTTAATCTCACAATACAAATATAAAGCAAAATCTATTTATCACAGATTTATGAAGTAGCTTCAGAAGATGTCACTTAAATTTTCTTTATTGCTATGTATTTTATATTGCATATGTAATAATCTGCCTTCTCTGGAACAAATTCATTCTAATCTCACATCTCACACAAATACGGAGACATCCCTTGCATTATCATTTCAATGTGACAAAGAAATTTTATTTAATTACCTGAAATGCTCATTTTTATGAGGGGAAAAAGATCAGACCCAGCCCATTTTTCAGGTTTACACTTCTCCAGGTTTTTAACGTCATTTCACAAGCAGAGGACAGGAAGTCCTCCCAGCAAAGTGTTCAAATAAATATAATCAAAATACAGACAGATGGAATATTAAAGGAATTGGTTGGATTTGAAAGCATTTTATTATTTTCTGTCATCCCAACTACTGCACAGAAGAAATACACAATAAAGCAGCACCCAGTGTTTGAATTGCAGTTCTGTTACTCGTAGCCCAAAGCATTCCAACCAGTGGTTGAAAAATGCTCTTTGATTTCCCTCTGTGATACAGACATCTCATAGGAAACAGATGCCTGTCACAAAACATTTTTGTCACCGTGACAACACCACCTTCCCGTGCTCCCTTGTTCATTGCTGACTGTGCTCTTGTTTCCCTTCAAGGTCTGGCGCACCTGATGATGGGCGACCAAGGTATGGGCTCTGTTCCTTTTCCACTCTGCTTTCATTGTTTCTTCTTGTTCTGTAGCTGCTTTGAATCCATCACTGCAAACGATGGGCAAATGCTTGAAAGCTGTCTTTGGCTGCAAATAAACACATGGTTTTAGTCACGTCTTTTCTTATTTCATTTTTTTTTGTTTGTTTGCTCCGTAAGCTTTTGTCCTTCCTGCCTCCTCAACTCCCCCTCTCTCAATATAATAACTGAAAAGAGGTGAGAGAAATAAGAAGGTGATTAAGAAAATTTCATGTATTTATCAAAAAATATAATTGCGGGTGATTCTGTAAAAGATAAATGAAGCACAAGAGCACTCTTCAGATAGCTCCTGAAAGAAGATACTCAGCTTGTCACATTGTACACATTGAAGAGTCCATTTACATTAATGCATGGCTGATTGGAAATGTGCAGAAAGCACCTGCTCCTGGCTTCTGGAATGCTGAGAGTACAATTTTGCAACCTAACAAAATCAGTGATTTTTTCTCCTCCTAACCCACTGTCCATGTTACTTTTGTGTCACTCTTTCTTATCTAAGCATGGGTTATTTCTGTGTTTCTCTGCATGTACATGATTGGAAAAAAATAAACTAAATCCTTAATATGACACTGATTGCATCTCCATTTGTCTCCAGACACTTACCTTATACTTTGTCTCTTCATGTTCAGATACTATTGCATTTACATATACTCATGACTCTTACTGTTGTTTCTCTCCTCTTCTTTATTCTCTTTTTGTCTGGAAATGCTTTCTTCATGGAACCATTTCACCAAATCCATAGGTAAAAGTAAAGGTATTACATGATTTTCTTTATTTTTTAAGGCCATCAGTATACTTTAATGTATGTATAAGTAATGCAAATAAATGTAAATCTTTTTGCACTGATAACATGAGGTAGGTATATTTTTAAAGTAAATATTTCACGGATATCAAGGTAAGGAGAAGTCTCCTAAAGTACAGGCTGACCTTTTTTAAAGTTTGTCTCCTGGTTTTGTGAGAGATGTAAAGCTTTGGCAGTGATAAAGGAGGCTACAGTTATAGAAAGCATTCAGGATGAAATAACAGCCACGTTTTGAGGTATGCATTTTTCTGTTCTCAAAGAATTGTAGTCTAAACCACCAGGCACAGAAAAAAGCACCATGTTGTTCAACAGAGACTCTCTGGAGATAATCTGTCCAGGGCCAATCCACAGCTTGATGTAAGTTTTAAAGCTGAATAGCACTGACTTCAGCAAGTCTCTGCTATCAGCTGATCACATATGTCCTGAGATTTTCTTTGTATATTAATCACTTTGATTATATCTGAGACAAGAATTGGACAAAGGAACGAGGAAGAATGAATGCCAAAGAGAAGGGGGGGGGGGGAGGGGTGTCAGAATTTTTTACTCTTTTTTGTTTCTTTATGTAAAGAATACGAGCCATGTTTACTTTCTTTCTCCTGGAGGGAACATGTGCAGTAGGGTCAAGAATTTTCCTGTATACATAAACACCAGGTTTTGCTACGAGGATACTTGTTCACAGACATCACATAAATATATTTTTATGATAAGAAGCTGGTCATTAAAAGCTATTAAATCTGTGTTACATATGATGAATAATACAGTTCTATTCATCTTAAGCATTTGTCAGGATGTGCATACTCTTGGTCTAAATCAGAAATCCAATCTGCACGGTCGTACTTTGCTAACTAGTTAAATTAGAAACAACCTTCCAGGTTCCTTGGTGTCTTAGCTGATTTAGTGTTTCCACACCTAGAAAGTTCATGTGATGCAAAGACTGTAATTACAAACCTGTAGTATCTCATTCCTCTTCATATCAGACTCTCTGGAGAGACTGTGTACCTGGTTATAGGTGGGATAATATTTAAAGGGTTATGTGTGTTCCGGAGCTCTAAATCTTCTTGCTTAGGAAAAGTTTTAAGCAAGCAGAATGAAAAATGGTCTACTGATTTCTTTGTTTTATAGGATTGTTTTGTTTGTTGGATGGCTGATCCTTGTTGTGTTTTTCTTAACAGTACCTTGTATGCATGACTTCCTTATTACTTATTACTATCTTATTCCTTAATAGTAGATGTCGTGGGTGGAGTTACCTTAAAATGACATTTTATAGTAACTGAACCTTGACATTATAGATTATTTCTATTAATATTAAGGAATTCTTTTTCTAGATTATTCGATACACAGAATACATGATGTAGTATGTACAACACTGAAGGATTTTTTGTATAAAAGGATGAAAACATAAATATTATGAATGTATATTATAATTAGTAGTTCATCCGGAAGCAGATTTTAGCAAAACAAAAAATTTGCAAGTATTGTGCAATAGTTAGACATTTATACTTTAATTTTAAAAGGTTTAATGATTATATTCACAAAAAAATGACCTTGGATATATTAGCTACATAAATGTTTAATGATGTGCCATGTGACATAATTTGAACACCAGTCACCAGTCATCTAATAATTTGACTACATTTTTCTTCTCACATTTTAATTTTTTATTAGATTTATCCAGTTTATATGGGAATACTGAATACTTGACTATGTTTTGATAATCACAATATTTCTTCTGCAAATATAACAGTGTATATGTGTTCAAATGGGTGGAAAGGGTTTATATGTATACAAACTCCAGTTGCTTGTAACAGAAAATATCCCTCGATATTGAACCATATTCTCAATCAGGGGAAAATGGCCTCATTTTATTGACTATCCTGAAACTACACTAATATCCGCTATTGAAACATGTGACCTTGAAACAGTTCTGATAACACACATTCGTAACACATGGCAATATAACAAAGTAAGAGGGTGATGGAAAGGAACGAAGGGACAAAAGAGGAGCTCAGCACTGAATTCATTTGCACCTATTTCAATCTTTCATTATAAGTTAAATTCCTTTAGAGGTAGGTAAGGTCAGTAACAAAAGTGATTGCAAAATTCTGAGTGATTATATCATGAATTAATCTTATTTTGGAAATATAAGCAATAAAAATCTTTTAAGAATCTTTACTGTGTAATTTGCCTTGAAGACTATAAATGGCTGAAGTACCACCATCTTCTTTAATTGTGTAGATATTCTTCAGGATACTGGAAAAGGAAAAAAAAAACAATGTACCTTCAGAATTAGGACAGGATGTTGATGAAGCAGGGACGTGGTGTTGACAGAGGAAGGAGGAGTGAGGCAGCCTTTCCAAGTGGGCAAGCAATACAAAATCCAGTATGATCTCACTGGACACACCTGCTATTTGTCATTTAGTTGTAAATATAAATTGCGATACTCTGGATAATTTCCCCACAAAGATTGTATTGAAGCTTTATCCGTATTAACAAAGCTGTCACTGTCCCTTAGAGAAAGGCAGAAGCAAAGCTCAGAAGATGTCACGGTGCTGAGACATCTGTCAGTACTCGAGGTCATATAACTCGATCTATTTACCAAACCAGCTGACATAAAGGAGGATATAACATAAAGCTGAGAGCCTATAGAGAAGTTTGTCTCATAACTTTAGAGCTATACAAAACTTGTTTCCTGATCCATTACTCCTTGTAGATGCTAAGCCTAATTCTAGGAAGAGCCACAAGCTTTTAGTTGTACTGGCATTTGTTTATTTTCTGATAAGCATCGTATATGTTCAGAAATACTTAGGAATTCCTTTTTTTTCCCCTGGAAATCACCTACCTGTATATAACTTTAGCAGTAGAGTTGTTGCAGCTGTAGTGGTGAAAAGACATAGGCAAGGCAAGGTTTGTAGATGGGGTTCACATTTTTATTAGACCCCTTGAATATGCTACTCAGAGCAATTGTTTGAATTTGAAGCAAACCTTGAAGTCTGCTACTTATAACAGACATGGAAAAGGATTTGTTTGCCCAAAACAAATTTGTGCCCAAACAAATTTGTGCTCAAACAAATTTTGACTGCTTTCTCCAACTATTGTAGGTGGTCTAACAAAACTGCCATTTCCACCTATAGGCCTTACCTTGTCAAAAGTTAGTACCTCTCAGATTTTCCATGCAGAATTATTTTGTGATTAATAGTAATACAACTAAGGTTACATAGCAACTAATGTAAAACACTCCATTTCTTTATTTAAAAAAAAAAAATCCTCTCCTCCTTTTCATTTTCTTTTGATGAGCAATGAAAGGGATTTATAGTTTAGTTACTATAACAGTGACATGTATTGCTTCCTTTTTATATTGCAGTTCTCATAAGCCTATACATATTTTTACCTATAGTTTATTTCTATGTAAATAACCTACTTTTGACTATATATATTACTCATTCTGTACCTAAAGACTAGAGATTATATGCAGCTTTAAATCATACGTGTGTCACTTGGGTCAATAACAAACTACTACATGATATCTAGCTGAGCAATAAGTGTTTCTACCAAAACATTGATTGTACAACTGCAATTTATTGTATTAGGTTACAGGCTTTTGATGTGCTGGTACTTGTTATACTGTGTATAAATGCTGAAGAAAGACTTCAGAACGTCAATTTATATATGTGTCAACTTCCTTTCCAAAAGAGGGCAAGTTTTGTATTGCACAAGCTATCATACAGTATCTGTAAAACCAAAGTGATGCCACTGGGTATTTGTAAGAGCAGAATTTTGTTAATTATCAATCACAATTAAAATAGGGCACTGAAAAATAAAAGTAATTTAGATAAATCTTTAAACAATAACGAGCATTAAAATGGTATGTTATAGCTAAGTAATTATGTAGTACTTGTGTCACACAACACAAATATCACCTTGTGCTAGTAACCTCCCCTAACATCAAATTATGTGGAATTCAGTCATTAACCTCAATGCGACCACAAGTTCATCTTATTGTGATGGCTTCCATTTTTGCTCTGTTTTCAAAGAACGAAAATGGTTTTGGCCTCTTACACTCTCTGAACCTCATGGGATTGTTGAAAGTCCTATCCTCATCTGCTTTTGTGTGTGCTGCTTCGAAGTGGGTCTGAAAGCCACACATCCTCCAGCCTTCCTTGGCCTGAGCCACCAATAGTCCAGAAGCCGTCTAAATGCTTTGGTACAGCACTGAGGTCTAGCACAGGTTATTATTTTTGGCTCGGTGCCTTGTTGACATGGATTCAGTTACATGCCTTCTCAACTGCAGCTGGCTTTTGCCTGGCAAGCGCAAAACACAGACAGAGGGCTTTCTTGACACTCTGTACTTGTTCACATAGTTATATATCCTAGGTGATGGCTGCTTATTTGAAAGAGTCACTGCTAGAACTGAACTCAGTTAATTTAGGAGTTTTACACAGAATGAGGTTGCCAAGCTCAGGTAACGAATTATTTCTAAGTGACGTTACAGCAGAAGAATGGATAACCTATGTTTCCCTGTTCAATCTCATAGTTGCTTCTACTGATAAAAAAGAACAAATCAATAACATTTAAAAATTTATCCTCCATTTAACAGGGCCCGAACATTCTGACAGTCTTGTATAATTTACAAAATGATCAACACAACAGTTTTTAAAATATTCTATATAAAATTTACCCGATTCTTTTTTTAATGAGAATTACCTTTTTAAAGAAATTAAGGAACTTTAAACATAAAGCTCTTTGAAGTGCTCCAAAGAGCAGTAACTACACATCACATCTGTTCTGTAGTGACTTTTGGTTGCTAAAGACCCCCATAAATATAGTTAAATAGTGGATGATGCTCACAAAAAATATTGCAATTAAGTTATTGTGTGTAACCCATGCACCTATGCCTACACATGTGTTCCGATAAACATTTATATTATCTTTATATTTTTATGGTTAATCTGTTCAAACTTTTGTTCAATATAATAATGAACTATACATTAAATGTTTTAATCAGAAGGGTGATATCTTTATGTATTTAAAATTTGTGGGGCATTGAAACAAATAATTTACTAGCACTTCACTGCTAGTGCTAGCTAGTCCTTGCTAGGACTAGCAAGCCTAGAACATGGCATTTGGAGCTGCAGATTCATCTTTATGCTGAAATGTGATCAATTAATGTTCCCTAAGGAGAAAAATGCAGCAGAACATGCCTGTTGAAGAAGTTTTATGTCTAAAGTACATGGCTCAGAAGAAATCCATCAACGTCAGGACCAGAAATGCAAATTCTGTCTTGAGACACATATGCCCAAAATTATATCTGAGATAGCTGATTCCTGATCAGCAGTATGAAAAGAAATTGTAAGGACCTGCCGTAAACATCAAGAAAACTATATGAAGAAAGGGGAACACATTTATTTTAAAAATGTTATTTTTCTGACATAAGTCACCATGTGATAATATCCAGTCCATGCCATGTGTTCTAGCACCTTTCCACCACCAAAATAAAACATTTATCTGAATCATTCTGATGTCACTCAGAATTATCATGTATCATACGTAACATATGCATATATGTCACAGGTCTCCTGTGGATTCAGAGGAAAGAAAATAAATGTGGAACTACCAGGCATTTTATGTAAAAAAAATGTTATATTTGCAAAAGTGTAGATTTCTGCTGGGTCCAGAAAGCACTATAGTATAAGATAGTACATATTTAAGATTTTGGCTTCCTCGACACTAGGCTCCACTTCTGAGCATAGTTTTCTCTGGAAGATGGGTATGCTGACAGAGAGCCTTTCAAAATAATATTACAGCTCTTTCAAGATGAAGGATATGTATTTCAGGCCAAAAAATAGGTGGGGATTTATTGAGAATGGGAAACAGTAAGGCTGTCGCTCTGAAAAGGTTAAAAAAAAAAAAATCTTGAGCAGGTAAGCAATGAGGAAATAGGAAAACTAGGTATTTCTTCCTTAAAGCAAACATATATAAATATACATAGCAAATGAGAATTAAAAGCTGCGGCGATCTGTATCTTTTTCACACAATTAAATTCCATGAGAGTTTCATACAAATTTCAGAGGCATTTCCGACGAAACAGAGATTTCAGAGAGGTGTATTCCTTGGATATCATGTAGAATATCCTGGAACCTTCTCCTTTACACCTTCTTTTAATATCTGATGACATTACTGAGCCAAATACATCATTAGAGTGACACTAAGGATTACAGCTTTACTCTAGGGTTGCACTACAGCTGAGATTTTCCTAGGATAAAATTCAGTCCTTGAAATCTACAAGAGCAGCTAAACAAATCAGGCCAACAGACTCTAATTTCTATTATTTCAGTGAAAATAACAACAAGTAATTGGAGATTATTGTACCTCTCACTTATAGCAGAAGTCTCAACTGACTTCAACATTAATCCAGTCACAATCATGCTCAGTGGAGTTTCACCAGTTGAGTGGAAAGAAATCAGAGCCCTAAGGAGGAGTATTTTCAAAAATGTCTAAGATTTGTCTACATGCAAGCTTACTAAATTCAGGAGTAAACTCTATCACAATTTCTAAAGAAACTAAATTTAATGAAAGTGAAGAACTCTTAAGAAAACCACCCTAAAATTGTACTGATATAACTGAAAATGTGGACTATGCTCTCTAAATGCACATCATAACAATATCTTTCCACCAAGAATGACTTCCCGCAAATGTCTTGAAAAAGACATTTAAATAGTCTGGTCAGAATTGATTGTTCTTGTAGAAGTAAGAACACTGCATACGAAATTTTTAACCTACTTTTTAACTCTACAGTAATTTTCTATGGCTGTAATAATATGCCAAGCTACTTAGAAACAACAAAAACTTGAATTATCCAGTCTCCTTCAAAATCTTTTAATTAAACAGTATAATTTGCACTGATAGTAGTAATATGTGTCTTTCCTGATATTCAAAGCCTTCTATAACCCTGTCATTCTTAATTGCTTGAAGGTAGCTTTCTATCTTCACTTCAGGGACCACCCAGAGCAATTAGTTTCAGTAGAACAGTGAAACTGTGCAATGAACTGGGAAATTCAGGAGCACAAAGGAGAAAACTTTCATAGGAACTGAGCCTGGACAATGGACCATGGACTTTGCTATGAAATTCCACCTTCACCATTCTTTTAATGGTTTTCATACATACCCATCTGTTATCCAAATATTTTTTTTCCAGGCTTGGGAGGAAAGTGATTGAATCTCTTTATTTAATTCATGTACTCTAGTGAAAGAAGTAATTTTTTTCCCACTTGCAACAGCTATATTTGTTTGGGGTTTTTTTTCTGTTGGCACCCACTTACACTAATTTTCTGATCAGCACACCATTTGATTTAAAGCTTGTTTTTGTAACTGGCTAATGTGATTTAGAGGTTCTGGTACATCTTGTTGCCTGCTTAAAGTAGACATATGTTCCTTAAAGAAGGGAAGCATCTGGACTGATGTGCTGGCACCTTCTCTAAAGCTGTATAGACGCAACCTTGGATAACAAGAGGCTACCAGAGAAACTGGTAGGCCACACCTGGCGCCGTTGGCATCACAGCATTGACTTAAGTAGCCACTTTAAATTGGGGGTGGGAGAAAATAAAAGCAGTTGGGTCTAATCCCTTTCATCTGCCTTTGCATATTCTTCAGACAGAGAAGAGACTGCCTAGAAAGCAAAATTCAGCAGTAAGTGAGTATAAGTCTGTAAATTTTTCACTGGAGTTACCCTTAGTTAATAGGTCTGTCCTGCATTTCATATCATGAGCCACTGTTATCCCATTTTCACAAGGAGTATCCACCCAAAGGAAAGGAGCCTACATATCTTTCTGTGACCATTAATATTCTGCTTCTGAAGTGTAACTGTTAGCTGAAAACCCTAGGAGATTGATTCCTGATGCCAGCTACATTGGTAATTATGTGACCCCGCTCCTACCCAACAGTAACATCTCTCTCTAGGATTAAAAATTAGAAATAATTTACCTGATTTCCCACTTCATTGAACCTGAATATCTTTATTAGGAAGAACTTGGGTTATATCAAAAAGGTGCCAGATAAGTTCTTTCCATCTCAGAAAAAGGGCATTGCAGACATTTTGCTGATAATATGAGCTGGTCCTTTGATTTTCTCAGTTAATGTCTCTACTTAAAAACTTGGTCTTACAAGGCTCTATGCTTAGTATTTGCACAAGTCCACAAGCAATCTTCAAAAAAATCACCAAGCTCGGTTACGGGCAAATCACCTTTGAAAACTATGTTTGCATGCATATGAGATACTTAATGTTATGATTTTACTATTGAACCTGTGCAAAACGAAGTGTAAATTAGTTTTACAGCCAAATGCCTCTTTGACAATGCTGTTTTCAGTATGAATTATGTGTCATTTAAATGGGTATTTGATATTATTTTTATTAACTGCAACTACTGACTAGTTACGTAGTTTTCAATTTTAGAAGAGTTATTTGGGTGTAATTACATTGAACTGTAACACTGGTATATGTTTACATCATCACAAAGATGATGTGAGAGTTCAAAAAATTCTGATTCTATTTTAATTTAATCTTCACATACCTGAACACCACCAGATCATTGTGGTACAAGTACTGAACTGGTGTTTTCATTTCACCTGAATACTTGTGCAAACTATACATTTTGCAGGTATACCTCAAGGTTCTTTCATCATTATGAACCTTCAATAAATGGTAAATGTAAATGTAAATGTAACACATTTGTAATACAGCATGCGTCCCACAAATGTAAATACAGCTGTGTCTGTGTCAGTCATGAACTGATTTTTTTAGCAGACTTAGCAGACTTTTCATCCCTCTAGTTCTCTGCAGTAAATTATTCAAATAAGGATACTGTCCAACTGTATTATAAAGTTTAGAAGAAAATTTAGACTTCAGAAAAGAATCATATAAAAGTATCTAAGTGCAAGATTAGAGCAACAAAGGTAAACTTGGAAATTGGTAATTTTATATGACTCTTGTACAACATATTTACCTGTATAGGATTGGCATGTTCATACATATCCACACATCCTATATTAGACAGAGGAAAAGATTTATGGTAAATCTATATTCTGAGCATTACATAAAGCCACCCGAGACCCGCTATTAGTCTACTGCTATGTACCCCCTCAGAGCAAAGAAGGGAGCTGTTTAGACTACTGTGAAGAGGATATATTCCTCTATTTCTATTGAAAATATTGAGAAGCACTGAATACATAGAGTAAAACACAGTAAGTTGTTCACAATTCTAAAGGACAAATTCGTCAACAATTTTTAATAGCAAATATACATTTAACATACATACATGTAGTTGCAGTCAGGACATAGGCACATACACAGATAAATAAAAATGTCCTGAGACCATTCAGTTCTGCTATACTTCATGAGTTTACCTCTCAGAATGCTGAAGTATTCTATAATGACAAATATGTAATAAAAATGACTGCCGTGTCTGCATCCATAAATCATTATTATGTGTCATTTATTCTCTATTCTAGGAAAACACATGTATTTGATATTTATTCATTGTTCTAAAATAGATTGAGAGTTATGCCTTGCATTGTCCCTGAAATGGATAGTCTTGTTAAAGAAACAGGTTTTTGAAAGTTCTGCGTTTATTGAGCTGATATAAAAGTAATACAAAAGTGTAATTAATATTTTCCTTTTCACAACACCTAGAAGGTCTGTATATGAGCCCTATAGCTTTTAATAAGTACATATAACTCTCAGAAATGTACATATATCTAGGTCATGCTAATTACCCACCTTGGGAGGCAAGAATGTGCCTATACTTCTCTACCTAGTTGGCATACTCTTGAGACCCAAGTCAGGAGAGCAGTCTTCAGAAAGCCTAAAAATACATTTCCTAGGTTCTTAGCCGTTAAACTACTTAAAGAGGAGGTCTCTCATATACTAGCCGACAGCCTGTAATTTGTATTATGCAGGAAATAAGACTAGATAATAAAAAACAACCCTTCTGGCCTTGAAGCCTATGAATCACACATAATAGAGAAATTACTGTGGTAACATGTAAGAAAATTGTCAGACTATAAAAACAGCCACCTCAGTTTTATTTTACTAGGGATAATTTTATCGTATTTCTTGTGTATATGGAATTATGTATCAATGAGTCCCCTAAAACACCAAGTCAAGCCCTAACACTATGGACTACCTGGAAAAACCTTGCAAAGCATTCCTTTAAGTCAGAATGTAACATGAAAATTGAAACATCTTCATGGAAAAGCCTCAAATATGTATGGAAGTGTGAATCAAAAGGAGATTAATCTTTCTCAAAGTTCAACATTTTGCTGTGATCATTTATTTTGAATACTTTAAATTGAGTACTACAGTTAAACAATCTCATTTTCAGGAATGTTATGCCATTCAGTATTTTTGTTTTATACAGATTCTCATAACACATTTACAACAGGGTATGGGGGTCTTCCAGTTACACAGTAAGAAATGAGGTTACTGTGTTATACAGCGATTGCTACATCAGATAAACCTGGGCAAAACATTTTTGTGAATTATTTGTGCAGCAAAACTGGAGCTGTTCGTTTTTGCTCTTTGATACAGGGAAAAATGCTTATACAAAGCTGACATCCAAATTCAACGAGGAACAGAAATTGTGATCTAATCCAGAAAATTTTGTAAACCAGAGGCTAAAGCAACTGCATAAGAGTGCTCTGAATTAGGCAGAAGAAAGATTCAAACTCCTAAGACCCAGAGTTTTAAGGACTGAACCCAGTGTTCTAATATTTAGTTTCTCTTTCAACCTCATCATTCAGATATATATTCACTGTGAGTTACGTAGTCTTCTTTAGTTGCAATATGCTCACACAAAAGGAGAGGATGGAATCATAGGCTATTTCAGTGAAGGACTTACTGTTCTACATCAGAATTATCTTTATTTATGAAGACTTCAAATACTTTCTTAATCCTCAGTTTTACTGTAGCCAGGAAAAGATCCTGTTATTTGCTAAAATTCAAGAAGACAAATGGGAGCTTGTAGTTTCTCCCTGAACATATGAAAAAATGGGGGGGTTATTTAATCAATGAAGTTAGAATATTTCTAGTTTCCAAATTGCCAAATTCCAAGAATTCCAAACTTTTCTCTGATAATACATGTTGACTATCAGAGAGAAGGAGAAAAGCCAATTATTGAGGTGTATCTTCTACGCATCGTTACTGATGTTCAGTTTCCACCTTGCAGACAAACAGACATTGGCTTATTAACATCCTGTTATTGGTTGATAATTTATGAATACAATGTGTGAAATGTATGTACAAACAGCTGAATATGTGCCACTGGGGAGAATACAATAGCATATTCACTTGGATGGGGGGAAAAAAGTCTCTGCTACAATTTTTTAAATTATTATTTTATGCGCTAATTATTCAATATATAATATGGAAGCATCTCTGTGTGTAGTAAACAGGAGGCCTCTCTTTCATCACATCTGTCCTCATTTTCTAATCTGCCTCTGCGTCTTTAACGAGCTGGAATTTATACACCCATCAGTACACTTGCTCTATGGGGAAAAGCCATAGGGACGTGGGAAACTGGACATTCAGTCTGCTCGCATAAGGAAAAACTGAGTGCTGTTTTTCCATATCTTTGGACCGTGTTCAAACTGTACCAGTGCTGCACAGAGGAACAGGTTTCAAATACACGCCTGTAGTTACTCCTGTGCTGCTGTATGGTGAGCGTGGGGACTTCAGAAGCTCTGTAAGCAGCTTCCTGCTTGGGCTCAGTGTCATCCCTCAGAACTGGCAGCATCTGATGTTTTCAGATAATTAATTTAGGAGAAGTGCTTGAGAATAGGGCATATTGAAATGTCACTACAAGGATGCTATCATATTTTTGAAGGCTGATATAGAGTAATTGACAGGAAAAAACCCCAACCAAACAGAAAACAAACCCCAAACCCTCCAGTGGTTATAATTATATCCTTTTGTATAATTTATATTGGATTATAATATTCACCTTCACATAAATTAGTACATGGGAGGAAAAAAACACACAATCTGTTTTCCTTTATATTTGCAATATATTATATATTTATGTTTATTTTATCTTGTGTTGCATCTGTTTTCTAAGAGTCTTTGTTTAGCAGGAAAACTGATGAAGCCCTGATGCGCTCATGGTTGCAAAATGTCTGTCATGCTGAAGGACAGAGGAAAACCTAATTGGCAGTTAAAGCATGAACTTTCTATACCTTAAAGTACGGTTCTCAATGACTATTTTGCCCTTAGTGCATCTGCTGACAGTTTCAGCAGATGTTTGAGTATCAGTGAAGTGTGGTCATGACTGTTGACATGCCCAGGCATGTTATTCGTTCTGAAAAAACAGCTTTCCAGTACTCCAGAATTGCTATATCTTTGATTCAAAAGCTAGATTAATTTATTTTTAGGAGCTCTGCATGGACCGCCTCTGATTGCTTCAATGTTTGAGCTTATTGTAGGGGTTTTGTCTGTAAGTAGGCACAAAGAATAAAACCAAGCAGACAGTAGTGCCAATCAGGATGGTTTGGGAAGAGAAATTTATCAGTAGTAACACAGAGCAAGAAAGAAAGAAGAGAAAACTTTGAACATTGTTGCTGGGTAAATTTCCTAATTTAGTTACTTAAATTAGCATTATTTTTTTCTGGATTTCAGTTTTCTTTAGAAGCTATACAAATTGTGTTTGGGCTGTTTTTCCTTCTGCCTTGTTTTGTGTGTGCGTTTTGGTTTTTTTTTAACTAAAATGGGTAATGAACAGGGTTTCTGTAGTCTAAGAACAAAGCCACTGTGTCTGTGTGGAGACAGATGAAATATTAATTGGATTACAGCTGCACTTAATTATTGTGCACTGAAGGTGTTCAGTTTTCCTATGATCAAGGCAGTAGTGTGAATATGGACTGAGAGAAAGGTTTTTTCTTGTGCTAAGTAGAAACCTCAGAGAATATGAAAAGGGTGAGTAAAGCTGACTGGGATGTCACTAAAACTTTATGCATCTCTTGTCCTTCCTGTTTCATGAAGGGCAGTGTTTTTCCTTATAGTGTGAAAGTTTATCTTTCTTTTGTGAAGTGCTTTGCTAATTAAATACCTGTAGCACCTGTGAGATGCTTGCAGTGTGGGAGGATGGTGACTTTTGGCACAAAGTAGTAAGAGTAGCCTGTTCTGGGTTACCATGTTCAAAACTTTCCCGTGAAAAGCTAAGGTATTAAGTAGAAAACTACACAGGCAAACTTCAGTAGCCTGACATTTAAATCTGTTTCTAGACAGATTTGAAAACTACCTGTGTCTGTGAAGTTTCAGTGAAGCCAGGAAGGCTCTCAAGAGCTATAGAAATATAGGCATAAAAGATTTTATTATTCCATTCTTTTCTCCTGCTGTCTGCATCTCCCCGCTGCTAGGAGAAAGGTAACTGCTCCAAAAGCTTTAAAACACCATAGCTATCTCCTGCAAAGTATTTTCTCCTAGGACCGACTGTTCTAATATTCAATAGCCCCAGACAAACCTTTAATAAAACCAACCACCCACTTTGTTATTTATATCGCAAGGGTCACAAAGGGGATGAGAAGTTTAGAAGAATGGGAAGTGGAAAGAGCCATGGATGAGGGAGTGGACCGCAATTTAGAAGTGCAAAACCCAGACCTGGCAATCCCTCGACATCACAAGGTCCTTGCTTGGCTTGAGAGGGTAGAGAAAACTGCCCAAGAGACCTGGAAGACATCCCTAATGCAAGCTATGCAGTTGTTCATTTAATCTTTGAAAAGAGGAACCCTGCTTATGCATTTCTGTCACTTTTGATGTATGATCAGAGTTCAACAATGCTATATTTTTGTCAAAGACATTTCAACTCCGACGCTTTCATATCTTCAATCTTCATAATTGAATTGATAACAAAATTACTTACATTAAGTTCATGACAACATTTTTTTGAGAGAAAAAGGCTTCCTTCAACCATCCTCCTCCACTCATTACTGTATTTTAACTCATATCTTTGAAAGTAATATTAAATATTTAGGCTACAGGCTTGATTTGATCATCACCTGTACATCAGCAAAGAATCTTTTCAAATACAGTGAGTTAAACAGAGCTGTGTGTACTTTAGCATATGTGCTTTCAGACCAGTTGAGAAGAAGGATGTTGTGAAGTAGATCTATATCAAGAGAGGAAGGCTAATGAAGACAAAAACCAAAGACCTCTAGGTCTTAAGCAGAGGTCTATGATATTTGCCTAACCAGATTAGGTCCATGAGCAAAACTAAGTAGCAGAGTACTCTCGCATAATCCAAGAGTTAATAGTGGTGGCAAAAGAAGTAAGAAATAAGCATTAAAAGGCGTAAGAAAGGAGAGAGAATTTACTATGTTTGCCTCTAAAATAAGCAAGCTGAAACAGTCAAAACCAGTTTTACCTCATCCCTTTACACCACTGACTTGTAAACAGAGCTTCTGTTGGTTTCCACCAAAATTTTCATAAGGTTTTGTGTAGCTTAGCCTTAAATAAAGAGCAATAATTGAAATAATCTCTGAATGTCCAAAACATAAACATTTAGGGATAGCTTTTTAAAAGTATGAAGGTACCTAACTCTCACATGTGTTATTAGGTATCTGGGTGCTTCTAGATGCCTATTCCAAAACCGCATTATTATAAGCTTAAAAGACCTTGAAGCACAAATGCTTCAAATCTAATATCAAATATATTGGTAGAAGAAAATAGAATGAAGAAGAGAAGGAAATAGGTAGAGTATATGTTATTCCATAAAATAATGTGTTTGAATGTAATGCCCAAACATTTATATTCCCCCTAAAAAAGATTTTGAATTTTTAATATCTAAACATGGAAAAAGAAAAACAAACAAACAAACAAACCTCACTATTTTTTAAGTCTAAAAATTTTATGAGGAAATGGCATACATATATTACATACACACAAACATTACTTACATACATTAAAATGTTGAATAATCTGTTTCAGAACTACTTCTTTTTTATAAATCCAGGAGCAATATCTATATAAAGTGACTCTAGAGCACAATGCAGCATACTGAATGCATTTAAAATTTATCAGCAAGCTCCCTTTAGTTATCAAGCTGGAGAACATTTATCCTATTCATTATTGACATCTCCAAGAATTCTGTCTATGGTTTTGTGCAAATAGCTTGTCAGCCTTTTGGCAACTAAGAGTGATTTTCAGTAACATTTTTCAGGTTCTTCAAATTGAATTATACATCCAGAGGCAGTCAATCTTTCTTACCATTAATTTTGCATAAAAAAATTCTTTCATAGTGAAGGCTAGCTCTGCAAAGGGGACCTGAGCATTGCAACACTAACAGAGATCTAACCAAAGTGCCAGAGAGATCCTGCCCACCAGAATTCACAACCCTTGGCTTAACATGCAGGATTGTTCTACGATACACGGAAAAATATTCCAGCCTTTGGCTACTGGGGGAATTTTAGTACTGGAAACTCCTGTAACTGTGAAGAAGTGGATGAGCAAAGGTTGTGAGTTCTAAACTGTGGTTGTCACAATCTACATTGTGAATTTGCAAACATCTAAATTTTGGCATTGAACACAACAATGCTAAGAAGGCACACCCATGGCCATAGACCTGTGTGTGTTTTGGCAACTTCTAGCTTTTGTTTGTTCACTTCAAATTCAAATCTGTTAAAACATTTTATTTCAAAGTAGCTTTAAAAAAATATGTATATAATTTTAATGACAGTTATAGACTGTTAGCCTGATTTTAGTAACTCATTAAAATGTGAGATATATTACCATTTGATTAGTATATAAATACTGGACAAGGTCTTTATTAGGCCTTTCACGTCTCTTTTCTTGCCTATTGAGAGTCTGGAAAGAAGGCCTAAACAGATGAAGATTACAGCAATATATGAAATCTTTACATTATAGCTAACACCAAAGCTGGGAATAGCGCTGGGCTGTAGCATGAAGCCTTACTTAAGCACGGAGAGCAGAGTCATTGCCATGCAACAGGTCGATCCAGCACAGATAGCAGAATCACCAGAGGGATGGTATAATCTCACATACACAAATCTTTTATTGCTACTGACTGAGACACACTCAGAAAAGATTTAAGGTTTTGATCAGCCTAGAATATGTGGGGCGTAAAATTACTTCCCTTCCAGTACCCAGAAGTTCAGGACTCATCTGCTGTTATAAAAGTCAATAAAAGTGTGAAAATTGAAGTGTGCTGAATGAGGTGCTATTCAATGCATTTAGTTTGGCATATCATATTGTAAAGAAAAGTCTGAGGTTCTCTTTTAGCTATCAAATGTAGCCTTCTGCAAATGGAAAAAGGTGAGTTTCTAGAATTACAGATCAACTTGCAATGATTTAATACTTTCCTTAAGAAAACACTTATTAGTATAGAAGGTTGGATTGGGGGAAAATGCCTTTACAAATCCATTGAGGGTTTGCGTATGCATTATATTATCAAATGTCAGCTAATAAATATTTTTGTGTATGGCATACCCACCTCTTATTATCAAACTGTTTATGTCATCATCTAGTTTTCGGTCCTTAAAGAATGCACAGATAGCTGTGAGCTGATGGTCAATAAGTGATCATTTTCTCACTGTTTTTTATATATTGAATAAGGACAGAGATGACAAAGAGTATTGTTTTCATTATTTTACTTCTTTTGAATCTTCTGTTGAAGTTTGACTATTCTGTGTTTTGTTTGGAGTGAAGGAACAAAACAACTAATGTTTTATGTCCCAGTCTTATTGTTCAGCTGCAGGAAATATTCCCACTTTCTTGAGCAGGATTTCAACCTGGAAGCATGATGCAGAATGGAATTTGGCAGGTTTTATATTAAGTGCTTTATTAAAACTGGAGCCAAAGTTTCCTGTAGCTACTGCCTCTCTCTTCAGTTGCTAAAAGTGGTGAGTCTAAGACCAGGGAGGTGGGGGTAGAAGTGTAGGCAAAGATATGTCAGGCAGTAAGTCCCTTGTGGTCAAGCGATGAAAGAGTCTATTAAGGATAGACCTCTAATTTCAAAAGGCACCTTTCTACTATGCAGAAGTCCTCAATAGAGAGAAGTTGCAGAAGAGCACTATTGCTACCTCTGTGGTGAATTAAAGTTTTGGCAGAGCTGTTGCTGGGGCACAGAATGCGAAACCCAGTATCTTTACAGTGAGAAAAATTTTCATAGTCTGTCTCTTGGGAATAACAACTAATTGCTCTAAATTTGTAAGGGAGGAGACAGGGGAGGACTGTGGTATTATTTATTGTAAAGGTATCGGATATAACTGTGTAAAAGCCAATATTCTGCCATGCAACCAGGTATCATGTCAGCTACTAATTTGCTTATGTGGTAAATTGTGAGTGCTGCTGTTATCATTGAATTGCTCATAGAAAAATGGAAAAAAGCCCCACCTGCTCTCCTTCATCCAGCCCAGAGATATTCTTGGCAGGCTGATATGGTAGAAATTTCTTTTGTGTTCAGACTGATAGTAATGAAAAGGGTCATCAATATAGCTAATATTACTATTGATTTAATTTTTTTTTTTTTTACTTGCAGTATTACTTTGCCATGACCTTTCTCTCTTGTACAGTGCAGTCTCTCTTCTCCACTTTTAAGAAATGAAAATATACATCCCTCAATCTATGCCTTGAAATAGTCAATAGCTGCTGAAGGAATGGTTTTAACTTTGGACTTTGATGTAAGACTTTAAGACTTCAGGCTATGGCACGTTATGTCATTAAAATATACTTTAAGCTGTGGGATAATCTAGAAAAGTGTAGGGTTTTTAAATGTTTATAATAAATTGATGTATTATCATCTATGTAATGAAGCAGTGTTTTGAATAGTATAAAACTCAGTCACTGATTTTGGGTTTATATAAATTCCTTTTTGAGGCTTTATATTGAATTAATCAATTTAAAATCAGATTACTCAACTCCAAACTTTAAATATATTGACATTTTTTCTCTAAGCTTTAAGGAGTAGCCTTAATTCTACTTTGAATCAATAATCTGGATGTTATCTTGTTCATTATTTAAACTCTGTAAGGGCAATATCCTAGCCTCACTGAAGTCTATGGCAAAACTCTTATTGATTAAAATGAGGTTGGCAGTTCAGCGTTATTATTTTTCAAGATTTAAAGACATACATCTTATAGAACTTTTAAAGAATAATCATAAGTTTTCTCTTGAGTTTTTCATATGTGAAATATATGTGAATAAAATTGCCATTTAACAGTCATAGTATTTGCAAAAGCATGCACAAACTACCCTAGTCATAAAAATAGAGTAGGTCACAAATTTATGGTGGAGAATAAATTAGATGATATTGTGGAGTTATCAAGTTCAGCAAGTATTATAAATCAGTTCTTAATCAAAGATACTAAGCAGTTAGTGTTAATTACTGTATTCAAATTAGAATGCAGATGAAGATACAATACACTATTATTTAAAATACAGTTTTAAAATATGGGTAATGCTGAGATGAAATTGCTTTCAGAGCTGGGAATATGTTGTTGTTAAGATAAAATTGCTCAGAATCAGCTGACAATTGATCACGCTCTTCCTGAAAAAAGTTGTAGTCAATCAAACATGGCTCTGTTGTATGATGCAAGGAAAAGCATAGATGTGCTAAGTAGGTTTTCAATGTCATTCCAGTTTGGGTTGCTGTAAACTATAAAGCTTTAACTATTACTCTTCATCTGAATAACTTGTATCTTTGTTTTTAAAGAGATATGGTTTTTAAAAGAAGAAATATGTGATTTAGATGTCTGAGTAGTTAGATCTTAAGGTATAGGACTAACAAAATGTGTTTTAGGTCTTGCAACCCAAAACCAAGTGACTATATTTGACATTTACATCCTCCCCATTCAGATTTGCTCTGGGGTAGGGGCGGCAACTCTTTGACTAACATGGGAGGGTCTTGGCTATCCAATTTACAGCTGCTTCAACGTGAAATCTTAGCAGTGGCATTATGCATGTCAGGTCAGCAGTAATAAGGCTTTCAAGGTATTATCTTTGAAAGGCTGGAAGGCTGTGGCTGCCATTTACAGATTTTTATATTATTCTCTACATTGTGTTGAAGATTTTTTTCATTGCTCATAATCACTTTGAAGAATGAGGTTTAGCCGCACTTTTATAAAACTCTACGTTCGTGTGAGCAATTGGAGGGCAAGAAAAGGGCAAAAGAGCCAACAGGTGTATTTTATGAAACCTTATGCTGTTTCATAAATTCTCCTAGGAGCTAGGATCTAATTCAGCCCCCGTCAAATTTAGGGCCACCTCAGAGATACTCATGACAAATTATGTGACTTTGAATGTCCCATTACTGCAACAAGGGATTAATGGGAGGGAGGCCCTTCTTTCTGGCAGGGTAATGTGAAGTGGTGCCAGAGAGCCTATTTGCCAACTTTATGCAATGCAAGGCGTTCTTCCCTGCTGGGGTAAGTCCCAGAAAGTTGGCTAAACTGTCTTAATAGTCCCTTTTCTGTCATTGGAGTCCTGTGAAAGGGTGTAGCAAGGCTGGAAAAGTGCTGTCTTGTGCATATGACACATGACATAGCATTTCTCTCATTTTCTTTTCCTCCCTAATGAAGTCACTTGGAATTCAAAATGTGCTTATATGAGGAGATGGTTCCTCAGACAATTCTGACTTTCCTTTCTGTCCTTACTAAAACTATATTCTATGTTTATTAAAAAAATACATCTGTGCCTTCCCAAGTCTAATTATTCTCAGAACCTCAGTTCTATTTCAACAGGTTATTTCTGAAGAATGTAAATTGTATTGGTGACATACAAAGACATTTGCTTAAGAGACATGCGTGGTAGTCACACTAACGTACAAATCAAACCTTTGAAACCAAGCTGCATCAGGATGTATATTTCTATTACTGAGCCCATGCCTGAGTCCATAAACTTATACCCTAATATGGGAGAAAAAGAAAATGTTCTTTTTATGGTGCAATTTCACGAGAAGGTTACTTGCAGGTTTTCTTTACATTCACTAAGCCACTATTGTGCATATCCTAAAGGTCATTTAAAATATCTTTATCTAGATTTATACAAGTTGTATGAATAAAAGAAAAAAAGCATTAGGAAAAATAAGACCTCAGCACAGTATTTGAAAGTTTATGATTCATTACAGTTTGCATACTTTTGTTTAATTCCCTTGGAGATTTTGGTTTGTATGACTTTTCAAAATAAGAAATTACATTTGGGGAAAAAGAGAGACCAGTCTCTGTGCAAGAAATCTATTATAATTCTCTTTTTTTCTCTTCTCCCTGTGTGGTTCACAGAGATGGAAAATAGTTATTGATCCAAGCAAGAGATCAATAGGCAGAGCCATTCACAATTAGACATTCTGTAGAAAATAACTTGAATGAAATTAACCTGGAGCACTTGATGCAGTTTTGCCTGGCAACCTTGCTCTCAAGCATGTTTTAAGTTTAATAAATTATATTTATATGGTAAAAAAGGGTGTCTTGAGAATTGTTAAAGATATACTCTCTAGGTTGCACTGTAATCCCCTTTGTAATCACTTATTAGTATAGCTTTTATGCTTTGAGATTATAGGGTTTTATTTCAAAAGACCATGGTCATACTGCTTTTATTAGTTTTACTTCTAAAGGTCATGTCACAGTTGTCAAAAATAACCATAGATCTTAGTATTAATATTTTAAAAGTATATTTAAAGCACAGTGTCAGCAAAGCTGATATTGTTACTCTCCCTTTGGTAATTTAAGGTTAGGGAGCTTTACTGATTAAACCCTTCATTTTAATTTCAAACATTTGCATTTAAAAGGTAACTTCTTTGACTGGTAATAAATGAGGCATTGGTTATATTTAATAACTCCTATGTATTGTGGTGTCACAGCAGACCCAAAAGATAGTACATGCTGTCACATTTAGGATGATAGATTTTATAAAACTGTGTTGCATAAAGATGAACCCTTTTGTGCTACCTTGCAAGGTTGCTATGGTGACAGAGCACTGCTTCATGGGAATTTCACTTTTCTGGTAATGTTAGATAGTGAACCCAAAGCTGCTTCTTTAGATTGTTCTTAAATCTCACTTTTAATATGATAGCATTTTGTAGAGACTTATGATTCATCTCTTGTGTCCTTATTTTCTCAGAAATATCTCCTATAATGCTGTCATAGCTAAAGTACTAAACATGTTAACTTACCAAATGCTGAACATAGTAGACAGACTAAAGATTTTGTTATTTTATGTTCCATGCCATTGCTCAATTTTATAAATATTTAGGATATGATTTGCAATTCTATACTTTCTCTGAACTATAAAAAGAAAGATCTCAGGTATTTATAGCCTTCGGAAATATTTTTATAATGGGAAAACATTGCAGACAATATGCTGTAGACAGATAAATCCTGTCAATTTTTAAAAAAATTATTTTGTTAGTGAAACAAATTTAAATCTTAGATGTACGGAATATAGTTACAAAATTGTTTTTAGGTCTGCAAATAAAACAACAATTGTTTGTGGAGTTATCATGCACTTCTCAGTAACATGTGATGTATTTTTATTATCCTGTATAACTAAGAGATCATATGGGAACTTCAGTTGATACTGACATTTATAAGCCACTGATTTTCTTTATCTTTACAAATAAAAATGACTGACATGGAAATCCTTACTCCCTGCCTTAAGCACGTATTTCTGAATGCTTGGCTGTGGATTGTTCACTGTGCTGAATCAGCCAGGACTATAATATTCTCAAGATGCAGCCAACTCCTTGACATACGGCAGAAAATAGATACATGAATGTAAGTCATACCATTTGGTACCCAGTTGGAGCTCCCTAGCTATGCTAATGAAATTCATGCAACAGGAATATTTTTCTGGAGGAAGGATCTCTTGCTGTTTTCAGATGAAAACAGATAAAATAAAATGCTTTCCCAAGGAAAGTGTTGGAAATTGTTCTGCACATTCTTTTGCCCCATTCATATTGAATGTTCCCCTAGAGTGCTGCAATATTTGTTCAGAGCATCTAGGAGAGAGACTGCAAAACATTTCACAAATGACCGAGCCAACTGAGAGCGGGTGCTGGAAGATGTGAGAGCCTCTTCCTGCATGCCTCTGCATGGGGAAAGATGGCACCGTGCTCAGTGTGCTAATTAAACAGGCTTTCCTTTTGCTCTTGCCTCCCATTTGAAGTAATCTTGGAACAAAGAGAGATTGAAGAGGCCAGAAAAGGGGTGTCTTAGGAGGAATGGAAAGAAATGAGGGAAGACTTTTTCTTCTGCCTTACTTGCAAAAAATTAGACAAATGCAGTGGAGAAAAAATTCTAAAGTTTCCTTTTAAAATTAATGTTTCAATCCATCTACCACCTGTCCTGCTCCTGTAGGTAAAGTTGCATGCAGTCCTCATTTTGCTAAAATTTGCACTGATAAGATTTACATGGACACTTTGTGCTTGCTGCCTTTCTCCCTAAAATGAAGCAGTTTTTCAAATGTTTGCATCATGTTGTTTATGTGAAGAATTAAAAGCTGTTCAGCAGGCAGCATGCTCAATATCTTCATTTTTTTTTCTAATCTTCTAATTACTGAATAGAGGTTGTAAATGGAGAGTAAGAACTTTTTAAAATGTTTCTTCACTTGAGTGTGGGAGTTCTTGTTTTGTTTTGTTACTTTCGTTGAGAGCTACTAAATGTCAGAACGTGCTAATTTTCTGGTTCCCCAAATAGTAGAAGTTGTTCTTAATAATTTTCTAAGAAGCAAATTTAAACTAAAATTTCAGAAGTAAGTATCTTTTTATGGAATATGTTAAACTAGCACTACTTTTGTTTTCATATATTGTAAATAACTTAGGCTTCAACATTTTGCTCCAGAATATCACTATCTTTAAAAATGCAATATGATTTCAGTAAATCGTCTATAAAATGTGTAATGAATAATAGAGTTCATTACTGTACTTAAAATCATTTCTTCATTATCAACAGTACTACCAGAGGGTAGGGGACAAGCTGGTAAGGAAGGCTTTGAAAAAGTCTACCACTCATATTACTGTGCTTATTCTAAATGATGGTGATAATCCCCCACTTTATGTAAATATTCATCTATATATAGAACCTCATGTTCTGAAATACCTGTTCATTAAGAGAGGACTGTCCTTCTGGCAGTCTCCTAAAATACTGATAACATCTTACTCTCTCTCTTAAAGAGGAAGTGTTCCCCTGATCAATAGGTTCAACATATGGAATGCATATGACTTTTTATCTACTGGAGCAGATAAAAGATCAGAAGGCTCAGATCCTGAGCCGCCTTCTTCATCACAATATAAATTCAGACAATATTTTGGATAACAAGCCATGCATCATCAGCAGAAAATCTTCTGTTGCTATTGGCACCTCAGTTCTGTCTGATAAAGAATTATTATCTAGGGAAATGTGCAATACTGCAAATCAGAGAGAGAAGATAGAAATGATTTTTAATAATCATCAATTGCTTACTGTCCTAAATTATTCCCAACTTGATTTTTTTAACAGAAGCATTTTTTTCACATAAATGTATAGTAGAAAAACCACTTTCACTTCAGATACAAGCTATACCCAGGAATCCTGTGGTATTATCACTGCAAATAAAATGCAATGACCCTTAGCATGCAAAAGGTTAAATACTCCGACAGCAGTTACATTTTTGTATATTTCCTGTGCTGACTCACTAAAGTGTGCACAAGAGTTCTCTCCCTCTTGCCTCCCTCCCTGTAATAAGGATGTCATACTCTTCAAAAAAGATTACTTTCTTCACCCTCTGCCTGACAAGGTGCATACCAATTTCATTCCAAAATTTTACAATAAGGTGATCTTTCACTTTGAATGTGCTGACAGGTATCTTTTGGCAGGAACGTAGCAGGATACTGC
Organism: Ciconia boyciana; assembly: GCF_034638445.1. NCBI lineage: Eukaryota > Metazoa > Chordata > Aves > Ciconiiformes > Ciconiidae > Ciconia > Ciconia boyciana. The sequence goes on along the minus strand of NC_132936.1, from coordinate 112,646,394 downwards.
TAGATACTTCTCATAAGTAGCACTAAATTGTAGGACTTTTTAATTGCACTTTAAGAATACTGTACTATTGATGCATTTATTTACTCAAATACAACACTTAACAGGGGAGCTTAAGAAACTCACATGAGCACCTTCATGGCTGAAGCTTGTATAGGGAAGAAAAACGGCGAGAATCAACAATCAGATTTAGATAGCATTCTCTGTAAATGAATGTGTTCTTCATGTATGTATCTGAGCATGGTTCAGTAGTAAAGCAAACCAACACCTCACAGGAGAGAGAAGAATTGTGTCCTCTTTCTCATATAACCTTAAAATAAGATCCAAACAATGAAGTTGAGTCAGAGAGGAGCTGGCTTGTAAATTTGTCTCGGACATATATTTATTTTATAGTACCTTTTGTAGTTGTTGGGTTTTGATTTTGATCTGAAGTGAGAAGTTTGACAGATATTACTAAGTCATTGATAAAGTACTCTAAAATGTGACTGTATATTAATAAATATATTAGAAAAGCAAATGAAAATACTGCTCAAATTATTTCCATTTTTTTTAATGGGACTGGATGCTTATATACTTCAGTACAAGAAGAAGTCCAAAATAATAACCCTTTAAAAATAGGGTCATCTTAAGTGTAATTAAACAAGCTTCATGAAACAGATTTGTAAGTCGTTGTGTTGGGCTGGATTTTAAAAAATCTGTTACTTGTCAGATAACAACTCCAGCTTCACCAGTGTACACTGGTTAAGGATCTGATCTTTTTTTGCCCTGTTGCCACTGTTAGCATCTCTACTCCACACTGACGATGAGACTAAGGGTGATCAATCTCAACTTCTGCTGTAAATTGCATTATAAGAACTGTGTGATTTGTTTGGTTATTTATTTAAATACAGCACTTACAGTGGAGCTAAGAACCTCACATGAGCACTCTCATGGTAGAACTTTGTGTAGACAAGAACACCTACATGTCTTTGGCTTCTGTCATCTAAATACTTTTTTGCTTTGATTGGCTTCTTGTTTATGAGCATTTGAAGAAAGATCTAATGCTTCGGGTATGTTGGAGAGAACCCTGTAAACCTTACCACCTTGCTCCATTGAGCTTTGTTTTAATTAGGTAGGTTCTCTAAGTGCTGACATGTTTTTGGATGTCATGAGAAGGAGGCAAAGGACACCAACTGAAAGAGTTCTGCTGGTTCTTTGCTAAGTAATGTACTGATTTCAGAGCTGCTTTTCTTACCTTTAGGAATCAGCATATCATAGGCCCATAACAGAGCAACAAAATTTAAAAATCTTTATATTTGCTTTATGCCTTTGTGATTAAAATATAATTCCTACTCTGCAGGAAATTCTGGGTTTTAAAAACTTTTTTTCATCCCATAGAAACTGGGTTTTTAGAACTTTCTGTGAAGTGACACATTTTGTCAATGTTGGCTATTACTGAAATAGTGTTGATGTGAGATTCATTGAATCATAATCAAAAAAGGATATAGGGCTACAAATCTGGATGCAATCTGGAGTCTTTTTGGGCCACATGCTCAATTTGAGCACCACATGTGCCGCAGGGACTTACCTCATCACATTTCATTGTAGAATTGGCTTCTACATTTGTAAAATGTACCCTGGCCAGAGAAATTTGCTAGTACACTTGTAAATGCAGTATAATATGATACACATTAGGCACTTTTTAGAGGTACATAACAACATTTTTTCTGGGAGACTGATTTCTTGATTGGACTTTAAGTCAACTATGCTGTAGTCAAGAATAAGTCACTTAAATATCTGCTATGGGTAGGTAAGACCTAGCCTGAAAAGACTCCTGAAAAGTCATTGAAAGTGTATGCAATACTTACTCATGAGGCTTCATTTATAGGTTTTTGAGATCATGAACCAGAACAGTGGGAGACAGAGAGTTATATTCTGACCCAGTTCAACACTAACCCACGTTCAAGGGCAATGAAAGATGGAAGGATAGACTATTCTTAAACTGTTTCATTAAGTTAGCCTTCAAGGGAAGAAACACGACTTTCTAATCTAGTATTCTTTCCTTCCCCTCAAAAAACGTTTATTTACTTTTGCTATGATAATTTTTCTGTATTGTTTTATTAAAGTACTTATATTCATTTTTATAATTTTAGTTATACTTAATTATATTAGTATTTATTTATTTATATTTCATTACTATTCATAATAACTGAGAGAATGTAAACATCATTTCTAATCTCTCTCTTCATGAATATAAGAAGATGTATACCTTCTTTCCTATGGTGGAAAAAGTATATGAACCTTTTGACCCTTATCTACAAATGTGAGAGATATTGTGAGACAGCAGTCATAATTCCAGAGTAATAAATATTATTTCTAAGCACTAAATATATGTGTGCTGTAATGCATTTAGGATACTGTTGGACTGAGTTTGTATTGGTAGAATACAAAACCAAAAGCAGTAGATAAATGTGACCCTCCCTCTCATTTTATGGCAAGCAAGAATTTCCTCCTAACTACAACCAGTATTCAAGTGTCCTCTGATTGCTTGTGATTGTTGGTGCAGATACATTGAGGTGGTTTTCCAGGAACAGTATGCTCTTTATTTCTCACCTTAGTCACACCGAAAATCAGAGCAAAACTTCTCTTTCTCCTTTCCTCCAAATCAAATCAAACTCAAGCATACAAGGCCAAATAAAAAAAGCAGTCAGTTTTCCAAGATCTTTATGGCCCAAAATAATTAATCTACCGTATGTTATAATTACGTCTATCTACAAAAATAGAAAGTAATACAGTGCTATTTTTTCCTAGTGCTAAAAATGCATTGAGATCATTACACATTCTTTCAAGGAATGGTCTATGTTACTTCTTCACTATCTGGAACATAGTTGTGCTGATTTCTTGGCAGGTATTTTGATTGATTCCTGTTAAAAAAAAATAATAATCACATAATATGATCCTATGATTTGAAAAAATTGTTAATATCATAGATTTTTTACATTATGGGCTAGATGATGAAGGAAATTCGCAGACTTTTCCTGTTAGCTTAACCAACAGATGCTATAGCCAGCTGCAAAGCTACTTCTAATAAAAAGGATTTGAATTGACCATGACGTCTGAGTACATTATTCAACTATGTCTAAAACACTGTTTGCATTAACAACTACCTTAGTAAAAAAATCATAGCTTTTACTTTATTTCTTAGTATACATTTGGATCTAAAAAGATAATTTTTCATTTCTAGTCTATGGACTAAATTACTATTTTGATGAAGCAATTCACAAATACATTTATAGGACAGCTGGGATTTTTGGCATGTTCCCTGCTGACAGTTCTTAAGAAATGTGTACTGCTACCCAAGATTTTACATCTTTTGAGGTCTTTTTAGGATCAGGCAGTTGCAGGTACACAAGGTGTTGGTATGGAATTCCACTGCATACTGAACTATCTCCTTTCTTTCCCTGTGGCACAACAATATTACAATATCCTCTTTTTCTCAATAAATATTTAGCCATCCTAATTTGGACTTTTGCTAAGACAGCTATATGTATAGTGTTGTATGATATTATTTCAAGTCATGCATATTTTATTTATATCTTTCCTAACTTGAAGATCCACAGCCATATGTTTCAGCCATATATCAGCAGGGCTGAGCATCTGTTCTCTAAAAAGATGAAGTAGTTTTGGGGAAGCTGCAAATGATAAAACCATCCTCAAATCCAAATTCTGTACATCTTGAATGACCGGCACATTTACCGAGTGTAACTGACAGCAGAATTTGGTCTTCTTACTTCCTTGCTTAAAACTTCCATGTTAGCTAGCAGGATGGGAATGAATCTCATCTCAGATATGGTCCTACATTTTAAGAAAGCCTGTTAGAGTTAATGCAGTGGTCCAGCTCTAAGTAAGCTGTAGCTACAATTTTGTCTCTCACACAGCCATTCAATTGTCACTTAGAGTCTGAGTAATTTCAGGGCTATGCAGCTAAACCTTAACATAATTGGATTACTGTTTCTTAAAACTGTACCCAAAACATCACTGTGAGCTATTATCACAATATTTTTTATGATTATGAAATTAAAATGGTGGAAATGGAGCTTATTGTAACCACATAAAGAAGTGTTATGTGCTCTATTAGTCCCTCATCTGGGAATCATAGGTATCCCAGGCTAAGGACTTGGCTCAAGAGGGGAGGAAGAAGTAGCCGTGACCACCTCTCACACACAAGTGTGTGGAAAAGTGCGGGGCCAGAAAGGAAGCTGAAATCCCACACACCATCACTCTAAGTAAGCAGGAAGTTGTGAAAAATAATAATATTCTCTAAGACATCTGATTTAGTCCCTGTTCAACTGGTAGGACAGTAGTCAAGTACTCCCCCTCTGGATTTGTCATCCTACAATAAAGATGGCTTTTGCAGACATGAGCCAGGCAGTTTCTGTAAAATTTGTTTCTCCCTTAATATAAAGCTACTTTAATAAACCTTTCCTCTCTAAGTACAGTATTTGATTGTATGTATGTTTTTTTCTTTGCTTTAATTATTTGTGGGAAACTAATGTGTTCCTCAGATTTTTTTACTAATGCTAAAGGTGTATTCTGAAGAAAAGCCCATACATCAGGCTTAATATTTGTCTCATTTACTGAACTTTGAAGCCACTCCCTTTCATGAAAGGTATTGTCAGTTCAGCATCATTTTTTCATAGCCTGTTGTAAATCTTTGATGACCAGTTCTCCAGGGATAGAGAGAATAGAAATCATTTAAGACAACATACTGTATTGTATTCTTCAAACAGACTGACTTTTGCAAAAGCAGAACTCAAACAACACAGGAGATATGAACCATGCAGTACAGCTGTTTATCAGATGATGTGTTAAAGGAAAAATGTTCATTATCTGAGTTGTATATTGTCTAGATTATACAGTTAAAGAACTTTTCCGTTTAGGCCTTCAGAATATTGGGGGAGCTCTTTTAATGCATTCTAAAACATTAATTTGGCCACCTTCTCAAGTTTCCCCAATTTTACTCCTAGCACTTTTTGCTTCAGATGAGCCTACATGTGTATTAAATACACCTCTCAATTTGAGGAAATTAAAAGACCTTTGTATTCGAGTATTCTTTTTGTAATATTAATGATCCAACCCAAATGACCATAACTATTGCAAGAACTCAGCATCTCAGTTAAAGTAACTAGACCACTTGAATGTGTTGCCATTGGACTTCTAAACCGGTTCTGCTACGCATTGTTAGCTTACTGGAGCAAATATGAGTGCTTTTCTTATGGATGAGAAACATGTGAAGCCAGTAGTAAAGTTATAATTTCAAAGTGGGAATTTTGCAGATTTATCTCAGAGTTTTCACAGATCTACCTAGAAATCAATCTATCCTTTTAAATTATTATCTATTTCATTTTCTAAGGTTTGCATTTCAGGGGGAAAAAAAAGCACTTGATTTTTTAAATAAAATGTCACAAATTTCACTTACAGTGTTGTCATGACTCAGATGTGTAGCTATTGAGACCCAGATCGAAAAAGAATGAAAAGATGAGAAGTGTTGCCTAAAGTTTGGGGGTGCTCAGATCCCAAAGAGAAATTTCACATACTAAGTTATATCTAGAAATGGAAGTCAGGGCAGATCACATGTGGAGTGGCACGCAAGAGGCCACTACACTCAAGCTAGCCAAAAATAAATGCATAAAAGAGGAATAGATGGGGAATTCCACACTCTATGAAGTTTAAGTGACCTGATATAGTACAGGATTAGGCTCCAATGAGAGATCTCTAAAGTCTGTAACAGCTTTCTTGTTTTAGGCATAGAAGTTATCTTTTTTTCCTTCTTTTTTTCTTTTTTTTTTTTTAATTTTATTATATTCTAGTAGCATTTTCTCAGGAAGTAGGATATCAACTTCAATGGACTGCTAACTAGCAGGATGCAGTATCTCTGCCTCTCAGGTGCAGGGGTACTTAATTTATGGACTTCAGTGTGGTCCATATGGTCTTTCAGGCTAGTTAATTTTCATGATTTGCCATGGAATTGGGTAGTAAGAGTCTTTTTTGCCAATTTACTTCTAAGACCTGATTCTATGCTAAGTATTTAAAAGTCAGTTTTGATTCTTGATCACAGTGAAACTCATGAGATTTCAAACTGATTTCTGGGCTCTTCATTTTAGTCCTCTGTCTTCTAAGCTCTGGGGTTGGGTTTTCCAGCTTTGCTCATTAGAGTTCGACATTTATTGTTTGTAACGCAAGTTGAGATCATTATACACCACAAGCAGGAGAATCAAGATTCCCATTGGCAAGAGTGGTCAATTTGTGGCTTTTGAGCTGTGCTCTAGTGCAGATTTGGTTTGATCATGGCTCCCATGCTGGGCTTTGTCACACAGCTGAGTACAGGGCTGTGCTGGGGAAAGCTGCTGGGTGACCTGAACACCCCTCTGCCTGCCAAAGGAAGGAGGCCAGCAGGGAAAGGAGGAGGTGGATAGTGCCCTGGGTTTCTGCAGCAGGCCCGTCTTCATCCAAAACAGACCAGAGGGACTGTTGAAAACTGTTGTCATCTCCTAAATGGGAGCTATTTCCTTAGCTTCATTTCTCACATTTCCACAATGTGAATGTGTTGTGTAAAAAAAGATACTAAAGCTATATAGCTCCTCATCAGAAACATTTTTCTATATACAATTTGTAATGTAAGGAAAGTTGGCCACTGGAACACTTCAAGTACTAGGGGTCATCACCAGTTAAAGCACTGCTGATTGCAAAATTAGGATATTGTCACTCCCTGTCAAAAGCAAGTGGTTCCCAAAGGCAGGTCCACAATGCAATGTGAAAAAAAGTGAACAAAAGTTAAAGAATTTGTGCTGAAAAATAAGGAGTCTTGTAACAAAAGACGTACATACCTGTATGTACTTTTGCATAGTGTTATGGTCACAGGTCTATTTTCTGGAAATTAACTGTGCTTTGGTTACTCTGAGTTCAATAAAAGAGAATAAGAGAATATTAAATGGAGTATGTTCTTACTTTAGCAGATAATTTGAACAGTCTCTGGGGTTTTTTTCATGATAAGGAGATATGCTTTTTCTTTAATCCAATGAGTCCAATGTCTTGATGTAAATTATAGCCTTATAATTCAATAATAAAAGAACTATTAAAGGGAATATAAAATCCTGAAAGACTGATTTAAAACTGGAACTGTTCACAAATTAATTTGTTCCCACCTCTATCCCTTTTTCCCTGAATTTTCAGAGAGGTATCCAAACTACTTTCACTGAAAATGTTACTGGACTTCATTCATAAGGGCTTTTCAGAATTGGAGTATCTTATTCTTTGCTGAAAATATTGTGGGCAGAAACAAATAGGGGATTTTTTGAGAAGAGGGATGTACAAAAAAAAATTCTATATGCTGGAAGAGTTTTGCTTGTTTGTTTTAAACCAGTTTCCCCTCTGATTTAAGGACTTGTTAGGGAGACTGTTTATCCCTTTTTACAACTTATCTGATAAAGTGACTTTTAAAAATACAGCTCCTTTTCTCATATAATTAATGATCTATAAGGTAAGAATTGAAACAGGAATCTGGATTGAAAAGTAAGTTCAAGTAGCCACGATACAAAGCTATTAATGTTCTTTTGCTGACTGGGATTTCAAAGAGACATTAATGCCTAAATACCTTCTGGAGATTTAAGCAAGGGACCATTTGACTGTGCTTACAAAATTGTCTGGGTATGTCTACATTGTGAAAAAGATCAGAAACTATCAAGCTATTATATCAGGATAATAAGCAAAATATCATATAGAGATACTGGCACAGTTCCCAGAAACAACAGGCCCAGACTAAAAAAACCTGCTTTTCTGGAAAAAGCTTAGCTAGTTTAGACATAAGAAATCACTGATGCAGATAGTTCCTTCCCATTCTTGACTAGATAATTCGCTTTCATCTCAAGGAGCAGATGGGAGATACATATATACCCTACATGTATCACAGTTCGTAAAAGTTTTAAAAGAATTATACTGTGGTGTTGTCAGCTACATTTTCCAAGACCGGAATTTCTGTTTCCCATGTGTGTATTTTACCTCTCATTATGAGGATTTAATGTATGCTCAGAAAGTCAAGACCTTTAATCCTCTTCTGGTTCTCATGCAGACTTTTCTGATAGTGTAAAATCTGTTTTTTCCTCCAGATTAGTAACTTTAGATGAAAACTCTTGAGTTTGCATCATGCATATGCCAAGTAATTCCAGAAGTAATCTTTAAAAAAGCATGGTTCATGTTAACAACTGCACATTGATGATGGAGGCGAAATTTTATACCACTGCAGCAATTCTAAAGCACAGAATTTGTTCTGATCAGGCACTACTCAAGACTTACAGCACATAACTCTGGGATATAAGAGTGAAGAAGAAATATTAAAAATAAAAAATGTATAAAACTGGGACAGAATTAGTATTGAATCTGTCACCCTACCAATACTAGGCATAGCCTTCAGGTTGCCAGCAAAATGTGTATCAGCTATGAAATTATTATCAATTGGAATTATTTATTGATGAAAACTGTTCACGTCTGCTTTCAAAATCTTCAGAAGTTCTGAGTGTAGGAAAAGAATATTGCTGAAGTCAGTGTAATCCTTATGTCTCTGCTGAGGTCAGGGACTAGCTGTAGGGTGCCAGTTAGCAAAACCAGAGCATAGCAAAGGTTCTGCTCCCAATTTTTAACGTGAAAAATAGAAACTGCTTGTTTTTCTTTTCTTTAATGAAGTTAATTATTTAGTACAGATGCCCTGGTCACCTCTTGAACACTAACATGCCTTCCTTCATCCCGGAAGATACATGCATTTTTACTACCTCGCAAACCTTCCAATTGTAAAGGCTGTCCATATCCAGCTGCTCCTCAGTGCTTCCACATAAACTCATGAAATGCAACTTTCCTGAACTGCGTATCTGCTCAACATTCACTAACCTCTCCAATCATTTGCCTATCTATTACAATTTCAATAGGAACTGTTTCCTACTGTGCGTTTTTACAGTGACCAGAATAGCTTTGAGAAGATGTTAAATGTCAGTATTACAAAAATTACAATTAGTTTATCAAATAGCTTTTTATTTCCAATATTCCCTATATTTTTGTATGCTTTCTTAAGCTTATTTACAAATGTGGTACAACAGTGTTATTTTTAAGGTAAGTTAATATAAGAAAAGATAAAACAAATTACTCACTCCTTGTGAAGATATTATCTATGTCTTAATTTTTTGCCCCTTAGACCATAATTTCAGCCTTTTAACCTCAGAGTAGAAAATAAATGTTATAAATTAATTTGTGTTCTGCAGACAGGAAGGTGTGACAATCTATAACTGGCTTTGGGCTTTTATTAATGGCCTCTGTTGAACTCTGAGGACATGGTTCATTGAGAAAAGGCCAAATGTTAGTAAAAGAGTAGGACTTCATGTTGCTTGAAAACAAAGATGAAATGATCATCTTTTTCTGCAAACTGAGCAATAACTAAGAAACAGCAGGAAAAAAAAGAATTAAACTTTTTTTTTTTTTAGAAAACGGAAAGAAACTTTTTTTCTTGTTTAGAAAAAAAAAAGGTTGCTTTGTTTTTTGAAATTACTATGATGTTCAGATTGAGAGAACAGTATAAATACCATAAGGAAATGCAAACGCTTCAGCTGCAGAGCAGGCTTCTACCTTTTTTAATAATTATTATTTCAGCTGGAGTCACTGGGTCTGCCTCAATTCATTCTAGCCAACTGCCAAGTCATAAATATATTACAGCTTTGTTGGCTGCTATTACAACTTCATTGACCTTTATCTCAACAAAAAACTTTTTTTAACTAAGGCTTTTTCTACTTTCCAGTTAGACATGTTTGGCAGTTTTCCCCTGGTATATGTCTGTGGCACTGCAAGTTGGTTTTTAATTTCTTTTAGATATAAAAAGAGTGAAAAACTGCCAGCTGCACAAATGGAAAATGAAGATTCCATTTACAGAAATGTTAAACTGAGGTGACCATTAACATGAGACAATCAACCTTCATAAAATATGGTATCTCACTCTTCCCTAAGGGAAAGTGAACTCGCTATAATGGTCAATTATCTCTTCATAATGACCAATTCATTGGTTGTTGACATTTAATTAGATGTACAAAAGAAAAGCTGTAGTAAAAAGTACACAAACAGCAATAATTAGGTTCACTTCATTCTAAAAACAAGACTTAATTGAATTTTAACCTTCTTGTTTTTCCTTTAGTATATGAACTTCATGTAAATTCGTATTAGCAAGTTTCACCATATCACAGCTACATTGTCCCTTTTACTAATCACCATTCTACAGCAGAAACAATCAGTGATTTTTTTTCTCCATCTTTCTTGTATTTCTTTTTAGTCTAAAATTACAGTACGCTACACGTTAGAGGAAAAAACAAATAATAAGCTTTCTGGATTTCAGTTCTATAAAACAACGTAACTTAAGCTTTTCTCACAAAACATAGGAACTGCAAATCTCTTCATAACATATTAAGTAGATATTAAAGTGCTCTTGTAAACAAATCAAGTTTGTTTATTTAAGTTTTAAACTGCAAACAGTAAATACATATATCTATTAAATCTTACGTTTTAGTCAGCCTTAGTTTCCTTAAATCTTATACTTGTTTTTTAGCAAATTGCTGACCTTCTACATTTTGTTGACTTCAGCTGATGATGGATTTGTTTATAACCTTTATAAAATCAAGTCACAATTTTATATAAAACTTGTTATCTTTACTATTATAGTACTGGAACAATAACCACAGGTTAAAGCTCCTACTGAGACAGATAAAAAATATACCAATTAACAGTAAGATTGTCCTAACCTGATCAATTTTTGTTCTAAAGCGTCATTTAAAAAGAAAAGATTTTTTTCTGTGTAATTAGATATGAGGAAGTCCCTAGTTCTTTAATTAGCCAAGTGGTAAACATATCAGAAATAATTTTAGTCCTATTTTTATATTGTGCCAACATTACCTGAAGTCCCGCAAGCAAACTGCAAGGAGGATACAACACTCTGCCTCTCTGTGAGCTTCCCATGCTCCTCACCCTCAGGAGATATTCCACAAAAGATACTATCACATGGCACCGGCTCACCTTTACAAAGCTCAGTGCCCATTTTCTCTTAAGAGGACTGACGTTTCAAGATGAGAGGAAATATGCCTGGTACAGCCAAAAAGGCTTTGCCACTAGCACCCTCTGCAGTCACTGACTGAGGAAGAAGTTCTGTTGAAGTGGAGCTTACTGCCTTCTCCCACATGAAGTAGACAATGCACGTAAAGTATTTTTTTATTATTATTATTATTTGATAATGGCTATTCCAGTGCTTTTTTGCTGCGTTAAAAAATGTTGCATCACTGCCTAGCAAAACTGGCCTGAGCAAGGTACTCAAATTGAATAGACAATAGTAGGTGCAAGGAGGTCCCTTAATAAAATCAGGAAAATAACAGGATTAACACACAAAATGTTGATGCCAGTATTATCACATAAGAAGTCTATCTTGCAGATCCAAAAAATAAATTTTTTATTACATTTCCACATGCTGAATGTTAATTTATTTTCTTTAATATTCTGAGCACCTGAGCCAATCCGCTCTATAGTCCCACTGTGAAAAAAATACAGCTTGAAAGAGGTAATGGGAGGACAAAAGCAACCTATTCATTTTCCCACTGATGTGGCTTTGCAGCATCAGGGTTTCTTCATGCTTTTTAAAAGAGTAGGCCCTAAATGTCTGTAATCTTCTCTTTCTTAATCCGACTAATTTCTACCTAGAATGTATCCAGAGGCCATCTGAAAAGCAGGTTAAAATTGTTCTTGAAGCTGGAACTTTGAAAATGAACAAATGAACTCTGTAATCATTATAAACAATTTATCATAGTGGGGGACTGCAATGATCCTCAAAGCATATGCATTATACCTCTTTCTTTAAATCCCATCCTTTTATTTAGGGTCACGATAATGATGTCACATGAATTAAAAATACAAATAAATGAAATAATTTCTTAGAACAGGAATACACTTGCATGACAAAATTGATGTTCACAAAACTCCAGGGAGGGACTGATGTGTTACAGGGACAGACTTGCCAATCAGTAAGGATATGCACGGAAGAAACCTCAGTTGTATCATAAACAGTAAAAATTGACAGGGGATGTGGTTAATTATTATAACGCAGAAAGAATGGCTTAGTGACTTGAATTCTCTGGGGATGTGATTTCTCAATTAAATACACTTCTCAGGTTGCTTCATTGTCACTTTGAAATGTCATTGGTTTTAATCCAAGTATTAATTATTCAAGGATAATACTTTGATTAACGAAGACTGGAAGACAATGCCTAAAACCAGGAAAGTTCTTCCCTTTGCATGAATCTGTCCAGTTGCTCAACACATCTTTGGGAAATACTGTTACTATGTACTACACCTGAGTCATGTAGTTGTAGAGGTCAGCCTTCAGCAACCCTAAATATTAAAGTACCCATTTAAGAAAAAAGCTTTTATCCAATATTCAGAATTTATACAACTCTGACAGTCTTTTGTGAAATTAAAGATAAAAATCCAGAGGATCATTTAAAAATATCTAAGATAATAAAGTTAGAAACTGATCAGACACTATTTTGTTAATTCATAAAATACCAAAAGTAATATTGATCAGGTTACATGGACATTTTTTAGAGAAAAGCAAAACTAAACAATCCAGAAATACTGTGAATTTTAGTTCAGACTAGCAAAAATGTTTTTCTCTTTACGTTACCATTTATATAAATTCTCTATATAGTCTGGAATGTAATATAGAATTTGAAAATAAATACAAATTTGTTTAATGGAATTAATTTTGGATAATATATGACTTTAAAGCTGTATCTTGGTGAAAATGTTATCATCAACAGGGCTTACTCGAAATTCTTTTCCATTTGGTATCAAATACATACACATTATCATGGCAATTTGGGATAAAAACAAATGAAACTGTGATATTTCCCATAGGACAGAAATCTGATTTTGCTCATCTCTGGTGAGAAGATCTTGCTTTTTTTTCTTTTTTTTTTTTCTTTTTTTTTGTGATAAATGTGGCAATACTCTCAAAACAACTTTGAGATTTCCAAATGGAATACTAAGTAGCAGGTTGAAAACAATTTTTGCAAGACAAATCCTGTTAGAAGTGATTTTTTTTCTAGAAAGAAATGCAAAAAGATTGTTTTAGGTAGAGTAAGGTATTTTGTAAAACATTGCTTTTTAACTAGCTGATGTTCATGGTAGAGGAAATAACTTTTAGGTAATATGTGATGTGTATTCTTCTCCAGTGTCATGCTCACTTGACCAATCTGCAAAGTGAAAATTACATTTTTGTCTGGTCAGTTCAGCTTATTAAGGAGATTAAAGGTTAAGTATGTCTTATGCTTTTTAAGATGAAATAAACAGGTATCAATGCAGATATCATCTGTCTCACCCGAAGGTGTGTGAGAAAATAATATTCCAAAATATATTGAATAAAAATTTTATTGAAATTTGCCCGCTTTTTTTGTACTCTTATCACCTGCTCTTAATCAGAACACAAAGTAGTATAAACAATAGAAATCTCAAAATCTGATCTGCTTTCATTATTCCGTCATTGAACAGAAATGTAAATCAACATTTACATGTTGATGTAACAATATATTACGTCATGTTGTATCATGTTATAATCAGGTACATTATTTTCTTGATTTTAAAAAATTGTTTTATGTAGATTTAAGGTGAGTTCTGAATACAAGGCAAGTCTTGCATTAACTTTGCTAATTGGGGAAACATAAACATGAGTTACTTATATACTAACTTATCAACAGTCAGCTAGCATCCACTGCTGGAAAATGAAATCCTATGATATTTGTATCAGATTGTATCATTTTATGGGAGGTGAGATTAGAGATCACACAGAAAAGAAATGTAGAAAAAAATGACAAAAAAGGTCATGTTTGATTTTATGATTATCCTGTAATTGTACTATTTATTTTCTTCAGTATTTTTGTGACTGCAACAAAACAGCTGTTGAAAAAGCTGCAGGATAAAATGTGACATTACAGGTAGTTGTTGTCCTCCATAGCTGACTTCATTTCATCAGAATGTACATCTTCAGTATAATGTAGTTAGTAAAATATGTAGGTATTGAAAAAACAGTACAACAGTGTTGGCAAACAGCTTAGCAAAAATATAATTATCTATACTGTCCTCCCATCCTGTTTACAGCCATAGTCTGATACCCTGTATCTTTACCTGGAGACAAAATATTAGATGCTTAGCAGTCAGTCAATTCTCCTGTTCTAAATGTCATACAGAATAACCAAGTCAGACCAAAGCTTAGTGAAAGAAAGACTGAGCAGCTAGTTTAGACAGATTGAAACAAAATAAATAGTTTGTACATGCCATGGCATTTTTAAAACTAACACTATCATAGCTACAAACCAGTAAGTGTAATGCTATAATGATACTACCTCAAATCCTTAGCCTTCTTTTTTCTGTATTTTACTTCTTCTCTGCTATAATGTGGTGCTCGGGGTATTTCAGGAATCTGGATTTTTTCCCTTGACTTCTGTCTTTTGAGGAAATCCACACTGGCAAGTGGCTGCACATATGAATTTTTTTGCAAGAAGTGCCTGGAATTCATCTGCAGTCTTCAATACACACATTTGCTGAAGAAACCAGTGAGTTCTTCAGTTTGTTTAGCATTTTCAAAAGACAGTTCACAAATTATATAATATGGAGAAAGGCATGCCACTGATTTAAACAATCACAGAAAATAATCTGAATTTTCATGTGGTAACAGCACATCAGCTGGAACCAAATATAGCTTTGATATAATTGCTGGTTCCATTTATTCCTCTGAACGAAGCTCTATCATTTAGGTGGTGTTGACCAGCTAAATGTATAATTACTGTAATCGATCAGGATGTTAAAAAATTAAAAAATGTCCTCTCCATGTACATATTGGGAGTATGTTTTTTCACATTGTGTAATTGCCATCAGTGGCTCCAAGCATGCTCCTCAGATTATGGTCAAATAAATTCTCTTAGAAAAATTTACAAACAGATGAAACGAATGCCCTCATTTTAAATAGGTGCAGACTATAAGCAAAATCTGTACCCTGATTAATCACAGTTTTTGCTGAGCAAGCTTAGTTCTGAACAGCTTGAGGTCATGGTTAGAAATCAGAGGATGGGTCAGAAGAACAAAGAGACCTGGGCAAGCCCTGCATCTCCTGGGAAAGGAGATCTGGTACAAGGCACGGAGCGGTAGCAGGTACCTGCGAGGAGCCGCAGCAGCAGACAGGTTTCTGTGCATCAGGCCAGGGGACAGGCAGGCATGACAAATCTCCTAGCACGGTTCCCAATCCAACATGCAGCTTTACAGTCTGAGTCAGGCAGTCTGCATTGGTTTCTGTCAATGGACTGATACCTGTATACTCGGTGTCTCTTATTTAAAGCTACCTTGGATGTGTTTATGTTGGTTTCCAGTTGCTGCTGTGATGGTTGTATAGCTGTGGAAAAGAAAAAGGGGGGAAAAGATGGGTGAAAGGAGGAGGAAAAAGAAGGAAGGGAGGAAGGAAAGGAGGAAGGGAGGCAAGGAGAAGAAAAGGGAGAGACATATGAAAGGATGGAGAGAGGGAGAGATTATTTCTCGATATCTTGATATCCATCTTAGTGATCTCCTCCTAGGAGACTGAGTGATCTCCTCCTAGGAGACTGAAAAACAGCTAGAACAAGATCTTAAAGGACAGATGGCATAGCATAACTGCTGAAAATCTGTTCTTATTCTCTGATTCAGCCTTTGCCCAATATGTGTGGTACTGAGAAGTCATGGACTGCAGTTTAACTTACGTATAGTTCCCCACTCATTGTGTCATGAACATGCACTTCTAAATGTTTTCTGAAGAAATTGCAACCAACACAAATTTAAATCTGAAATTAAAATGTAACCATTGAATATTCATTCGTATTTCTAGCCACAAATAGCTATATTGGTATAGTGGATTCACAGTCAACCATTGCCATAGGTAAAAGTCAGGGGATAAACTTCAAAATTCATCTGTGCAAACTGGCCTCAAAACAGACAGCTGAACAGAGAGCTTTGGCTGGAACTCCGGAAAAAAAGGAGAGTTTATGACCTTTGGAAGAAGGGGCAGGCAACTCAGGAGGACTACAAAGATGTCATGAGGTTATGCAGGGAGAAAATTAGAAGGGCCAAAGCCCAACTAGAACTTAGTCTGGCTATTGCCATAAAAGACAATAAAAAAGGTTTCTATAAATACATTAGCAACAAAAGGAGGGCTAAGGAGAATCTCCATCCTTTATCGGATGCAGGGGGGAAACATAGTGACAAAGAATGAGGAAAAGGCTGAGGTACTTAATGCCTTCTTTGCTTCAGTCTTTAATAGGAAGACCAGTTGTTCTCTGGGTACGCAGCCCCCTGAGCTGGAAGACAGGGATGGGGAGCAGAATGAAGGCCCCATAATCCAAGGGGAAATGGTTAGTGACCTGCCACACCACTCAGACACACACAAGTCTAGGGGGCCGGATGGGATCCACCTGAGGGAGCTGGCAGAAGTGCTCACCAAGCCCCTTTCCACCCTTTATCAGCAGTCTTGGCTAACCGTGGAGGTCCCAGTTGACTGGAGGTTAGCAAATGTGATGCCCATCTACAATAAAGGCTGGAAGGAGGATCTGAGGAACTACAGGCCTGTCAGTCTGACCTCGTTACCAGGGAAGGTTATGGAGCAGATCATCTTGAGTGCCATCATGTGGCACGTACAGGACAACCAGGTGATGAGGCCCAGTCAGCATGGGTTTATGAAAGGCAGGTCCTGCTTGACTCACCAGAATCTCCTTCTATGACAAGGTGACCTGCTTAGTGGATGAGAGAAAGGCTGTGGATGTTGTCTACCTAGACTTTAGTAAAGCCTTTGACACCATTTCCCACAGCATTCTCCTGGAGAAACTGGCTGCTCATGGCTTGGATGGGGGTATTCTTCGCTGGATAAAAAGCTGGCTGGATGGCCAGGCCCAAAGAGTGGTGGTGAATGGAGTTAAATCCAGCTGGCAGCCAGTCACAAGTGGTGTTCCCCAGGGCTCTGTGTTGGGGCCAGGTCTGTTTGATATCTTTATCAATGAGCTGGATGAAGGGATGGAGTGCACCCTCAGTAAGTTGGCAGATGACACCAAGTTGTGTGGGAGTGTTGATCTGCTTGAGGGTAGGAAGGCTCTGCAGAGGGATCTGGGCAGGCTGGATCAATGGGCCAAGGCCAATTGTATGAAGTTCAACAAGGCGAAGTGCTGGGTCCTGCACTTGGGTCACAACAACCCCATGCAACGCTACAGGCTTGGGGAAGAGTGGCTGGAAAGCTGCCTGGAGGAAAAGGATCTGGGAGTGTTGGTCAATAGCTGGCTGAATATGAGCTGTCAGTGTGCCCAGGTGGCCAAGAAGGCCAATAGCATCCTGGCTTGTATCAGGAATAGTGTGGCCAGCAGGACTAGGAAAGGGATTGTCCCCCTGTGCTGGTGAGGCCGTACCTCGAATACTGTGTTCAGTTTTGGGCCCCTCACTACAAGAGAGACATTGAGGTGCTGGAGTGTATACAAAGATGGGCAACGAAGCTGGTGAAGGGTCTAGAGCACAAGTCTGATGAGGAGTGGCTGAGGGAACTGAGGTTGTTCAGCCTGGAGAAAAGGAGGCTGAGGGGAGACCTTATCGCTCTCTACAACTACCTGGAAGGAGGTTGTAGCAAGGTGGGGGTCAGTCTCCCAAGTAACAAGCAATAGGATGAGAGTAAACAGCCTCAAGTTGCACCAGGGGAGGTTTAGATTGGATATTAGGCAAAATTTCTTCACTGAAAGGGTTGTCAAGCATTGGAACAGGCTGCCCAGGGAAGTGGTGGAGTCACCATCCCTGGAGGTATTTAAAAGATGTGTAGATGTGGTGCTTAGGGACATGGTGTAGTGGTGGACTTGGCAGTGTTAGGTTAACAGTTGGACTCGATGATCTTAAATGTCCTTTCCAAACTAAATGATTCTATGATTCTATGAAGATAGATGTGATTTTTCAGGCCTGCAAGGAATTTTTAGCGCTACTTATATCAAAAGTTTACACATTCCTTAAATGATCTGAGACCTTTTCCTAAGAACGTTCTCCAGAGAAGTTGCATCTGACTAAGAGAAAGGATGACCAGAAAAACAGACTACCAAAAGGTTTTTGCAGCAGCATTGAACAAATAAGAGAGGGACAACTTGTACATGTCAAGTTTGGAAGAAAAAAAATTATTTTTAGAGGTGGCCAGAAGCATCAATCATATGATATTTTGCATCATTAAAATGACATATTTTTCTTGTCTATCTCTACTCAAAACTGCGACTTCAGATCATTCAGATCAGTGGAATGCACAAAGTTGAGACCATAACAGGACAACTTCTGTTAAAATGACTGTCTTGATGTTATATTTTTCAGAATAGTTAAGAAGTAGAACAGCTTGTGTGGTAGCAAGCTCAAGTAAATGCTGTAAACATGTTTTCTGTAATTGAATCTTATTAGCTTTAATTCATATTCTACATAATTAATTCTTTTTTATAATGTATCAGTCAAAATCATCTATTTTTAATGAGTGTCAAAGCAAAATGAACCTAAAACTGTGTTTAAATAACTTGACAAATAATTTGATTTTGTTTTGTTTCAGGGTTTTTTTCCTTTTGTTTTTTTTTGAAGGGGATTTTATCTTGACTGGAAAATATTAATTTGAAATAAAGATTCTTGCTTTGACATGAGTTTGAGTGACTTTTCTGACTACAGGGGAGCCTGTAGTTATGCAACATGCACTGAAAGCTTTTAAAGATGCTAGAAGTAATGGTTATCTGAACCGTACAAATCGTGCGTGAATTCTTCCATAAAAAATCCAGATCAGATTTCTTTTTACAAAGTCAACATTTGTCTTTTACTCTCCCTATTTTCTGTTTTCCATCTCAGCTTTTGTTTAAAATTAAAATCATTCTAGCCATTAAATCCACTGAAACAACCTATATCACCATACTTAAGAGTTCATGACTCTGAAGCTAGTAACAGGAGAGTCAGTTAAATGCCTTAGCTTTGCATTAAAGGCATTAGGTTTGCAAAAGCCACTTGTCAATAACCAAAAGCTTTCTTTGGGATATATGACAACTTTCGTTTGGGAACCAGTCCAAGAAAGAACAGTCTTCGTTCACTATTAAGTAAATAATAATCAGATTACAGCATTCTCTTGATACTTGCTTGTGAACTCTGAACACAGGACTCAGCTGAGATTTTGGGTAAATTTCCCATTCTGCCTCAGTAAAGCCCGGGACTTGAACATCAACCTCCTCATGGGAGGATGGAAGAAATCTTGCATGTATCGGAGCTGTTCTACTTTCAAGTCCCCTGGGAAGTCCAGTGGCTGCTTTTCTCTGAAGCACTGACTGGGTGCATTTTAGTACTTCTGAAATAAAACGTCATAAAATTTCACTTACAATTCCATTTCATTTCTTATCCTTTCATTATTTATATGGGGTGAGATATATTTTTAACTGTAAACTCTATTTTAAAAATTTATTTTTAACTGGAGACTTGGAATTTACTTTTTTAGCCAATTCTAGTCTCCACTTTTTTTTTCCTTAAACCAATCAAAAAAGAGCTCAAGTGAAAATGTGGGGAGAAATTTTGAGCATCTACACAAATTATTGTGAGTGACATTTTTGCATGGGTCTCCAAATGCAGAGAGCTTGGCTAGATGACATGGAGCGTAAAAAACACTGCCCTGAAACCTTTTTGACATGGTATCTTACCATATGGAAATGCTGGAATTTAACATGTTTTGCAATGGCAGGCAATTCTTCATTAATACGCCTACAGAGGAGCAGTGCATACTAAACATTCTGGCTTGCTGACAGGGCTATATTAATACAAAATAGGAGTCTTGAGATAATTACAGTTTTGTGTCTGGAACAGAGAAGTGTGTGAAATAGATCTTTACTTAGATAGCCAAAGAAGAAACAATTTTCTCCTTAAATGTATATTTAATCTTAATAAATGGACAGGCAGTAAATTTAAGATGGTCTGCTATACTTTAACTATGTACAATATTTAGAATGTGTAATTGGGCTCTTGCCAGTGTAGAAACATATTTTCCCTTGTTACAATACTGAGGTTTTGAAAGGAATATGTAAAGACTTAAATTAGCAACGGAAAAAGTTGCAAAAGTTTGTACATGGAAAACTTTATCTCAAGAAATCCTTAACTTTCCTTATCAAGAAATATCTTAACTTTTTTTTTAATTAGGAGGGAAAAAAACCCACAAAAATTTAAATATAGAGATGGAAGGAAAGAGTAGGCAACCTTGCTGCAAAATCAGCAGAGTTAATGTTGTCAGGAAGTTCTTGATTCTTTTCCCTTTTAATTATGGGATACATTTTCTCATTAGGCTTCTCTATTTAAAGCTAACTATAATTGGCTTACATATTAAAAATAACAGTGACAAACACAGATTAGGATGCATGTTTGTATGGATGAGTACTTGAGAAGCTCTTGCAGAAAGTAGCTCAAAGAAGGGAATAATTGAGCCTCCTTTGTTATAGGTGAGGATGAAAAACACTTCATTTCTTCTTCTCATAGAGAGTCTGAACAAAAATCTTCTCTCTAGCTAAGCATACCTAGATACTGCTAGGGTCAGAGGACTGCAGTATGGAATAAAGCTGTTGAGTTGAGTTGTGTTACTGCTGGAAATGGCCATTGATTTTTGGGGTTTGGTTCTAAGGGGAGTTGTGGGAGGCTGGTGAGAAGTGCCCTCTGCCCTGTACTCTGCAGGAAATCTCCCCAGCCCTGCAGGCAGCCCTCTTAGTTTCTCACTGCCTGAGTACTTTCTTTCTAGTTGCTGATAAGCCCATGGCTTTAACCAGCTACCTCATGGTCCCTTCTCTGCAACCTCTGCCTAACATCTTGGCAGGGTGTGCCAAACACATCAGGATGAGGTGTAATCCTAGGCTGTTCTGTGGTCTTACTATCACTCGTTGCTCCTCTGGGTTGTGGACACCATTGCTAAACGGGCAGGACCAGGAGGTATTTAAAGGTATACTTGGGACAAGACAGTCTGGTAATTTGACCAGGACGTCCTAAAGGCACCACTGCCCTGGCACAAACCCTCTCTAGAGTCTTTCTGGACTATTGCTGTGGAGGTTGTTTGTTTCTTTTTTCTGTCTGTCATGTAAAAAAAGAAGTAACTCCAAGGAAAACCCTGATGATATGTATTGTACCAACAACTTGCTGAGTCGACCAGGAAGATTTTAAGGTATCTGAATCCTAATGGGTGCCTAAAATCTCATTCCTTTCAATGGTAGGTAGGTGCCTAAATGGGAGCAATGCTGTTGAATATCTTTGTAACTCTGTCCCTCTTTTTTTAAGTATAGGTAGTGGTCAATGGTGTAGCAGTAACCTTTTTTTATAAAATGGGCTGTTTGCATTCAGTCTTGTACTAGCTGTCTGCTTGTATTGATTTGTTTATGTAAGTTACTATATTTGTTTTGCTTTGCAGTATTTATTTAAATTGTGTTTCCTTTGAGTATGATGGGTAGTACTGGCTTGAGTACAGTTGTGAAACCACTTATTGTCAATTTATTTCCTCCACAAAAATTGTTTTTCACTCATTCAACCACCCACATGGAACTTTTTGCCCAAGGAAATAATTCACTGTGATTACCAAGGTTTTCTTTAAAAAAATAAATATTTATGAGTAGATGAGAATATACAGGCATTGCCTATACATTTTTTTATACAAAGACTTCCAAACCCCCAAATTTGTTTCAGAAATAATGAAAGATTTCAAGAAGCAACCATAGTGTTTGCTAGGAAATTCACTTACAAAGTCCAAGCACTTAGCAGCAATAATGTCTAGCTAAGATGTCCTAATTCTCACACAATCTGCAAACTGAATATATAATTTGTATGCATAAAGAAACATACTTAATCACAACAATCTAAATCAGCAATGAGTCATAGTTAAAAGTATAATTGCAGTTTTGATTTTAGTATCAAAATATTCCCAGTTTTTATTACGTGACAAGTATCTGATGACAGCTATTTAGATCAGAAGTTTCCTGACTGTTCAGAATAATGCTATATAGGTAGCCTTTTTTTTTACTTACTCTAGGAAAGATAGGAGAATATCGATCAATTGCCCAATTGTGTTGTTAAATTCACATTTCGAATCAATAAATTCATGTGTGTATGTATATTTGCTTTGGTTTTTAGATTGGTCTGTTTTTAGAATAGCAAAATTGTGTCAGACCATACATCTTTATACTTCATGTGTGTCAGATGAACATAAGTTGTTTTATAGAGCAGGTGAGTGGTAATGCAGATACGGGTAACAAAATCAGTGTAACGGGACGAATGGCTGCAACTTTTTATTCAATAAAAACATACCTATTGGAGAGATACTGTATATTCAACATATCAGCTTCAACCCCTTAACCCTAAGAGTGTATTTATTAACCACAGGAATATACTTAGGTATTTTAAACCACAAATGACCTATTGCTGGCCACATTCTTTTTTAATAATTGCATTGATCTACATTTCAAAATAATTTCCTGATTGTTTGTGGGTGCCCAGTCTGATATACCTTAACCCCAGTCTTCAGGAACACAAAATCACTGCAAGTCCCTGTAAAACCAAAGGGGAATGAGGCAAGAAATGAGCACCTCTATACCGAGCTGTTAATGTTAGTCCCAACATTATTATATATTTCAGCCAATATATATTTCAGTGCCCTATGTATGTTTGTAACTTTTACAAAAATGGCATTGGATCCTGAATTCTCTGGTCCACTCCGTAGGCTTGGATTCTTCAAACATGGCCAGCACAGGGATGTTCTAAAAGGTTTAAACATACAGAAAGCTTACAGATATGACCCTTAATCTGCTTTTACACTAGGTGATAGCAGGAAACATCACATTTTCAGACAACCTCAATTAATATATAAAATGTCACACAAGACGTTGAAATAGATAGACAGAAGGACAGAATGAATGAATGAAAGATTAATTATTTAGACGGCCTGATCTCTAAATATGGAAAAGTTCACCTAAGAAATACATTAAAGCAAAGAGAAGAGGTAAGGAATGGAACCAGAACTAGAAATTAACCATATCTTTCTGGCACCATACAGACTTCAGGTATTATTTTCATTAATTGCACAGCTTTGCATCTGACCATCAAGCCCCTGAACTTCTATAATTGGTTATGGTATGAAGAGCTCTAATGAAGTGGGGCTAAGACTTTGTGTTATGCTTTTGTATTTTATAATGTACAATGCAGTAACTAAATAATTGTTTTAATTTTACAAAACAAAGGGTGTTTCATGCCTAGTAACTTGCAAGCTTAAATACTTAATGGAAACTTGTGATTTATTTATCAACAAATATTTAGCTGTAGGTAACTGACAAAAATGGTGATGCAAACAGAGCAGTACCCTAGCAGAGAATCATTACAACCAGTTAAAAACCTCAAGGCCAAGTGGCTCATTTCAGTTTCACTTCATTTTGTATATGGTTTACTGCCAGGTTTGTTGTCCTGTTTTGTCTTTTTAAATTCCTTTAAAACATCAGTCCCTTCACATTCAGTTCTTTCCAGATAACTTTTTTTTCTCTCCACTAAGCTTCTGAGTGTAGCTCCACTACACTTTCAAGTTTAGTTTTTCATTGAGTGTCCTTGCATTTTCCAGAGAGGTTTCCATCAGACTGCATGTTTAGTAAAATTAAATAGGTTTTTAGGACACTGGAAAACAAGCATCTGTAAAGAAGGTGAGTGTGTGTGTTTTGTTTTGTTTTGTTTTGTTTTGTTTTGTTGTTTTGTTTTGTTTTGTTTTGTTTTGTTTTGTTGTTAAATAGGATATGAGTTGCCAGCCCAAAATGAGATGTTAAGTCTGCTATAAGAAGTATCAGCCTAACCACATTGAATTCTTGAAAAGTATGACCTTTTGGATTCAGCCTTGTAAGGGTATCCTCCAAGACCAGGGCCATAAATTGATCCCCATGGTTCCCTATCCCAAAGAAGAAGAGACTAACCTGAAAAGGATGTGAACAGAACCCAGCTTGATTAGGTTTGTTACAAGACTAATCACTGAACAGTGGGCAGGGATGCAAGAATTGGGAATGCCACAATTAATTATTCATAACATACATCCCTCTACTCTAAATCTTGAATACAAACATTACAAGCAAACCATGCTCTCCTTCAGCTGGTGGCTGAATGGAAGGATAGAAAGGGTCACTTTTGAATCTGCGAAGTCCATAGTAAACGGAAAGTTAAAATGCTTGTGGCTCTAAGGTACTGTAAATTAGAGAATAAAACAAAATTTTTGCTTAATGCTGTTTTGAAATCATCATTGCTAACCAGCCACTTCTCCATGAAAAATAAAAAATCTGTTAATGTTTCTTCCTTTTTATAAGAAGAGAGGAGAGAACTGAAAGGTTTTTAAAGTCTGAGAAGCTGAGCTGGATGAAAACTGCCATTAGCACTTTCACACCTGATTGCAAGCCACTGAAGTCAATGCTGTTCTATTGACAAAGCAGTGTCAGCCTGTCAGTTTGGGATTTAACTCTGGCCTTTCAGAGCTGCTGTCCTGGAAGTGTAGAGAAGTTAAATAAGAACCACTGACTCTGTTCCAAGTTTCCTGGGTTTTCAATGAAAGATTTCTCATGCTGCTGTAGCTGGTGAAGAGAATCTTGTGTGCTTCATCTTTTGCCATGATTCCTGCAAGCTTGAACAATTTCTGTATTTATGAAAGTGGGTTGCCTTCTGTATTTATCAGGTCCATTTGCAGCTGCCAAGAAGAGTGCCAGCTTGGGGCTGCAAAGTTTTATTACTCTGTTTGCTTCTCTAAATAAAATCCGTATTAAGACTATTAACTAATTTGTAGCTTCTCTGGCAGACAGTAATGACTTTTTTGGACATTGTTGATAGGAAGCAGAGTGAAGCAACCAAAGCTGAGCAAGATGAAAAGTTTCACATCCCACTGATGTTTTGAGTGACGGTAGGCTGCCAGTATTTAAATTAGACTTCTTCTCTCAAATATATTCCTCTTTGTTGTCAAAAAAGGTAAAATTTTATGGATAAGACATGCTTCCTTCTCTCCAATTACCACTCTGTATCACAGCTTTATCACTTTATTCTGGGCAAGGTTCTGCCCATCACTTCCATATTCCCCATTCAAAAATCAGTCTAAAACCTACTGCTAGATCAGGGTTTCTCTCTCTCTGTGGCTACTCATGGAATTTCTCTAAGTGTTTTGATGGGGTGAAGTTTTGTATTTTTAGGAATCAGCTGCTTCTCAGCGGCAGCATTGCCCTCTGGTGGATGCATGATTCTCAGTGTCGAGAAAGGCGGCTTCCCTGCGCATAGTCTCTGTGGCCCAGGGAAGACAGACAACCTTCGTGTTGGGGACTGATACTTTTTACACGATTTGGGTTGTTTTTCTAATCTGGATGTAACATGGCTTCTCTCAGAAACAGTACCTCATATTCCAGCATCATGTATTGTCAATATGAATGCATGCCAGGAATTGAAAGTTTGTCTCAATATTTTCTTTTTTTCCCCCATATATTGTTAGCGCTTTCAGCTCCTACCCAATTTATCTTCTAAACCCTTAGGTACAAGAAAGAAAAAGGTATGTGGATTGTCCTTTTTTTTTTTTTAATTCTACCTAAATCTCTGTGAATGAAAAGGGTGGATAACATATGAAAGCTACACTACAGACTCTATTACAAGAATCTTACAAAATCCAAACTTGTATGATCCTTCCCCCAATTAGTATTCATGTAAAATGTATGCCATTAGTGACCACTGCATTAAGTGGAGCCTTATGATAGATGGTGACACTTGTAAAAAGTCTAAGAAATCTTCACTATATAAGCAGAATGAGTACTATAAGTAAATGTCTTACATAATACATGGATAAATTGAGTGTGAGGGAAAAACACTTTCCAAAAGACAGAAAAAGTCTTTGCTGGCACCATTAAAATTACTTCTAAAATATGCTTAATTCAAACTTCCTATTTCTAGCTGAGCTAGAAATGCTATAGTCTGAGCCCAAATAACACTCAAGGGATATAATGAGGTTGGTCACCAAAAGAGATGTAAAATAACACTAAATCATGAAAAAAAAGGACTCTGGGCCTTGGAAGGCTTTGGAAATGGAATTTAGTTCTCTATGCAACTCAATAATGAGGCTACAGTTGATGGTGATGATACGTCTCTGATGGCTTCTTAAGTTTCCTGCATATATATCCAGTTTAAATGAGAGACCAGACCTTTGGCTGGAGTTTTGAAAGAAGTAGCGAATGAATGAGAGCCCTTTGGAGTCCAAATCCTATTTACATACATTCTGTTGATTTAAAGCCTACAGTTTGTCATAGTACTTAGTGCTTTAGTTTCCCTCTGGTATTAATTTCAGTTACTTTCAGCATGTATTTCTTCTTGCTGGCTGACCCTACGAGAATATAATTGAATTATCATTTTTCATTAACTCCTGGGATACTGGGCAATATTCTATGCCTAATATTTTGTCCTGAGAATAGTAACAAGAACATGAATACAAAGTATTCATTTAAAGACTTCTCGCTTGTGAGTCTTCCAGCAACCATATTGTTTGCACACATAAGAAAACTTTTAGTTTGGGGGTTTTCTTCAGACCACTTCTTTGGATCCTTCATTTTTAAGTCAAGGGAGTTTGTTGTTGTTCTTTTATAATTCCGTGGAAGAATGATGTATTAGAAGCTGAGCCATCATTATTTGATGTAAAAAATGAGGAGGATATTCAGATATATGAAGGATTTAATCATTACAAAATTCTTTAATAGTCCTATTATATGGCTGTCCAGTGAAAACATGTGATACTTTCAGTCTGGAAAGGACTGTGGAACTATTTCAATGTATGAAAAAAATGAGAGTGCACAGACACCATAAACAACATCTCATTTTAAACATCTTAAAGTTTGATTGCATGTTTCTTTTATGTGCTAGGGGTTTAACTATATAGATTTTAAATAATGGAAAGGGGCAAACTAAGCTGCAGCTGGGAGAGATTTGGATAAAATGTTTTCAGATGGTCTTTTGATCCCCCCGTAAACTCAAGCTATAACAAGTACAATCAAGAGATAAAATTCGTCTTTTTTGCTTTTGCTGCCATCATTCATTATTGTTTTAAAAAATGCAAATACTGAGAAGAGAGTTTGGACCAATATCAATAGCAAGCTCATGAAAAAATATTTCTGTATCAGTAATAAGTAGCTAGAAACATGATACCAGTGCCAATGAAGAAAATTCTAGCTTTGATTGCTGTATTTCTAGTTAAAATCTGAAATTCTCTTTATGAAAATCACAGTGTCTGTGCTTTGGATGCTTTTAGATGATTTAGATATGGAAAATGATTGCTATTTGAATGGAGGGGGAGGTTAAAGTCAGAGATAAAGCCCCCTTAAATCTGAAAGGAATGATCTTAAGAAACAGAACTAAGTCTACCCTCACATAACAACTTTTGATGAGACAATGCTGAAATATCAGATATCTTAAAACAAATTTGGATCCCAACAACGCACAAGCTGAAATTCCTTGTGTTGCCTCATCTATTCCTTTTCAGAGATAATTCTAAGCACGTATAATAATAGACTTACAACCATAATGATAGTATTAACTGTTTTCCATTACACATTTTGTTCCCATTTGATTTATTTTTTCTTGCTCCTAATGATTATGGGATGTTTTCAGATTTCTTTACAAACACATTATCATTTTTTACCTAAGAGATACACTTTTTATTTAGAGTGCTTGGTTCTAAGTCTCTTCTTCTATCTCTCTCTTTTATTAGCCATATTTGGAACAAAAAGCATGAAAGCATTATCTCCCTATTTCTCATAGAAGATTAATTGGAGTTGGGAGCAGTTGCTTGAAAGCAAATTTGCAATGAGATTGTTTTTCAAAACTGCTCGTATTCATAAACCATCTGCCAGTTCCTCCTTAATTTACCAAAGCTTCTAGGACAATCTTTGCCTTTTATGGAAACACAAGGAAAAACAATGCTGAGAAGTTTTGATCTGGCAAGAAAAACCTCCATGATTTCCTCAACAATATAAAAAAAACTATGAAATTAGAACAGTATTTAGGGACAGGTTTTTTGCCAGTTTGATTACTTGTTCCATATCTATTTGAAATGGAAGCTTATTTACATGTTTCCAATGAAAGGAAAATTCAGCCGTGAGTATACGGATTTTTGCCTATGTCCTACTTATTCTGTTTTAGTTTTTGTTTCCTTACCATTTTTTTTTCTAAATACTTTGCAGTTCAGTTTAGCCCTGAATATGATTATTCCAGGGTGGAAAGGGGAAGTCACCTAGTAGCAGACAGCAAATTTTGGAAGAGCCATCTTAAGTAATCTGCAAGAGAAGTGTCATGGTTTAGCCCCAGCCAGCAACTAAGCACCACGCAGCCGCTCGCTCACTCCCCCCTGGTGGGATGGGGGAGAGAATCGGAAGAGCAAAAGTAAGAAAACTCGAGGGTTGAGATAAAGACAGTTTAATAGGGAAAGCAAAAGCCGCGCACGCAAGCAAAGCAAAGCAAGGAATTCCTTTACTACTTCCCATGGGCAGGCAGGTGTTCAGCCATCTCCAGGAAAGCAGGGCTCCATCACGCATAATGGTTACTTGGGAAGACAAACACCATCACTCCAAATGTCCCCCCTTCCTTCTTCTTCCCCAGCTTTATATACTGAGCATGATGTCATGTGGTATGGAATAGCCCTTTGGTCAGTTTGGATCAACTGTCCTGGCTGTGTCCCCTCTCAGCTTCTTCTGCACCTGGCAGAGCATGGGAAGCTGAAAAGTCCTTGGCTACTGCAGCAACAACTAAAACATCTCTGTATTATCAACACTGTTTTCAGCACAAATCCAAAACATAGCCCCATACCAGCCACTCTAAAGAAAATTAACTCAATCTCAGCTGAAACCAGGACAAGAAGTTAACTTTTACATCACCTCTAGCATATGCCGAGGTAAATGCAACAGGATTTTCTGTATGGAAAAAGGTGCATCCATAAGTATTGTTAATTAATTTAAGTAGTTTTTAATAGCCTCACTTACTTTTTTCACTTTTTCAAAATTTCATATGAATTAATGTGCGTCTTATTTCAGTTAAAATAAACTTTACCTTCTTTGATCTGTTCTGCCTGTCCTCAACTTACATGCCCCTTCAATCACTTCTAATCAGTGCAGTTCTTTTTGAGCTGTTGTTTTCAATCTTGTAAAATACATCCCATGAGAGCACTTTTATCAATGCATTATCCTTCCTGGATTATGACTCTGTTCACTATTAATTCATGAGATTGATTCACCCCCTTCCTTGTAGAGAAATATTAACATGTAATTAAGATACAAATCCAAATGTGAGAACATAATAACAGGAAAGCCATCTGAGGGAAACAAAATCACAGCACTGACATGTTCTAGAAGAGGGCTGCAGCTGAAGATTAATTGTTGAGCACTCACAGTGACAGCAGATAACTCATGTGTTGCATTCACAGAGGGAATGAAAGAGCTAGAATCTGCAGACTCTTTGCCATAAATAAAGGAGACTGCTTGCTGCAGAGCAATTCCTAAATCTGCTTACATTTAAAATGATCCCTCATTTTTAAGATAACTTGCTGAATACTATGTGAAATCTGTGTAGCTCCACTATAGTCAGGCCAATTCACACTCTCTTGGGATCTGGCTCTTCTATGTCACTTGCAGTGTCAATCAGCAACTGTGAATTCAAACATGAGCAAACTTTTATTGAGGTCACGCTACTGGAGCAGCAGAAGAGCTAATGGCATTCTGAATTTGTGCTTGGCATTTACTGCTCAAATCTTACGAGATGCATAAACACACAGGGCAACATTTTGTTGATCTGGAGTTATATTTTGTGTTTATGTGTGCATGTGTACGTGGTTCTCAGTAAAACTTTACATTTCTTGGGACGCTAACCAAATATACTAAAAGGGAAGTAGATAATTTTTTTTTTAATACATTTTTACACTGTTGAAAAACAGGTGTAGATTTTTAAGTGGGAATATTGCAGCAGATGATTTGTGATGAGAGGGAGAAAATTCAATTTCTTCCAGAAGGTTAAAAAGAAATAGCTTTAAGTCACGTGTCTGCAAAAGACTTCATCTTTGTTAAAGATTTTATTGCACTGCAAAGATGATCCACACAAAGTTACTTGTTCTGAGAATACCATGGAATGAAGAGCACAATTCCAATAACACCTTCAGAAAGTATTATCAATAAATGAAAACGCACATATGATTAGATACTAAAACATTCATTTATTGTGACAATGGAACTGTTATATTATAAAAAGATACGAACAAAAGCAGATGATGAAGCTCTAATAGCTAAACCTTACAGAAGGTATGACTGAATCAGATGGACACAAGATACAACCCATATGTTGTGTATTAATTCCAAGTGACTAAAAATTCTTATAGATAATATAAGTTGTAACTAAACTTGAAAGGTCCTAAAGGTTTTAGAGGTTTGAGAAATTCAGAGCGGAGTGGGGAGATTTCCCATAATACAAAACTAACAATATGATATACAAATAGATTGGGCATCTCACATCCCAGATAGTATTTCATTGGTGTCAGGACAAATGAGTTTAAACAGGCATCTAAGCAGGTTCTACTGCAGAAACAAATCTAGAAAAGACATCAAAAGTTGCCTGTAAATAAGGCTCACGAGCAGCCTGTTTTTGAATGCTGTTTCTTTTTTTTTTTTCCTTCCATGCAAAGATTAGTAGGTATTTTTGGGAAGGAGTCTCTCTTCCCTGAAACTTCACTGACTAATGATGGTTGATTTTTACCACAGTGAGGTAGGTTGAATGTCAGAGCTCAGTGTCTGGAACTGTCTCTTCCATTCCGTCTTCTTGAAAGTATGTAATAGGAATACAACAGATCCCCCTTCTTCCCCCACTCCCATTCTCCACTCTCAATGAAAGGATAAACTTGACTGACACTCTGAAAACCAACTTGCAATGCCAGACTGGTTGTATCAAAACTCAGCTGTACTGTCTTTTGCAAATAACAGCCACAAAATAGCAGCAGCCATTTTATGATTATGTAGTAGGCTGCTACAACGGTGCAGCCATGCAAACAAAACAAAATAAAAGTGCATGAATGAATTACACAGGCTGTGAAGACAGCTAGTAGTTGTGATCTTGGGCATGAAGTTCAGACAAGCATTTTTAACCTTATACAGTTATATTTGGTACTGCAGAGCTTACCACTCTGAAAATCAGAATCATTATGATGGCTTCATCCTTCAGGAAACACTCTGCTAATCTCTTTCAGGCTGTACAGATCTAGAAAAGTACTTATCTCAAGAATTAAACAATTATCAAAACTTTATAATTATAAATCCTGCCCTGACTTTTCATTAGGAATATCCTATAAAAGTCTCAGGTTTGCAGTCCTGGCTTTACAGGTTATATTATGCGAGGAATGTATTGCATGTCCTAAGCAGTGAAATAATAGTGAAGGCTGCATATGAATGAATACACCCTGTTCTTCCTTCTTTCCCATCATCACATTTCAAATATGTCCATGAGCAGCCAGTACAAAGTTGGACATAATGCCAGTTTGGACTGGAGATTGTATTTATCTTTTGATGGATTGTGTAATTATACCAAAAATAATTAGGATTGGCTTGAAAAAGTGTCTATTCTGTTGGCCCTTTTCAGCCATCCTTTTTACAATCATCCTGTCTGAACTAATAGAAAGTAAATAATGGTTAAAAGGTAATGAGAAGTAATGGACCTTAAACAGATTGACTGTTGATTGGGTACCACCAATTTGCAGCATTTGTGCTTCCTTCAGGGCCCTTGAGCTGTACAGCTACCTAGCAACCATGAAATCTGCTATGAGATATTCTCATACAGAAAAAGCTGTGCTTGCCAGCACTGTACTGTGATAATCGAGCTGGCAATATAGCTGAAATTGCTGTGCAACAAATACCCTTACATTCCACAAGATGTTAAGCTCTGTACTGTGCATCACAGCTAAGATTATAAACCTTTGCCTCTCAAGAAAATATTTTCATACTTCAACTGCAATTTGTTTCTGTATGCAAAAGTTGTTGTGCTGGGGGGTATCTCATGCTTTCACTATCAGAACACTGTAAGAATTAATACTCTGGTTTGCTAATCTGCAATAATATATAAACCTAGATTTGGACAATCCAGATCTGGATCCCAGCTTCTTCAAAATATTTGTGTTGTATTTTGCTACATATTTGGATTTGGAGGTATTTCTTCCCCTGTGCCTTATTTTGTCACGTACAAAAGAAGACAATAATATTTACATACATCACTGGGTAGAATTGGTGGAGAGGGAGGAGGTTATTTCAGTAATGGATATTTTAATTATTTCATTGTTATTTTGTGAAATGAGGTAGAGATGGTACTGTACCTTTCATACAGTAGTAAAATGGCGAATCTTGTCATATGTGGTCCCCTGGCTCTAGCTTTCGCATTACGTCTTGTTCTAGTCATATACAGAAATGGCATCAAAAGTGCAGCATCCCAGCCATCTGCTGAATTCTTGTCTGTTGAAAATATGACTAACAACCTAACCTACCTTGTTAAACTCTTTTTCTCAACATAGAAAATGAAAACCTTATAGTAGCCCAGATTTAAAAGTTAATTCTCCCTACAATGAACCCTTATATTTCTGACATCTAATTTAAATATTAAAACAATTTATAAACAAAGCTTGTAGGGTTTTTTTTTAATTTGCTATAGTCAAAATTAATATTGCTTTGTCAGATATGACAAAGGAATGTTTTAATGTCCTGTTTTGGATGATGTCCTAGCATATTAACATAGTACCTTATTCTGATTTTTGTCAGAACAGCTCTATCTCCTTAAAATAGTGCTTTCTGAATGTAGGTCTTTAACTTTTTCAGGCCTTTACTGTCATCACTTTGTTATGTCAATTAAGATGTGTTAATGTATGGATATTTTGTTTTCAATTATTTTTTAAGTGCAGTATGAGGCAGTAATACCAAGCTTAGGAGGATAAGAAAAGTAACAGCATTGGGACCTGGGTCATTACTGTAAAAAATAATTCAGGAAAATTTATCTGATTAAAAACTGCATACCTGGTCTGACAGCATTTGTGACATTTTTTACCATTTGTATCTTTTTCCCTAACAAATGTGATTGCAACCCCCCACAAATGTGCGTGTGTGTTTTGATTTCTCCTCTGGTTCACAAGTCTGGGATGTAGTCAGGAGGAAGATAACCTTCGCCTGATTTATCTGACAAATTGTGAACGTGAATACCGCAATGGATGGCTCATCAAATCAGCTAAACACTGAAGTGTTAACATAGATGTAATATTAGACCATTCTGAATATCCAACTCCTCGTAATGACCTGCTTGTCCAAAAGTAATCTTGAAAAAAAGAATATTTAATTAATTTGTTATGTGTCTGTCAGCCAGCTCAAGTTTTGAGCGTGCCAGTTTCAGGGAACAGAACACATATACGTGGAAAGCAAAGCATATACATTACAATAGTTTTGATCTGTGGCTACAGTCTTACCCCAAAGATAACTGCTCTTAGTGCTGTATCTTCATTTAACATATTTTTCCGAGATTACAGTTTTGCTTAAGAAAATTAATAGCATTGTTACCATGGCTTTAAAGCTTTGTGATACATTTTGATCAAAGAACACAGAACTTGAAACAGTGCTAAGTGAAATCGATAATGCGCATGCTAAAACCCTCGAAACATAATTGTGAATAGGGAATTGTCTTAATCAGGTATAGTTATAAGGAGTTTATGCAGGAATTGTACCATTTTTAGCAATGATTTCCCCGGTAAGCTGTTGGCCATGGGCAGCGGGGTCCCCCAGCAGACCCCCGCTCCTGCAGTAACGGAGCTGCTCGATCCAGAGAAGATCACACAGGAGGAATATGCTTTTTCTTGACCTTGGAGGTAACTCCTCCTGGAATAGTTTGTCAAGCTCTGGGCCAACGGTGCAAGGAAGATGAACTGGAGATGGGAGATTAAGGAACAGGAGATTAATTGGGGGCGGGGGGGTGAAAATGTGCCTCAGACTGCACTCCCTCAGCTGCTCACCCCACCTGGCAGGGGAGAAAGGGGAGAGGTGACTGCAGAAGGACGAAGGAGGCTTTTTAATTTCGCAGGTGGAGACCGAGGGTGTAACAGCTCCACACCTTTAAACGGGTGTTATCCAGCCTGGGGTGGCTGTAGACTGACATCGGGCAGCTTCCCTGGGGTGCTGCTGTGCCGGGCACCTTCAGGTGTGTGCTAGGCCGGGCCGCGGCCCGTGAGGGAAAGGCTTTGCCGGAGGAGCTTCGGCCAGTGTTGTGCTGGGGTAAAAAATCCTGGGTTTTTGTTTGGTCCTCTCTTTCCCCCCGTATGTGTGTGGGAGCAGCCTTATCTCCCGCGGGGTCTTAAAGACGTAACCGGTTTGCTTCGATGCCCGGAGGTCCTTGCCTGTTTGTGGAAACAGCCCGGCCTGTTGTGGCAACGGCAGGGGAAAGGCGGCTCGCTGCCCTGGCCACCGGTAACGCTAGTCTCTGTTTTGAAAATGAGCCATAATCTCTACAGCAGATATGCCTCGGGGGGCCTTAATGTAATTCAAAAGATCCTGTTGCTTTTAAAGTAGAAATCGGCAAGGAGTGAGGCTACAGTGCTTGGTACGGTGCTCCCGCCTCCAGGGGCAGGCCGGGGAGGGCGGGAGTTTACCTCAGGGTGCCCGCAGCGCTTCTCCTCCTCCTCGGCTGTGGGGCTGCTGCCTTTGGGGCGCGGGGTAGGGATATTTCACTCCACACCGTGGTTTTGCACTTCAGGTTGGTAACTTAAAGACCTCACTTGGTGTTGAAGCTAAATTTTGGCAGGATAAATGCTGGCTGCTACTCTTCCTTGACTTTGCTGCCTTAGGTGTGAAGGGTTTTCAGCCCAGAGAAAACACATAGCTTCAGTGAGACAGTGATGTGGAACCTTTGCCCTATGTCTGAATGCAAATGCAAACCCTGAAAGGGAACAATTAAAAGAAAATATTATATACAATTAACTGACATTGATTTGGAATTAATTTTACTTGCTGTGGCCAAGGTTGATGCAATTTAATGTAACATACTGAAGATAAGCAATTTTAGGTAGCCAAAGATGGCTTTAAAGCAAGGCAGTAACTTCTGGGTTTGTTATATACCTGCTTCTGTGTAATGTGAATAGGAGAGTGAAATCTGACGTTCATTTTCCATCGAGTGGATTTGAAATTAGCACTGCAGAGATAAATTTGTTTGGCACAGCCCTACTGTTCTTTATTTAATCTGCCCTTCTGTGAAAAATGATAGCTGCTTTTACAAAGTGTCAGTTTTCCAAGTCTTTTGGAGCTCTGTCTTAATATTAATGTGTTTTGACAGAAATGGAAGCTTAAAGTTTTTGTTCTTTATGCCAGTTCTGCAAAACCAAAATCTGATTTGCCGTGTTCAAATTTCCATTCTTCTACGGGAGAACAAAACTCATCTCGGTGTCAGAGTTTTGTCTGCAATGAAAACTGGGTGGGGTTCAGGAAGCATGGCAGGACTGGGTCTTCATATGGTGCTCATGTTGGGGAATCTTGCACAGGTTGAGTTTATAAAGACCTCATTCAGCATGTAGATGAATCTGGTTTTGGTTTTAAAAAATATCAGAATGCTTCTTTACTCAAGACCACTGAATACAGCTTTGGCAGAGCCTAATACCCAGGTGATCATAAGTACTTATGTCTTTCATGTGATAAAGGATACATTATCAACTGTTTGAGTTATGTTGATGCTTTTTGGTTGTTATTGTGAAACTTAATTTGTAAGAGGGTTAAGTTACTTTAGTATTAAAATGTAAAACATTACTTCTCCCCCCTTCTAGAGGATGTATTATTTTGTAAATGAATAGCATGTCTCATAGCTTGCAAATTACATAATTATTTGAACTATCTGCTTTTTTGAGGCAGTCTGTTGGAAGGTTTGAACTTTTAGCAGTGGAAACTCCTTTGGAGATCTATGATATTTTGAAGAAAAATTAATACTTTAAGATTGCCATAAAATCTCAGAAGTTAAACACAGTTGTTGGGGGCAGTGGGGTAAAAGTGGTAGGCAAATCTTACAGTGACATGTTTCATTTAGCAGTTTCCTTAGCTGGCTCCTCTTGTTCCTACAATAGTCATTAAAAAGTTTGCTGTATATTGTACTACCAAAAAAGCCTGTGACTAGATGTGCTTGCACTTCCCATTCCTCTCCTCAAGGCATAGCACAATGTGTGGGAACTTGCACTATTACCTGATGATGAAATTTAAGTGATGACTAAGACAACACCAAGTAAATTACTCTCTCTTGTTTTCCTATGGTTCATTCTCTCTCTGTGCCTGAAAGTAAGCTTTGTGCCAGCTGTAACTAATTCAGCAGTAGATACAATTCAGCTGGGGACACAAAACTGTAGCAAATACTTGCTTTTATGGTGATTGGACTTAAGAGCTTCATTATCTTACCAAGTGTGAGGACACCAATAGTTTTCAAGGAGGGTGTCACTTGACCAAATAAATCAGGTGTTTCATAAATGGGTCTGGATGTAGCTTTGGGTTATTAATGTGAATTAACTAATGTAAGAATCAATGTCCATATGGCCCATTCTTCTCTTCTACCTGGTACCTGACACTGCCAGAAAGAGTATTAGTATAGGTAAGCACATAGTAAGACTGTTCCAGAGTACTCTAAGCATTTGTGGCCTATGGCTTCCTGAGTTACGAGTGGTATTATCTGTCTTTGAGCTACTGCTAGACTTTTATTCCATATGACTGTCTAATCCTGCTTTGAAATAAGCAGCACCCACATCTCAACTGTAGACTGTGTGAAGCATGATCTCTCTCTTCATGTCCTATTTTGGCTTCATTCAAGGCTCCTGTGTCCTTGTATTGGGGGGAAAAATTGTGAACAGTGTGGTGTTGCTTGCTCACCTTCCTATTTTGAATATGACTTTATATTCTTGCTTAATGTCCTGCTATGGTCAGTTCTTTTTCAATTGAACACTCCTAGTCTATCAGGTTCTTCCTCTTAGAAAAGGTTTTTTGTGTTTTTTTGATTGTCCTTGTTACCTTCCTCCTTTCTTTTCTGAGATGGAGGGGGGAAATATATGCGAGCGGTATGGACTTGTGCAATGGCATTCTCTTGGTGCAATAGAGTAGAAAGCATGCTGTGGTGGCATGGACTACAAAGAAGGAACTTGTTTTGTGGTGGTAGCAGTGTGAAACTAGAGCAGTTTGTCGTCTATACCTTGAAAGCACTTAAAATCTAAATACTGGTGCTGGGCAGGGAGGAGGGATGTAGCACACAGATAAACAAGTGATAGCAGGTCCAGTTTGCACCACCTGAAATCACATGAATACAGTTTTTTGGGCTATTTTGGCAACTTCTCTTGTTGGCTAGAATATCAATAGCAGATCAGTAGTAGGTGCTAATGAATAAGTCTTGTTTTAGTGAAAATTAAGACTGTCTGCTGATAATAGTCTTCAGTATATTAAGAAGGAAGGAAAGGAACCCAAAACTGGGGGGAAGCCCCCAAGATATTTGGAACCAAAAGATATTCTTTGAAAACTGAAGGATAAGAAGCTTTTGGAGTGTTTTCTGAGCAGCTAGACTTGAGGTAGACAAAAATAAATTCATGAATCTCTGTTGTATTACAGCTGTATTCAGTTATGTCAGAAATCCCAAGCGAAAGTTCTCAAACTTAGTGGAAATTCCTATAGTCTTAGTGGTTCCAGAGTTGATAAATAGACTGTGAATACTTTGTGTTAAATTTTAATAGCATATGAATGAGAGGATTTTAATTGCAGCCCTGTGTTTTATATGAAAGTTTGAGTCAGGTGTGGAAGAAAGTCAAATGCTGAATCAGTATTTTGGCAATTATTTGAATAGTTATGGTCTGTGAAAACAGCTCTTGGTCCCCCAATTTAAGCAGAAAAATGAATGGGATGTGGTATTTTGTGTCTAGAGAACACAGAATTATACTCCAGATCCATAAATGGAGTGTTTACTGTTTTACATTTAATAGACTTGTTTTGTGAATTAAAATCAAGCACAAATTATGGGGGCGGGGGGAAATACAGAAATTTAGAAACATGACTGTCTGGTCAGGCTAATTAAGCCACTGAAGTCTTGCACATTGTTGAAGCAAATAGAGTGGCTGTTAATCCTGCATTGCCACTGGATAGACTTCTAGATAAAAGTACAGGTTCTCACTTCTGTACAGATTGTTACCTCTTTTAAACACTTGAGAAATCAAGTAATCAAATGCTGCTAATATGGTATAAGCAGATTTTTTTGTTTTATCTCATATCTTATTCAGACTTCTTGTTCACAGATGGTTGATCTACTCGGCTCTCAGAACCAAGTACAAATGGCATTCGTGGGTTCTTGCATTGGAAAAGGCTTTCTTAGTTGAAGCCGTAATGTTGCACTATGATAATACAGCCTGTGCAATATAGTCATATTCTACTCGGCAAACAAAACATTTGAGTCAGCAGATAAATGCAGTTTGCAGTTGCATAAACTTTGACTGCTGTGTGTTTATAAATATGTATTTACAGTACACTGTCCAACACTAATTTATGCTTTATGCATGTATTAAACTAGCATATTAATCCTGAAGATTAAACAGGAGGTTGTATATCAGCAAAAAGTTATTTCCAGCTGAAGTAATTTATTTAAATATGAAAAATCAACAATTACTGAAGTGCTATTTCAAATTTTATCTTTCAAATAACTTGCTCTTTTTCCTGTTAATGTTTATTCATTTTTGTAGCTGGAGGGCTATAGCTGCTGCTTTTAGCAGTATTCAGTTTGGTGCTATTACTATCAAGTTGCATTATTCTTAGCATATTATGAACATAAAGATCGTCTGAAAGTTCTGATAGTTTGTATGTTTAGGATTAACAGTGCTAAACATAACAATCATATCACATGATTATATTGTAATCCAGTGAGCAAATAATACCAATTAAGCTTTTGTGTTCTTAGTGAGTGAAGCAGAAATAAAACAATTTTTACTGGTAATGATAAAAAGCATGATTGTGACCACTTCCCTAATGCAGATTTGTATCATGTTGTATGCAGATATAAATAGAATCCTATCACATTGCAGAAACTGGTTGAGTTCAGACCCATCATTAATTAGGCTGTGTCACCATTTACAAAAGGTGTGGATAAATAGGTGGAGAGCTGTAGAGCAGAGCAGTCAGACCTGATGACCTTGTGTCTACAGTGTACCAGTTTAGTGGTTTATCTTAAAATCTTTTGACAAACTTTAGAGTGACCCAGTGGACTGAATGCCTATTTGTGCCTGTGATTCATTAGGGGCAGTCTTGGAGCACAGTTTTCAGTTTATTTTGATGCAGAAGCAGCACATTTTCTGGTTCCTTGGGACCTGTGTACACAGACTACTGGGAGAGGTACCTGAAAAGCATCATCCTGATCTGAAATACAAGCATTAAGGTAGCTACACCTGATGCTTCTAGCACTGCATGATGGGTTTTGGTGTTACAGACGCTACCCAGTAAACCTTCTAATGTGATGCAAACCTGTGTTTTATCAGTAGCAGGTAAAATAGGATTGGGGTGTGGGGATGAACCGTTATTGGTTTCAGAGACTTTTCTGGCATTGCAATTTTTGTTTCTAAAATTAAGGACTTATGTTTACACTTCTATGAATACTTTCTCTAACTACACTAACTGTGGCTACTACATACAGTAATTGTGTAGGGTGTGTCAAATGTCAGCTATTACACATATGTATAGTCTTAACTACTTGAAGTGGCCTGATTTGTTCTCATGTGAGACTAAGAAAATGGTCAGGATATTGTCTGCTGTGAAATTTTACCGGTAGTCAGTTTAGTATATGGCATTTAAAATAAAATTCTTGCCTTTTCCTGTTAAGTCCTGCTGTATTAATGGGCTTTTAAGGCAATTAGTCTGTGCACCTGGGCTATCTTACATAGCTCTATAAATAATGTGAGAAGCACTACAGATTTTAATCTTTCTTTTTTAAATTATGTTTGACCTGCTGACAATAGCATGTTTTAATATTAAGGGAGCAACTGCAAAAGTTTAGTTTGTCATACATTTCTTAAAGTTGACAGTTTGATCAGAATTTTCCTGTTAATCAACTATAATATTCAGTTTATCATTTGCCCTTAATAAACAAACCAACTTTAAATTTAGTGTTAACTTTATTTGATTTGAGGCTTTTTTTCACAGATAGCTTTGCATGGCCCTCTAAACCATGCCCAAATTTTGTAGCTGTGGCTGGTATTGAGAGCCAGTGTAGTGTCCTTTGTTTTTTAAATACTTCCTACATACATATCTTTAATCACTGGCCAAATGTTGACCAGATGTGTTCCCTTTGTTTCTTCAGTTGCTTGTAGCTGTAAAATTCAAGAGGTTATACCAATGTGAAGGTGAGGCAGGTTCATATATATAATCAAGTTCACTGACCACAAAGTAACTGTGATTTTCTTCTTTCTGTATCTCTTGAGTAGGTATAAATTTAGTATGCTATAGTAGAAACCAGTGTTTTATAGGAGCTCTGTCAGTCTTTTTTGATTAATCTTGATGTCTTTTATATGTAATGGCATTTCTTATGTGTGTTTGTATATAGAATTTAGCATTAGTGATATGTATTTATATATCTAATCTGTATGGTCTGGTAGTATTACGGTGTAAGACCATGGGGGAGGAAATGTGCTTCCCCAATTCATGTGGTGTTAAGGCTTTGTTTAAAACTGAATTGCTGGTTATTTGAACTCTGGTTCAAAGTAGAGTATCTCACTTGGCAGGTGTCAGTCCAGGTTAGCTTTTTATCATCAGTTTATCCTCTGAAATGGAAACCCTTAATCTATGTGCTAGCAGGCCTTGAACTACAAAGGTGTTAGTAAGTTACAATTATGCTAAGCTGTAATTATGCTAAGTAGTTTATGCAATAAACTTGGGGAGAAGAAGAGTAAAGATAAGGATTTAATGTCTGAAGGGCCAAGTTAATAAGGTCACTCATTATGTAAACATAATGAACATATTCATTCTTCTTCTAGTTTTTAGCTAGTTGTCTGAACAAGTATGTAATATAATGCAGGACCTATAATGCAGGACTTTTGAGACTGCTGCCTGTAAGGGCCTTGAAATGTTGTTTTCAGCTGGTGATAGTGTGGATGCCATTGTGTCTACTGAAGTTCCAGTTGGAAACCAAGGGATAGAGTGAGCATACTGACAGTCACCCTTGCTTCAGTTAAATAAGGTCCTACCAGACACTCACTTTGTTCCCAGTTTAAGCACTTACTTTAACCGCCAAGTGTCACAGAACAATTATTAACCATCTCCTGTCCCCCAGAAACTTAAGTTTAAAAGGTGGAAAAGACTGTGCTGAGCACGATAAAGTTTTTTCTTATTTCAGTTAGGGCTCAAAGCACTATATTAAGCAAATCATGTGGAATATGAAACATCTCACTATTTGTTAGGGCTTGAATATCACTTCTTTTTCCACTGCTTAAATGAAGTCAAAGCCAGTTGAGCTGTAAGTCATGCACTAGATTTGTGGCAGACCTTTGCTGTTTGAGTCATTCACTTTTATCAGCAGGAATCCATTGTAACTTACTGATTTGATACGTTGCATATGCTAAACTTGTCCTGAGATACTGAATGTGATGGATAATACATGGGCCAGATGTCAGTTAAGTTTGGATTTTATTTCTTCCTTTTACAGTTTTGTCTTCTGAACCGCTAAAGGGGACTTGCTCAAGAATATATGATGCTTCTAGCTGAAACCTCTTGATTGTTGTAGTTATTCAACACAGCCTAGTCATCCTCAATATCCTCTCTGACCATATTAGTGAGCACTTTATAAGGTGTAATATGCTTATTTCCATACCAGCCCTTTGAAATACTGCCACTTGCTCTCCTTGGTTCTCTGCAATACAGAAAAACTCCTCAGTTCTGCTTTCAATATCTAAAATATTTGTTAGGGGTTTTTAATAGCTTTGCCTGAAACTCAAATTTAGACCATCAAATTCTGCTCAACTGTCACAAACCCTGGATATGCCAGAAGTATCTGAGCACTTGAATTTCTGATGCTTATGTTCCCTAACTGCCTTATGTTGTGCTTCTGGTCTTAATCTGACTCACCTCAGATGCTGAACCATTCACTATTGCCAAGACTAAGACTTGTCAGGATTTGAAGACAAGTCTTTTCCTCCTTGTCTGAAGTTGTCTTAGAGCGCAGTGTTAACTTAGCGTGCAGCATCCTTCCTGGGTTTCTTATATAAATTGCTTAATTATAAGAAGGTTCACATAAAATATGATAGACATAGGCTCCAATTATACTGTTTCCATGGAGGATTTGAATTTAATTTCAACTCCTCAGTGCTTCAGTGTGGAAGCGTAACAGCTTCAACAAATAGGATTTGGGAAGATCCGCCACTGAAGAGCATAGGGGGTTTGGTTACTTAGGGGATAGGACAGCAATAGTGTCTGTGAATGGCGTCCAGTCAATCGGGTTAGCTAAATTGAATTTTAAATCTGAATACTAAAAACTGTTGTATGGAAAGAAAAAGGAAGGGCCTTTTTGTTTCACAAATAATTATTTCCCAAGTCATTATTGCCAGTTAACCTGAATCTAGATTTCTTAGCTGTCCACATCTGTAATTACATATGTGGAAAACACAGATAACTTAAAATACTCGGCTATGTATCTGCTAGCCACTGAACAAGGAATAGATAGGAATTGTTAGAGAATCCAGAACAGAAACTTGAATTCTCTCGTGGTGGTTTTTCCTGCAAGGGCCCATAATGACAGATTCAGGGAGTATCTTCTTTTTGTTCATTTAGAAACTTGT
Organism: Ciconia boyciana; assembly: GCF_034638445.1. Taxonomy (NCBI): domain Eukaryota; kingdom Metazoa; phylum Chordata; class Aves; order Ciconiiformes; family Ciconiidae; genus Ciconia; species Ciconia boyciana. The sequence continues at coordinate 112,603,418 of NC_132936.1, read as the reverse complement.
CATGCTGATAAAGGCTCATTGAATTGAAACTGTTTGTTCTCAACTTCTCTGAGCTCAAAGCATTATTTGCTTAACCTAAAAAGCCAAACTGTTGTGGTTATGAAATAATTAAACAGCCTTGGTAAAGCTCTCTGTTTAGAGAATAATCTTATTGTATAAAATAACACCTTCTTCATCCCAAATGTCATCCAAATAATTCAAAACCTAAGTGCAGTATATCAACCATGAACACTTGGCATCTATTTCACTAGAAATTGTTTATACAATTTGTTTTGCCTCTTTAGTTTTATGCCTTAGATTTTTGTCTTCAAGTGGGTGTTTTTTCATAAAACTACTTTTTGTTTGTTTCAGTAGGGTGCCTCTGACTAATAGAGTGACAATCTAAATTTAAAATTGGGCTTAAGAATAGAATAACATCCTGATTCTCTCCAGCTCTAAATTGTGTGCATTATGCTGTCTGTGTTTTTCTTTATCAGGTGGCTACTGATGCATTGAGAATTTTTTAAGGAGAAAAATGCACAAAAATTAAACCATTTTTAGATGCAAATATATTGTGGACAGTGGATGATGTTAATAGCTGTTTAATATTTAATACCCAAAACCTTATTTTTGTTTATAGTCTTCCACGGTGTATCTATTTGTCAGATGATGGCAGATCTGTAATACAGTGGCAAAATCTTTTCCCTTCTCACCACTTGGTGTTCAAAAAAAAAAAATACAACAAACCAACCACAATCCCCCCACTACCTTTTGAAAACCAAGCACTGAAGTGCATTATTTTAATACTAAGACAAGTTCTGCTACTCTGCTGTTCTTCTTGATGATACTGTGTTTACTACAGAACCAATTTGTTTGGTCAAAAAAGATGTTTTGTTATCTGTGTTTAAAAAGGAGGAAATAAAAATAAATAAAACTTGTATTTGCTTTCTTATCCTGAAGAACTAGGAGCCAACTATAAGTACAGTCATCAATTGTTTGACTTGGGAAACTAACACCTTTTGAGGTATAGGTGTTCCAAGTCCTGTAAAATAAATAAAAACCCCAACACTTCATTTAGCTGTGTCTTAATAGCATACTTGGAATGGCTATTGGGACTCTTCCTTTTTAATCCAGATTAAAACCTTTGAACCTGGTTTATAATATAGACGCAAATTAATGCCTGGTGTAACACCAAAGGCTAGTACTGTTTTGTCCTTTTTCAGTTTTGTAGATTGGGGCAGTTCTGTCAAATACAAAGCTTTGAATATAGTTTTTCAGCTTTAAGTATTGACATCAACTTCAGCCATGTGGTGTCTTTACAGTTCAAACCCAGCTTGCTTGTTTGTCTAAATTTACCTGGGAAACAGCCAAGAGGAGGTGGAGATCCATTTTAAAGATAATCTCTGGTTGATTCAATCAACCACGTGCTCTACAAACTTGTCTTGAGGGAAGCTACCAGACCCCAAAATCACATTCAGGCCCCATGAAACATCAAGCAACATAGTTGCCCTCAGTGCAGTGACATTTTGAAATAGCATAATGCTGAACAAAGCCACGTCATCACTGTAATCCTGCACGCTAGTTCACCATTACTGTGTTCTGATGTCTCAGTTTATGTTCTTGGAGGAGGCTTCAAAGACGGTAACCTTTTGCAAAAGTCTGTATTAACCAGTCTGCTATGGCATGTAGGTATACTGTGAAAAGTAAAATGCCAGCTTTGGTCTTCTGTTGTGTTGGCTTGAATACTTGTATAATAGATTGTTAGTGGGAAAGAGGTAAATAGATTTTCTTTTTTTGGGGGGTGGGGAAGTCCTCTGTTTTTTGGAGTGGTGTTTTTTGTAGCATCAAGGATTTCTTCAGTTGTACGTATTTATATAACTGTGTACTATCTTTGGAGTGAGATCTAAAACTAAATCAGTCTAACATTGTCTAGGAAACAAACTATGATTCTTAAGCTTTTTATAGCTCAAGCCTTTTTGGTTCTGTGATATAATCATAGCTGACAGAAAAGTCTAGTCTTAAAATGCTCAACCACATTTAGACTTCAAGAGTTAAAGCAGGCTCTGAAACAATGAAAGTTCACCTTAAATAAATAATAATCTGAAAAAAAGAAGCTAAGAAGTTTGGTATGTATATGTAAAAACTGCTCTTGGCACCAGGCATTAACTTCCCACCATGTCTGGTTAAAAGAATATCTCTTTGAGGTAAGATAGAGTTGTGTCTTACTTGTGTAAAGCCAGCAGAGTTGTCTTGGTTTAAACTGGTGATAGTGAGTTTTGATTTTAGCCCAGAGCTTTACTGTAAAAAAAAACAAAAAACCAAAAAACCCACAGGTATTAAATTAATACATCCAGGAAAAAACCTTCCTTCAAGTTGACCCTTCCCCCCCCACTTCTAGTCAGATATGCTTATTTTTATGTGACATTTAGGTGTGGAAACTGTTTCTCGAGAAATTAAGATGATGTGACAGATTACTGTATGCAACAAGGAAGAGGTGGTGACATTTCTTCTTTGACAGAGAAGAGTTGACCATAAAAGTTTTATTTTAATTTATATCTAGTTATGAAACATACTTTGTTTTACATTGATTAAAAATCTGTGAAGAATGGCTGATGTTACATTAACATTGATGAAGAGCGTGCCTACTACATTTTTCATGCAGTTGCCATAGCAACCATACTGTAGAGTGACCCAAATTAATTTTCCACCAGTCACTAAGTGCCCTGTCAGTTTTTCCTTGTGCTAAGGATAAGCAGGCTGGAAAGCACTTGATTTTTGAAGAATCTTGCCTTATGATTTGTCTCTTGAAAGCAATGGCTGAACTATGTTAATCAACCAAAATCTACCACCTTACCTTGTGCAGTCAAATGCATGCTATTTAGATCTTACCATTACAGAAAGAAACACTTAAATGAATAACTAGTAATTGAACGGAAGTAAATGTACAATATCTCCGTAGTAATTGGAGTAGACAATGTAGTATGGTCATTTGCAACCTCTGGCTTTGCACCGTTCTGCTGCTTTTACAGATAGGTTTCTAAGTTCCTGTTAGTGAGCAAGTCTTTACTGAGCTTGATCTGAAAAAGGACAGAGAATACCGTGCTCCGTGTATCTAGCTAGCTCCTCACAATTCATTAGCAGGATGCTCAGTGAGTGCCAGGAGAAAAAGGAGTCCTTTGGCAACAAAAGGATATAAAATTCTGAAAGAGGTATTAGCTGCTTACTGCTGGTGTGTAGCTGAGTCCTACTTCAAAACACTTTCGCTTGTATGACGTCAGTCGTTCAAGTTTAAAGTTACTACTCTAATTGGACACAGTAACATAGCAAGGCATTTTGGTGCTTTGAGAAACCTCATGCAGTTTTGCTCAGTGTGTGGGACTTCTGGAGTGCATGGTTTTGCTGTTGAACTTTGAGCTTCCTGTTGTATGTTACTACTTCCATTTTAAACCCTGCTGCACTGTGCTACAACCTGGCAACAACCAGGATGGCAATTTGTGTATGTATTTCCCCTTACTGGATACCTCTTTTTGCCCCACCCTTGTTGTTCTCTCTGGACTTCTATTTCGGCATCAATGGATGCATCTTTCTTACTTGTAGATTGTTTGTAGCTTGCCCATTTGTGCAATCTTTTCATATATATATATATATATATATGGGTCACTTCTGTATGCAGAGTGAGTGCATCTGTATTCAAATACATCTTGTAATATGCAAAACAGTGTCATTCCTAGTATATATTTTCATAGACAGCGGATAAGGTACCTTAAAAACCATGGTCCTAAAATACCTTCTGCACAGTAGTTTTGCAAATGTAAAGTGAAGTTTTGCTGTTAACTTTGTAATAACTGTTCAGATTTTATGGTACTGAGTCGATATGCTATCAGCTTATACCTAGGCAGCGTTCGTATATGCAGGTTAATAAATAAGTATGCTTCTACCTTGCTGCTTTGTTCATTAAGACAGAGATTTTACAGATTGATTCTGACCTTTGATAGGTTAGTTGAAAAAACCAAAGGGCAAAACTTTTTCTTCAGGTATAAGACATGATTTTGAGAGGATGGGAGACTGACTTTCAATGGCTTTCTAAACCCTTCTGCTGATTCAGCCAAGATCAAAATATGTTTATTACTTATAGTATGGGCTTTATTTTATTAACTTCTTGAAAGAAATATGTAGAAACTCTGCAAACATAATGTTGCATTCAAACTAACACAAAACTTTTAATCATGAAAACCTTACCTAGTTTCTCCTCATTCAAAATGTTAAAAATGCTTGCATAGCAACTCTTAACATAACATTTTCATACATTTAGTTTTTGTGTTGTATTAATGAATATACAAGAATTCCTGCTGATAATACCTGCTGTCTTACAGCTACTGAAGTGGGATTTTTGGTGTTTTTTTCTGAACTTTGTTTGCCAAATAGCCTTCAAAAGGATAAATCTGTATTTTCAAAATGAAAACAGTTGGCTGATTCCAAACAGCTGAGCAGTGAAAGTATGCCTATATGAACTTGAGGCTTGAACCCTTTATACTTTCAGGCATTATTTTTGTTTGGAGAAAGAAGACTTGAAAGACTACAGTAGGACAGTCTGTCCAATGTCTCATGGAATAGTGGTGACATAGATGTAACTGGATAGGGCATGTATCCGACTTCAGAGAAAAGCACTGGGCAATCCAGAATGATCTCTTCCTTCATTGTGGTGTAGTGGCTTTTTAAAAAATCCTGTTTTAAACACAACTGAAAACATCCCATTGATAACTAATGATATTCTGTCTCTGAAATATTAATTTCTATATATGACAGGTTATTTATGGGAAAAGAACTTTAAAATATCATGTATTTTGAAGAAAAAGCTTTTCAACTCCAAGAAGTAAATTTTCTTGAGTCATAAAAATCTGATAGGGCTTTAAGGGTTGAGCATGTACCTCTGCTTCACATTTTGCAAAGTCGTTGCTGAGATGAGAACATCTAGTAGCTTACTCATTTTGAAGTCTGTAATCAATATGCATATACCAGGTAATGCAAGGCTGAGACAGATGGGGAGGGGCGGAAACTTGCACTGATGGTCTTCTCCTGCCCCTATAAACTGCTAGGACTGTTGGAGTGTCATAATAAATACTTGTGTGTACTACTCTTCCTCTGATGTATGAAGGAAAGTAAGTGGACTACATGATGTGGTTGCTTCTAGTATTAGAAGACTAAATTGGTGACCCAGGATGTCCTTTCTAGTCCTGTGTTCTCTATTTCATGTCTCTTCCAGAATGATGACATGATAGAGTTGAAACTCTCTTGTTAATCACTTGTAATAATCCAATCCACTGTAATAACAAAAAGTCTAGTACTAAACTTAAAGGAGTACTGTAGGGAAGTAAGTCAAAAGGAAACTTAAGCAAATTTTAAGGAATGTACCAGATACCTGGAAGACCTATTCAAGAACAACAAACCATGTGATTACACTATAATACTCTATAGTCAAATATGGTCTTACTACTTTTGATTCCTGTCCATAAGTGTGGTGTGTAACAGCCTAAAAGATACCTAGACATCTTAGATTGCTTTTTCTCTGCTCAGTTCTTCTTGTGCTAAGTAAGGGAAGTTCCTCTGGTGGCTAAGTAAATGCTGTTGTCGGAGCCTTTTTTTTTTTCTTTCTTTTTACATTAGGCCTTACACCTTTCATTGACAGTGGAGGAGCATTACAGTTCTTTGCAGTAAGACTTGTAATTTGTTAAGGAATGCTGTAAGAGGTTTGCCTCATTCCTAAATGGCTTTCATCTCTCCAAAAGGGCTGGTTTTTGCAGTTCTAATACTGATCTCAAAAGCCATTAACTGAGGTTATGAAAGGATAAATACTGAATGGAATGCCTTTCCTCATCTATATGCATAGCAATACATCATTTATTTGCATGGAGACTTAAGGGTATTGCATCATCACTCTTCAAAAACTTATTACATATGCGTCTCCAGAAAATAACAGAAGCTTTACCTCTGTGGCTGTGTTTACTTGTAATTAGAAAGTGATGATTCTTACCAGCATTTGCAAGAGGAGCATGGGACTCAAAAAGGAAAAAAAGAAAAAAAAAAAAAAAACCAAACAAAGCTTAAAACCCCAAAACAAACATCTCTTGTGTCCTCCTACCCTCCAAGAAACCCCAAACTCTCAAGCTGCTGTAAAGTCTGTGATAGCGGCATGGTTTCCTTTAGATTTTTTCCATCTAAACCAAAAAAGAAGAGGCTGAGGAAGTCATAATCCCCAGTTCTCCCCTGATTCCTCAACTTCCTGCACTCTCAAATTCTAAATGCGTGCCTGTGCCTGGGAAGTACTGCATGTTGGCTGAGCAAAACTGATCTCTAGTTCTTGTTTAATCAACTTGAAGAACTTGGTTCAGTACATGTATTTTGAAAACTAATGCATATCAATATAAAATAGTCTGGTCATTTTGAAAAAAGTGCAGGGTGGAAATACTCAAAGCCATCCTAAGCTTTCATAAGTGTAATGCTGATCTGCCTAATAAAGGTGGAAGATCTGAAGATTATGAAATGCTTAAAACAGCATTTATATAAGGAAGACTATGTGTTTTTATCAAGTTATTTCAGCTACCTTAACTTTTTTGAGGCCAATATAAAGATATTGGTGATAAACTCCCTAGAGTTTGAAAAGAGGATAAAGGAAAAATGTGGGATACACAAAAATGTGCTATGTGTGTGCCTGCATGTTGTAGTGCTTACATATTGAATTTACTCATTTTCATGTGAGTGTGGTCAGGCAGGCACAGATGAAAGGAGTTATATTTAGAGAACAGAACAAGAGTTTGTGACAGTGTCTTATGAACTTATTTGCCCTCCTACCATCTCCAGTTGGATGGTTTTGTTCCTCAGGTAACATAACTATTATCTGTTGCAATGTGCAGAACAGTGAGATTGGATAAATAGCCACTGAAGACTACTTAAGTGTTCTACTCTGCTTTGTAACAGGTTTGAATTAAATATTGTTCAGCTGGGGCAAAGGAAGAAAAGAGCAATTAAACATGCTTAAATCTTATTTCAGTTGTAAGTCTTATTTTTCACTGTTGCTTCTAGATCTCATTGAGGATGAATGTTCATCAAGTATGGGGATTAGAGAAAGGGGTCACGTGTGACTGCTGTGTGACTTCATACAGAACTACTACTTTTTCAGGGAATAAAGCAAATATTTTATTACCCCATCTCAGCTGTAGGCAAAATATTAAAATTTAATATTAATCACCGCAGAAAAGAGATTGAGGGTTTTTTCTTCCTCCTGTTCTACGTCCTTTCCTCTCTCCATCCAGTGGCTTGCTGGGGGCTGTCAGAGCAGCACAAAAAGGGATCCTGCTCAGGGAGTTGGATGCCGTGGTAACTTCAGGCACGCTTGCACAGAGGGGATCTTGGAGGAGGGAGGTTTGGCAAAGTTACTTTAATGCCTAGGTGCTGAGTAGTCAAATTTATGCAGAGATGCAGAAGGCAAGCTGGGAGAAGAAAAATGTTCTGTGCAAAACATTTCCAAACATGTTTACTAAGTCTTTCTAATGACTGACTGTATAATAGCAAGCATGTCACAGAACTTGGTACTTTCTACACTACTACAGTAAATCTGTGATGATAAAACTTGCAAAAGTTATGGTGGGGGAAGTGGGTTTAGGTAGTACTTGTGGAAGTGATGCAGGGTATTTATCAGCTCTGCCAGATTTCTGCATTCTTTACTGCAGAACTAGATGCCACTGTTAAAAACCTTTCATAATTACACCTGTACACAAAGAAGTGACACTTGTTCTTAATACTAGGTTTGTTGTAGTTTGAAGAAGACAAATACAGCAAACACATGTAATACAAGAGAAGGCAGTAATGAAAGGGGAAAGGTTAGTGTGTGTTTTGTTTTTTTTTTAACTCAAATTGCTACCAGTCGGGGTGGCAAGGTTTGTAGTATTTGAGGGATGACGAGAAGATCAGTCATATGCAAAACGGACTGATAGACTGAGGGGAGGGGACAGTATATGCATTTCTTCATTTAATTCAACAAATCACCACTTTGTATCTGCTTGACTTAAATTTGGTTACAATGTTCTGAAGAAAATGAATTTCTAATGAGGTCTTCGTATACCCTGTAGGCTGATAGGCAAGAAATGTGATACGACCTGGGAGCTTTATTTTAAATCCTGCAGCTGGTGTTGAAAGGGGTCTGTCCTGCACTTAATTTTTATTGTAAAGCATGTGCTAGTACAGGTGTTCATGGACTTGCATATTACTCCTTACTGAAGAGTCAGCAGGCGTGGTTCTCTTTACACTGTTCAAGAAGCTAAACACCATCTAGTCTGCTCACCCCTGTGAGCAATTACCTTAGGAAAAATGAGTCATCTCTCTAATGTGGACCATTTAGGTAATGTGCTTTGTGGAGCTGCTCAGTCAGCTGTCCTAGTAAAATGAAGAGACAGCAAATGAGTGGACAGAGGAAGTCTGTAAACTAGTTTTGCTGTGGTGGCCATCATCTCAGAAATTGGGCACTGTTACATAGAGGGATAAAAACCACTTACCTCACCTTCAGAAGTGTCTGTGACAGAGCTACTAACTGAATGCAGAGTTTAAGAATTTCAGTACCTTAACTGTAACAGTGTCCTTTCACATAAACACAAGCCTGTGACGCTTTGACGAAGTTACTGCTACCATTGGGCTGCCCCTGTGAGTTACCCAACCACAACAATTGTCAAGCTGTGGACTTTTTCTCAGAGGTGCTCTCTTCTCCCTGTGCAGTGGCTGCAGGTTCCTGACACTTAAGGAGGTGAGCTTTGGAACCAGGTCAAGTTCCAAAAAGATACTTCAGAGATTTTAAACCTTTGTTTAATCTTAGACTGGTCAGCCCTTTTGTTGATCTGGATTTCCATGTTAACAGGATGAGAGTTTCCACAGGAAAAAGGGACATAGTGTGAGTACGTGGTGAAGGCAGGTCAACTTCTTGTTAGAAGCCCCTGGATCTCTTAGGCAGCTTATGAAACTGTGGCTTCACCTGTGCTTTATGGGAGTTTGCTGATGAACTTGTTTGGGCTGAGATCCACAAACATCTTCAAAGACGTGGCTTTTCTAATGCGTACATCTTAACCACAGAAATACTGTTACTCACCTGAAAGTCATGAGGGTAGACTTGCTCTATTAAGGTTTGGTTTTGTGCAAATGGGATTAAATTTGTATTTATTATTACTCAAAATGACTAGTTAGATCACTTGTAATTCTTATACATACAAGCTTAATAATTGCATCTGTCATTAGTTTCTGTAGTTGACACTATAAATGTATTGGCTGTTTGAAGATTTTGCAGTGGCTATAGTTCTTCTGGAGACTGTTTGCAAATGAATTATTTGATTGCTAGGTGACTAGCCATGCAATACAAAAAACAAGGTTTTTTTGTTTCTTGACTGCATTTTTGAAGTTGGAAGCCAATGAAAAATTATCTACCTGTACATAAACATTCTGCTACTGGGGAACTAGGTAAGAAAGAGTGTGTTATTAGCCTTAAGGAAACCTACTTTAGCAGGAGGTAATGATTGACTCGTGCTTCAAGCCAAGATGAATTACTTGTGCAGCTTGTAATTTATTGAACTCTCTGGTCTTCCAGAATGATCCAAATTGGAGTTACATCATGAATGTATTTGGCACCTGTTTTTCTTTGGAAACAGTAGCTCACCTTAATGTCTTCACCAATGGGTTTTTCTTCTGAGTTACAAATCCCTGTTGTGTGAGCAATTACAGAGACTAAAATACATAGTGGGTTCACTTGCACATTTACAACAATACTGAGATTTAACTCCGAAGGCTGTAAAGTTCATTAGTAGAAGCTCATTACACAACTGGATTCTGATTCTCTTCTTCCTAGACCATACCCCAGAAGCTGGCATTGCTATTTCATGTGAAACAATTATATCATGTTACATGATACAGTGAGTGAAGTTTTCTGCCAAAATAATCAAATCAAAGTTTTCTGTCAAAGTATGGAGCCTGCTTATTTTCTTCTGGTAAAAGCCATCGTTAGTTCATAAAATGTATTCTTAAATGTAATATAAACTAGAATCAACTAATTTTCCTTTTGAAGGCAGTGAGTCTGACAGTCTTCCACTTTAAAGGCCTTTTGGAAGGCTGTAGAAATCATAAAACACTTTTTTTGTTGTTGTTGTTCTGTTAGCTAAATGTGCTCTGTAGGTAAGTTTCTATGTCATGTGATGTATATAATTTATCACTGGGTGGTGTCAAGACACAGTCCCCTGTTGGTGGAACATAGAGAACTGTGCAGGAATCCCAGATCAGGTTTGTATCATGCTAGACCTTACACAGTAAACCTCAGGAGATCAGACTCTAAATTCTTGCATGATTTACTCCAGTACTTAGTTGCTCTTCAGATATTTATATTTTTGCCTAAAAATCAACCCCTTTTCTCTTGCCTCTAAAAGGGTTTTCCATGTATCTGAATGGGAGGGTTGTTCTAAAATTGATTTCCAGGCACTATTGAACGCAAGAATTATGGATTTTTCAATAACTGTAACAACATAGCTGCAGTTCTTGCTTGTTGAGATTTGTGAGACTGTAGTGGAATTTCTGGTGCTCACAATCCATTCTTGATCCCGATGACTGGATTGTCAGGAGAAGCATGCAAAGGTCTTTAAATCCTCTTTATGTGTCTGTCTTGGCAATATCTATTCCAAAATGATTAACAGTATTTCTGGGACAATTAATACGAGAAGAAAATGGTGTTAATGATTTGAACTTTTTTTAAAAATTAAATCTATTGAATGTGTTAGTGCACTAGTAAGTAAAGGGAAGTGAAAAATCATTTCTGAGCTCTGGAGAGTAGAAAGAACAGGTAGGTGAAGGGGCTAAGATGAGCGGCAGCTTCTTTTTTTCAGATCAGTTAGGAAGTAGGTCTGATGTCAGGGAGCATGTCCCTGGTGAAGTTTTGAAAACCTAGCATTTGAATGGAGATATTTTATTCAGATGGATTATCATAAAATATTTGCAAACTTGCAACTTCACAGTTCAATATGTTATTACAAACTAGCTTTGTAACATACTTTTGCTTGGAGCTAGTTCTAACTGAGCTAGTTGCTGTTGGTGTGCTCTGAAAAAAAAAGCAAACTCTTGAAAATGAAATTTAGGAATCAGGTATTTTTGACCTGACCTCTTATTAATGACTTTTAAGTGTTTTCTGTATGCAGAAAGTGAACTCTAAGGCAAAATCCTCATGTAACCTCTGGAAGGTAAGGATCTTAGACCTCTAACCAAGTCCAAGTAGTAAAAACCACACAGAAAAGCTGACTTGTGAGAAATGCTTCTTATTCCATTAAGCATCCTGTGGCCATTTACAAAGAAAGTGCTTAAAGGGTTTTCCAAAAATCCACTTCCCATTAATCTTGCCAGAAAATCTAGTGCGGTATTACTCAGGGATTGTAAACTGTGCCAGTACCACAGTGCGTACAAATTCAAAATAAAGGCCACACACAGGAGATAAGTGAATTAAAGTAACAACATGAAGTTGTTTTGCAAGAGATTTGATAGTTGCATGACCAGCTAAGATAGTAATAGAAAAAAGGAGTGTGGAAGTGTCTTTTTGAGTCAGTTTGCCAACAGACATCTGTAACCATGCAACAATGTTTGTTACTTTTCCACCAGAGATTTCTATGTTTTTAATACCATATTCTAGGCTGCGATCTCTAATTTAAGAATGGCTTTGTTACGCCAGAGCAGAAATGTCTCTAGCTTAAGTGTTTTGTTTCCTATAGGATGTTCAGCATCAGTACCCCAAGAAAAATAAAAGGGTAAGTGTGTGGTGAAGCTACATATGGTTCCAGGGTCTAGCGATCTATCGCTCAGGGAAGGGCATCTTGAACTATGGAGGATGTCATTGTGTTTAATTGCCTCTATTGGCTTTTAAATCCATGAATGTTTCAAGACTGTTTCTTGACACTATCTGAACTTTCTGGAACCATGTAAACCTCTGCACCAAGGAATTCCATGGTTTGAAGATTTACAAAGTATGTATTTCCTTTTGTTTGTCTGCTGTCATGGAAGCTTAAGACCTACAATAATAAATCAAAACCTAAAATTACAGTGTATCACAGGAAGAAAGCAAGAAAGATCAAGAGCATAGTTAAACTTCTTTGTTCTTGCAGCCATAAGAAGTAGATTGTATCAACCATACAGAATAATAAAAAAAGTTTATAACATTAGCCTCTAGGTAGTACAGCAATAATGAAGACTAAGTTCATGCAGCACTAGGCAGTCTGTAAATGCTGTTGTCTGCAAGTTTTACAATTGAAATAGAAGATAAGCATGAGGTAGGAGAAACTATATGCAATACAAGCAGAAAAAACAATGCAAAGTACTGCAAACACTATTACTATTCAAGTTTATGAAGGGGTTAACTGGTTTAAAAGGTGGTTCTTTCTATCTTTCTCTCTTCTAAAGGGAAATTTGTTTGGAAGGTACAAGTAGAGCAAAACTGCAATGAAGATATGAAGAAAAAAGTAATTGAGGCTTTGAGGAGAGTTCTAGTGTCATAAAACTCCTTTGTGCTACTTCAGCTTTTCCCACTTGTGAAGATGTAGCTAATTACTACTTGCAATCTCTCCTTTGCAGCCATCTTATATGGAGAATTGAGTACGAAAGTTTTCTCCTGCTTAAGTATTAACTATGGTTAGATACAGACTCAGTAAAGAAGGTCTGCAGGTGAGCTTCTCAGTTTGAGCGGTCAGATTTGTGGGCCATAAACTTTATGGAGTAGTGCCTTAAAAAGAAGGCTACAAAAATAATAGCCTTTCCAAGTTGGGGAAGAATAGAGAGAGTATTGTTCTGATTTTAAAAGGTGAAAATTGTTCAGTGAATTTAGTGCAAGGCAATATATCAAAAGCTTATTTTTGAAGTTTACTTAGACCCTGATTTTTAAGAGTATCCCATAGAGGAAAAGTTATTAAAATGGCTATTCTGTGGTAGCTCCCTTGAGCATGCAAAAAATTCTTCAGGTTTTGTATATAGAAAATAGCAATATATAGCAATATAGAAAATATATTTTTAAAATGGAAAATATCTAATTTAATGGAATCACTGTGTAGGTTAAAGAACCCTTGGCATGCCTGGTGGGATTTAAAGATACTGGGATACATACTTATAATTCAGTACTGATTTACGGGTGAGACTTGAGCAGGGGGAAGAGGGGAAAAAATCAGTTGTGAATAGCATGCCCTACTTTTGTTGAAATCAGTAAAGTCAAGCTGTTTGCTTTATTATGTGCAAAGCTAGTTAATGTTAGGAGACTTTGAAGTACCACTCTGAATATTTAATTTAAGCCTCAGATATTATGCAAAACATTCTCCTATAAAAATGCTGCATTATTCCAGGGCTATAGTGGATTTTGTATGTGAACTTTATAGAACAAGGTGGGAATTTATTGGTATAAACAATACTGTAACTCCATACAGGATAGTTAAGTATTATGACATTTATTAATGAAAATATACTTAGCAATTCAGGAAGTTTAAAATTTAAAACTTTAGGGAACAATCATTTGGAAGGTCCTCTGTTACTGTATTATTGGATCATCACTTGAAAATGCCGACCCATTGTTGCTCAAAAATTGTGACAACAGTCTTCAATCTTGGGATTAACTTTTTTTTTGGTGTATTCCTTTGCCTTTGTTCTTCGATTAACCTTCAGAGTCTTTGGACTTTTTTTTTTGGCACTGCTTACATCATGTTGCCAGAAGGTCTGAAAAACTAACTGCTAGTCTAGCAAATGAATGATGCAGCACAGTGTAAAAGGAGGTGGGGGAGAACAGCTGTTACCTTTTGTTGGTTTGAAGCACTCCTGTTGCTAAACGAGTACAAAATTTTTTTGTTCGGTATCCTTTTTTGGTTAATGGTCATGATGTGAATTTTGGTTATCTAGGGATGTTCCTATTTCCTTCTGAGAAGGACAACTGAAAATATCCAAAATAGCTTGTATTCACTGTTTTGGAAAGGAGTGTAAAAGTGAGGAAATGGAATTTGTTTCTTGGGTCCTGCTGCTGATGTTGTCTGAACTTTGGGCCTTGGGATATGCCTCTGCTGAGAAAATGGAGAAGTAGACATTTTCAAAGTATGTTTAGATTATCACTTAGAGAAAGCTATATGAAATTAGATTTAATATGAATACTCAAAGGACCTTGTAGGGGAAGTTGCAAGTATTTCTTAATTTCTAGTTTGAAAGCCATTATATATAACATGCAATGTTACTTTTGTGGTGGTCTTGAAAATGTTCAGTACATAGTCCTTGAAGAAATGTAGGCTTGATCCCCTACTTATGTAAACCAGCTGAAATTCAATGTTTGAATCTTCACTTCTCAGTTTTATCAGACCTTTGTTACCTTCAAATGTCCTCATGTTCCCCCCACAAGAAACAGCAAAACCAATGAAGTGAGAATCTTCAGTGTATGTGGCTTAGAGGTAAAAAAACCCCAACAACCTTGACCTGAAGGCTAAAGGAATGTTGGTAGTAGAAAAAAAACCAACTTTATTCAGTCTTTTGAATAGTTAGAATTTCATGACTTGTCTGTAATGTTAAGATGTTTCCAGGTGTGTTTTAAAGGGGCAGGGGGACAACAACACTCTGGGGTTGCTTTTTGTGTAAGGCATCTGACATCAGGCTTATTTGTTTTTCTTTTAGAAAGTTTGGACAATTAATGTGCTGGTAATAACATTTAAAATTAATAGAAATGCAAATCCCTTCAAGTGGTATGTCACATATTCAACTCTCTGGAACTAATATGTTCAATTGGATCTTATTTTGAAGAGTACCAGAGTACCAACTAGCGTAGCAACAGCTTTCTTTTAAGAGATGCCCAGTTTAAAATGTCTTCAATTAATATGTGTGTAAGATCTTTCTTGTGTTCTGTCTTCAATTCTGTATTCCAGTCCCTCCCTTATTCTTGTTTCTCTCTATTTCTTGGTTTCAGTTGTCTCAGTGATTTTTTTTCTCTTCTCTGCAGATATTCTCTGCCTGATCTCTTCTTTCCCACTCTGCTTAGTTTTGTTCCTATTTATTCCTTCTTTGTGTTTTTCTTTATATATGGTTGGATGAACACAGAGCTGAAAGAGGCTGGACAATAGACGAGACTGTACACATCTCTCATTGTACATGTAACTGAAGACTGATGGTAGGAGAAGGTGAAAGACTACCTTGTCCTGTTTTCCCTCTACTTTACCTTGCTGGGTTGTTCAGGTTGTTCTTGGTTTGTGTGTGGAGAGTGGTGTATTGCTGTACTCATATACAAATAAATGGGGATAAATTAGTCTTTTATTGAGAGGACAGGAAAGGCATATGAAGAGAAGTGGCTAAGGAGAAGTCAACTGAAGATGAGAAAAACTTCAGGGAACTAAAGACTTGAATGGATAAGCAATGATGATACGGTTAGTGGAGCTGAATTGTAACTTGAGGAAGAGATGTGATGATGTTTGGAATATCTTGGTGTTTCCTTGGATACAGGGTGATGTTAAGCTGCACAATGACAGGAACCTATTGGGCAATCTTTGTTAGTTCTTGCATCATAACACTGCCTTTTTATTGTGTTCCCTTTCTTTTCAGGACTGCTGCAGGTCAAAAAAAAAAAAGGTTTTGAGGGGAATCTATTAACTGAAGGCCAGCTGCATGCATTATCTACCTAGTGCATCCAGCTTTCTGAATTTTCTTTCTAATTTGAGGTTTATTTTGCCTGTGCCCATCCTGCTCTCATGTGCATCTTAAATGACATTGATTCTCAGTTGTTCTCCTGGGGTTTGATGGCTTGGTGTTTTGATGAAGATTCGTTTCATAATTAACTACTGCGATGAATTGTTAATCTTCAAGTAGCTTAAGAGTAAACTGCGTTAGATTAAGGTGAGGCAGCTATTCTGTGTGATAAAGAATGGTGCAGAAGTATGAAGGTATGTGAACCCCTGTGCTTGGCTAGTGCCAGGTGAGCACTGTGCTGAACTGAGAACAGCTCACTTTCTGAAGTGTGCAATTTTAAATGCTGTTGTAAGGTATTACCCAGTTAATGCTGTTGCAGTTTCCATTTTAACACAGTTGTCAATGTTTACAGCAGTCAGGCCAGTGTGCTCCTTGTTTACATGTGTTATGTTCTTCAGTTAGGGGGAAACAAATTATACTGTTCTTAAAAATAGGTAATTGCTTCTTATGCCTAATTGACTTTTAGAAACTACAATGCAGATTTGATTGAAGAAGGCTTGTGTGTGATCTGCAGTTGGTTTCCTGAGATACACATTTCTATGAAGTGGAGCCATGCAGCATATAAATTATATCATCACTTGGGATGTGTTTGGAAAACAAATATTTGCAGCTATTTATAGTGTTTAAGCCTTACAGAATATGCTCATGGATTTTTTTTTTTATTAATTAGTTCTATATGGAAATTTTGTTTAGTGGCTATTGGGGGAAGAGTAATGGATACAGGGAATACATCAGGTCAAATGAAAAAATGGAAATGATTGTGTAAGGTTAATTGCATATTTAGTGTTTTTTAAAGTGAAACTGAAAAAGTTATCAGTTTTTTACTATATTTTAGAAATTATATGAGCAGTCACATTTGAAAAACATCAATGCCTTTGGTTTGTTTTTTATTGACAAAAACAGTTTGGCAAAACTGAAATGAACTTGCCAAATATTTTGTCCTCAAATGTGTTTACACTTTTAAAAGGTTTTGGATAACAATTCTGAACTTTTTATGTAATACTACAATGACAGTTACATCTGCTTTCCACATGATTATTAAATTGTGGGCTGTTTTTTTTCAGTCGGATACTAAATTTTGTCTTCAGATTAGCAGTAAAATGTTCTGTAAATAAATAACAAATGCTGGAAGGTGAATTCTTTTCCTCCTTCAGTATACGTGGGTGTGCCAGGAACATTTGTAACTCGTAGTTACAGAAATGGGAACAGAACTTGCCTTTTTTTTTTTTAACTGATTGTTTAGGAATCAGTCTTATTCTCTATTATTCCTCCAATACTGTGGTTGGAGACTATCATAAAACTCAGTAACTCTTACAGTTACAATATAACTACAATACTTGTTACTTCTATCAACTCTGAGGAAAGACCACCATTTCCAGTAAGTACCTTAATACACGGTGCCTTATCTAAACTGGAAGGGTAAGGGGTAGAGGATGAAATTATTCTAATAAACTGGAAATTAGCAATATTGCCTTCAGGTGCTTCATTTATCTAATTCCTGATACCAGTGTTCCCAGAGTCCTGCTATGTTTCATTTAAAATTCCATGTTTACTTCCGCTGTTTCTAACTGTAAGAGCCAGAAATAAACTTTTGATGTTTGTACTTGCAGCAAAAGACCAAAAGGAAGAAAAATATATTTGTCTCTGATGGTCCTGTTTATCTTTATATATATATATATCTATAAAAAAAATTATCTATATAAAAAAAGGAGTTCAAGTCTGCTTGTGTCTTCCTTCAGGAAAATGGTTGATTAAAGCATGCCACAGCAGAAGAGCATGGTAGAACTGATCATCTGATTCCTGTGGAGTTCAGCTTCCTGACACTGTGTCACTCAAGTTCACAAGATTTTTCCTTCCAGTACTTTGCTCCCTACCAAGGGAAGCACTATGTAAATTTGGTTGCAGTAAGAGCTTTGCTTTCCCTTGATCTCCCCCTGTCTGCCCCCCCTTACTATCTAGGAACTTTTATCAGATTTGAGGAATAAAGTACTCTGATATCAGAGCTTGTGGCTGGTGTGTAGCATTTGTCAATCTTCTCATGCAGAGTAGATAAAATATGATTCTGTAATGCTGTTGAGGAAGTGGGATATCTTTTTGATAGAAATGTGGCTCAAAAGTAACTTTTGTTGACTTCCTTATAATGTTTTATACCATGTAAGCTGGCAAACCAGAATTCTGTGCAGGGTGAAGGGGTGGGCTGTTAGAGACGAGTCCTTGCCAGCATTACTCTAAATGGGTTGTGTACTAGTCCAAGAATGAGAGTCTTTTCTCAGTAGAAAAGATTAGTGAAGTTGCATGTTTAAAGATCTTAAGGTATAATATAATCAAGAGTTAAGTTATCCTTTCTCTGAGTGCAAGTACATGGTTCTGTGAAACAGTGGCCAGTAGCTGGGGATCTGAAAACACTTGGAAAGACTGGGTTTATATTTTGCTGCTCTTAATGTCTTGCAGAATAAGCAATTTTCTCAAATGTAATCTGAAACATAATTATGTATTTGTATCTACAACTTACATCTTATGCCTGCTGTCCTCTTTCTTATAGCTGGTAATCTTTTCAAGATAGGTATTTAAACTTTGTTCTTTGCATGTGTTGCTGTCCTTTTCCAAAACCCAATTTACCAGCTGTTAAGGTAATCTAAAGGTATTAAGGTTGTTTAGAAGATCTGTTGCCCTGTCAGGATGAACACAGAACAAAACTGACATGAACAAGCAGCAGCATTTCCTAGTCTTTCTTGTCTGCTTTCCTTGTAAGTGCACATCAACAGTGCCTTAAAAAAACCCCTAGCTTGAGGTTCAGGCTGTGTTTGACAAAATTCAAGCAAATTAAGAAAGTTTGCACTTAGCATCCCAGCTTGTCCTTAGCCCCTAGGTAGTTACTTTGTCATGGAGTGGCTGAGAACTGATACAGGTTGCCTGGACCTGCCTTGAGCAGTTTTGATCAGATGATCTCCAGAGATCCCTCCCAACTGATGTGATTCTATGTGCAACTGAGTATTTTAGCTTTCAGGATATTTGTTTTTGGCTAAGCCAATAATATTATTGGTTGTAAGGCAAGTTTGAGGCATGCCAGGTCATAATGAGTAAAATAGACACAGCGTTGAGAAAAAGGTTCTTGGTGAACAGTTTTATTCCAATTTGGTAAATTAAAATGGAATTCTCCCTTTGGAACAAAAAAAGTGTGCCACTTCATTCAAACATCAGTGGCAGCGTACCAGTTCATTTTGGATATTAGTAAAAGTATTAGGCCCTCTGCAATATTAGAAATACAATTAAACTTGTCAGTACTCGTGCAATACAGAATGTTCTGTTCATACATCACTGTGTAGTGGTCACAGACTCTAGCATTTATAGAGGCTAGTCCAAGACTAATCTTCATGCTTTGGTTGTGGTGAAAGTTTCATGAGTAATTATTGAAGAGTGTTACATTTAAATAAGAAATTGCCTTTCCTGTCTGAAATATGTATTTGTCTGACTTTTAAAAATCCTTGCTCAAGAAACAAGTATCAGCACTTGACACATGGACTCCTTCCAATTTTTAGTGTATTCAGAAATGATATTTTGCATACTACTTGCTTTGTGCATGTTGTTGTAAGGTTTAATTGACTTCAGTGCTATGATTTGGGGAAATCTTGGTGTGGTGTGTTTTGTGGTTTGTTTTTTTTTTTTAATTCCTTTCTGGAAGGATATAGGTATTTAAACTCTACTGCAATAGAGGAGGGGGTATAAATAACAGATTTTTAAGAGGTTCATTAAAGAAATGTTACCTGTATCAGGATATTTTTTTTTTTGCTGTGGTTAAATTCCTACAGTTTTATATATGTTTTTGATACACACCAACTTGACTGGTTGAAGAGTTTGCATGCAAATAGTGCACTCAATCTACCTGGACAGGGCTTTTTATAAAATAAAGTTGCTTGTAAATGTTTTCAAGCAACATGACAATGTTTTTGCTAGGAAGAAATTTCACTGAGAGCCCTAGCTATTACACTTAAATAAAAACAGGGAAAAAAGCCAGGAGGGGGGAAACAGATAATTGTTTCCACATTATTTACAGACATCAAACAATTATTTTAGAAATAAAGCTTATGTGGTTTTAAATGACAGTGTATTCTGAAATAAGTATCTTAAAGCATGTACTTGCATACACATGTCTGGATAGCTCTGAAAAGAAATCGAGATCGTATTCAGCTATGCATTAATCTACATCCTATGATTGTATTAGAAATTGTTGATACGTGGAGACTGAACTTTTGCCTAGCAAGCTTCAGAGGATTCATTGACTTCTAAAGAAACTAATAAAAATGATTGTGTGTTTATGCAGTTCGGAAGGCATGACAAGTTTTGCAAAACGGGTATTACTTCTTTTATTTTAAGATGGAGGCAGACAGAGTGAATTGAGTCCTTGCTGTACAACCATCTCTGAACAGAACACCTTGGGAAGGTACCTCTCTGCAGAGTTGTAGTGCTTTTCCCAAGGCAGAGACATTTTTCAGGGTTAGGGCTTAAGCTGTTTGAAGGAACTGGCAAGCTATGTTAAGTACAGTGAAGTTCTGTGACTAAATGTACGATGAGACTTTGCTTTCCTAAACTCTATTCATGAAGTACCACACTGGTGCTGAAGTACCACAGACTTACCACGGAAGTACCACAGATGACTCTCAGCCAGGGTAAATCGGTACAGCTCTAATAAGGTGGCAAATCACTGCAGCTTCATATTGACTGAAGATACCATTCAAACTGCTGTTGCTTTAATTGCTTTGAAAATAGAGATTGTTTTGTGTTCCCTGTGTTATCTTTAATGCTTTAATCTCTCTATTCAAGACCTGCCTATGGTAGTAAGGAAAAGTAGCTCAGGAGAAGGAAGAAATCTGGAGGTGAGCAGTAGCCAAAGGCTGTATAAGTGTCCTGCTGTTGGTCTCCTTCCATTGCTGTAGAGGTCCCACAATGTTCTGTTCTATCAGTTTACCCTCATTGCAGCTCTTCAGTAGAAGAAATGGAGTGGACTTAATCTGCAACTACTGTTGTTGAAAATAGTGCCAAATTTTCTTAAGTTTCTCATGAGGTGTCTAGAGCTAGCAAGACAAGCTATTGGACTATGTGACTTCCAGCTGAATCTTCTTCCTCCCCTGCAGCCTTGCACCTTATGAAACCCTCACCTAGGAGGGTTTTGGTGGCTTGGTTATTGAAGTGGAAAGATATGGGTAGGCAGTGGTACTGTGTTGATACACACCAGAATGTACTAGTAGTTTTAAAAATCACGATTGTTATCATGCAGAATAGATGATAACTCTGCCTTAGATTGGGCACGTTTCATTATGGAAGGCATTAAATCCAATGAGAGCAAGTGTGCATGTGTGTGTTCAACTATATTAGAAATGTGTATTTGTAAGGCCAGTTTCATGAATAGCAGATGATGATCCTTCAGGGTTTATCATCCCATTCAAGTGGTATTAAGATTTTTGTCTCTGATTAGTGTACAATGTTGTCTTATCAAATGTTACTACTACTTTAATACCCATTGAGGCTTGCTCCTAACTTCCAGCATGAAAAGAAATAAAAATATGAAGTTTCCCTTTAGGGCTTCTTGAAATATATCTATAGCAATTAGAAATATCTTTTTCTTAAGATTTCTCTTATCCTTTTCCAGTGGAGGGAAGGAAAGACTATAGAAGGAAAGAAAATTCTGGTTTTTGTTTGGAACCCTCTGTTCTGTAACTATATGGAAAAGTAAATGGTTCTGTCTGTCTCAAAACCATGGATTTATTGTTCTATGATTCCAGGATGTACATTGTCCTGTGTAGTTATGAGTGACATCTTGCTATTAATAGTGCAAATGCACTGCAAAGGGGGGGTATGTGTGTATATATCCACATACCATACAGAATGAATTACCTCCTTGCTGCTGAGCTCTGGCATTGCTTCTTACTTTTTAAGAAGTCATCTACAGTACAGTTGATAGAGAAAAGTGCATCAATGTGATTAAATATGATTGGGGATCACTGCAGAAGGCATGGTATACAAACATGCTCTTAGGGTGTATACATGGATAAACTCTAAAAGGCTAAGTCTGAATGCTTGTCATAATTACTAGATGGCTGTGAGAATAGAGAGAGTGCCTTGTGCTTAACTATAAAAAGTTATTTTAACCATTTATTGAAGTGTTCAGCACTGGTAGATGGCAAAACTTGTGTAGCCAGCCCTGTAGTTTTGTTCAGTGCCAAGGCTATGGGGTATGTTGTTTCTCTTTTTAGAAGATTCTTAGGAGATGGGAGTTTAAGTTATGGGCTATTAAAAAAAAAAACCATAGTCCTCTAGTAAAAATGAATTACTGATTTTATTAAATGTGTGCTGCTTTCTGAGTGAAGAAAGTCTCTTCCTCTGTGATGGGTCTTCACTAGTATTTCAGCTGCTTGCTTTGCTATGTTTGATATCAATTGGTTGGGGGTTTTTGAATGCTAAAAGATTACTGTGATGGAAGAGCTAGAATATACTCTGTGGGGACTGCAGAGCTGAAATCAATTACTATGCTGAGCTTGTGATGAAACATCAGAAATGTTATTGTTTCAAAGGCAAGCAGTGCTGCCACCTTAAGGTGTTGAGTATCTGAGGTAATTGATGTGAGACATGATAAAGGAGGTATGAGCTTCTCATGGCACGTGTTTCTTAGAGAGAAGAACTGGGAATCATACTATCAGTAGCTGTGCTATACTGCAGTTTATGCAGCTGTTTCATGTGTATGATGTTAAGTCTAAAAGCTACCTTTTCTCCCTTCTGTGATGAATTGTAGTCATGATGACCTGCAAGTCAATTGCTGTGGTGATTTTTGGCTTTATGCAGCTTAAGGAAAATTTTGGTTCGGCATTGATAGTGTGTAGCTAGCAGAAAAAATCTTTTCTGTAGACAGTGATTTGTTTCATATAGCTTGCTTAGTTTCTTGTGATAGCTTCTGTAATGTCAACAGTTCAAATTCTACAACAGCCAGCTAAACTGGCTGAATTGGGAACAGAAGTGAAATACAGACTCTTGGAGTGTCTTTTGCACAAGCAAATCACTGCTAGCTGTCAATACGAGTGAGATGAAATTTATTCTTTGCTAACTAAAGGTTGTACTGTTTAATTTATATGCTATGGCCCAGAAGTTATGAAGTAGTTTTAGCTAGCGGCTATGACTATGTGGAAACAGACACATGCTGAAGACGGGCTTTAGAGAAGTCTATAGGAAAATGGATGGGATGCTGTATTATGAAACTTCACTTAAATTGTTGCTTAAGATGTAATAACATATTACAAATTGTAATAACATATTTCTGCAATCTAAGCAAGATCTATAGTATGCTAAGTGGAAAACTAGTGATATTAGCACATATTTTTGTAAATTTTTTTTAATCTTTGCTTTTGTAGTGTTGAAATTTAACTTTGCTCCTCTTGCACCTAGATCTAATTTGGAGTAATGAGCAAAGAAAGGTACAAACAGGGAAAATCTGTTTGTTTTTTTAATGGGTCTTATGTTCTCCATTGAGTCCTCTTCTAGGAGGACTAGATGACCTTGGGAGGTCATCTGGTCCAACCCTCTACTCAAAGTAAGGTCAACTAGATCAGATCAACCTGTTGGTCAGCCTGATAAGCAGACACCTTGTGGATTAACCCCAGCCCATTATAGAAGTTTGCAATTGCCTCTTCTCTGAAAATACGGTGTTTCTTTTGTTCTTTAGTCTAAATAGAAAGCATTTATCTCCTTTCCTCTTTGCATTGCATTTTCCAAACTTATTTTAGTAAATCTAGGGTAAAATTGTTTGACATTCATTCTTCAAAAACACTTCTGTAATACTTGCTTTGCAACAAGGTAATCTTGTGTTTATACACTGCATACATAATTCTCTTTAGCCCAAACTAGTCAGTTACTGTACAGCTGTTACATCTAAATGTGTTCTGGAAATAGGTTCACTCTGTGTGCAGCCCATGCTGTTAAATATTATCATAAAGTTGTTTTTTCTGCCATTAAGTAGTTCTAAATGTTAAATGTTTGATGGTCTCAGGCTTTTTCCTGACCAGTCTTCTGCTGTAAAGGTGAATCAGATGAGGCTATTCTGAGGATGTCCTGATAAAAGTAGCAAATTAACCACTTGGCACTCTGGTTAGCTTATTTGTTTTAAGTTTGTGTGTATTCACTTATTTCCTTGAAAATTTTTATTTTTGGTAGTAAGACTTTGTTTCTTCAAACCTTCCGAACTTTCACTTAATCAGACATTTCCTTTACTAAAAGTAGTTCAAGGTGTCACTGCTGCAAGCCAACTCTTTATTTTTCTCTTTGTTAAAGTAAATAATTGATTAGGCTTTTTCAAAACAGAATAGAAAAATAAATAACTGAGAAACAATGTTTCCCTGTATTTAACAAGTAGATATTCATAATCTGAATATAAATTGTCATTATTTGAAATTGTAACATTTACGTATGGGAAATGTTAATGATTCACTAGCTTCCAGATTTGCTTGTAAGGTAGAGAACAACTTGCCTGGGGTTGGTCTCCACATGAAAGGGAAAAATCAAGTGTGTTCCTTGACTTCTTCAGCATACTTACTTCAGTAGTAGAATGTAATTCAGCTGCAGTTCACTAACTTTATTGGAACACGAAGGCAGACACAATCTGCGACCAGGAGGCAGTTGGCATTGGCTGTCAATGCAGTATTCATAATCTACCACTACACCAATTAGCCAGTATCCATTTCTTCTAGAATTAATCTATATGCTTTCAAGAGTGATCCTTGAAGACAGGCATTTGAATACTTTCTTAATTAGCATCTGACTGAAACATTGACAAACAAAAGTGTGTGTGTTTGCATTCTTGTAAAAGTGTTATTTGAAGATCTGTTTATACAGTTTCTAATGGCAGTATCTGTTCATGTAAAGTATCTGTAAAATTTCCCTTGGAAAACTATATTTGATTGACACTGACTAAAGGTCTGGCATCAGAAAGCCAAGTATGGTTTACCTTTTCATTGAGACAGTTGCAAGAATGGTACGAAGAAGCTTCCCACAGTGCCTGCCTGTCCCATCTGGCTATAACTCTGGTGCTCTTAATCCTTCACTTTGATAAATGCTAAAAGTCACCCAGTCTCTGCATGTCTGACTCAAAATGAGTGTAGTAAGTCCAGCTGTATAAAACGGTGTTCATGTATATCTGCCTGATGCTGTTCTTAATTCAATTAAAATGAGGGGAAGATACAGCTGTGAACAGGGCAGACTGTGGTGAGCAGTGCCTTAGCCTGGGAGGGGATCAGTGTTAAAGCTCTGACTGCAGTTTATGCCTGATGTTAATTATTGATAGGCTATGGGACACTAGTGCAGAACAAATGTGGAAAATTAAATAGTAACTAATCCTCTGCTCCTTGAAAGGAAGGATTAGAAAACTTCCCTTGGACTAGGAGTTAAAAAGCATGCACCTTTGCATATTTGCAGTGCTGTTCTCTGGCATCCAGCACCATCTGGTTCTATTTCTTTGTGCTGGGTGAAAGTTGGGAAGAAAGTGGGTATTACTTTACCTGTAGTTATCTGGTTGCTAAAAAGCATCAGTTATAAACTCTTTGATTAGTGGTTTTGCTAGTGCAAGAGTAATATTTGTCAACTGTTCTGTCTGCCTTCTGACACAGGTTTATTGTGCCTTGAGACAAGTCATCAACCTGCTCTTTGTTTCCATTCCTATTTCTGTACAGTAGAAGTAATACTCTCATTCCTTAAAATCAGTTTATTTGGCTGGCCTTTTGAAGTGACAGGGAGTAACTGATGTAGGCATTAATATATGCATTGCAGAGATGCATATAAATTGTGCTGCAGAAAAGTATTTCAAAACTGAGCCATTGACCTGTAACGTCATCTAGGAATTTCCAGGTGGTTTTTATACTGTGGTACATCCAGGACAAAAGAGATCTGAGAAACAGGCAAACAGAGTTTGTTCCCTGGTTTGTTTTGTTGCTCAGCTGCTACTAGTCTGTTGTGTTATTTTGCCTTGCTGCAAATTTCACCAGAACACGATTGCAGAGTGGGGTGTGACTCCAGAACAATGCTGCAGCTTGGGGCACTGAAAGGCAGCTTTAGCTATTCCTTCTTCTTTAGCCCATACCTTGGGAGAAAGTAATCTGGAGATGCCTCCTCCCATGTGTACTCAGATCAGAAGATAAGCTGATTTTTTTTGGCTGCAGCACTGGCTCTTGTGAGCAGGGGTGAAGGGATTCAGCCTCAGAATACAGGTTTAGATCACTTGCACCTATGCCTGAAAATGACACTGCAGATACTCTTGATCTTTAGGTTTTACTGATTTGCTTTAGGAGGAGCATACATACCTCACAGTAATTCATTGTACTCGCCGGAATAGTGAGCACTTAAATCAGTAGTGTTTAGCAGTGCGTCACCGTTTGTTTGGAGGGGGAAAAACCAACACCCACCCCAAAATGAACAACAACAACAAAAAGCCCAACCCCCTTTTCCCTCCAAACTGCAGTCAGGATAAGATCCTTAAAATCAGGCAACCCCTGTTTTATCCTTGTTAGCTTGTAAAAAATACACCTCCTTTACCACTTTCCCAAAGACAAAACTTCAGTTTCCCAGAAATTGTTCAGAAAAATGCTGAAATGAGAGCAATTCTATCCCTTAAAAAAGGGAAAAGGGAGGATCAATCCTCAAAATGGTAAATAGTGTTTATAATATGTGGGAGGAAATGCTGGAAAACCAAGTGGGAACTTCTGTCTTGTCCCATTCAAAATAGGGCTGTGATCTGGATATTCCACAGTACACTTCAGGAATATGCCTGTCCCTGTGACGGGAACTGTGCATCTCTAACACCTCCCCACTGAAAAGCTCTGTTGAAACAAAAGATAGTCATAGGACTTTGTGTTTGCTTTGGGTATTTCTAGTGCAACTCTGATAAAATCTGAGACCAATAGAAGAAACATAGCAGACTGAGTGACACAAATTTTAAATAATGAAGTATGAAAGAGTTTGTTGGATGGTGGAAGTAATGGTTGATGTAACTTTCCTTTCTTTTACAGTCAATAAATAGGTATTGTTAATTCCTCATTCTTTTTGAGATTTTTCTTCTCTGTTACACTGCACCTGTGATTTTCTGGCTAAATCACTTCACTCTGAAAAATAAACCGGTGTTCATTTCAAAGCAGCTGTTATATTCATATCTGATTGAAAGTTGTACTTCAGATGTGCATGTAACTGCAAGCTGAGGGAGCACTGCAGCAGGACATAGGCACCAGTTATTAGTTCTTCTCTGTGTAGGCACTGTCAGTGTGTGGACCATGATACTAGTTTCTGTAGTTCTTGCAGCAAATCATAAACGTGGTCATATACATCAATGTGTGCCCTGATTCTCATGGCATTGCAGTGTGGTGGAGGTAGGTTTTCTTTTGCTTGCGTGACTGAGCAAATACTGATTCTTTTTGTTCTATGTCTTATGATCTTTTTTCTTTGTGAACAACTTAAAACATATTAATTTGTGGAAAAGTCTTGACAGAAGTTTACACTTTCTTTTTTGTTGTAGTGAGCCTGGCAGCTGATCCTGAAGGATCAGGTAGAATTTCCTTGTTGTCTACAGCAGCTGGCTGCAGCAGGCCTGTTTCCAGGCAACTAGACTCTGTGGTTACTGGTTTCTTAATATCTGCATTGCTGAGGATTCATTCAGCTTAAGATGGGAAACATGCTGAATTCTGGATAGAGAAAAGGCAGGTTTCTGGTTGTTTATCAGATACTTGATTTTTTTTGTTTTACTGAACTACAAATCTTTTAAATTGTTTTGATTTTACTTTAAAGTTAAGTATAGTTGGATTTTGCCAAGAAGTAACGTTCATCTTCAACTAACTCAAAAGATGCATACGCTCATATCTTATCAATCTGTATACACACATAGAAGTAGCTAGGTGGCTGGGATGAGAGGAAGTCTTACAAAAAACTGTCTTGGGCTAAACGGCCTAATTTGTTTTTCAGTAGTGTTTCGATACAGATCAGAATGAGACTTCACTATAATAACATACTAAAATTATTTACTTGGCTTTTTCAGCAGCGGAGGATAAAAGAGCCATTTTAAAGGTTTTTCTCTATAGGCATCCTTGTTGAGACTCAGGAGTCAAAAAAGGAGGGGAGGTGGGGGACGGCAGACATGGATGGACAAAAACGCTGAGTGACAGGTTGAACAGAGATGGCCTTTGTCCTTAAAGCCCTTATTAATTTTAATGTATCCCTTAAAAAAAGAACCATAATAGGTTTTGGTCCAAGTTTGGCTAACTAAACTAAAACTGTACAAGAAGGAAGCAACAAGAATGAAAATACCTAGGAAAAGCAAATTATGGGTCTAGAACAGAAAGGCTTTTAGAAGCTCCTTACTGTTGTAGAAGGGCAGGTGAGAGGGTGTATGTGAAATTAGATGCTAGAATGAAAAGGAAATGCAAGTGGTCTTATAAATTCACAAAAACTGAATTTTGGACATTGGTTACATAGCACATCCCTAGAACTACCTGGCTTTTCAGAGGCTGTACTGTGTTGAATTTTATTAGTGTTTTTCTGGATGAACAGTGACAGGAAGTAACCACTAGACAGCAGCTGACATGCATTATAACAGTTTTCAAATAAAAGAGCTGACCAAAATGTGTGGAACCCTTAAATCATATTTTGGCATCTGATGAAAATCTGATTTTTCAAAAGAAAACTACTATGACATGTATAACTTCTGTACTGTGATTCAAATGCTGTAAGCCCCAATGGATTGTGACCTTTTTTAATCTTGAGACTTTTACTTTGAGAGAAGTTTATAATGTTCTTTAAACTTCAACTAGAACTGTAACTGTACCAAGAAGGAGGCATGTTTCTTGATTGACTATTGGCCATGAGGAGTATTGGATGCAAGAAAATAAAATAATTTTTCTGATGGAAAGCTAATGTATTTTTTTTAGCCTGTGATAGGTTTAGCAATGACTCATCAAGCTAAAATGTAAAAACACCACAAGCTGATCTATTTCTGGGTAAAACAAATCAAAGAGAATCTAAAGCCAGATTTTGGGTTGATTTGCATACTTTCCCTACCCCATGAGTCCAGTGAGATCAGAGTTTAAATCAGGCCAGCATTTGGACTAGTTTTTTGATAGTTCACCAGTTAAAGACCAGTCTTGTCAGATATTATATGGAAACCCTGGTGCTGAGTTTTACATGCTCATGAAAAAGCTGAAAGGGCTTAACAACTTTTTAGAAGACTCTTAGAACTGACTGGAGTGAGCCTCTGTAATACAAAGGGTGAATACACATATTCAGTTATCCAAAGAGACGGCTGTATCCTGAACTCCTGTTTAATAGCACAAACAGGGAGGGTGTTTAATGACTGTGCTTAGATCGGAGATCTCACTGGAGTGCTGGGAAATGGACAGTCCTCAAAGTAACAATTGACATTAGTGTGTGATGGAGCTGATGACAGGGCTGTCATCTTAGTCCCAGAAGTGAGTGGTGAGTTTGAGGTGAGCTTTCTCAAATTTTCCTCTTCAATAAATACCAGCCTGAAATCTTCATGGAAAACAAAGTCACATTTTTAATATAAAAACAACTTGACATTTTTCAGTATACTTTTTAATGAGCATTGCTCTGAGCTATGTTATAATGAAATTTGCTTAAAAGTAGAACAGACTGGTGATACTTGGCAGAACGACGTGGCATATGGTAAAACAGTTGTGATTTATTGGCAAGCGCTTTCATTTTTGGGAAGAGTGGCTTTCAGCACAGTGGACTGTATATCGATATTCAGGGCTTTAAGGAAAAAAAAACCTGCTGAGCAGTATACATGGGTTACTTTAAAAGGTAAGGCCTTTCCATAAGGGTAGGACAAGAAACTTTGTATATTTTATTCTTTTTTTTACATGTGGCATCTGACTTTTGTCTAGCTCTTTATGCCATTTTTCACCTTTTTTAGAAACATCAAAATACTCAGTAGCTTAAAGGTAAGTGAGCATTTTTAACTTGTACAAGGTGGGATTTCTGGGGCTCAGACTCATTTCTTTCATTGTAGCTGTCCATGTACTCTACATGTGGATTTCTTGCACTTGACAATATCCTGCAAAAACTACTAGTTATGATTACTACTAGTAATCAAAACTAAAGTTATGATTGTCAGAATCATGTCATATGATTGCATCTATAGACTCAGTAAATGAGTACAGGAGGAGTTACTGGGATTGATTTTACAGCAGCCTGACACAATTCCAGTTGGATTTAGGGTAGATGTTTAACTACTGCTGGTGGTATAGTAAGTAGTAGTATCTTCTCATTCTCCTTTCCAAAGAGCAGTTTCCTCTTGAGAGAGGGCCTGGTCACACATGCCAGTTTTCCCTCTGAGTAAGCAGGCAGTATGGCTCCTGCTGCCCTCAGACAGGTAAAGGAGAGTTCTTTGTAGCCATTCCTCTAGATTTGTGACAGAAGGCAAGCAGATGACATAACCACGCTTGATGATCCTAGAAGAGTATTCCCATGTTATAATTTTGTGACCAACATGTAGGACTACTTTTCAGATCTGAAAAGTACCTGATTGGCAGCTTTCTACTTTGCTTGTTTCTCATCCTTACATGATCGTATTTTTCATTGAATAAAAGGCCTTAAAATGTGTGTGCATATGTGTGTATCAGCCTAGATACAGAGCTGAAAAATGGAGTAGTGAGGGTGCAAAAAATGAAATGTAAAGTATTTCTGTTTATATCTTGTTCAGAGTTTATTAAACCCCAAATTGTGAGTATTCTTCAGCTGAAAGTTACGAGTCTCAAGTATCTCTACTATAGTCTCAACTATCTACTATAGTCTCAACTATCTCATGCAAGGTGGGGGGAGAACCCAAAACAAGAAGATGGTTTTTTTCTGGAAGATTTTAGAAATACACAATTACTTCAGGATTTCCCATGCTATTAATTTACTGACATATGGGAAATAGGAAATGAATTGCTAAATGCCCTGCTTCGGGTCCTGTTTGGCATGGCTTGCTGTTCTTTGTGTGTGTAGCCAGAGGCAAAAATTCCTGCCAGTAGCCAAAGAAGGACTGTAGTGCTGCCACTGTTCTTAGTTGCTCAGAAGAAATAATCAGACCTAACTTCTTGTGGTGGGGGTGTCAGTTTTTAAATATGTATATGCTTTAGGGACTATTTTCTCTGTCAGAATTCAGTGCTGTAATAACACATAGGATCTGGAAAAAGGATTATATAAAGCTATTGGATTTTTTTAAAGGGTATGGCAAAGCTGAAATACCACTACTCTCCTCTGAGAGGTCTATCACTAGTGGTGCATGTTCCAGGTCACACAGGGAAGGGATGGAGCTACTGTACAGGAAAAGTAGCAATTATTTTCACAGTTTGGTCAGATGTTAACCCATATTACAGATCTCTGGCTATGTCCCAGACTCATGGGCTCATGAGTTATTAGTCTTTTTTTTTTTTAATGAAAGATTCTTGTCCTTGTGATTGCAGAGCATGAAATAGAGTGCTCTGAAGAGTAACTCAGAGGGCAGAGCTTCACTGAGGCAAATGCCCTTTGAATTAGGGGGCATGGCTACAAGCTGGGTAATTATACTGGTCTGCAGGCATGTCTGTAGAGAGGTGGGGTCTGGCAAGAGTCAAGGAAAGAGGTAGAGTCAGGTCTTCAAGTCTGAATTATCCTCACTTGAACTAGTTGCTTTTTAACTAATTAATAACTCTGCCCCAGGACCTTAGTGATGATATAATCAAAGAAACTTTCAGTATAACACACATTCAGTTCAACCCGGATTTTTTTCACAAAACTAAGAATGACTGGTCCTGAGTTTACTATATGGTTACTTGGTAATACACTGGGAAATACTAATTTTTTTTTTCATTTTTAGGAATTATCTTGTATTGTAGCATATGGAATATGCAATTACTACAGTTTGCTAAATACCTTTACTGCTACAACCTTTCAAGCTATCTTTAGTATTTAAATGATTTTCTAATTTTTTTAAGGAAATAATAGCTTTTTTGCCCTAGAAATACTCAGTCTTTGTTCCTGGGTGTGTGTGTATATATGTTTATATATATTGCTGATCTTTGGGTTGTGTAGATATAATTGAGAGGTGTCTGTGCCCAAAAGTCAATTAATGGTTGCCTTATTTGGGGTTTTTGACCAGGATGCTACAGGAAGTGTCTTAATTTTTCTTTTTTCCCTTGAGTGTGGGCAGTGAGAGGGATTTCCAATTAGTGAAATTTATATGTTAGTTATGATTCATCTCCTGAAATCAGCAACATGAATTTGATTCAGTAGTACTGGATGTTTTCCACTAAAATCTTATGAATTTCTGCTTAGTGCTTGGTAAGAATGTTGCATTTGTTGCCCAGATGCAGTTTTTCAGTGTGGGCACATGTTGAAGACCCTAAACCTTGAATGTAAGGGATCAGTTAGGACTTTACTTCCATTGACATATATTGGACACTGACTTGTATGGTTCTGCATGTTAGATGATGATATTGTAGCAAAAGTAAGGAGGGAAGGTGATATTTCATTGACAGTTAAAAAGGCAATTAAGTGTGTAGAGTTTGTTTTTTTTAAAATGTTATTTGAGCAAATGTTATTTGACATAGTTTGAATGCAAGTACATCATTTTATTATAACTTTATCTGACTGTGGACAGTGGGGAATGTGTACTCTATATGCTGAGCACTGCATGAGCAAGAGGTGCCACACAGTTCGTGCCTGAAAGAATTTCTAGTCTGTAGCAGGTCTCCTGGTCCTGTTACTCACACTCAAAGAAAAATGCTAGATCTGTTGGCAGTGGTATTGCTCAGGTAAAATTAAGTAGCTGATAATGTGTTGATATCCAAAAGTGTCAATCATCATATGCTTAGTCTGCTTTAATTGGCTAAATAAGCATTCTAAAAGTTTTTTAGAACCATAATTAGAGGGGTGTTTTGTTTTGTTTTTTTTAATAGGATTGATAGTGTTAATTCTTTTAACTAGCCATAATTTCCCTTGGTTTTCTATTTAAGAGCTCTCTTTATGCATAAACCCCCTAAAAGGGGACAGTCCAGAAAGTATCTAAAACATCTTGTCACCTGAGAGATGGTCAACTGTATGGGACTTTTGTCATGGTTTTAATGTGAGTAGAAGCAACTTTTGAATTTTCAAGTATAAAGATGAAAGCTGAGATATGACAAAACTCGTTTGCAGTGTGAATGAGCAACGGGTTTGAGAAAAGCTTATTGTGATCCTAACTCATAAAGAGCAACATAGAATTGTGTATGTCACCTGGTAATAATCTTGACCTCTACACTATCAATAAGAATCACTCTGGGTATAGCTGACACCACATTGTACAAAATACCTCTATTTAGAGTATTTTTATGCATCTTATTTTTGTTCATAGTGGGATGAAATGAATGATGGATGAGAATAACATTTTTTTATCTGCTGAAATCCTAAGGTATTTTATTCCTTGTAGAAGAATCATGCAAGTACTTAAGACTTTTCTCAGAAGGTTTTCTCATCAACATGAAAACTTGCACCTTATCCAGCTGCTTAACACGTAGTAACAGAAAAATGTATTTTAAAGTCAAGCTCTTTGCTGATATAGACACAAGAAAGATCTTTACACAACAGCTGGGTTAACAAGAACCCTTCCAATGTGCGATGTGAACTGTCAAATGACCCACTTATAAGAACAATAACACAGATTCAGATTGAAGGCAGAGGTTTGCTGTCTGCAGAGTACATATACCACAAAGAGGAAGCTTGTAAGACCCCTCTGCAGGCAGCCTTCCCTAGTCTTTCCTATTGAGTTCTTGCTGTTCCTATAAAATGCTTAGGCAGTGACACAAAGAGCAAGATAGATGTTCTTGGTGTTTTTTTGTTTAGGGCAATAGTTCACATACTGGATCCTCCTCCAGTAAGTGGTTACTCATGCAAAATGGAACAGTTTTAACAGAAGTGATAGAGTGTGCTTAAGACTAGAATATCCCATAGCCTTTGAATTAGAACAACCTGCTAGCTATCCTAAGAGGCGAGTTTAGCTCTCGGGTAAAGGGATGAATTGCATTCAAGTCTTGCATGGGTATTTAAACCCCTGAGCTCTCAAATTAAAAGTGAGAAAATAATTTTTTTCATTCTTCTCTCCTGTCTGCTTAGTTTTATATTCCTTTGCATTTTCTTTGTTTTGTTATAAGACCTAAAACAAACTGTTTTGACCATTGCAAACATAACCAAACACTTCTCTTGGGAGGTAGGAGTGGGATTTTCCCCTTCCCCATTTTCAGAAAGAGTAACTGGAATGAGGCGAGAAAGAGAGAATTCATTAGTGGGTTGGTGGGCCACTTTAATATTTTTCTTAAGTGTGTCCATTCTTTGTAGCTACATTGTGAAAAATGATCAGATCTGTTAAATGTATGTTTCATGCCTGTTCTGCCTTATTTAAGTAAAATATTTTACTTGGCAAATGTTACTGTTTTAGCCAGTGTTGGCTGTCTTTGATGCAAGATTTCCCCCTGCCTCTGTTCTCCCAAAGCAGACTTATATGTGATAAGGCAGCTGCTAAAGGGAGAGCACTAATATCATTGAGAGTGCCTGAAGCAGAGAACAGAATCAGGATGGGAAATCAAACTCCAGAAGAGAACAGGTGATTGTTCCTAATGGGGAGAAATAAGCTAAAGCAGCTGTTTGTATTCCAAAGTATGGGCCTATAGAGAAATGCAGCTTTGTTACTGACTTGGACTTTCAGGAAAAATGACTGAGTTGGAGGGAGTGAGGATACATTGTGAATAATTTGTGTAGAATATAACTTCTGTTAAGTGGGGAATTTGATGGCTAGTTCACCATAATGCTGGCAGATAAATGGACCTGGGGAGAAAAATTCTGAAGCTTAAAGCTGGCTTTTTCTTTTTAAGTGATCTTGGACATTGCTCAGCTGTGGCAACTGAAATAAATAGAATCCTTGATACAGAAGGAATGACTGTGGTCCTTCAGCTTTGACCTCTGGAAATGAAGCTATAGTTATACACTGTACAGAATCTGTATTGTATTTACATGTTTTCAATTTATCTGCTATCAATCTCAATGTATAAGAAAGTCATTTTGGGGACTACATGACAAAAGGATTCTCATCACTTGTTTAACCTTGGTCAAATGTTCTTGCGAATCCATTTTCTCTAGTCTTTGTATTAGATGCATGCCCCACCATTATGCATGGTGAACTACATGATCCTACTGAGTGTCAGCAACTATAAATGTAAAAGAGCTAAGTGGTTAGAAAAGTATGTCTTTTGATCTACAGAAGAACAAAATATTCCAGAGAGCCTGTTTTGAAGAGCCAATGGCTTAAGATCTACGCCTCACTGTCTCATCTTCCTTTCCTACTGAAAGGACTAAGATGTCACTAAAAGTGAGGTACTTCAGTGTAATTGCATCATCATTCTGTGCATGCTTAACCATGATGCTTTTCCTAGCATGGAGAAGTTCTCATCTTTTATAAAAATAATAGAGCTTTCTGTATATAGGCTGAAATGTCTTTTTTTTTTTCTGAGGCTTTACAAGCCTTTTCTTTATCTTCATAGGTCTGGCTTTGAGTATTATGATAAAGATCTATTACTGTTTCTTGGTAGGTAGTCTATTGAAGAAGACTGAACTGAGCTAGGAGAAGGTAATGTAGCAGGACAATGTGTGTAGAAAGACCATAGTCTTGCTGTGGTTTTTGTAGCTTTTGAAAAGCTGATATTAATACATGTGACTGTACTGAATATCTTCTTTCTTATGAATGGAGGAGGTTGGATGTGACCTCTGGAGGTCATAGTGTTCAGCCCCTCTGCTCAAGCAGAGTCACCTAGTGCTGTTTGCCCAGGACTATGTCCAGGTGGCTTTTGAGTATTTCCAAGGATGGGGACTCTACAACCTCTCCAGGCAGCCTATGCTAGGGCTTAGTCACCCTTATGTAAAAGTGTTTTCTGATATTCAGACAGCACCTCCTGTGTTTCAGTTTGTGCCCATTGCCTCTGGTCCTGTTGCTGGCCACCTCTGAAAAGAGCCTGGCTCCATCTTCTTTACACCTTCCCTTCAGGTATTCATACACATTAATAAGATCCTCCACAAGCCTTTTCTAGGCTTGACAGTCCCAGCTCTCTCAGCCTTTCCTTGTATGAGAGATACTCAAGTCCCTTAATTGTTTTAGTGGCTGTTTGACTCTCTCAAGTAGCTCTGTATCTCTCATACTGAGGAGCCCACACCTGGACACAGCCTTGCAGGTGTGGCCTCACCAGTGCTGTATAGAGGGGAAGTATCACCTCCCTTGACCTGCTGGCAATGCTTTACCTAATGCAGCCCAGGATACCCTTAACCTCCTTTGTGGTAAGGAAACCTTGTTGGCTTGTCTTCAACTTGGTGTCCACCGTCCTGGGGTCCTCTGAGGTCCTTTTCTCCCAAGGTACTTTCCAGATGACCATTCCCAGCATGTGCTGGTGCATGGGTTTGTTCTTCCACAGGTGCAGGACTTTGCACTTCTTGTTTAACTTTGAGGTTCCTGTCAGCCTGCTTCTCCAGCCTGTCAAGGTCCCTCTGGATGGCAGCATGACCCTTTGGTATATCAGCCACTCCTCCTAGTTTTGTGTTACCAGTAAATTTGCTGAGGGTGTGCTCTGCCCCATCATCCAGATCATTAATGAAGATGTTAAACAGGACTGGACCCAGTGTTGATCCCAGGGTATACTGCTAATTCCTGGCCTCCAGCTAGACTTTGTACCACTGATCACCACCCTCTGGGCCCAGCCATTCAGCCAATCTTCAGTCCACTCACTGTCTGCTCATCCAGCCCGTACATCAACAGCTTGTCTATGAGGATCTTATGGGAGACAGTTGTCAAAGGCATTACTGAAGTCCAGGTAGACTTATGTACTTCTAGAAGCCCTGTTTGCCTCTGTTCCTCACCTGATTCGGTTCCAGGTGGGCTTTGGCTTTTCTAACCACATCTCTGCATGCAGAGACAGTGTCTCTGTGTCCCTTTCAGACTACTTGTCCCTTTGTCCATGTTTTGTATACTTCCTTTCTATGTTTGAGTCTTGAAACATTCATTTGATTCCTGAATATCTCAGATTGTCTGTGGTGGACATCTACTTTTATGCACTTCTGTTTGTGGATACAGTTAGAGTACGCTGTGGTGTCAAATATGCTTTTATATTATACAGAATTACATATTTGACTGTTCTGTTCCCTTTCTTAAAGGCAAGAAGCTGTGGCTGAAGTCCTAGCAGCTCCATACCATTTGCACTAGCCTTACAGATGATGCAGATGTTATGCACTATAACGCTCATGAAGAAACACTTCAGGTGAAACAGCAGCTCCACACTCATACTTTCTTTAAACTTTCTAATGGTTTGATAACATTCAGGAATCTGTAATGCAAAAGATAGAATTCAAGAGGTGTTAAGCATGAATTCTTCCTGAGTGGCTCTTAATAGTATTTTTAATTGCATTTTTAATTCATATAAAATACAGTCTAAAATGCAATGAGGTAACCAAACTTCCTAATGCCATAAAAACAGCATCTAGTGACTTCATTGGAGTCCAACTGTGGAACTTGTAGCTACAAGGCTGAACACTTATGCAAGTATAAGCTAGTAAATGACACTGAAAGTGCTGTTTTCTCCCCACTGCTGGGT
This sequence comes from Ciconia boyciana, assembly GCF_034638445.1. Classification (NCBI taxonomy): domain Eukaryota; kingdom Metazoa; phylum Chordata; class Aves; order Ciconiiformes; family Ciconiidae; genus Ciconia; species Ciconia boyciana. Next base: position 112,566,012 of record NC_132936.1, on the reverse strand, counting down.
GATAGTAACACAAAAGTTGGTTGGTTGGTGGAGACTTTTGTTTTGTTTTTTTTTTGAACTGGATGGGTGACTTTGCCTCAGTGAACATCTTGCTTGAAGACCTAATACACTTGTTAAAAATTCAAATCCTTCCCAAGCTATCAGTAGCTCCCAATTACTTTTCTACATATACTGTATATTTTTTTTTCCTCATTTAGATTCTGCTTAATGAGAAAGTCTTTAGTGTCAGAGGTCTTGGCATTATTTATAGGATTGCTATATTAGAGAAGAACATTGTCTGTCTTTGGGATAATAAGCACTGTTTATCAAGTGGTTGTAAGAGTATTACAGCGATCAATGTACAGAATTATGCTTATCCAACTGATTTACTAGTGGAATTTTAAATACTTATAGTGAACTTTAGCATGTTTTTTTACATTGCATATAAAAAAATTACATTATTAACTGGATTAATTTTTTTGTAAATACTTGTCTTCCAATGCTTTTTTGCATTCTGCTGCATTAAGGATTGTTAATAAATAGGATAGTGTATCTTGTGTTGTGCAAGTTGTGTTTAATAACTCAGCCATATGATGTAAGAATAAGTGCTAACCAGTACTTTAGTAATTTGAGATACCTTGGTGGTGCTGGAAAATTCAGTGGTATTACAAATTTCACCATGGCAAATACATAGGAACAATATTGTCCCTATGTTGTTTTCTCTTTGTTATTTGTTTCTTTTAAAGTACTTCTAGAAGCTTCTAAATAATAGAAAAAGTTTAAAAACAGTAGTAACATAAAATAGTTCTAATACAAAAATAAGGTTAAGTACTAATTTGCTGTTTATATACACATGCCATTGCCTCTTAAACTTATTTTGGTTACTGCAGTGATCAGTAACTGATCAGTGATCAGTAACTAAGACACTGGATTTAGATGTTTTTTTGTTTTACTGGTAAATATAGACATGACTAGTTTACAAAAATGGCTGCTGGGTGTTCAGGACAAGAAAAGCTTTTGTGAGAGGTGCTGCTGACATCTGAAAGTCATTACAGTAGAATTTGCTTATTCTCTCTCGTTTAAGAACTTATGAAATAACTAGTTTTATCTATACACTCTATCTGCTCATCCTAAGAAAGTGGCTCCCTTTTATGAAAGATTATTTTTTATTTTGAATAAATTAGATGCTAACCTTTACACAATAAATACCCATTTATCTCAGAGGTATGAGTCTAAATAGCAAATCACTTTTATTACTAAGTATGCAGTAGTTCTTGCTTACAAAGCCCGTGGGTTTCAAGAAATTGTAGGGGATTAGTAGTGGCTTGATGTTCCCCCTTTCTTCTCCCAAGTAGTACTCTTAAAGGGAATCACTACCCGATTCAAAGGCTGAAACTATGTATGTGTTAAAGGTTTGTATATGCATGCACAATTGTAGTAAAGTTAACCCCGATGGTTTCATTTCAGTGGGCTAGACAAAAAAAAACTAGCTGAAAAGCTGTGAGTTCTCATAGGACCTCTCTATTGTCAGTTGGTATTTGGACAGTACTCAGAAGCGTTAGAGCTTAGCACTAAATACATAGTTACTGAAACAGTGGAGAGGTATGTATTTAAAGCTGCAGTGTCCATAGTGAAGTTCAGTTTGTTGTGGCAGAACAATGCACATGACATGCCATCTTCAGTGCTAGTCTTAGGGGATTCCACCCAAAGTTAAATCAAGCTGGGGGGAATCGTCAGCATTTTTTTGCTTAGATTTGCTTTGGGGAGAAAGACCCTTACAGGGTCTACAAAAGAAACCATGTGACTAGAAGAAATAACACTTCCTCTTCCTTGCCCCCAAAAAGATCTATTCTTGATGTCCATAAAACCTTCTGCAGTTTTTTAGATGTAAAACACTAATGAACATGTGCTTTGAGATAGTTTCAGTATAACTTTAATTATTTAGTATTACAAGTCTGAGTTTTACATTAGCCCTAAACTTAATTTTTGCTATCCAACAAACAAATCATTGCCTTCCTGATTTTTACAGTCTGGACAAGGATGAATAACCACTTCTGAAGACCTGTAAAGTATAACCACGCTAGCAGGAACTGCTAGATTTTTGTGTGTGTGTGTCTTCAAGAGAAGGTGGTAAAAAGCCTTTTGCAAATGATGCTGATGAGGAAAGAGAAACAAAGTAAAGGCCTCCCAAGAAGTACAGCATCTGGACTTTGAATATCCTGAAATAAGGCTCTGAAGGAATAGTAAACCTGAAAACAAGAAAGATAAGAGGCCTGCAGTAGAAGTAGTAGTGGAGTCTATTAGATTTGAGTAGCTATAATGATAGGGCAGTATATAAAAGCAATTTTGAGACTTGTGTTGCTGGGAGAAGAGGCTACTAATCTTTGTCATGGCTCTGGACATAAAATACTGAAACTTTAATGCTTTTCAGAACTCTTTCCATTATCCATAAATGTTTAAATATATAGGAAAGATTCTGTATGTGATTCTTCTACAGGTTTTGAGACAGATTCTTGTTTGGTGGACCTGGTCCATAGGTTTCAGTGAATGATGATCTCCTCCAGCAGGGTATCTTAATTGGGGGGGCATGTCTCAAACACTGTGTGATTATGCTACAGAAGCATTCTATCCAAGCTGGCTGATACTCAAAATTTAAATAAAAACCTGCCAGTACTCAGTACCAGGGAACCTTGCTGTATCAACACTCTATTTGTTACAAAGTGATTTGGATGAGTTGATTGCACTGCTGATTTACTTGGAGTCTTTGGAATTGATTTGTCGGTGTAACGTGTCACAAATTTAAATCTCTGGCTATTTTTGAATATCACTCTTCACTCGTGTCTGCCAATGGAGTAAGATTAGGCTTTTCCAATGAAATATTTTAAATACCTGGTACTGATAGAGGGCATTTCTTCATAGCTCATTTGTTTTATATAGGCTGTCACAAGTGAATTACAGAGCTTTCATTGATGGCATATATTGGACCTTATAACTGAGGCAGCTGGAGAATGTACAGAGGTATTTTTTTTGCTGTGTTTTCAAGAGAAATAATGCTTTTGATTAAAAACAACAAACTTAAGTACCATATCTCTAAATTAATGCAGAACTAATTTATAATAGAATTTTCCTGAAAAGTAATTAAGGCTTTAACTCACAAGTAGTTAATGAGCATAAGTATTTTTCATTCTTCATAAGAAACCCTTAAAGTTGCCTGAAATGGTACCTTTTTAATGTTGGGTGAGGGAGAATTTTGGCCTGGGAGTTAGGGTTGCTATCCAGTTGTTATACTGTGAGAATGAAAGCAGAAAGAAACTTCGAGTTTTTGAGTCTGTTAGGAAGGCATGCTGATAGCAAGCATACTTGACTAAGTCCCTTAGCTAACTAATCATAGTGAGACCCCACCTGGAGTACTGCATCCAGTTCTAGGATCCCTAGCACAAGACAGACATGGTTAGAGCGGGTCCAGAGGACGACCACAAAAATAGTCAGAGGGCTGGAGTGCCTATTCTATGAAGAAAGGCTGAGAGAGTTGTTCTTCAGCCTGGAGAAGAGGAGGCTGCGGGGACACCTTATTGTGGCCTTTCAATATATAAAGGAGGCTAATAAGAAAGATTGAGACACGCTTTTTACCAAGGCCTGTAGTGACAGGACAAGGGGCAATGGTTTTAAACTGAAAGAGGGTAGATTTAGATTGGGCATAAGGAATACATTTTTTTATTATGAGGGTGGTGAGGCACTGGAACAGGTTGGCCAGAGAATATGTGGATGCCACATCATTGGAAGTGTTCAAGGTCAGGCTGGATGGGGCTTTGAGCAACCTAATGTGGAAGATGTCCCTGCCTGTATCTTTAAAGGTCCCTTCCAACCCAAGGAATTCTATGATTTCCAGAAAGGATTAGGCAGCAAGAGTGGTGATGTCATGTTTCCCACTATTATTAGTGTAATCCTTTTTTTTGAAGTTTGTCTTGCCTCTTCCTCCCACCTCCTCATACCCCTGCTAGATATCATTCCTGTACTTCCCAAGTTGCCACTAAGTACTGTGCTTAGTATTTGACACTTGGTTTGTTTTTAAATACAGAATGGCCTTCTCAAGCAGACTTGGTAGTTGCTTTCATCTCACTTAGCTGACCATACTGTCTTTATACAGCCTCATTAAAATTATGAGTTGCTTTTAAATAGTTATGTTTTGTTGTATTTAAACATTTTTGTTGTTGTGATTAAACATTTGTGATGCCTTTATGGAAATTAACTTGAGTATGGATATCAAGCTATAAGATTATTCTCTAAGAAATCGGACACCAAAATAACTTTTTAGTTTAATGAGGCATCACAGATTACTTGTTTGTCAAGTTTAAATTGGAAAGTGCTTAAATCCACAGGTAAGGGCAAAACCAAGTAGCCTTACAAAAAGCAGAATTTAATGATCAGTAGCGTGAGGGACAGTGATCCATATTTCTCATTATTTTTCTGAAATGCCTTTTTTTTTTCCCTGAAATTGTAGGGCTTTCAATTTGAGGATGTTGGGTTGAAGTTGGGTTGTTGGGTTGAAGTTCTTACAGGAGAAGCATACAGTTGTTTTATAAGTAGATGGAGAAAGGGAAAGAATTTTCTTCAAGGTGATAGGTTTGTACTTCTATCTGGAAAAAAAAAAGCAATTGCTCTGGAGACCAGCAACTAGCTTAGGTGCACAAAATGTCTTACATAGCAGATCAATTTGTGGTGCTGGTAGATTTGATTTCTCTCAGGTCAGTTCTAAGCATTCCTGTTGATTTGAGTAGTTTCATGTCTTTGCATCCTTTTATGATTCCTTACTGTATGAGAAACCTCTTTGCTGTGTCTTGGCATGCTTGCATGTCAGAACAGAGTGTAGTAGGGAGATGCTCTAACTAGCTATAATTGAGCCACCTCAGGTACCAAAAGGTTCTAGCCATGACAGCATGGATCTCTGCATGATTAATTTACTCCTATCCTCATAAGATTTGCAATGCTGCAGTCAGGCTCATCAGCAAGATTATTTGTTTCTTTTGTAGAATCTGGGGCTTACAATGCTGTCTTTGCTATAGTAAGATGGGTCATGTTAATAAAACCAAGAAGGATGCAAAATAGAAAGCTTACATATGAGAAACTGACCTACTCTGGAGCTGTAATGACACACCTGTCTGAAACCTCGTGGTGAGCGAGCAAAGGAGTTGCACAGTTTCTAACTGGGCAACACTGTGCTACAGTGGCTTTTGTATGACAGACAAACTGGTGTGCCCAGCTTGTGTTGCAGAACATAGAGTTCTCTTTCTGCATGCATGGTGACATAGTCTTCAGAAAAAAGTGTTTTTCTTGAAACTTAAGGGTCTCATCTCTAATATCTGAATATTATTTAGAAGGATTGTCACTTTACAAACAGCTTCTTAGCCAGACTGGGAAAAATGAATGTGGCTTCTCTTCCATCTTTACAAACTTAGAGATGCATAATAATTCATTTTCAAATGTAATTGTGAGATTCCTTTTCATGATTACTTCTTAAAGGAATTATAACAGCCTAAGTAGAGGAACAAAAATTCAGTGTATTAATGTCCCAAAAAAATCCTTCAAAGTTCTGAATTCCAGATAGTCAAAGAAATCCTCAAGCTAAAATCCTGTTTTAGATTCTTAAGTTAGACACTATTTGAATATTTATAGTTTGGTCATATGCTCCTCTATTCTATATGCATGAAGGAAATTCATTTTTTGTTTACTTACTATTTTATTTCACTAAGCAATAGATGTTTGAGAAGACATGCATTGAGCAAACTGCAAAGAAACTTAGTCAGTTTTAGCTTGCTTAGGTATTTGATTCTTGGGAGCTACATTCTGAACTATTTCTGTTAATTATTTTTAAAGTAAGGGATGAAACCATCTGTCTCCTTCTGACTTAGATTTTTTTAGAACCAAAAGCATTAGATTTTTTCTTTTTTTGAAACTGAAAAATCCCTGGAAAAAATGCACCCTCTGCAGTTCTGATTTAGCAATGACTGCTGTGTAGCTGGGCATCTATTTCCTCATTCAGTCCCACTAAAGGCATTGGTAAGGCTATTTCCTATAGGTCTCAATGGGGCTGAATGCCAGAATACAATGTTAGAAATAAATCTTATTAAGGATGTTTCTCCGTATTCCTTTACTTTCTATATATAAAATGTTATTTCTGTGGAGCTGTTCCTGTCATTGCAGGCAAAGCACTAGTTTAGTCATGCAGTCTGTACAGACTTGTTTCTTTCTGATTTTTTTTATTGAAAGGGAAAAATAAATTTTCATAGAAAGCTGCCCAGTGGCTTGTTTCCCAAATTCAGAAATTTACCAGCTGTGAGCAGGATAAAAGCATGTCTAGACCCGATCCTCCCAAAAAAAAAAAATCATCCTCCCTCCTAAAAAATGATTGCATTAAAACAATATAGAATAACTTATAAGAACTGTGCTAAACTACTAATATTCACACAATTAAAGCATGCCTAAGGGTTTTATCATAATAAAGGTAATAAGTAGCAGAACTTGGAATTTGTCTGGCAACAGGCTCTGTATTACTCTTACTTTTTTAGATGGCATGAAACTAAATTTCAGGTTTTTGAAATACTGGTATTTTGTCTTAAAATGGGATTAACAAGTAGAATCAATATGAAGAAATACTGTTTTCAGCTGCAACTAGAAAACAAAATACTGATCTTAACTGCATCAGACATGGACCTTTTCAAAGACTGACTCCTTTTTCAGGTCCTTGGTTGGTATGCTTACTGGAAGTTTTCTTGGATGAAAGACTGGCTGTTCTCTGCCATGTTTTTAAATGACATGTTGGCTAACCACAGAAAATTATGTGGCTGATGGATTCTTATTATGTTCCCTCACACTTTTATTCTTAACAGTAAATTATCAAGGAAGGGTCTTTTTGACTTTTTATTCCTGATGCACAGCTGCAGTGAGATTGGAATGTATCTATCGATGAGTTATTTTTAACTAGTTGGCAATGACTTTGAAGCCAGAACATTCATTGTATTGACAAAATAGTACCTTATTTTTAAAACCAATGAAATTCCTTTTACATTTCTCCATTATCAGGAGGTATTTATTTCAAGAAAACTATAATGAAGGTTTTCTGCAATGAAGAATTAACATGAGAAAAAAGGGAAAGGCAAGGCTGAAGGGGGGAAATCCAGCGCAGTTGTGTTGGTTTTCTGTGTTTTCTCTATAAAGCCTGTCTGGACAATAGAGAACACTTCAAGTTAACACATCTTAGTGAGTGTCTGAGAGACTCAGGCTGTGGGGTTTTTAGTATTTCTGGCTACATACTTCTGACTCCCCTATTTCACTTGATGTTTCCCAATCACAAACATTAGACCTTGCAGGAGAAATGCTGGGAGGAGGATCTTGGGATTGTTGGTGGAAGTTTTCAGGAACATGTTGCAGCTTCATGCCCCTTTGATTGTAAATCCATGAAAACTCAAGCTGATGCCACAAACAGTTAGCCACTAACGGTTAGCCACAATGACTTTCTGTAGCAGCTGCCTTCTGACTGTTCTGTTGCAGTCAAGTGCAACAAGCAAGATGAATCAAGGTAAAAATAAATTTAGGGAAATAATCAGATTTAAGGCTTATGCATGGCAACATCATTCTGAGAAGCTTTCTTGTCTTCCCTGTCAGCACTCTTTGTTACAGTGCTGTGTAACAAAGGATGTACTAGAATAATAGTGATGTAGAGAAAGCATGGGGGGGAGGGGTTGGCAACCCCAAATTCACATTAAGTACTTGGAAAAATGAGCTTTTTTCTCTTTCTGGTATCAAGCCTGATTCCCACAAATGCCTTACTTCCTGTGTTTGCTTTTTTTTTGACAAACACATCCTATTCTGTTCTGCTGAAGATGTCTACAAATGGGCAAAAGTAGTTAACTCACTGGTGAGGTGAGGGATATTTTAAACATAGAAAGAAAGCATAACTTTTTCCCTCTCATCCCCATGCAGTGAACAGATGCGGTTTTGGCAAAAATCTTTCTAAGACAGATACTTAAGGCTAAACAGATGATAATCCTCTGCGTAATACCTTGAGTTTGTTACAGCATTAGTGCTAATTATAGTATCCACTAACTGATTAGCTAGCAGTGAGCTGGACTAAATATTGCAGGTAATCATAGGAAAGGGTATATTGTAAAGGTGAAATTCTTACATTTTAGAGGGATTTTATTTTGAGCTGCTATCAGAGAAGATCACTTCAGCTCAGTCTCTCTGAATGAAAACAGAAATCAAGCAGTTCAGAGGGAACTCTTGATAAGAAGTAGGAGAGAGAGCATGGACTATGAGGGCAAAGGAGCTTGTGCAAATTCACTTTCAACAAATTGAAGAAGGTAGTAAATTAGTTCAGCGGGAGATTTAAGCATAGATTTTTGAAAGAAGGAAGTTGCACACTACAGCTAATGGATAGACTTTATGCCCATGAGCTTCTGTGGCAGGTCTTTTTTCAGTAGCTCTAAAGATAACTGCAACAAACTAGGTGCTGCAAGTATATGTAGTTGATTGAAGAGTACTTGGAAAATGTTGATTTCTAGCATTCAGTACAGTTTGTAATGTAACTTCAGTATTTTGTGTTGCCAAAACTCAAAACCAGTTTCCATTCTCCTGTGGTGTATGGCAAGAGTATCCTTTCAAGTGTTAGGAGTTCAAGCAAATCTATTCATTTATAGGTTTGTAGGGATGGTGGAGATAGAAAAGTATGAACACACTGTAGAATAAGGATTTTAAAATAGATCTAGGCATGGCTGATTGCTCTTGAGTTGACTGTTAATGAGGCATGCTTGCACAGGAACCTCAGGTAGAAGCCGAGTACTCTGACTTGTCACTGAAACATCTGTAACAAGTTCTGAAGGCTTACAACATCTGGAAATCACTCTTACACAGCTGGCTTTGACAGGAAGGTTTTCTGAGTCATTACAGAACTAAATTATTTTAGGGTGTTGGAGTAAATGTGTGTTTTTTCTTTTTGAAGCACTTAATTCTAGATTGTAAGCCTGTTTGTAAATGAACTTGAGCAATCTTTTTGGTGGGCATCTTATTTTTTTTATTATTAAATATGCAAACGCATACGGAAGTTTAGCAATGTGAATGTCTCTATTCATTAAAGCTTTTTAAGAACAAGAAATATGTAGCAATTTGTCTTGGCTACTTAATGGCAGAGAAGAATGGCCATTATCCAATTTCCTAATAACTATAGTGCTATTAATTGTATATAGTTGTATAGTATTTAGAAGCACAACTTAAGAGCTTTGAGAGAGATGAGCGCATAAATGGACTACTATTTACTGTCCTGGGAAAACTAGTTCTTAACTGTATTGTAAAGAATACATGGAATGCTGTAAAGTGATGCTAAACCAGCTTTGCTTGTATCAGTGTTCCTGTGTGAGATTCCTTAGTTTTGGTTCTGGTTTTACAACTATATGATTTAGTTGATTTCAGAGCAGTCATTCCTGATGTTTCATTTCTCTAAGTCATACCTTAGAGAAGCCTTTCATAGGACAAGAAGGACTTGCCAGAAAAGAACACTCTTTTAGAATCCTGCAGAGTAGTTGCAGTTGAATAAAAAGGTAATATTATGAAAGAGAAAGCTTTTTTACAAATGCAGTAGCTATCATTTGCAGTGACAGCATGTTGGGGAATGGATTCTCTTAGTGCATGTAACTCTCAGGAAGCATTTTCCCTCTCTTTTTCAGTGTATTTAGAACACTGAAAATGATGAAGACTAGCTGCACCTGACCTGACCGAGAAGGTAAATTATTAGTTGCTCTGAAAGACATTCCCATTTCCAATGCATTGTTGACTTAACTGTTACCAAGGCTACATGTGAAGTTATACTATTTTTTCCCTGGTTATTTTTCAACATGCAGTAGAAATACCTCAAAATGTTGGTGAGGTGATGACTGTTAATGTGTCTGTGGGCAGGGAAAACAAAAAATGGGGTCAGATGCATTTCATGTCCTGTTTTTTCTCTGAAGTTGCTACTCCCTTAGTTTCTACTGTTTGACTTTACCGTTAGCCAGAGAATCCAGTTTCCCATTTCTGTATACCAGTATTCATTCTTCCAGTGCAAGGGCTGGGGTTGTTAGGGGGACGGGGTGTGGGGGAAGCCCTTAATGGCTTTTTGGTTCACTTGAGCAGCAGGTTGGGGAACAAAAAGAAATACTATATCCATGTGAGACACCAGAAGTCTAGGAGCCCTATCGAACCATGTAAATGCAGAACTTGAAGACACCAGGGCAGCTGTGTAGTACACCAATTTGTGAAGATTGGTACATACCAATTGGTATGTACAATCTTGTGAAGATTGTACATACCAATTTGGGAGGGTATGCCTGTGGAAAAGTCCCCTTCAAGGGCACTCCAGTGGTTCCACCCTCTGTTTTGTAAGTACACGTGGCCTGGAAAAAGGTGCATGTGGAACTCCTCTTAATCTTGTAGCGTTGCAGTTGTGGCAGGGAACTCTGCCATCCTAGAGTGTGGAGGAACCAGAAGTCACTTTCCCCCTTTTTCTTTCCTTAGCCTTACCTTGAGCACTGTCTGAGAGTAATTAGACAGGTATCCTACTACGCAAGGAGTACGCTGTCTTGTAGTATTTGGTACCAAGGCACAGGATTTTTGATATACTGCCTGCACTAAAGGAATGTATTTTGTTGTACAGCGTGACCTTTTTTGATGCAGGGGATTTTGGAGTTATGTTATCAGATAAGGTTAGTGCCTCATGTACTAAAAGGCTGTCCACAATGGTTTCATTCTTGCAAATCTTACATATTTACATATAAACATCTGTGTATAAATAAATACATAAGCACACACATTTGTATATAGCAAGATAGCATGGAAAAGCTTTTCATTTAAAATACAGATTTTGTTTTTCAAACCTATCATGTAGATCCTGAACTGAGTTTCAGGTTCTTTAATTCTTATTTTGTTGAGCATAACGAAGAATAAAGCTGACAATAGTTATAACTAGAAAGTTATTAATCCTTGCCAAAAAGTAAAAGCTCCGTATTTCTCCAACCCTTTTCACTCACTGTTAAATTTGACTTCAGAGTAGTATGGATAACACAATACTAAGTAACAGAAACACTTTGCATATCATTAATAGGAAAAGGTATGTCAGTGTTAGAACCAGTTAGTATTGATCAAGGATTAAAGCTCATTCTCACAATCTAAACTGTAGTGAGTTTAAGAGGGTTTGAGTGCTACTCTTTCACTCATGCCAAGGTCCCTTTGAAGTCACTGAACGCTGCTGTGTTTCCTTGGATTGGAAGATGAGAGCATGGTAGTTTGGTATGGAAGGACCATGGTATTTGGCAGAAAGCATGGGTCACTGGTTCAGTTGTGGACATGATGTGCTGCTTTATGGCCATGTTATATCAAATGGTTAATATGTCTGAAATAGAACAGGACTGTCAATTACAGGCATACTTAAATTCTGTATCAAAATGCAATCAATATAGATGTGTTTTTAGATGTGTAACTGTTTATCTCTTCATACTCTGCACGTTTCTGAGTTGGAGTACAGTAGTTTGCATGACTTGCTGTTCTGATTTCTAAATGACTTTGTAAAGGGATTATACGCTTTAGGCCACTTGTAGACCTTTCTGCAGGCATAGCAAAGCATTTACAAAGTTTCTCTGAGTGCAGATACTAATGAGTGAAAACAAATTTCTAATACCAGATTTCATTGAAGTCTAATTGCTATTTCCCTTCAAATTCTATCCTGATTAGAAAAATTGCTGATTTTTCTGCCTGTCTTCTGCAAAGTCCAGTAGTATTAAAGAGAATTTTCTTCGATATGTTGACTCCAGCATAGATAAGTTAAATAACCTTGATTAAAAATCAGTTTAGGATGAAGGTAAAAGTACATGAATTTGTTCTTTCAATGCTGTATCTTGCAATATTTCACAGTATTTGGGTGTCACTGAGCATGCAATAAGGGTAATCACAGAATCATTTAGGTTGGAAAAGATGCTGTGAATTGCCACTAAAAGCAAAATCCCTGTAGTTCAATCTATTAGAATAACCTTTATTTTTATATAGTAACTGGCCAGAATAGAGAAAGTAGAGGGTAGAAAGAAATACATTGTGGTGACAATGAGCTACACATACCATTGTGGTTCCATTGTGCTTGTCAGCATCATAAACTGTCTGAAGGGAAGGGAGAAATAATAAAGATAAACCTTGCTGGTGGCATAAGCTACTTCAGGTAGTGAAAACTAAAGTTGAAACAGGTAGGAGTTCAGTGCTTCATCACTGGACGTTGAAGAGGTAGATGAAACTGTGTTCGTAAATGGCAGACAGTAAGAAAACCTAGATGGCAAGAGGAGGCAATGAATAATAGACCTTGAACTGATTCTGAGTTGGCTTTTGCCCATCAGGAAAGGTAGGTCTTATCCCTGTTGAACTTGCTTGGAGCCAGAGTTTATATATAGTCAAAGTTCAGATGGCAAGAAAAAAGGCAAATACCATGTTAGTAGCAATTCTGCAGGGAGTAAAGAGCAAAGCAGAAAACCTAATCATGCAACTGTATAGAGTCACATTGCATCTATGTTAGTGCAGCATAGTTTAATGTGTCACCTCAACAATATTACAGAGATAAAAAAGTAAAATGCAGAAAAGGGAGAGAAGGTATTGTCTGGCTCTTTTTTTTATTACAGAGAAAGTAGTAAAGGGCATCAGAAGAAAACTGAGGTAAAAGCTTGAAATAAAAGGTATTCTCTTTTCCAGTAAGCAATGAAACTTGCTATCTTGCCTTGTCATATGCCTTGTGACTACTAAAAATACAGATCAGTAGTGAAGTGCTTAGAGAAGCTCTTGAAAGATAAGTTTTGTCTACATTTATAAAAAACAATGAGCACCAGTCAAGACAGTTTTGAAATTGTGGGGTGTCAAAAAGATGTGGTTGTGGGGAAGTACTGCTCTGCAAGCATTTGATTATTGATATTTATATTTATTTGAGTATTGATGTTTTCTTCAGTCACTTTAACTACTGCAAGGGATGTTATGCTGAGTTTCAGTGCACCTTTAGGCCTGATTCACACTGCTGCTGTTGGGCTCTGAACTGATTTCAGTGTGTTGGGCCTGTATCTGGGCTGATGAGTGTGTGAATTATTGCCACAAGTGTTTCCTGCTATGCTTTATGGGTGTCTGAGGTGTGTTTTTCTTACTGTTCACTGTAACTCTTGCAGGCTGTTAAATTCTTCAAAGAGAAGGATTCCTTTTCTCTTCTTACATGGACAGATTGAATCTGAGAGAACCTGAACAGCTCATCTTGCATCTTCCGTAACACCATACTGTTGTGGGACCCTACTGATTGCTTGTATGTTGGTGTGCATTTGATCTTTTCATTGCTTTTTACCTCTCTTGTTCTACACTTTTGAATGATGTAATTATTTTGGTGCTTCAGCACAGTGCCTCATTTGGAAAGTGAGAAATGGAGAAGGAAGAAGAAAATAGTCTCAACAGACTTTCGAAAGGGAGAGGGCGAATGGTTGACTGGATATTGTAGCTGATCATTGTCAAAAAATCTTTGCCGGAGTTAATGAAAGGGAAAACAGGGAAGAGAACCAGTGTAGACTGATGCTTCTCAGGTGTCTTGTGGATTCCTGCATTTTAGATTTCAGAAAATAACTTCTCATATACAATAAAATAGGCTGTGGACAATAGTCTTTTTTTTTCCTTCTTACAGAGAAGTAGTAAAGGGCAATTTAAAAACAGACAGAAAAAGGGATTTTGCTGCTGTTTGATAGTATGAATATAGAAGCAAGATGAAACACAAATATTTCTTTGAAAAATACACTTCTGTTTCAAATGTTTTGATAATTTTGTATAGGAAGAATCCTATAGAAGAATCCCTCCTCTAATCTATTACATGTCAGTCTGAGTTGTTAAGAAATGAACTAAAATGGAGGAAAAGATAAATTGAGAGTGACCAGACTTCCTTCTTTGAGGAAGTTTCCCATTTGGGCAGTTTCAGCCCTACTTTCAGTTCAATATATGTGTGGAGTTGCTTGGAGAGATGAACTCAACATTGCTGGCAGTCACTATCAAAGTGTTATGACAACACCACATTCTTGAGTCCTGGTGATCCCCTCACCTTCAGAGTTCTTTATTGCATATGTCATACTAGTGAAACTTGCTCCATTAAGGTATGAAAAGGGGTGAGTAAATTTACACTTGCTGTGTCCCATACAGGTAGAGAATTTAGTAGGTAGCTTCTCCTCAGACTAGGCTTGCTTTGAAAAAATTAAGGGGAGCTATGAATGCTCTGTAAGTACAGGATGTTTGTCCCTATTAGTTTCTGGATTTTACTGGATTAATCTAGGAATGGGGATTACAGGAGTAGCCAGCAGCTTTTGGCAGTCTAAAACTTCTCTAAAAGAGTAGATATTGCATTTAATCTTCAGCTACTTTTCTAGAGCACTCTAAATAAAAAATAAATTCTTACTAGGCTCTGCACGATTCCAAAGCTATTGTGATATAGTTTCTTAATAAACTGAGGAATACATAATGTATATCCCTTTTCTTGTACATGTTTCATGGACACTGGTAGTACTTGGACATTTTACTTCCACGTGGGTTGTGAACGTCTTGTTAATGATAGTAGGTTCTTTCCTGATGTGCTGATGTGGATATCATTGCTACTTGCCTTTTTTCTTGGCATTTTAAACACAGTGGAATATATTTGTTAATAAGCCACACTTTGAGATTTGTTGGTCCTAGTTTTTGACAATTAAGGCTTTACTTTTTTTCTAATTGAGAAAAATGGTGACCCGAATACAAAGTTTGCAATAGAAGAAACATATTGCCTTTTGGTGAAGAGACTTAAAGTTGTGTTGTTGCAAAAAAATTATGGACAAAAAAAGTAAATAATACTGCTTTGTGTGGTTGTTTAAAGCTGAACTTCTTAAAAGCACCTAAACTAGGAAAACCCCCTTTCTTGATGTTTAAGTATGAACTAGCTGATTTAGCAGAGGTAATATTTTAATGTAGTGGAAACTAAACTTGGACGTCTGGGAATTAGGAGTATGCCAACTTCATTGAAATCCTATGGATTTCTTGGTGTAAGACAACATGCGGGGAGGACGTGAAAGCAGGGTAAAACTTTCTGAATGTTTGCAATATTTTCCTTCCCTTCTACTTACTCTAGACCAATTGAAGTGTTTTTAGGGAGAAATTTCTTGGCAAGGTGGTAAAATATGAATAATTGGGTATATTCCTACCCAGATGTAGCAGCCATGCCACAGCATTCCAGGACTGGAGTGGCTTGATTGAATTCAAACTGTATTTCTCAGAATAATGATTAAAAATCTTGTCAAAGAGCACTTTTCATATATTTATCAAAATAAAGCTGTGAGGCCAAGATAACTTCCTCATTTCCTACTGGAATTAAAATAGGTAAGACAGAACCTCCTAAAGAAGTCTGGTGGTGCGTGGTATTGTGCAGCTTCTCCAACCCAGAGTCAGAGGTGCAGTTTCTTCTGAATTTCTTTTAACTAGTGGGAATTCATCCAGCCTTGAACTGAATTTTTAAAGAAGTCATACTGTAAACAGGAGACTCCTGATCTCTAATACTTGTGTGAAAAATAGTGATTATCCCAAGGACCTTTGGAGTATAACAGTGGAATTTACAGTCTTGCTAGAATTTAATAAAATTAGTGTTGAACTGAACAGATAATATGGTATTAAAAAAAAAAACTCAGCAAAGATGGGAACACCTTTGAGCCAAGACTTTCCAAAGAAAAAACATCACTTCCCAAGACATCATGGAAGTAAGAAGGGTTTAAAGTTTCATTTAACATACTGTCCAAAGCCTACATGACTGTTAAGTATAAAGTATTGACTATAGTGTTATCAAAATACCAGACCTTCTTGGTAGCAAGAAAAAAGTATTTTATTTAACAGCCCGAGCAGGCAATATAGGGAATAAATAGAGCAGTTTATGCTACAGATACCGCAGGCACACATTACTACATACATGCTTTGAAGATGTAAAATGTCTGATTCTGGAAATACAGAATGAAAACAAAACCTAAGATGCATAAAATCAAGACTAGACTTCATACCAGAGAAAGGCTAATAGAAAATTGCTAGTGAAGACAAAGTCTTACTAGAGTACAGCAGCTAAATTTCAGGGGGTGGTTGGAAATCTGCAAGTGATATCTGAGTGAACGCAGCTTCAGAGGCAGACGAGTGTAGTACAGACCCTGTGCTTGTAGAAATTTAAGATGAAATACTTAAAATAGTTAAATGAAGATATGACCATACTATCCAGTCTAATGCAAAAATTGTGGACTTTGATATTTTAAGCTCAAGCTGTTTTTCTTATTGTTTGTTTTCTGGAAAGCCTTGGCTCATCGAAGGTGTTCTTCCCACCTTTGTTTTCTGATGGTGTCTTCTGTTTAGACAATGCTTGAGTTTTTTGACTCAAATTTGCCCTAAATACTCTGAGCTAGTTATTCAAATATTAGAAAATACTACTAATTGTCTTCTATTGCTAATAGTTACTATATAATACTTCCTGAATTATTGTATGCTGTTTACTTTATTTAGAACTTCTATGGGTATCTATAGCACCACCAAACTTTACTCATAAATTCAGTTATTCAAGAATAAGTTTACATTTTTCTCAATGAGTGTGTATCCAAGTCAGTCTGGAGTTGTACTTTACTCTAGGTTAAACACTCATATGTACCGCGTTATTTAAAATTCAATATCCTCCCCCCCCTTTTTTTTTTAAAAGGATTATCTTTCAGTGCAGGTAAATCTGGGCATGTAGCAGCATTGCTTTGCAGGTATAAACTGTGTTTGTCTAATGCCAGGTGCCACAAGAGATTTGTATTTTCACTGGATATGTTACTTAGAGTTCAGTCATATTTGTTTCCCCCATAGTTTGTAGATTTTCTGTGCAATACTTAGTACTGCTATTTGGCTCCACTGTGTTTAAATCCCTGTCAGCTGAGGCTCTACCTCTGCAACTGTGCATTTCCCTTTTCTACCTGATTCTTCACAAATTTGAAGGTTCAGTTTGTGGAAAGCTCAGCCTTAGCCTGATTTTCCTTCAGGTTTCTTCCTGTTCTAGAGCCAGTATCGCTTACCAGTTTGATAGGTGGAAAGGATCTATTACACAGGAGGTCTTGTACATACTCTAGTAACCAACTATTTTAATCCCACAAACTACAAGTTCTGGTCACAAAGCCCTGCAGCTTGAGCCACTTTACACCTCTTCTTTCTCTTCCAATATTCTGTAGACATTTTTTTCAATCAGTTGTTCCAGTTCACCTAAGAATTTACTAGCACGGGTCCTGTTTGTGTGTGCATAATGCTCTGGAAATTTGGTTACAAATTTAACACTCTGGGCATATTAGCAAAAATCAGTCCCCCTGTCACATAAGGGTTACACAGAACCAGTCACTTTTATACCCCTTTCTGTCTATCCCTCCTTTGTTCCTCCCCTTCCCCTGCATATTCCTCCATCAGTTTGCATAGCTTCACTGACACACCCCTTCCCCCCCCAGCCCAATATCCTGGACCCTCAAGTTTACACCCTTATTGGTGGCAAAGTCCTGGGTTGACTGCAGTTTCTTGATAGCCCATCAGTTAGTGTGACTGACCAGACTTGCTTCTTGCCTGTCAGGTTTGTCTCTGTATTTTGTATATAATCTTACTGAAATAAGCATTCCCATGTACCTTAATTAATGTGACTGACCAGGTTTGGTTTTCTCTACTGCCTCCCTTATTTTTACAATCAGGTTTGTGTCTTAGTATGTTCTTGTTTATGGCTTCCTCTTTCTCATCCCTTTTTGCATTGAAAAGGCCCTTCACCAGATTGAGACAATTTAGTTTTTACAGTAACACTTCTGTAACTGTGGCTATAGATTGTGATGTAAAGTGCGTGGGTTGTGCCCCCCCCGACAGTTGAGTCTTGAGTTGAGTCTTGAGATTTGCAAGGATACCAGTTTTTCAGGAAATTATTTGATCCTGAAGTTCATGCTTTCTGTCCTAAACTGTTGAAAAGCCAATAGATTCTTTGAAGTGCTTCTAAATAATATATTAAAGCAGAGAAGTTAGTTTTCAGTAGATCAAACAGTTGAAACAGAAAGCTTACCGCTGTCCCAGTGATCATAATTGTTTTTAAAGTGTGAATTTAAAGGTTGAAGTACACTCTTGCAAGTACATTTGCAGTCCTGCTTCTGTTTATAACAGATCTTAGCTCTATTTTGTATATCTTCTCAGTAACTGCTAAATGTTTCTGTATTGTATGGGTGCGCACATATGCGTGACTACCACTGTAAATGTATGCAGCTTGATACATAATACTGCATTTAGGGGGTGCTGTTCTAGTTTTAAAATTACAATTTAATTGCCTTCGATGTTCATTTGCTGAAAATGTACATGATTGTTGAGTGTATTGAATTAATTATGTTCCTTTTAATTGAACAAGATCTGCTTGAAACAACATAAAATTGTATTGCATACTAAAAAAACCCCTGCTAAATACTACATTAACTGTACAGAAATCGTTAACTGGAACAGTCCCTAAGATTTGACCACAGGGGCATGTTTTACCCTGGAATATAGTTATTTTCTAAAAGGATCTTCCAGTCTTTCTAAGATTCAGTGAACAATCTATATCAGAGTTAGGTTTTTTTGGTCTGGGTCTTTCAGTGCTTTCTTTCATAAAGCATTTTATTATGTATTTTATAGTTATGGAAATAGTCTTCTGGTAGACATACAGGATTGTGAATGTTTGTGTAAAACCTATACGTTCTCTTAAAATTATATCATAAACAGACGTGATGTGCTTGTGGGAGCTTGTATATGCAAAGTCCGGCACTATGGGTATTCCTATATATGCAAGTGGGTGTATATGTATGGCTAAAACACAACTAGGAAGAGGTGAGCCCTCCTCCCTGCAAGCTTGGGCATCAGACAGATTAGTTGAACACCAGACCTTCTATGGGAGTGATAGGTTTCTATTTTACTCCCATTTTGAACTCATCCTGTCAAGTTAACATCTTTTTTTAAGAGTGCAATTTTGCTTTATTTTTCTTATTTTGACTTTTAAAATACTTTTGTATCTGATTCTGGTAGCATGAAGAATTGTCTGTAATGATGAAGAATATATGAATAGTTTATCTATAGCACTATTTAGCAGAGAGGACAGGGTCTTCTGTATCGGAAAGCACCATTCTTAAACTCTTCATGTATTACATATCCTGAAAGGAGCCAAATCCTTATCATAATTGGGTAGAATTGTGAGTATGTTGTTTCACAAACTTGAATAATTATCTCTTCCAGGGTTTCACAACTAATATTATTAAAGGTAAAAATAAATTCAAAGTCTTTTTGGTCAAATTAAACCTTCATTTGCTAGGATGGCAGACCTGAAACTGCCCCTGAGTGTGTCTCACTAAGTTGCTCTTATCAGAGAATTCAATTTTCCTCCCCACCAGTGTTCCAACAATTTTCATATGCATCTGCTTCTAACGAGTATTTTTGACAGATGGGGGAGAGAAATGCCATTTTGTCATGCATAATGTGGTATATAATATTGCACACAGACCTTTAAATTGTCTGTAAAGATTTATCTCTGATCACTGCAATAAAATACCACCTTATTTACAATTAAATGAAAAACTCTATTTGTCAGACTCTTCCAGCCAAGTATTTTAAATGTTGCAAATCAGTTGTTTGCAGGTTCAATGGTTATCTGATTTAGTATCTTAGTGTTTGCAGAGGGGAGCAGTGGGCATGGATGACAATGTGACGAAATGAAGCAATGTTCAAGTCCTGGAAGGTGCTGAGAACTTCAGTCTTCCACTAAAACCCAGAAGAATTGATGGCACTTGGAGGCAAACTTTTTATATAGAATAAAATTTAAAAATTCAAGAAAAACCCTCCCCAAATCAATGTATTATGATATTTTGGAAGGCATTGTTCTGTCCTCTGTTAAGTTACATATTGTAACTGAGTAAATCAGCAACATTTTAGATATTCTAGCACTCTTGAATGGCATATAATCATCTTACTGGTCATGAACAGAGTAAACAAGTGAGAAATCCTGTTCACATAGTGCTTTTCTGACTGGGTGACAGTCACATACTGGGTGACAAATGGAATTATGCTGTTTCCCAACACAAACATAAAATTCACCATTGATGTTGCAAATTTGACATCTTTTTTCAGAATGGTGAGACTTGAGATTTTTGGCTTTGCTTTCAATTGTTTAATTTTAGTGACTTTATTTGAAGATGGGGAAAAATAATTTTACAATTAAAGCTGCATAAACCTTTGCTGGTGAGGTGACTTGACTCCAACTACAAGTGGAATAGGGAAGACTTTGGAAATTAGCTGATCAGACTTATGCGAAGATGATGTTTAGATAACTTCTCTACATTGAGGCTGTCTTCCAATCTGTGGATTTTCTAGCTCTGATAATGATGCTTTCTTTAAATGGTCTGTTTTGCTTCAGAAGCATGCAGTACAGTAGCTCTTCAACCTGCTTTTATTCATTAATGCTTTGTACCTGGTAAGGATGTTACCAAAACTTTTTAGTAGACTGGTGTATGTGAAAGCACATAATGTAATTAGCTTTAAAGGAGCATAATGAGAACATTATGGATTATTCATTATTGAGGTGATAGCAGTAACCAGATGGAAATTATATGCTTGGAAAAAAAGACCACTTTGTAAAGGAGCTTGCACATGATTTTGCTTAGTTCAGGTTGCTACACACCTGTCTCTTCTAACTTGGGGCTAGTCAGCAAAGTCTGTCCTGAGGGCAGGTGCACCAATGCACAGAACTCTAGTGTGTTATAAGTCTCAGTAAAAGTGTGTGTCTGTATATATGTACATATATGCATGCATAAAATATGTTGTAACAACTTGTTAAATTAAGTTGCAGGTTTTATTGACTGTCTCTGAGCTTGCAGAGTGTGTAGCAACTCAGTGGGGCAAGGGGCATTTGGGAGAAAGCTGCAGTATCATTTGCAACATAATGATCACTTTTTTACTGCCCATTCCTACTTCTCTGAATAGGAAACACTTTGTTAAGCTTGTACAGAGATCTGGGATCCAAATGGTCTATGTGTCAAAAGAGCATGCCAAGGTAGTTTACAAGTGCAGAAGAGTCCTAAACTGCTTTTGTTACTTATGTCAAAATAAATGATTGTCAGAATGCTAGAAAATAAGTAACTGGAAGGCATGCCTATATGTAAAGCTTTCTTGAAAAGCAGATTCAGGAATCGTTCACCCCTGTGTAAACCTTACCCTAAAATTGTTCAGACCTTGAATTAGATGAAGTTCAGCAGCTTTGGCTTTTGGGGTATGGAAGGGAAATATTTAACTGCTTGGAAGGATAACTGTGACAATTCTGTTTTTTTGTTGGTGGTGGGTTTTTTTGTTTGTTTAAAAAAAAAAGCACAGCAAACCCCCCAAAAAGAGACACAACAAAAAAACTTTCCAATTTATAGCAGTTAACAGAAGTGATCTTCTGTAGCTTAAAGTAGGGTGTACATAACCATCATATTGGTAGCTAGGTGAACCTTAGCTAGTACTTAGCTTGCTGGTCCTGATCCAGTGCCGTGTTGCTGTTAACAGGAGTACTGCTGTATTAAGTGCCTGGCTGGACCTGAGCCAGAATGTGCTTAGCACAATGTAAAATGGTGTCTTTAATTACTACTGTATGACAAGTGTTCGTGGTGAGAATTGAGAGGTCAGTTAGCAGTGTGTGTGTTTTGGTGGCTGCTTGGGAGCTAAAGAGAAGAGCATGAAAATCATAAAAGACAAATTAGGGCAAGATATGTTCACCCAGATGTTGCCACTATTGTGGTTTACCAGTTCTCCCATGAAATGTTCATGGAGAAATAATGGCTCTGATGCCAAGCGTGGTATAGTTTTTATTAGAGGCCTGCTGAAATCCTTTCATGTCTGTCACATAACCTGAAGTCTACCAGTTGCATGGTTATGCAGAGCTATTCAAGATAACAAGAATGAGGGTATGAACTCTTGCACAAAATCAGATAGTTACCAGCTAATGAGTGTGTCTAGCTAAGAGAAGATGTTGTGTCAGATGAAATTCTGACCTAGAGTTTCCACAGATTTGCAATTATGGCTTGATTTGTAATAAAATCTTTAATATTTAAAAGTTAATTATAGGAAAACAGTCTGCTGTAATCCATGTAGCTGCCATATTAAGCATACAACAGTTAATTTACTAACATCGAGAGTTCACAAAATTGATGAAATAAAGTAAATCCTAAAGACTAGAATCTAAAAATTTAGCAACCAAGAACATGTTTTTGTGTCTGACTGAGAAGCTGAGGTCAAACTCTGCAAGCAATATATAATGACAAGTGAATTTTTTTGTCTAATAATGGCAATGTATTTTTTATACTGTATTTTATATGCACAGTAAGCTGCAGATAGCTTTGCAAGAAGTATAAGCAAGCCAAGCATATAAGTACATTAAGAATTATATTCCCTTAGAAACATGAAACTGCAGCATCATGCCAGGACATGGATTCAGTTGTAAAATAGTATTTAAAAAAAATACTATTCTGTCTGAGAAACAAAATGATCATAACTGTTTCCAACTTGTATAAACACATTGTGCTTAGGAGCCCTTCTTACCTAGAAAGTCTGGTTACTTTTTAGAACCACGTGATGTGATCTGCTCATGGTTAATATTTATTTTTAGAGGTACAAAAGCCATTTTTAGAAACCTTCTCTGTAGGAAATAAATTTGAGTTTATTTTCTGGAGTTTGACAGCAATTCTTTTGTATTTTTGATTTGAAGTTAATCTACCTTCTAATATCTTGAATATGGCTGCTAACTGGGAAGAGAAATTTATCTCCAGAACAAAGCATAATCAGAAAGTTGGGGAAGGATTTTGTTAAGAGAGCAGTTGAGTCACATGAGTGGAAGGTGTGGTTGAGTTGCTACATGCTTTTTGTGTTACAAAAAGATGTAGAACCCCCATTCTCTAACATGGAAAGTATTAAATATCCACAGAGTTTCAGAAACAATCAAAGCACAAGCCACTACACTTTATCATGGAATGTGTATAATGCTTTGCTCCTGTACCAACCATTATACTAGTTGTACTTCTGCTCCAGTCAATGTTATTTAGCAAAATATATTAAACATTCTTGTGCACTGAGGAAATCAACACTTTCTAATTAAGGTATATATCTCAATAGTTAGGAAATAATAACATGGGAAAAGAAGAAAACTGAATTGGAAGTCAGCAGTTTCTACTACCTTTATTCAGTTGTTCTGCTTCTGTAGAAAGAGATTTGCAAATGATATATTCTCGCAAGCAAATGTGAAATTTCTATTTCTGTTTGACCAAAAAAAAGCTGGAAGTTTTTATAAAGTAATAAATGGTTGTGGGACACTTTTTCAACCTAATATTCAGGAGGCCCCTTAGTGCAAGCATTGTCGTAGTGCTCAGTGCTGCTACTTGGTTATCCTTCTATGAATGAGACAGCACATACCTGAAAAGTGTGCTAAAGTGGTTGAATTAAATATTCTTTTATATTGAGGAATCAGATGGAATTAGTGTTTTCACTCTCTTAAACAAAATTATCTTAAAAAAAAAAATATCTACACTCACTGTCCAGAATAGTTTTCAGCCTTACAATCTTCCTTGGGAAACTTTAATACAGGATGAATGCTCACTATAGAGTTGCATGAGGTTTGTTACTCTTTAAATATTTAGGTTGGAATTGTCTTCTGTAATAAAGTGACAGCTAAAAGTAGTGATACTTGCTAAGTGTGTAACTCTAACTACAGTGAATTTTTTTTAACTTTTGTTACAAAGGGAGAATGATGACCAGGTAAAGCTTGTTCATGTGTATTGGAGAATGGCTGAGACACCAAATGTTAAATCGGTGACTCTTGCCGTGGCTTATTAATGTATATGTTACTTAAAATGCACAAGAACAATTTTGTCTGTTGTGGATGTGGTTTTATCTCCAAATGCTTTCAATCCAGAGGACATTTAAGAAGTGTTGTTGCTGTTTGTGAGTGAGTCTTAAAGAAAATTTCTCATTCCAAAATTCCTGGAGAACTTTGAGTACAGGTATTTGTATTTGCAGTGAGCAGCTGCAAAACAAAGACAGACTGTTCAGGACTAAATAGATGGTTTGATTTGTGCACAATGAAGAGGGTACATAATACCTTTTTGAAGAAATTGTATTTTATTTGTGTTTTACTTGAAAGTGATGTAGCCACTGATGCCTCTGACCATTTTCCTGTCTCTTCTTCCATATCTCTGTCAACATTAAATACAGAACAGATGAAAAGACTTGCTTTTAAGAGTTTTAACCCAATATAGGCACTTGATTTCCACCCTCTGCCCCCCGGTATCTAAAGGTATTTGAAGTTTTATGATTCATCTTTACTATGCAAAATATGTTTTGAGCATTTAGTTACAGTGGAAAACATGTCCTAAAGGCTTAGAAGTTTGAAGTGAAAGATGAACAAAATATGCATATACTTATTTAAGGTCTGGGGGTTTTTTAAAGACAGTTTTGGGCTTTTGGGCCTCATGACAAAAATAAAAAGGCATTTCGAAGCAACAGGGCTGTATGTATAACATACTAGTTAATGATACTTGCATCATGTCTGCCTGGGACTCTTCAATCTCATACCAGTTTCAGTAAGTTCCTCCTAGTTGTAATATTGTGAGAGTTCACAAATAGCAATTCTGTTACTAGTCTTGTCTTTGCACTTCTACAAATAGAGTGAAGCCTGATTTTTTTGTTGTTGTTGTGTAAGGACCTACATTACACACTGTACTGTACCACAGTAACCTTAATTATTCCTCAAAATGCCTCCAACTCCTCTTTATCACTCACATGTTCCCTTCATTCACAATATTGCTTTGTGTACTTCAGTATTCCCTGACCACACACCAGCCGGAAAAAGGTGACGTACTCTGTGTCTGGCTCCCAAAGGCAGGACTGAGCTCATGTGCCTGTACTATATTGGTTACCTGGTGGACAAACTTCAGTGAAGGAAGACAGTATCCAGGTTGTAGTGATACTTCCCCACTCTGTAGCTGATGTTTGCAGAGTTTATAAGAAACTGGTATCTTTGGCCTCTGCTTTCCATCAAATTCATGTGAAATGGGTGATTAATTTCAGAAGTTTCTGAAATAGACCTGGCAGATGTCTGTATAAATAATCAGCGTAATCACACAGTTTCATTTTTGGAGAAAGCCAGGATAAAGTAACTAAATAGAACTCTATCGTATATAGAAGCTGGTCCTGGTATTTATGCTTTTACAAACACTAAATACTATGTAATTTTTGAAACTTATTACCAGTTTGCTTATGCAGGTAGAGTTACCATAATAACAATGACATATTGCTGCTGAAAGGATTTTTATCTAAGGTCTTGTCTTTTGCTGATTGAGAGGCAGGCCATCTGCCACAAAGTGTTCTGCATTTGTCTTTAGCATGCCACCTGCAACTTTAAGTGAGACTTAAGTGTGATTCAGTGTGTCTCATCTTCTCACATATTAGATTTCTTAAAAAGGAAATTGGAAATTTTTTTTATGATACTGATTTATCTGACTACTCAGACTTTTGAAGATGAATCTTTGGTTGCTCAAAATGTCTGTAGTTTCATACTGGCAGATTATCTTTAACATGGGTTACATACTTTCTTGATCAGAGGGTGTGCTGGAGAAATGGGGATGAAAAGGGATATTTAAGTGTCACAAAATTAAATAATCCCTGCTAGCACTGGGTTTTACATTCATGTCTCTGAATTATCTGAAGATACATAAATTGGAAGTGTATTTGTATAGCTAGGGAGATCAATTCTTGATTGAAGAAGTGCATCCTGTGCATCCTTATTCTGGTGCTTGAAATACAACGACGAGTTCCACTTTTGATTAAACCATGCTCTAATCTGGGTAGTTTGAATGAGGCAGTGTGAGAAATAAGTATTTGTACCACACTGTCATGTCTACATTGCTGATTCCTGACGCCGCCTTGGCTTTTTTGAGCACGTTGTCAAGACCCTTTAAGTGAACAGCAGATATAGGTTTAAGATAACTTCTGAATAAGGGGGTTAAACTGCTCTTGCAAATGTGCAGCCTATATTTGGAGTGATATGGTTCTGAGGGGGAGCTGAGTGTGATAATTAGCAGGTTGTTCAGCACTTACTATGATATTCTGAAAGTGTGTGCCTGAATGGGAGCTTTATGAAAGGAAAGTATGAGAAATACCAGGGTGTAGTTCGCAAAAAAAGAAATCTTAATTTGTTTGAAGCTACTGGAAATGGTATTGTGGATTTTAGAGACCAGACTCCCTTATTTCCATGTTATTTTCAAATTTGTTGGATTGACAGTCCAACTCTGGTATTCTGACTGCCCTAGAATATTAATAATGGTAGCTGCACCAAAATTTTGTAGTGGAAAAGCACGATACTGATTTAAGTGCAAGAAGGTAATCTAGAACGCTGTGTGGAGGTTGCATTACTGTAAAGCATGAAACAGGCTGTGTGACATGGGAACAAACTGTTGGTAATGAGTAGTAGTTTAAGTAAAGCACTAAGTAGCTAGATCATAAAGTATAAATCTTGTTCTATTTTCTTATCTTTAGTTGTTATTACTTACAAATCTAATGAGATTGGCTGCAAAACTAACTTTCTGTGGAGGGTTCATAAAATAAACAAGAACAAAGTATTGGTAGATGGGTGAATTTTATTCAGTGTGTTAGATTGTATTAGGATATGGCTTTTCACTCTGATTAGAATTTTAAACATGCCTGGGAATTAAGAAGAAAGAAGAAATAGTTGCATTAAAAAAAGCTCCAGAGCAGCTTCTTAGAAGAGAACACTTTGACCTTGAAAAAGATAAAACCAGAACAAGTGTAAAATAAAGAAAATAATCCTGCTATTAACACAAAGTACTATAACACAGCATTGTTCATAAAGCAAAAAAGCAAAAGAATAAAGAAACAGATAAGAGGGCATTATTCACAATAGTCAGATGTGTAGATCTATTAAGAAATCATAGTACAATTCATTTTAAGATGGTAAAGTTTTATTTTGAATCTGTTCTAAGCTACCATGAAAATAGAGGGGTTTAAGGGCTTGGAACAACTGACAGTTGGAAATTTTTGATGAAACATTTCCAAATATTTCTGTAGTTATTTTTTTAGATTCCTAAGTACCTGTATTTAGCATCTTGTTATATATGTACTATATTGGAGAAATACTTTTTACTGGAATTACTGGAAAGAATGCAAGATTGCAAATGGGGAGCAGCTCAATTATTGTAGTAAACATAAAGGAAACTGTCACAGCCTGAAGCTTGTTGTTACAATGATGATCATTCCTGTGCTTCTCTGTGAGGGGTCAGAATATGTATAACAAAGCATATATTGACTTCATACAGTCGTAAATAGGGAGAGTCCCTCAGGGTAAAATATTGATTGAAGTGAACATATTGATTTGGCTGTCAACATAAAATGAATATGTATTTATAGGTTACCTTTGCTATTTTAAGTGTGGATTCAGAGGAAAAAAAGGAGTTGTGGTTTATCAATTAACATTTTCCTTAATAAACTTGGTTTAATTGGGAAGCGAATGCATGGAAAGAGCATCCTAATTTAAACACGATGATAAATACAACATCTAATCTCTCATACCTGGCTAGTGGGCAAGATAGCTCATGGGAGTTGTGCATTTTGTAGAATATTCCTTAAGAATTTTTTCTGTCTTAAAACTGCTAAACTATTTCATATGCATGGTATAGTAATAAAAAACACTTTATCTTATCTTAATCTTCACTATTTTGAATATTTGAATTTTAAGCAGTGTAGAATATACTGCTACAAGATGATACTTGGGATAACAGTTATTCAGACGTTGCATATTTCATTCATTATGTCTATGTATTGTCTTTGCAGCAAAAAACATGTAAAGCAGGTAAGATGATTATGACCAGTGTGAAGATTGTGTATGAACAGTTAAGATGATAGCCTTTGTTCTGAGCACGTCAAATTTTCTAGGTATGTTAAACTGAGTCACTTCTACCAGCTATAAAGAAAAGATGTACTTGGTAACAGTGGTATATTCTAGACAACTTTTCTCTTACGTTTTTTGCTTTTAACTTTCCCCATATGTACTTGTACAAACTTTGAAAGCTACAAATAGTTTGTCTTAATTTTTGGTAGAAACTTTGAATTTAGGCCACTGGTTATAATATTTCTTTAGCCACAGGTGAGAAGTAAAAGGCTGTTTAAAAATTAGATGTGTGCAAGATAGTGTAGTTGATGTCATCAGCTGATGACTACTTTGTGGTCTGTTTGTTATAACATCTTGTAGTAACAGTATTAAGTGACAAGGCAGTTAAACCAACAACTTTTTGTAAGTAGGTTTTTCTACGTGGCTTTTCTCCTTTGTAGAATAAAACATTTTCTTATGAAAATCTAAAGGAGAGATAAGAGCTCAGCAAAAGTTGTATACCTACTTTTATCATCCATATGTTTTGCTAGTAGACTTTATTTGAAAATGCTCTAATGTGATGTTGACAATGAAGGATATAGAATCATATAATTGTTTAGGTTGGAAAAGACCTTTAAGACCATCAAGTCCAACCATTAACCTAACACTGCCAAGTCCACCACTAAACCATGTCCCTAAGCACCGCATCTACACATCTTTTAAATACCTCCAGGGATGGTGACTCCACCACTTCCCTGGGCAGCCTGTTCCAATGATTGGCAACACTTTCAGTGAAGAAATTTTTCCTAATATCCGATCTAAACCTCCCCTGGTGCAACTTGACACCATTTCCTCTCATCCTATCGCTTGTTACTTGGGAGAAGAGACCGAGACCCACCTGGCTACAGCCTCCTTTCAGGTAGTTGTAGAGAGTGATAAGGTCTCCCCTCAGCCTCCTTTTCTCCAGGCTAAACAACCCCAGTTCCCTCAGCCACTCCTCATCAGACTTCTGCTCCAGACCTTTCACCAGCTTCGTTGCCCTTCTCTGGACACGCTCCAGCACCTCAATGTCTCTCTTGTAGTGAGAAGCCCAAAACTGAACACAGTATTCGAGGTGCAGCCTCACCAGTGGGGACAATCCCTTCCCTAGTCCTACTGGCCACACTATTTCTGATACAAGCCAGCATGCTGTTGGCCTTCTTGGCCACCTGGGCACACTGCTGGCTCATATTTAGCCAGCTGTCAACCAACACCCCTAGGTCCTTCTCTTCCAGGCAGCTTTGATATATTGCAGAATCTCATCATTGGCTTTGTGAAGACTGACTGAAGGTTTGGGTGGTCAGGTCTGGATTTACCAAGTTGGTTACAGAAGCTTTTGCACCATATTTCCAAATTATCTCAAGTTGGTGCAGCTTGTGGTCCCACTCAATATGATAGTGTTGTACTTATATAGCTACTCAGCTCTCATTTATATCAGAATCACCAATGTTTTCAGGTTTAAAGCAAACTTTATTTTGTAGGCAAGCCAGCATGTTAAGCCGTGGTACTACTCGGTGGTTTTTTTGGTTTTTGTTTTTAGGAAACCTCAGACATAAAATAGCATACAACACTGGTAACGTCTATAATATATTTGGTCAAATCAGGCAATGTTGAGTTAAGTCCCTTTAAAGGTATTAAATGAGAAATGTGTGCAGCTATCCATTGTTTCCAGTAATGGATCTCCAGATTTTTAATCCTGTGTGGGATGACATATCAGGTTCTGAATTTTTGGTATCAGTGTAACCATCAAGAGCTGAACCACAGGGAAACACAAGACCAGAAGCTGAAACATCTGCTCCTTTCCTAGAACATTACTCAGCATGTAAGCTTGAAAAAAACATCTAAGTAGATAAAACGTGGAAAAAAAGAACCACACACACAACCCCAATACAATGCCCTGGAAAACCTGTTTTTCCCTGAGGCAGAAAAAGTCTGAAGCCAGGGCCTATGTTTTGAGCTACAAAGTACCTGTGAAATGGTAACGGGCAGCAAGCCAACTTGTCCATTTTATTCTATTTTTGAGAAATTTACTCACAAATTCTTGTAGTATTTATTTTTCATATTAAAACAGAAGATATAATTTTTTGTAATGGTTAATCTTCTTAAAATACTTTGGCTATATGGAAGTAAAAAAGCATCATGGAGACATAAACACAGAATTCTGGCTTGCCAATGTGGGTGTTGAATAAATATCAAATTAGTTCTGGCTGTGAGTGTAAAAGTAAATATTCCTATTGCATACTGAACACTCTGCCAAGCATTTTCTTCTTGCACAATATTGCTGGAGGGAACTCTTCTATTGATTCTTCATATTTTTACTTTAAAAATTTTAAATTCAAATCAGTAATTATTTTTGGTAACTTAACTTCATAATACCTCTTAAATTGAATAATCATGACCCTTATGCTGTCATCTTCAGGAGTCTCTTCAGAAAGAAAATCCTGTGTCTTTCCTAGCCTTGCTGTATTCTGGTACAGCCTATATACAAATACTGAATTTATCCTGATATTTATGCAAAATACAATAGTGCAGCTTGTTTGGAAGAAAAAAGTATTTAATCATAACTTTCAGGCTAGGTATTAGGACTTGATCCTCTTTCCTATGAAGTGATTTAGTAGCGTTATGAAACTTCCATTAAGGCAAAAGAAGGTATTTCTCTAATGTCAAGCATGAACTTTGTGGGGTGTAGTGTTTTCATGTGACTTCAAGTTGGAGATCAATTATATCATCAGTATTCAACTGTATTTCATAGTAGTTTTACTCTTGAATGAGTTTGTAATGGGAAGGTTTTCCAGGGCTGCACGTAGCTGTTGCTTAGAGATTTCACTAAATACAAAAAAGCCAAGATTAGGTAACATTAAGGTAATACTACTTCCTTCTTATAGAAGAATGTTGGATGTGATAGCAGACTTGATATTTTTAGAAAGTAATTAGATATAGAAAGTTATATTTAGAAATATCTCATTTCTAGATCCAGTGGTATACCTGTAACAGAGCAGTGCAGTATTAGAGACAGTGGATTAAGTAAATAACTTTTGTGCCTTCTCAGGGTCAGAATTTAGGAACTTTTTTTAACAAAACCATTTATATGGTGTTTAGACTTGCTTGTTAGATAATTTTTATCTTGCTTTGCTTTGGTTGTTGAATGTCTGATGATACAAGCCCATTTTCTGTTTACCTCAAATGTGAATAAAATATGTAGTGAGAGTAGCTACGTAGAGTTCTGATGACCAGGATTATGTTGAAGTTCTGGAAGTGTCCTAACAACTCTACAGGTTGTACAGGATTGTTATGCAAAACTGTGGGAGAAAGCAAGTCACTTAAGGTTGGTAACTGGATTCTCCACTGCTATCAAGTAGTAATTCTATGGTACTAATATTTGCTGAAGTGAAGGATTAATGCTCTACTGTACTTGTCCTTCAGAAGTGCCCAGAGGAACACCTATTAGGGAAATCCTTCCCTGCTGTTTAGCTCTTGATGTAGCTGAAAATCTTGAAATGTAATGAAAAACACACCCAGAACACCAGAGTACAGTGCATTTCTTTAGAAATTGTATAAAAAAGCATTACAGTTTGTTTCCTAAAATTCTTCAGAAATGTAGTGTTGTATTCCCCCCCCCCCCCCCCAAATTAGTGGGCTTTTACCCCAGAATTCTTTTCTGACAAAGTATCTTTTGAAGATGTGGACAAAGCTGTATATATGCACTGATGGTGTGGATAAATTTTGACACAGTAGATAACCTTTTCCTGGTATTGTTACTTGTTTACAGTAAGGTGACTTCTGTTCTTTTTAAAAACAATTTTTTTGGCTTCCACTTGAGGGCTGAAGCTCAAGTGGTTCTCAGGCTTGAATAGAAGATGACTAGGGAAGAAGGGATACTATAAGATCTACAAAATCATGGATTGTGTGTAAGTGGCAGATGAGGATTGGCTGCTCACTGTCTCTTCCAACACCATAAAAAAGCATCAAACTGGGGGTGGTTCAGAAGCAACAAGAGCTAGTTCTTCATGCGTCAGCAGATTTGTGGTAATCCTTGCTAAAGAGCTTTGGTGAGGCAAGGAGTTGTGTAAACTTCAGGATACCTGCATCAACTGCTCATAAGAGGTTTCAATTGAGACATCCTAAATGGTCATTAATCTTAAATTCCTGAACTTAAATTAGTTGGGAGGTTGGGAGAGTACAAACATGGAAGTAGCAGATATGCTCACTGACCTTCCTTGGATATCTGGGAAAGCCTTCGTGAGATACCAAGGAAGAGACACTCTTGGTCTGAGCCAGTACAGTTGGTTCCTCTCTTGCTCATTGGAATCTGTCTGGAACATGAGTAACATTAACAGTAAATCACAACTGTTACTGAGACTAGAGTGACTGTTGTTGTTAAGGATACTAGAGCGATAGTACCTAAACACAATATTAAATGTTGATGCTGGAGAAAAGCTAGGGTCCTATGCATGGCTTCATATACAAGTAAGGATCCTTATCTGCCACTTTCTATTACAGCATCATAGAGATTTTAGGATCTAATCTTAGAGCTGCAATAACAGATATGAATTCCTGTTTACTATGAAGACTGTTTTAAATGATATCATCTGTACAGTAAGCATCACTGAAAATTTAAAGGAATTATCTCAGGGAACAAAGCTCTATTTTTCTGAAATGAGAACTGCAGCACAGCTGCCACTATCTTTTTCAACACTTGAGTACAACAGCAAGTTTTAGACTCCTACATAAAACCTAGTCAGAGTGTTAGCATGTTAATTGTAGTTATTTTTAACTGTATGATGTCTAAAAAATTCATACTTAAACATTCTTGGGTAGAGATAGCAAGAGACTGTGTTCTTGATCACTTAAGTGTTCTTTCCTTTCCACCTCTGCTCATCTGTTTCAAATAGGTGACAGTTTTTAAGTAGTTAGAATTTACTGAACTCTGAGACTTGCTTCTCCAAACTACTTGGTGTAGAAACTGAGCAAATATGTTTAAACTTTCCTGGAAAGAAGGGGAGTCAGGATGAGTATCTGAACTTGTCTCCTACAAGTGTAAGAATCACTCTTGTTTTACAAAGTTCCCAAAGGTAAACAATGTTCAGTAATCACCATTTCCGTCTACTGAGCTGAGGCTCAAATATCAAAAACGAAAAAAGGATGCTTTTCAAATCTAGTGACTGAAGCATTTAATGTCACTGGGGATATATAATAGGCAGAGTTTTGCATTGTTAGCTGCTATTAAAGATAATCCAGAGTTTAGTTCATGAATCAGACTGTTTACAATATTAAGTGAAATAACTCATAGACAAGAAACAGAAGCCGAAGAACTAACTTGAATTCTGTTTTGCAAAATCTATTCATGCTAGGTGGAGATGAAAGATTTCCTGGGTAGCATCTGTGTACCTGAAAATGTAGGATGTTGAATTGCACAGAAAACAATGTGCTGTTGATTAAAATAAAGGTAATGCTAATGTGCAACTTTCAGAGAATAAATTCAAATGGTCTTTAAATAGAAAGTAAAAATAAGTAACTTGTGCCAAATAACAAAATAGTCAGCATAGCTTCAGACACCAGTCCTAGGCATAAAAACACTGGGACTGTGAGTGCTAAAATACTTGCTCCTTAGTAAGTATTTCACAAAGAACATTGGTTTATTGCTGATTGGACTCGTATTGCTGAATGATCATATGTGTATTTTAAGTGAATAGAATATTCTTTCGTCTTGTATGTGCTAATACTATACCATTTTTGGTAAAGATACTATCCTGATGGTCAAGCTCAGAATGTATCCACCACAACGGTGGTATTACAGTCAGTCCATTCTCACAGATTGACATTTTAAAATTTCAGCATAATTGCAGCGTATTCCCCTGCTACAGATAGCGTATCAATCCAATTCTACCAGTAACATCTTTCCATGTTTTGCATTAAAATCTGAAAGCGGAAGGAAAAGAGCAGGTTCTTGGCTCTTCCTCCAGAGAGCTTGCGACTTGTGCATCGTTGTTGTAGGATCCATTAGGAGGTGTTAAGTGCTAATTCTAACATCTTAAAGCAAGTAAGAATTTGAAGAATAATTAGAGGAAAAGAATGACATATCAAAGATATTTTGTACTAGCATATAGAGAATGCAAATCTATTTTTCTGTTAAAGTGTAGAGATCAAATTGTGCTGTTAGCACATGAATCTCTCAAATCACTGCACACCTAACAAACAACACATTCCATTTTCAAAAAGGTAATGACTTTCACAGTTAACTCCTTAGAGACTGTACTAAGTAGTTACAACATGCACGTAGTAAAAATGTTCGTGATACCATAGAATAAAAATATCCTTGTTAAGAAGCTTTCAAGTACAAGCAATCTAAAAATGCAAGTTCATCAGCCAGCACAGCATTTATCTTATAGGATGTGTAAGTACAGGATGAAAGAGAAAATGTTTCTGATGGCTGTAGGTTAACTAGAAAGTTTGCATGATTAGCACCTCTGTACTTGCAACTTTTTTGCACTTAAATTGATGGTATTTAAGGTCAAATCTCCTATGGTTTGTGAATCATCTTTAGATAGCTAACAGACACATATGTATCTAAAACTTTGCAGTTTCCTGTACAATTTCCAGTGTAAACTCATCACTGATTCTGCTGCTGTTAGATAAGGACCCTGACAGAGGACTTAAGCCAAAGTGACAGCTTAGAAATTGTCACAACTATTCATTAAAGCCTTATTAGCAAGTTACTTTTTGGTCATCAAGTTTACCATGAGCTAATGCTGTTTGGTGGTTGGTTGTTTGGTTTTTTTTTCCTTCATTTTGGCATCTTAGTACACTTTTGCCCTCCAACACTAATGCTGTTGGAAGTTCCTTAAAAGATGCAGTTATATGTGACTTAGTGTCTGTAACTAAATTAGTATCTGGCTTACATTTTGGAAATACAGGTTCTTGCTTATGGTGTAATTTTGAAATCCAAGACAGACTCCTTTGTCCCTAATGTCTTGTTTCATTTGGGTAGTAGAGAAGGCAATCTTGAGCTGAAGAGATTTGTCATGTTGCAAGGTGGTGTTTAAAGCTGTGGTTTCTGCTAGTGATATGTATGTAATTCTTTCAAAAATGGAAAACTGCATCTAATAAAATGACAACTAGGGAGTTCTTTGGTCTGGAAAAGTGGACTTTTGTTTTAGCGGAAGAATTCTATGCTTTATGGCAACCACAAAGTGAAATCAGCTGAATTACCTGCTCTTTTACCAGATTCTAGAAGAATGCAAGATTTTATAGTATGAAAAATTGCTATTGTATTTACTTTTGTAAAGATTATTTTTAAAAAGACACTTTTATATTTCAAAAAGAGATGTAAAAATTATTCAACTTAAAGCTGTAGCAGAGTTTTATTACAGAATAATAAAGTGGGGTTTTTTCTTAATTGACATAAGTGTGTGTTCTGAATTCAAACACCCAAGCAAATGCAGAAAATTGGCTTGTGTATGTTACAGGCACTGGCCAAATAAGAGTGTGTCAAGCAGAGAATTCAAACCAAACCATCTCAGTATTATGTGGCTTAAGAAAAACCTGTCAACATCAGACATATGTATGATCTCCTCTTCCTCCTAACCCTTCAAGAAAGTAAAATCTCGTACATGCAAATTTCCTTACAAAGCTATTTCTGCATTAAGTAAATCACTTGCATTAGTGTTTCAATTCAAGAGATGTGACATGTGATCTTGCACCATGTCTCATCAGACTAGAGTAACTGGAAGCAATGGCAAGTGGAAGTGACAAGTCCTGCCAGACCACAGAAATGCAGTAGTGTTATAACCCAGTAACAAGGACAATAATGTGTTGTGCTTGTTAGTCTTTTTTTTTTTTATTTTACCTCTGGTTTGCTAACAGAGTAAAGCAGTATTAAATGCTAGCTGTGCTAGAGTAATGTCTGGTTCTGCTATGAGCTGAAGAAGCCTGATTTTCAGAATTAAGACTAATTCTGCCCTCGAGTTTTGGGCTTTCATTGTCATCGCTCTGGATTGACAGTGATACTTAATAGGCCTAACAATTCTATTCACACTGGGAATGGAAGACTGATACTATAGCTATCATCCTGTGTCACAGCACCTCAAAGTCACCATGTTGGGGGGAGGGGGTAAAAAACCCAAACAAACTTGTTCCGTATAGGATTAAGTAGCTGTAGTGGCTCTATTACAAGTTGGCAGTGCCTTCTTTTATGAAAGAAGGTAATAGGCTGGAGGGAAATGGGAACTAGACAGAACAGGAAATGGGAGAAAGACACTATTACCCTTATGTAATAGTACATTGTGTCTCAATTAGGAACAGTGAATTAAAGTGGTGCAGGGATACTGAATGGGAATAAAGAACCTGCCTGTTTTAGCCATACAGGGAATAAGATGTTTTATACCTATCTTGAGATATTGTGAAATAATGTATTTTATTTCATGTTATTGTTTGTATTGTTGGAGTACCCAGAAACCCTATTAATAGACTATGAACCCCTTTTCTGCCATGCATAAGTACAAGCTTCAACCTCTTAGAGGTAGAGACTGTCTTTTCTTTTAAGCGTAATAGAAGACAACAAATAAATGGGAAGAGCCTATCAGGATATTAAGCTATAGTCTCAGTACCCTGCATAACCATTGTCGACTTTAAGTCTGATTTTGTAGTTGAGTTGCTTGGAATGCTACGAATACCTCTCTGACAGTGAAGATGGTAAAATAAGTTTTGGCAAATATTGTAGATGACATGTCAAAACAGATTCCCATTTGCTGTCCTTTTAGAAAGCATTGATTTTATTGTGTGTGTGCATCACTGTAAAGGAGAATTATCTAAAGAGAATCTGAAGATGATGGTTATGCAAAGGCCCTCTTAGGGAGTAAGGTCAGCAGTGGGGAACATAAATGCTGTATTGCAAACTGTTTAGTGAGCAGGTCAGAAATGGTAGTCTCAACAAAGGTATGGTTCATACCACAAAGGATTTCAAGTGTGGGAGCAAACAGCTGCTTTTTGAAGGTGTCTTTTATATTTATGAAAAAAATGTGGTCCAGGTGGTAGGGTAAGAGAATAACATTTTTGACAGGAAGCTGGATTTACTGTATGTAGATTACATTCATCAAACCTATGAAAGGAAACTTGTGATTCAGAGGTGAGTTGATGAAAGAAACATTGTGTGAAGCTGAAAACCATACAAATGGGTTTAATGTAGCAGCATTTCCTGTTCATTCTTTACAGAGTTTTTTGTATCAATGGTGGTTGTCCTTGCAAGACTTGGAAAGCAGTCACAACCTTCTCAATATACTTTGAACAAAAAAAAAAGTTTACCAACTTTCTGATTTGTTTTTTTAATTAGACCATACTCTGACCACTGAATGTGCAGCTGAAAAGGATGAAAAGATCCCATTCCAGTTATGCAGGATTCTCTTTTTTTTTATTTGTACTGTTTTGATTTTTCCAAGCTCAGAAAGGTCAGGGTTATTCAGCTTCCACTTGGCCTCCTTCTCTGAACAAGTAATCCACATTTCAAACACATTACAAAGTCTGGCTCTGATAAGAGGCATTGAAGAGAACAACAGAATTCCAGCACATTACTCTGACTTGACTGCACCAATTACAGGACAGGCATGAACAAAAGGCAGTAATGCTCTTGGGAAGGAGGCTTCCCCATATGGATGTGTGCTGTGGCTAGTGCTTTGCTGACTTCACAGTCTTCTTTAACGGATTGGGAACTATTAAGTTTCTGTATACAAGCACAAAAGGGAAAATTTAAAGAAAATTGATGTTATCACCTTTTATTATTGGGATTTAATTACAAGTCAATTACAGAGGCTCTGCTAGACCTATAATATGTGAATGAGATCCCCAGCAGGAAAGGAATGGGTATGGTTTTTAATGGGTATGTTTCACTATTAGAGGGTTTGGGGCGGTGGAAAGGTTATGAGTGTTTGCTAGGGACTGCAGTTACAAGCTAGCTGTTAAGTAAATGTAGTTTTGCTGAAGAATACCAACTGTTCATTGAACTTTTGGTGTCTTTGGCAACCAGATGAATCTGTTGCTCATGCGTTGGGTCATGTCTGTATGCAGTTATAAGAAGTTAACAGACTTGTTTGTAACGAAGTTTCTTAAATCCTGTGGTTTTAGTGTAAATAGAGTACATATAGCAGCTGAGACACATAGTCATCTTAGTAATAGAGTTAAGCTTTAACCAGCATAAAGTGGGCAGGGAACAATGACACTGAATCTACTTGTGCAAAAAAAGAAAAAAATTATGTCTAACTTACTTTTCACAGTATATGTTCAAGTAAGCAACAGATTTTACACTTACATTTTGACACCACACCACACCATCCCCCCCCCCCCCAGTTTGTTAGTTATTCACTTATGGTAATGTTTTTCTAAAGCATGGAGATACAGTTGGTCTCTGGAGAATTTATTCAGCTTTCTCTATTATTTAGTAATTTTAATTAGCTATTAGAGCAAGGATATTTTTTACTTTAATAGTTAAACTAGAAAAGCAATAGCCTATCATAAAAATGTTATTTTTGCTAATTATAATATCTGAATTCTAAGAGTGTTGTTTAGTTCTTGTTTTACTGTTACAAAGGTTACTTTAAAAGAAAAAAGTATTAGAACAAGTTAAAAAGGGGAGGAAACATGCCACAACCAAACTGAATTACGAATTGTTACAGAAGAAATGGTCTTGGTAGATTTTTTTTTTAGTAGACACATGTTAGCTTAAGTAGAAAACAGGTTGTCATACTGTACCTCTGTTATTAGACTTCCATGTTCTCTATTATTAATCTCAACTACTGTTACAGTTTTTTTTTTAAAGCGCTCTACTGGAAGAAAATTCTGCTGCGATTTCAGATTAAGACATGTAGTCTGCAGATACTCATAAAAGTATAGATCAGTCTACAGCCATTTGCAGAAGAAATGGTGCATGAACAATACAAATTCACAGAGGACCTGTGAAGAGAAAATGACTTTCCTGCTGGAAAACAAAAGCAAGGGAGAAGAAATGTGGTTGAGGCATATGAGGTCGAACCTTGCTTTTCTAATAGATAGAATTTTGTTATTTACTATTAAGGCTTGAAGAACCTGCCAAAATTATTTCTTCATTAAGGTGACAATCATACTTCAACCCACTT
Organism: Ciconia boyciana; assembly: GCF_034638445.1. Lineage (NCBI taxonomy): Eukaryota > Metazoa > Chordata > Aves > Ciconiiformes > Ciconiidae > Ciconia > Ciconia boyciana. Next base: position 112,526,874 of record NC_132936.1, on the reverse strand, counting down.
TTCCCTGCCCCCAAAAAAGCTCGAGGAGTGCCAATTTATTTTTGTGTAGTGTCTCATCTTAAGTGGATTACAGCTTTTACTTTTTTGTGCTGTACATGGTCCTAGAATAATAAATAATAGATGTCATTTGCCTAAAAGCAAAACTGCAGCTGCAGACACAAGTAATACAAAATCAGTGTATTGTGCAATATTTCTTTTTTTTTCTCCAAAAGATTTGGAACGCATGGGGGTCTCTGAGTCAGCTGAGACATAAATGGAGCCAGTCAAATGTGGAGCATGGCCAGCATTCCCAAGAGTTGTTTTCAGTCTATTTTCTAGTCAATAAGTTTCACAGGAAAAAAAAATGGTGATAGCACTGATGGTAGTGCCTTCCCTGCAGAAAGCAGAGGGGATGGAATATTTCCATGGTGAATTAAAATGCACACATTGCTGAGCAATGAAAACAAATTAAGGCAAATTCAGTAACTTCATTTTAAAAGCAACTGTGAGCTTTAATTGTCATAAATTCAGAACTAATTAAAAACATGTTGACAAAAATTGGACCAACAGCATGTCATTTTCAAATCTAAGTGAAATGCAAAGTGCTGAGAATAAATTACTCGGTCTGAATTCAGTTCTTAAGTTTAGTGCATTTGCTACATGTAGGATATCTCAGGATATTGAGGCCATAAAAAAGATGGTAGAAAATATCAGAAAATATTCTTTCCATATGACTTATATTTTACATAAGCTCTGGACTTGGTGTCTAAACTTTGAGATCTGGAAATCTTTCTCAGTGACTGGTCTAGATGGGTGATTCAGTCCTATCTTAACTCCATGCTGGGTGAGAGCTAGGCATGTACCATCTCCTGTCCTCCCTCACAACATGTAAGGAGGAAATAAATCTGGGGACATGGACTGTACTGTGCAGCTCCAGGAGGTCCAGATGGGTCCCAAGTCTGGATTATTAAGTAAACAGGACCACAAGATGTGCTGTGGCACACAACTGCCCCCTCAGTATGTTCCCATCTGCTATGATGATAACTAGGTATAATGGAAAGTAAAAAGAAATACTAAAATCCCCTGAAGTTAACTATTTCAGGATTGATAACTTACCAAAACATACCTTCATCTGTTAGTTAAATTAACATGGTTCTTGAATGTAAGAATAGTGTTCTTCCAGGGAATAGGGTAGATAAATCTTCTACTTTGCATCTTCAAAATATTAACATACAAAAGTTTGTATATGCAAGGTTGTGCTACAACTATCATATGACTGGAATGTCCTTGCAGTTAGTATTTCACATCTTTCTGCTCAGTAAGAAGATAAATGCAGCCCTAATATCCAGAAGTAAACTCTGCATTGATGTGCATGTACTTAAAACATGACACAGGTGCCGCAGGGTGACTAACTGCAGAATTCAGAAGTGTGATTAGGCATTTTGCTTAGGTGAGGTGGCATACTTGTGTGTCACTATATACTGCCAGAACTGGACACTACTGCTATATAAATCTTAATGATCTTGAAACTAGGGCCAAAAATGCAAAGTATTTTATAAAGTATAGGCTAAAACGAACTTTCTTTCATCTTTACACAACTTCAATAAAGGTCTTATGACAATATCCTAGATGTATTTTAAAATACAACCCCAAAATAATTAGCAGAGTGCTCTAGGGCCCATTCTAATCGAAAGTGTGAATTTGCAAGGCCTGTATGTGAAATGCATTCACTGATAGGATATAGCGTAGAAGTATGTCATTATTTTGCTTTTTTAAAGGACTCAATGACAAGCATGCCAGTGTGGGATTTTGCTCTCTGAGCCAATTGCTTGTTTATAAATGAAATTCCCTGAATGACTTTGCAGGGTTTGGCATCCTGTGGTGAGACTTTTGGAAAATGAATGAGAACTATATATACAGCTATTAGAAAGACAGAGGAACAAAAGCAAGTGTAGTGGAGGACTGAGTAAAGCTGTTCGTGCCTTCTTTGTTGGTTAAAGGTCTAGGTATATTTCAGAGTAAACTTAAGTGTCTAACCAAATTCCAGCCTGTCTTTCTTTCTACAGACTGAATTGCTTGACTACTGCCCTGAATAGAGTAGAATAACACAACGTTTTAGCTATGAGGAACAGTGAAGAATTTAGTTCATTAAGATATCAGTTATGCTGAATTTCACAACCCCTTGTGAAGGATGGCACCCTTAGCCCTAGGAATGCCAGTGAAAGTTTGGGGTTTGGCTGCAAGAAGTACATGAGTATAATACTGTCCAATAGAATTATTTGAAGCAGGTTATAGCTAAAGTATTAGTAGATTTCTATATTAGAACATGAAGAAATTAGAAATATAAATTTATGTTTTTGAGATGATACAGTTGAGAAGAAAAATTCAACTCTTGAGTTTTCTGTGAATATATGACCCAAAATTTATTTCTTGCTGCCAGGATGATTCATTTATTTTTGAACAGTAGTTTTACTAAATGTAGTTTGCTTTGCATTCCTCTTTGTTATAGTCATTTTAGCTCACTGATTGAAAAGTATTAAGCTCATATCCAAATATCTATTATCTTTGGAATCTGTGTATTGGGATACATGCAACAACTTTAAGGCAGGGCTGTATTTTCTCACACAATTAATGCCATAGCTGTTTTTTTGCTAACTTGCTGCATTAAGTTGTCAGACTCAAGGGCAGGAAATCAATTGAATTGCTTCATTTGAGGTATAATGAATACTTTGCTTAAGTTTATCTTTTTAATGACAACAAAATACTTTACTGAGCAAGCATAGTATAACAAGATTCATACAATAACACATTTTCCACTATTCTGTTTATGTAACTTGGAGTAAATGACCTTTACTTAATGAGCCTCTCTGGTGCACCTTACTGCAAAAATAATAAAGACATATGCTTTTAACATTTGTTTATAATAATGAACACTGAATTTGCTAATTCTGTATATTTAAAATAACCGTAAAAGACTTTCTAATACCTCTTACTGCCTGTACCTTGTATATACTGCAAAGGCCTGTGGTAGCAAGTCCTTAGTGACTTTTCATTCAGTTACCATGGTAACTTTGAACTCTAGCTGTGGAAAAAGCATCTGTTTGGTTTTTTTGCACTATGAAGAAAAAAAAAGTGTGTTTATGTTTTTGAGCAAGAAGAAAAAACCAACCATAGGTTTTTAAGGAAGAAGTTATTCCAGATGAGCTTGTATATTCTAAAAGGATATTTTAAAATGCTTTGGATTTTTTAAAATTTAAGTATCTAAAAAAAATTACTGAAATGGAGGGAAAGCAACTGATTTAATTAAAATACATTAAGAAAGTCTTCCCTGGTTATAAACTATATATAAATGGTTTATACATACAATAGTTTATACACATATATATGTTTCTGTATATATATGAATAGATATAAAAATGGGAATTACATTGCATTTGTATAATAAATTAAACTGTAAAGGTTCTGTGAATTACAAAGATTATTCTTGTAGTGTGATCCAGTTCAGATCTTGAAGAATTTAAAGACACCACCCCTCCCACCCCCCAAAAAAACCCCCCAAACAAACAGGTTTGTATTAGAGCTGTGCTTTAATAAGCCTGTTATTTTCACGTGAGGGGTATGCTGCCTCTATCCTGAACAGATTGTTAAGAATAAGACTTGAGTAGAGTACAAATGTGTAAGAATCCTTTGAATGTGGTCTTGCTGATGGGGAAATGTTAAAAGTAATGCAGGAAACAAATAGTCTTGTGACCACGTTGCTTAGAAATAATACAAAAATACTTGAGCTGTCCCTGGTCTTTAATGTCTTCTCAGCTTGAAAGATTTTAGCTCAATTTATTTACATCAACTTCAGAAAACATTGACAAAAGAATTCCTTTGTAATTTTTTCTCTTCAGAACATAAAGATTTATATCTGGTAATTATGGAATTGTCTTTGTGATGTTTATCAAGGCAATATGATACTAAGCAATTAAAATGTATAATCAAAAATGAGCACAGGACAAAATCTCTGGCTTACTTGGCAGTATAAAGCCTGAAAGCTTGCATTAATTCCTGCTTGCCTTTATTATATTAAACATTTTTTAACTTTTCCTTGATGAAAGTCACATTGCTCCTAATTACAACACAGGTGCTTTTGTGATACTTTAATAGAAAATACTCTGATGTAGCAAACCAAGGAAAAGAAAGACTATATAAGCTCCATTGCTTAAAAAAAGGTTTGTGTGGTCAGCAAAGTTCCACTGGTTTTACCAATGTCTTACAAGTTCACCCCGTCAAGGTTCTTCACTTTTTTCTCTTATAAACTATCTAAAATTTGAGCTTTGTTTTTTGTCAATCATGTTGCTAAAAGAAAATAAGGAAATTATTGGCTGAGTCTGGGGATAATTTAAAAAAATAGTAGGCATTATTTCTAGATGAATGATACAAAACTGGGGCTAGCAATTTGATGTGAGGGATAGCTGATCAGAAACACTTGTACTATCTATCAGGAAAAAGGTCAAACCTCAATTTTCAGTGACTGATATTTCTTCCAGTGCTGGTCCTTTAAACCATCAAGACTTGGCAAATTTCTTCTTTTTAATAATAAGCCATCTTTATTCCAAATACATTATTTTTAGGGTTGGGTATTGTTGTTCTAATTCCTAATATAGTGTGAACAGTACCCAGTCCTGTCCTGTAGTGGAAAAAAATGTGTTTTTTTCGCCAATGGCATCCTGTAACAGTATATATCTGCATAAGATATGGAGTCCTGACAAGTATAATAAAGATCTTTGTCTAATAAATACCAGTTTTGCTTCAAAAGGCTGGAATTTGGCGTGATAATGCTTGGCCAAGACACAAGCTTTTGCTTCTACAGGCAACTACATTTTCAGTATTTTTCTGAGGAACTACTCATCTACTTGAGGAAAATGCTCCAAAAATTGGCTTAGATTTTAAGAATATTTTACTTAATGCCTAGCCGTTAGTTACTTTGCCTAAATATTTGTAGACAAAATACTTAGATGCAGCTAATGCCCACATCTCACTTCAGAGTAGATTGTATTAACTTCTGGGATATAATAATCCACTGGGCCCAATGCTTGAATTAACATAATAATTAAAGTTTCAGCACATTGTTGTAGGTCACAGTAAGAAAATGTTTAATCTTTCTGCATTCATCTGTGTACATTCAAGGCATTGGGAGGTCTACAGAGACTGAATTAAATTTAAGTGTATCAGAAATGAGCAGAGTGTTTTAAGAAAAACGTGAAAAGATTTAGCTTTGGGAGCTGTTCATAATTGTTTTTGTTCTAACAATAAAAGATACAGCAGAATTGGGTCACTACTCAAGTTACAGCTTATTTAATGAGAGAAAGCTGTAGGTGTATAGGAGCCAAAATACAGAATTATCCTGCATCTGCCCACCTAGGGATTTGGGGTTTGTTTGGTTCATAGTACATTGTCTATGGTCAGCTGTGACTATAGGAAAAAACATCCAACATGCTGGACTGGAATGAGCGAGCACAGGATCTAGTAGGTCAGGGGAAAGTTACTCTGCTGTAGGGGATGGTACTTTAAAAAAAACTACTAGAGTGTTAAGGGAATGAAAGCATGCTTTTCCAAACATAATGCCAGACTTAAATTGATGACATTAGAAGGATGATTTAATGTCCTTTTATGAGTCTTGAGTGAAGCCAAGGAATGTTAAAAATTATCTTGTCCTAGCACTACTCATTTGCCAGGGAAAAATACCTAGATGCTGATTATTGCATCATCAGAAATGGGTCAAGATCCAACTTCTCTTGAAACCCCCTTGGAAATCCAGGGTAAATTCCTGAATTTCAGTAGAATCTTTAGCAGTAGTTTTTCTTTCTTCTGAAACACTTCTTTGCTACTACAGGGATAAATGGATTTAGTCATTTAATGGGTCATTTACTATAAGAAGAATCTGCTTGACAAAAAACCCGACAGAATGAGTGAAGAAAAGTTCTCTGTTATTTGTATTATAGTATTCTGAGGAGCCAGTCCAGGTGGCTGTTCAGCTGTGCTTGGGTCTGCACAAACAGGCTCAAAAAGTGGACGATGAGGAAAGAAAATAAAAATGGAGAGAGTCAAGTAGCCTAAATCAATCAGTCTGTGTTTCTTGGATGACAGTATGGAAAAGTTGCTTATTAACTCTGTATTGGGGGAGTAGGGAAATAACTGAGAGGGATGTAGCAAGACAAAACAAGAGCTTCATGAGCTGCCCTTCGATACATCAAACAGTTGTAACTTTGTGGCTAGCAGATTGGTGAACGCTGCCTGCTTTCATTTATGAAATGGAAATACTTCAATGTGTGTATTGTCTCCATAGCCCCAAACTAATGTACAAACAAATAATCCTTGAATAATAAAATAATCAAACTATCCTGGAGTTAAATTGTTTTACCTCTAGATTTTAGTTTAGGAATGCAATGAAAATTAACACAAGTAGAAGAGAGTTAGGAAAGAGTGGACAGCTAGTTTGCAGATTTCTTGTTTAATGATAATTAAGCAGAATTTTAATGATGGACATACCTTTTATTTTAAACCATTTACAATTGTGCCACTGTTTCATTTGAATACTGATGTACAATATTATCTCAACAATAGTGCTGAGGGGTGGGATTCTAATATACTTTAAACACAGCTTCCTATTAGTACCAAAACTGAATGCTATAGGGATTGCTGTCAAAACTCTTAGTGAATCTGTAGGGAGTTGGAGCCTTGGGGAGAAATGTAGATAACAATTACAGAATGTTTTCTTTATTGACAGATGCAGTAATTCCCCTTCTTCCCTGGAAGTTCAGAAAGGTTTAAATAATTTCATGAACATAATAACTGACCTGATGTTTCAGTGATGAATGCTAGTGTGTGTTGTGAAGAACTCTTCAATTTTAATTAATTTGAAGGTATCCAGAGTAGTCATCAAATGGCTTTAGAAGTCATGGCATGTACTCAGAATCAAATGTCTTGTGTATTGTACAAAAGGGCTTTACACATTTTCTCAGGGTGCTATACAATGAAAGGAGACTTTAGAAAAGCAATCCAAAGAAAACACTAGTTTGTAGAAGAAGGTTGAATTACTAGCTTACAGAACTCATAGTGCAAACATTTTCTGAATGTATAGTGATCCTGACACTCTGGCTACTGCACCATGGCATTTTCCTAATGTAGTAAATGTAACACCTAACCAGCCTCTGGGGCTGTATGTCTAAACAGCTGAGCAGTAGTTACAGGGGATCCATGAGGCATGGACAGAGCAGGGAAAAGGTGGAGGCTGCTAGTAAGAGCATTTGTTTTTAAATTACGATTTGAAGCAAATTTTCAGTTATTTTATGCTATAGGGAAGAACAAAATATTGTCTTATTTCTTCTGAGGGGAATGAAAGGTGTTTATTATACCTAGAGCTTGCGTAGAATTTATTCTATGCTGCAGTTTTTTGTGTTTGAATAGTCAATCCAGTTATACTCCTTGCTCCTGACTCCTGTGTAGTTTTGTGGGGGACCAACAGTCATGTTCAAGCTGTGCAGGAGGAACCAGCCCGTGGCTCCTGCTGTTGTTGACACAGGCTTCAGTCTTGCATTTTTTTCCTCATTGGTTAGGAGATGGAAACTTGTAGAGAATAGATGTCAGTTGCTGAAACATTTGGTGGCAAAGACACAGACTCCACTGCTTCTTCCCCTTCCCTCAATGGCTAATAGCTTAGTGGAGTACCAGCAGCTGTGGTGAACCCAATCTTCATGCTTTGATACGTAGAGAAACTTTAGACCCTGCATGCAGATTAGGTTATTGAAAAAGGAAGAGCAGCCAAATCTGAAAGTTATGTACCATGCCTGTCAGTAGAGTATCTCACCTTCTCTCTTTTGATTATCCATTGTAAGGTATGTTAAATTATTTTTTTCAGTTGTGTTTTTAGGTAAGTGTTCTTTGGATGATTACATTGTTGTTTTTTCTTCATATCCATAGAGCGTGAGGCTGTAAATAATACTAAGCTCCTGTGCAGCAATAATAAATACTGAAATATGTTGGACAGTTATTTTAGGCAAGTTCTTTAAGACGTGAAATTACTTGTTAATATCTAATGTTTCTAAGATGAGTCAATGTTTCTCACAGTGTTACTCCTTCTATCTATATCTTTTTTTCTACCCTTTCAATAACCTGAGAAATAAGATCTTAAGTTTTATGTTAGATAAACATAAATGATGCAATGATGTAATGATGCAAACATGTCAAATTATCTATGACTCTAAGTCTCTCACCATCTTAGGCATATTTATTGCATATAGAACATATTGCATATAAATATCAGTGGTGTAAATGTGCTGTCTTCAGTGGAATTCACCTGCAGATAACTTGGCCCAGACATGAGAGCAAATCTTTCTTCTAAACTGTCAATACAGCACTAGAGTCCAATTATTTTTATACTCTGTTAATCTTCTTTCTCTTTTACAGTGTTACTGCACGCTTCTATAAAAAGACTATTGGTAATCTCAGTAGGGAGGCCTCCTTATCAAGCAGTTTCAAAGAATTATGACTTCTGAAAAAATAAAGATCAGTAGGTAATACTGAATTCATGGAAAAAGAGCTAGTTAGTCTTCAAAAAAACCTAAATGCATAACGTAGATAATACTGATTATTTTGCCACTTGCAGAAGTCTTATCGGATTTTCTCATATTTGATAATGAGACTTCATGATAGTTAGAAATCTTTTATATTTTTACAATACATGCCTAAAATGGTCCTTTAAAGATAAATTTAGACATACCTCTTTTATATATTCACAGCTGAAAATAAAACAGTGCACATTGCTAAATACAACTAAAAAAATATAGTCAGGCCAAGAAATGTACTTATCACTTTTTAAAAGTCTCATTTAAAAAAAAAAAAATGGTATCAAGAGTAGTTCTTGAAATCCTTATTTTGATATAGTTTACTAGAACATAATTAAACTGTTAAAGAGTACATATTGTTAAGTCCTGGTATGTATTGTAAAGAAGAGGAAGTGATAGAAAGAATTGTCTCCTGTTTAATATAGGAAAACTTACAGTTGTTACTTGAAACTTCTTAACATGTCCATCAAGTTACTTTAAATCGTTTTCTCCTTTATCACCTTACAGGGGTAAGCTTTAGACAATCATGGAAAAAGGTGTGGGGGAATAGGTTTAAGAGCTTTAAGATAGCACTGATCTCTTACTATGCGTTTAAGAAGCTGTTACACTACAGAATGGGGACCTCCTTAAGCAGGCTTGTTTCACAAAGTGGCTTTGCAGTGACAATGACTGAGCTCTGAAACAGATTAGGGCATTTGTTTCAGTAACACTTGTTTCCTAAAAATCACTGTTTGTTAGGGAGCTGCTGCTACTCCTTTATAACTTAATGTAAATTACATTGATAGCTATCTGTTTTCATTAGCAAAAAAAATTGCTTGCTTACTTTTATGTTTGCAAATGGGTAAACCCAGATTTTGAGACTGCCATATGTGAAAATACCATCTGAATATCTGTGGTGGTTGTTTACACAAAACCCTGGCGTTATATTCTCCAGACGTAGGCCCTTGCTTACATCTACAGAGCTCTTTACCAGATAACTCCTTTGTTCTGAAATATCATAACCTAAATTTTGATTGAGGGCAGGGAGGGGAAGGATTATGACAGTTGTATTCTATCAAACTATTACAAAAATAATTGTACTTTGGTTTTTTTGTTTATTGTCCTGGAAAGTGAGTGTTAATTTAAGAACAAACAATAATGCCAATACACTTACTGGTCTTCCAGTGAGCGGTAACAGTAATAATAACTCCTAAATCCAGTAAAACCAGTCCTAGCATGCCAGACAGGGAAAAAAAATAGCTACAATACACCAGTATATAATATCATCTGTCAGACTTCTGTAGATTGCATCAGGGTTTAGTATCTTTTCCAAGATAAAACATGTAGAACTACTTTTAATTCAGTTAGCCATTCACTCATATTCTTAACATGTCCCCATTTCTATTTTTGTTTTATACCTGGCTACTGCACACAAAATGGAAATAGAGCTTTTTTTGTTATTAGGGCTGGTTCTGATCTTCAGGTGTGATTGGGCATTTCCAGTGGCTGCTGATTAGTGAAAACACTGAGCAGCATACAGCTTAGCCTGCCTTTGCCTCTCAGCAGGAATTACAGTGTAATAAGAATGGTCTCTGAAGGAGAAAAAATAAGATAGAGGGAAGACAGGAGTGGAGAGCAGCACTGAAACAGGGGAAAAAAAGAGAAATTTAAGTAATAGATCCAATTGTTTCTAGGAAGGTATATCACAGCCTTAAGATTGTAACATAACAACACTATCATAACCATCAAGGCTGGGAAACCATTTGAGTGTTTTATGTGGATTCTGAAATAATCATTTCATGATTATGTATGAGTGCTCTGGATTTGCCCTTGAACGTTTCTTACAACACATACGTAGGTGGTTGCAGTTCTATGTAAACACCTATGGGTGTTATTCTCTGTAAAATACAGGCTGTTCAGCTGTTTTTATGGCTGTGACCTTGACAGGAGTCACTATTGTTATATGAATAGTTACTAATAATATTTTATTTGCCTCCATTCTAAAATACACACTTTCTGTGTCTTTTTTTAATCTAGATACATAGTTGATTCTTCTTTCTGGAAAATAGTGTTGTCTGTTCTTACCCCAAATCAAGAAGGTTCTGTGCCCTGCTCATCACTTAAATGATTGTGTGTTGTCCTTAGTTTTGTCCACCAATTACATTCATAAAGGGAAATTAAAAATAATTTTCATTACTCAGTGTAGTGATCATTAGTCAATGTAACATTTGGAGGAAGGTAATCTGAATTTTTATTTAAGTTTATTAATATTAGAATTCAATACCAATTGTTAGAAACAAGCCAATTTAAAATAGCAATATTCTTTTGCTCACTAAGTGAGAAACTCTTCTACCTTTGCCCTCCTTTGGAAGAAAAAACTGTTTCTTAAAATCTTACAAATAATTTATAACTTTTATTTTTAATAATGAAAAAGGGGAAAACAAAACAGTGTTCTGTCACAAACCAGAAATTATTCCAAGATTTGATGTCCAGTCGGAATCCATTTTCAATTGCTAATTTAGAATGATGATCTTTTTTTAACTTGCAAAAACATTGCAGATTTCAAAGATGCTACTACAGACAGTTAATAAAGATCTCATTGCTTTAGTGTAAATGGTTGTCTTGTATAGCCTGAAAATTGAGAAGGTGCATATAGGTATATTTTGGGGTCCATTTTCGATGATTTATTGGACAGGATATACAAAAATTCATTAAGTATTTACAGGTGAAGTCAGTCTATGTGGAAAAAGAAATGAAAGAGCTTTCTGATCCTGTAGCTCATTTGGACACTTGTGATCTAGTTACTGATGGTGGCTGAAGGCAACTCTGAGAATGAGGTACCAAAATAAATACCAAATACACCAGAAGAAGGCATATTGCTCCTGTTGCTGCTTCTCATAGATGGACTTATTTTAAAAAAACCTACAGTTTTGGCTGAATTATTAGCCATGTGACAGTGAATTAAGATGACGAAGCTCAAATAGTATTTTTGGCTAATGGTCTGTTTGTCTCTGTAGATTTTTGAGGTTCGTATCTATCCAGAACTTAATCTGTCTTAAAAAAAAAAGGGAAAAAATTATTTTTGCGTTTTTAGCTAACATAGTAATTCCTTTAACTTTTTTTAAAGAGAAAGCATTGTAATGGGATATTAGGAATTGCTTGTTTAGGTCAAGAATTTCTAGCAGGTGGCAATAGGCCATAAGCACATCTCTGCTCATTATTTTAAACAGCAGATTGCTTCAGTTAAGACTTCAGCTTTTCAGGTCTCCTTTGTTGCTGCAGGATTCTTGTTGCTGTAGAATATATTCCTCATATACTCTAACTTGAGAACATATTTCTTTGTTTTAAATGTGAGAGAAACTCTCTTTATTAGATGATAGTATCCTCAGTGGGCTGAAAAACGTGGTAAAAAAAAAAATTTTCTTATTTAGTTTCCTATGTTTATAGGAAGACTAAGGTTGCAAATAGCTTCTTCCAAACACATTTTGAAGACTAACACAGAGATCCAACTGACTTTTCCCCAATGTTTATATGTAGATGTTCCTTCAGTGATGAAATCTTAGGCACAAATTGAAAAAATGTGACAGTTGTGTATAATACCCTCTAGAAGGTGTTTCTTTTGGTTTCCCTTTTTCAAATAATTGCTGTGGCTCTTATTACTGAGACAAATGCTACATTTTCCTGTAATACCTCTCTGATACTAGTGCAAAACTGGTTTTTAAAAATGGCTCATTATACACATAATACCATTGCAGTGGCCTTTCCTCTAGCATCTCTGAAAACCTATTGTTATGCAGGGCTGCTTTTAACAGGGGTTAATTAGGACCAGAAAATTGCTTATTGGTTTTTATTGTATCCAAACCCTAGGACATGCTGCACTAATCCTGTAGTGCTGTGTGGTGCTGTAAGAGAGGTGTTCAATTGATGTTTCAAAAGTTTGTTATTAGCATTGGAAATGTTCTTTATCAGATCATTTAACTAGTTAACACTCTCTACATATTGTGATAAATGCATGTAATGTGTTAGCTTGGGACTATTTTCTTCCTTATTCTCTCATTTGAAATGTATGTTAAATATAATACAAAGTCAAAGCAATCTTAAGTATTTCTTCATCTCTTAATCCACGTTTTTACTTACAATAATGAAAAATGAATGCAAGTCTTCTGGAAAACCCTCAGCAAGGAGCAAGGTGGTATTGCTTTGTCCAAGGAGCAGACCAGAAACTGGATTTTTGTGTTGTTTTTTTTTATCTGGAACACAGCCTGCCTTCAATTTTTGCAAGAACAACTGTATTTGTGTTTTGTGCAGCTCTCCCCTGTAAGATGCAGGCAGAAGAGAGCCAGCCCAGGATGTGGAGAAAGAACTTTACCTTTCCTGTGTCATCACTCAAACCAGATTAATTTTAAAACTTGCATTTGCAGAATTTTTATAGTTACAGAAAGAAAAATTAAAAACATTATTTTTTCTATTGTAATTTCAGTTTTTCTACCAACTGCTTTCTGTAAGCAATTTAGTATCGAAAGCCTCTATACTTCTGATCCTTTGAAAGCTCAAAATCTGTATTTTGCAGTTTAGCTGCAAAGTCGGTGGGAGCCTTGAGGCCTGAAAAAGGCCTTTGGTAAGTTGTTCAGCACAGTTTTTACCTTGGCGGAGTAACTGAAGCCTATATTTATTTGTCAGTATAATGCTAGCCTGACTTCCCAACAGCTGACCAAAATACCTCATTGAGTTTTAGGGCAACAGTAATGTTGTGTACAATTAGTTTCTTCTTCTCTGGATGTAGAAGTGTTATGTGTATTTGGCATTTTGCAGTTTAATCTTAATTTAATAAGAATGCCTTTAAAATTATGATGTCAAACTTTGGGGTTTTGAGTAATTATATGAAAGGCATTGTCACTACGATATAAACTGCAGAACTTTCTAATCGACTTTTTAGTGGTATGACTGTTCATAGGAAAAAAGATCCACTTATCTTCACTTTCTAGCAGTCTAGTATTTAATGTACACTAAGATGGCATCATTCCTAAAAACTCCTGCTCACTTTACTCTCCCTCCCCAATTGCAAATTCGCTTTTGAAGTGCATACTCTGTGTGATTAAATAAAAGGAACTGAAAATTAGTAAGGAAATTGCATGGTCTAGCCATTTTAGAAATGAATTAAAATTGCTGTTTAGCAAAATGGAGTAATTTATCACTTATCTAGTGTTCCCCGTAAGTCATTTATCATGAGTGACAACTATCATCATTTTATTCTAATCTGAGATGGTGGGGAGGGATCAGAGGCTTACATTGCGCTAGTTCATACTTCTTGTAATTGGCAACTAATTTAATGATTGTGTGTAAAATAAAGCAGGAGCTAGAAAAGCTTTTCCAAGTTTCTCCTCTGCTACTTCAATGTGATATTATACATGACTTTGTATAACTTATGCTGTTAAATCCACCTGGCAACTAGAAATTTTACTTTGCACTTCAGTTTACTTAAATGTATACTAGTTTTACTTGTATGTTGGATACAAGTAGTGCAGACTTTGGTGCCCAGTATTTCAGGTGTAGTTGCTTTTTGAGATAAACCATATACTGAGAGTGGACTTTGTAAACAGAGACTATGGTAGTCCAAATTAGTTGGTTAGAACAACTAACCAAAGTCTTACTTCCCTTGTCATCTTTTTAGTGCAGTATTTGCTGCTGGAGAAGGTCTTGAGGTGGTTCACCAGCTCCCTGGATCTTTCAAATGAATAGACATTTTGCACATTGAACATAAACCTTGCACATTTTTCTGCAAAAGAATAATTTACAATAAAAAGAAACCCTTGAGAAATGATTCCTAACTCCTTCAAAATAAGTTGCTCATGGTCTGAAATGCTTTGTTCTCATGTTAGGCTAGCCATGATTATCTCATAATGGCCTTATTTCCTAACAAAGGAGGAAGAAGGTAGTGTAAGGTGACCACTACATTTTAGAATGCTTTCTGGAGCTGGTAACTGCTGTTTTTCTGATAATGCATCTTCATCTTTCTGTAACAATAGCAGCTCTCTTCAGACTAAAAGTTCCCATTCAAAGTGTCGCTGTTTGCTTTTAACAGCCTGTGAGTGTGACTTTCCTTATTTGCTGATTTACATGTAATAAAGACTTACCTTGTTTCTTACTCACAGTTTGCTTAAATATTACAACAATGGATTGTGCAATGCATTTCTGGGTATGCTGACAAATAAGATGCTCAAGAACAACAATTTCAGTTCCTGCTAGAGAATCTATTCCAGCATGCTGTATCCTTTTCAGCATACGCCATATTAATAGGGAAGGGAGCCAGGGATTTGTATTTACATTGCAGGGGGGAGGACAAGGAAAGAAACAGGTAGATATTTCCTAGTTGTGGATTTGGTATCATGAATGTCATTTTCTCCACAGATTGTTCCTTTGGAATTTTCTGTGAGGACTTGCTTAGAGGGCAAGGAGAATAGTTGCAAAAAGGAACAAAAGAATGTGAGCGAGGTCAATGTTTTTCATCTTAAGATCCAGTGAGTGATCTGTTAACAGAAGGGTATAGGCTGGCCTTCTAAAAGGGGGCAGTATGCTGAGAAGGATTGTGCATGATGCATCCCATATTAATTCTAGGTTCAATGGTACATACCTTATGCAGAGATAATTCTCCTTGTATGGAATGGCAAGCCATTCGTTTGCTATTACTGCAAAGTTTCCAATTCTTCGTGTTTACAACAGAAGTAGCAGTTCAGGCTGTCTTGTTTTATTGTATCAGTCATCCTTGTTAATGGTTTTGCCTACATGCTGTTTTGGTGTAGTTTTCCCTGGTTGCATTACTCTCTGAAAGACCTTATAAATAAGAAGATGATGTAATGAATAAATGTTTGAATTTTAAATTGCCATGAAATGGAGCACAAAACAGTACACAGCTGGGAATGTAGTAGACTCTGGTTTGGGATAACTTATATATTCAGTCCATATTTAATGTTTGGAAGATTTTACAGAAGGAACCTGGCCCTTAGGAATAGTGTATCGCCGGTATCAGCTTATTTTCTCTTTGAAAATAATTCTTTTGGTAGGTAAACAGATAAATAGACAGCACGCTACTACATTTTGTTTGTGTAATAATAGATTGGTTTCTCACATGACATGGGTCCTTGGAATTTAGTTAATAAACTTATTTTAAGACTTTTGGTTTCTTCTGTAAAGAAACATTGTAGCTATCAATAAATAGCTTTGACTTGCTCTCTCTGGACAATTTTATTTCTCTAGTCTATGGTCCCATTATTGTTAGTACCTAATAAGACCAGAGCATCCAGTGATATGCAATTGATTTAAATCAGGCATGGGCACATGACCAAATCATTGGAATCAGCTAGACCTATTTTGTGATTTAATACTGCCAGGGAGGAAGCTAGATATACTGTAAAGCTTAACATAGTGCTTATGTAGGATTGTAAAATCTGCTAAGGCCTGTGAAAGTATTTCTTCTGGACATTTGATCAGACCCTAAGTACTTAAATGAACCTCCAAAGAAGTGAATATTAAAACTGTTGTTGACTTGAGTGGGGAACAGAGCAAATTCTAAGTAAGAAAATAGGAAATACATACCCTTTCTGCACTAGCGAGTGCTTTAATAAAACATACTTCTTGTGTGAATCCTTTCAAATAGATCATGTCTTTCTGTATTTATGCATATCCTGTTATTCAGGATTGTAACAGCAATAATATAAAATAATTTACAGTACTCAAAATTTAGAATAAAAACATGGTAAATTCAGTTATTGGTGTTCTTGTGCTTTTCTATGCAGGTAATTACATTTTAGTCATTAAATTAAGTGCAACACTTCATACTGGCTAGAATGACTGCCATGCATTTTTAATGGTTTCTCCAAGTGTCATTAAGTGATAATTTGAAAAAATAAACAACCAGCAGTATATACAACTGATTATTAATAAAGCGTGTTCTTAATTCACTTTTAAAATCAACAAAAGTTGTGGTATAAAATGTAGCAATAGGTCATAACTGCTTTTTTATAGAAAACATTTGAATATTTTATATATTTTTTTCAATCTGTCTATTCTAAATATATACTTTCATATCAAGAGTAAAATAGCACATCTGCTTGACGTCAGAGAGGATACCGGAATGGTCACCAGTATTGCTTTATGGCCTTTCTGTCCTGTGCCTAAGTGACAAAACATTTTTTACTTATATGTGGCTCCTGCTGTATGTCTGCTAGAAATGTCTCTGTTTTTCAGTGACAAAACAGAATAAAGCTTTGTAACCTGATTTCCTATTCTTGGTTTTTCTGAATCTTTACTAGCCTACACCGAAAACATACAGTGGCGGAGCTGTGGCTCTTTTACCTTCTGTCTTCCCATTTCATAGCTGGGTATGGCAAGGCAGCATTGCAGTTGCAGTGTCTAATCACTTTCCAAATGTCAATGCCATATTGAGGGCAAAGATGTCTGAGGTTGCATCCAAGTGCTCATGAGAGGGAGTTTTAATTTTTTTCATGAGGAATGCACTACTCCAAAGACTGGAGAAATGTGGAGATAGTTTATCGCTACCTCCCCTCCTTTCAAATAATTTCTGTATTATGTGCAGTTTGGCCAAACTAGAATATTGTCATAGTAAATATTATTTGAACTCTCATGCCACGAATATCTCTTCAAATTATAAGACAATACTTCATTTTGTTGAGATACTTCCTGTGAAAAGATACTATACATTTAATCTCCCTTCAATCATTTGAAACCAGTAGTTTTTAGGATTCATTCTTCTGTAATGCCAAGTGTATTTTCAGTTGGCAGATGCCTGTGGAAAAGTGTTGGTTCTTAGCAGGCAGCACCTACTGGAAAATGAGATGACTATCTAGTTGAGTATGCAGACTGTGTCATGCTCAGACTGTGTCAAGCCCTGTGACCTTTTGTCTGTCAGACTTTTTTTCCTAGCAGCAGTGAAACTCATCAGAAAAAAAAATAAAAGTTTTTAACTATTGGTACCAGAAGTGAATTTCCTAATATATCAAAATGTTGTTGAATCATTTCATTGTTTTCAACCTTAGCTTCCTAAAAGCCGTTTACATCAGAAATCTCAATGAGTTTTACTGAAAACATAGTAACTACTGAGAAAAAGGGAATTGCTGCTGTACCTACAGCTGGAGCTTGCCTGGAGGAGTTATTGGTAAAGTCTGATTTCTCTTCAGAAATGAGATTTTGAGATTGCCAGAATCACAAGACACACAAGACATCCGAGCTCCTGGCTGCCCTTGTGCTCCTCTGTGAGCTGGCCTTCCAGCAGCCTTTTAGGGGCCCATAATTACTAAAACTGTAAATGGCAAAGGAAATGGATGAAATGGAGCCAATCCAGATCAGGAATGATACCATTCAGTCAGGGTGCCCGTAGTTGCACAACTGGAAGTTTGGAAGGTGATGTTGTCTTGAATCCCACAGAGGAGAGGGTTTGTCTCCTGACTCTGCAGCCCATGAGCGTACTGTTGTTGGATGAGAACCTCTCCCAGTTATCTGAAGTATGGACATGACCTACCTCATAAATGTCAGCACTTTAATGCATTAGTATCCTGCCCTAATGGAGTCCTGGTACCGGTTTGCAATGTAATGCCATTGTAACCAGAGTCTATATCGTAGTATTGCAATTAATTCTGAAGACTGAATATGTGAAACTCAATCCTACAATACAAAAAAGCAAATAATGGACACTTTCAGTTTGGCAGGTGAGCCAGAAAGTTAGTTTGGCAGGAAAGGTATGAAATTAAAGGTTTTTTCCACAGTGTTCATGTTTTTAAATCAAAGTATTTTTCTGAAGTATAAAATGGTATGCTCAGTGTTGGCTTTTTTTCCAGTTTAAAGTCAATTTTTAAACAAATAAATGCTAGTTTGATGCAAACTAAGTAATTTGTTTAAAAATTGAATGCTACAGCATAGCTTAAAATCACTCAACTCCCGGAACTTCAGATTAAAACTTTCTGTACAGTTTTGTTGCTGAAATTAGTGATTAAATTAAACACCAGATTCATGAATTCTTTTCAGAAGTGATCCAAATGGTGTCTCTCCCCCGTCAACTGGGGGAAGCTTCATCTGTGAGTTGATTTTGATCAGCTCATGTGCCAGAGTGATGGCACAGTAATGTGGAGGGAAGAACTACAGCATATCCAACACTTGTTTACCTTGTCTGAAGGTCATTAAACATATCAGTTAATGACAGTTCTTTGGTGACATTACTGAGTATCACAGACCTTATTATTGAAGCTAAAAGGAATGGGGAAGAGTTCAAAAATTAAAAGTGAATGCTGCAGGGTGCATAGCATTGGTTAAAGAAGATGCTGCAGAAGAAGAGTTCAGAGTTTGCTGTTACTGGTTTTCCCAAAGGGCCATCCAATGGGATCCATATGAAATAGATGTTTTCAGTCACAGTGATGCTGACTTCATCTTTCCAATGACAACTCAAGCTGGTTTTTTGGTTTTTGTTTAGTTTTGTGGTTTGTTTTTGTTTTGTGGTTGTGGTTTTTTTTTTTCCTCCAGTGAAGAGGTGTAGGGTTGCTGATTTAGCCTTTTTTTTTTTTTTCTCCCTCAAGGAAAATACAATTAAGTAAAAAAGTTTCAGTCTTGAATACTTACAGTTATGGAGTGATAGACACAGAAATGTTAGCCTTTATATTGGATGTCTGTGGTGAGGTGCGGGGAGCTGGGCAGGGGGGGACCGGAGGGGTGGCTTCTGTGAGGAGAGGCTGGACACAGCCAGTTCCAACAGACCCACTGCAAGGCACAGCTGAGCCCCTCAGCCATGAGTGGGGCACCTCTGGGAATGCATGTGTAAGAAAGGGTAAAACAGCAGTGAGGAGAGAGGACAAAAGTGTGAGAAACAGCCCTGTGAGCACCCAGGTGAGAGAAGGAGGAGGGGGGAGGAGATGCTGCAGGCACCAGAGCAGAGATTCCCCTGCAGCCTGTGGAGAGAAGACCATGGGAGAGTAGGTATCCACACTGCAGCCCATGGAGGACCCTACACTGGAGGGGGTGGAGAGTTCCTGAAGGATCTGTGGCCTGTGGAGAGCCCACACAGGAGCAGGCTCATCCTGAAGGACCGCAGCTGTGGGAAGAACCCATGCTGGACCAGGGGAAAAGCATGAGGAGGAAGGAGCTGCAGGGAAGAGCTGTTATGGACTGACCGCAGCTGCCATCCCCCTGTGCTGCTCAGGGCAGGGTGGGGAGAGGTAGAGGAGTTGGAAATGAAGGAGTGATAGGAATGAAGTTGAGCCTGGGGAAAAGGCAGGGGCAGGAAAGTGTTTTAATTTTGGTTTTCCACCATCCAGTTCTATTTTAATTGTAATAAATTAGTTTTCCCCAAGTTGACTCTGTTTTGCCTGTGCTGGTAATTGGTAGGAGACTTCCCTGTCTGTATCTTGACCTATGAGCTTTCTCATCTTATTTTCTTCCCCTGTCCTGTTGAGGAGTGGGAGTGAGAGAGTGACTGGGTGGGCAACTGGTCAAGGTCAACCCAACACAACCCCAAAGGCTTTTTCAAGTCTATGTAAATTGTGGCTCTATTTACAGTCCAAGGTTATAATTTTGCTTGAATGAATACTCCTGCTTGCTTCTTCAGGCCCTTCTTTAGGAGTAATTTAAAAAAAATAAAAATGTGCCTGGCATGCATTTACACTCCCATGCATTTTCATGTCTGTGTGAATGATCTGGCTTTACAGAAGTAGTTTACAGTGCATAATATGCATACATAAGTATTTTGCATGTTGATTTATTTATGTCCTTCAGCTTTTTCTGTTACAGTCCTTAAATACATGGGACAAAAGTACACATACCGAGTTGCTGCATTTAAGTTTTATCATCTGTCCATTGCAGTTATTCATGCTGGTTTAGTATGCCTTTGCAGTAAGCATCCATACCAAATAGATTTGCTCTTAAGCATTTTATACTTTTATTAAATATTCATTAAATGAGATGCATGGTATTCATGCAGTTTGCTGCTTAGTGCATTGAAACCCCAGAAAATGCATTGTTTGTAAATTCTTTATGCAGAATGAACCAAGGTTTTCCTCCTCTACCGAAACATGTCAGGGTTCAGGACACGTTGCTATCAGTGTAGTACTGTTCTGCATGCAGGACTGATTTGGAAGGTTTAAGACCTGGAGAATGGGTACAGAAATTCCTGTGTGTTCCTAGTGCAAGCTGCAGTGTCTCTTGACCTGCTGTTCCTGATAGACTAGGAAGGGTTATAAGCACAATAAATAGGTGTTTTCTTACTTCTCTATTGGTAATGTCAGAGGTAAAAAATAAGGACTTTTGGACAGATTAAATAGGCTAATTTTTGGCCTCAGTCATGTATGTGGAATCTAGCTCATATCTCAATCAAGTTCAACAAGGGGTAAAATTTGTCCTAAGTGTCAAAAATGTATGCTGCATAAAAGTACTCTGGTGGTAAAATACCAGATTTACTTTTAACTGGTTTTCTCTCCATAGTAAGCATTAGTCAGAACACCTCTAAGAATGTAATTTTTCTCCAGAATAGAATTTCATGTTAAAAAAAAAAAAAAAAAATCTCAAGACTCTCGTTGTCCTGAAACTGGGAGGGTGAGAGACCAGTTATATTGGAGCTTTTCTCACCATGCAACCACCTGTACTCATAAGCCTGACTATCTATTTATGAGTTCCTCCCCAAAAAGGTGATTGGAATTTCTCCATGGGGGTACCAGCTATCTAGCTATTACAGCCCTACTGAAGTCTGGTTAGGATATAGCATAGTACAATGATACCTAGCTCCTACTGCATATTTATTGTGTATGATGAATGGCCAATACAGGAAGCAGTCTGTGTGCTGGGTGTGATCAAGTGCTTGTTGTAACAGAGGAACGTTGCTTAATCTGAGACTGGAGACTGGGGATTTTTGTTTGGTTTTGTTCGTGTTTTGTGAGAGGTGTTATCAACAGATAGCAGGGAAAAGCATCCTTAAGGGTGCTCAGAGAGGTGATTTTTCTAATTTTTTTAAAGTATTTGTTTACAAAATAGGCTTAGGCTGTGAAATCCAGCTGTGGATTTCCTGTTACAAACTGATAATCTTTCACTGGGGGCAAGATACTGCTGAAGCCTGCTTTGGGCTGTATACAGAGCATATTAGATAAACAGTCGCTTTGTGTTTTTTGTAATATAATAATCTAGTATGATTTGGGTGCTGCCACAAAAAAAAAAAAAAAAAAAATCCAAAGAATTCTGCATCAAATCTGTGAGATAGCACTTAAATAAATACAGACCGATAATTTGTAATATTATTACACAGCAAAGTTAAG